>NC_135088.1:11947500-12609062 GCF_051107435.1 Chaetodon auriga
CTCGTCTGGTTGAGCAGGGCCACAGGAGTTGTTAACTGGGGGGGGGGGGGGGTGCGCAACATTAGGTGAAGAACATTTGTTTTGTGCTAGACCCCTCAACATCAACCCCCTGAAGAGAAGAAGAAGAAGAGAATGCAAGGGGAGTGGGAGAAGCAGAAAGGGATGCCTCTAATTTGCAAAGGGGGTCCGGACGGGGGAGGGGTGTCTCCGAGCTGACATGAGCTGGCATGTGCCCTCTTTCATTTCCTATCTTTTGTCTCTTCTGTGTCTGCTGATGAGTAGGGAGTTTCTTCCTTCCCTCCTTCCTTCCTTCCTCCTCTCCCTCCCTGTTTCTCCCTCTCTTACACTTTTGCACTTCTCTCTCTTTCTGCTTCTTGCTCCGTCATCCCTCTTTCTTTCCCCTCTCGGTGTGACAACGTTGCCACCCCTGTCATGTCTGCCCATTATCTCTGATCGGTGTTGCGTTCCAGCCCACACATGGGCTCAGGCTGCCAGCCGATGATGTGTAAATGCGAGCGTGTGCGCGCGTGTATGCATCTACATCTTATTTGATATACAGAAGGTTAGATCTTCTCTCCCTTCATCTCTCTTCAGATCTTCTTTTTATAGGCTACACTCCATTCAGAGGAGAGAAAGGTGAATAATTTTGCTTACTGAGTGATTAGCAAACAAAAGATGTGTGCACTGCAAACAAGCTGGCTTGTGTCATTCCAAAGACGTACAATTTGAATAGCTAAGTTAATGTGGTTTAGTGGAAAAGGAAGCATGCTCCGAGACGAGACGGGCGCTGGAACGTGTTACCTGAACAGAGCGAGAGAGTGGAAATACATTTATGTGTGAAGTGCTGAGTAGGGATTTAAAGGAGGAATTACTGTGAGAGAGTGTCTTCAAAGATTGTCTTTATGCTTTGTTTGCACTTGGGAGATTTGGCCTTCCTGGGATCTCCTTTTTTTTTTTTTTTCTTATCTCTGCTTGGAAATCTTTACACCCCCTACTTTGTGTGTTTTTCTCTCCAAGTTTACATCCACGTGACTGTAATTAAAGCAGAAGAAATGGGCCACTTGGCCATTGCCGCTCCTCTCTTCTCCTCTCCTCTCCTCTCCTCTCCTCCAACCCCCACATTACATTAGTTGCATAAAGAGAATGCTGACCAGCGACTCAGTGCTCATCACATAGTCACACTTCACGTTCCTGCTTGTTGACCTGGAAGTGATGCAGTGGGATTGTACAAGGCGGTCTCAAAAGCCTATGTGTGCATTTATAAGCGTGTGCATGTGCAAGTATGTGTGTGAACATGTCTTGAATATGTGTATACGGGCATGTGTGCATGGAGCGGGTTGACAAAAGCAAGGATGAAGGCTTACGGGTAGAGGTGCTCTTTGGATTGAGTTTCTTTGGGGATAAAAATTCCATGGTGAGTGCTGTATAAGGCTTCTATTAGACTGTGTGTTTTTTTGTTACTGTCCTTCTGTGCGTTAGCTTTTAGACATGTGAAACTGTGTGCATATGTGTGGTCAGGTTGCCTTTGTCCTCTCCCCTCAGGCCTGCACTCAGATGTCAGTGAGTCGTGTGGAGCTTATACAGGTCACTAATGCACTGAGAGAGGAGGGTCTATTCACCGTAGCCACTCAGAGCCCAAACAATAACCCGTAGCTCGTGTCCGCACAAGAGCTCAACTCCCAGGAAATAGACCCACTGACCTAGATCCAATCCCCGTTTAGTGAAGAGACGCCACATTGCTGACACGTTGACATCCTTGTCTCAGTGATAGTGTTGTTTTTGCCATGAGGCGCCTCTTAAACACTGGCTGAAATCTGAAAGGAGAGTGATGTGATTGAACTCTCATTCGAGGTAGCGAGGGATTTAATGACAATAACGCTCATAACCTTTATAGTGGCTAGAGTTTACCCACAGTGGCAACAGTTCCCACCCTCATAAGTGGCAGTAGAAAATGCAAGTAACAGGACGATACTGCTTTGAAAAAGCAAAAATATGGTTTTCTTTCTGGAAATACTGATTTAGTTTTGATAATTTGCCTTATGCAGATTACAACCTGGAGGTCATATGTGGTTTGACACGACATCGCAGCATGAAGCACAACTTGTTTCTAGCTTTAAAACATTTTTTTTGTGACACTATGATGGAGCAAAAATCAGAGCACTGCTAAACAGTACTGTGTGTTAAGTCACTGTGATTTTTTTTTTTTTTTTTGCCACTTTCTGATGTTTTATTAACCAAATGATTAATCAGTTAACAAAAAATTATTGAACAATGAAAATAGTCATTAGTTTCAACCCTATCCTCTGAGTTTTAGTAAAGATCATTCTCTGTGTGGGAAACTGACCTAATGTGTGTTGATGTGTTGCTGAGACAGTTTGCTGTTGCTGAAATTTGCAGAACATTGATGCAACATTCTGGGCGTAGGGCGTTCTCACAGTCTGTCACACCTTACTATGTGTAAGCATGTGTGTGTGCGTGTGTGTGTGTGTGTGTGCATGTGTGCGTGATGCACAAATGAAGAAGTGGGCAGCAAGAGGGAGTGTCATCTTTCTTGGTTAACATCAGATCAGTGACATGGATTGTAAATGTATGCAGATATTAGCTACGCCTGTCAGTAGCTACTAGCAATGATAGTTAGATTTTTTTTTGCCCCGTAGAAATCTACCCAAAGCAGTGCATCACAGGGAAGATATGTGTACCCCTGACCCAAACTGCATTGTCTGGGGTCGTGTGTTCTCTGTTGGCTAAGAGGCAGAGACACAGCATGGTGAGCTACTGTTGGTCTGCCACATTCTTGCTGAACATTTCTTACCCACATCCCTCACTGCAGCACATTGTCTTCTGTCTCGTCTTGAAGGGGCTGCTTTGTTTGCAGGCACTGCTGTTGACTCAGGTGCAGGGATGTACTAAGATAACTTCCCCTTCCGCCTCCCGCTGTCTCCCTCTCCCCCTTCTTTCTGCAGTCCACCTTTGTATTTCCCATTGCGCTGCCGCTAACTTTTTTCTTTACACTGCCTGCTTGCTCACCTCTGTCAGGTTTGTGTTGTCACGGTTTGCCCCAGTATCTCCTCTACTCCTTGCTCACCCTTAATTTTTAATTTCCTTTGTGTTTTTTCTTCCCCCATCGTACCCACTCCACGTTATCATACCTGTCTTTGTATGGCCATGCCAAAGCCTGTCTAAAACACTCCCTGGTAATGATGGTATTTGATGATGGTATTGCAGAGCCTCAGCCAAAATCTTAATTCATACAGTGTTGCTTTGTGTTTTATTAACTGTCTTTGCATTGCTCTAATCATTTGATTAATACCAGAGTAAGCCAATACCTGCATATTGCATTGTTACAGTGTTTAAACCTTAATCCCACCATCATTGTCACACTGAATTTGGAATCAGAATAAGATATTAACACATCCAGGTTGATAGCCATTCTTTCTATTTACTCTTGGCTAGCATGCGGCACAGTCAGATTTTTTAATTCTGTGCAGGCACCATGAAGCAGTGTGTTTTAAACACACTGCTTACATAAACTAAACCAAACTTACATTTTCCTATTGTATGCATATTTCCTTTCTCACATCCACACTCGTGTTTACTCAGCTGTTAAACAGCTCATGTAAACCTGAGTTATTGCTATAAACCCACATGTAAACAATGAAACATACATGAATCTGGAGAATCATAATAATGACGTTATTTGTCTGCTAACATTTGTTCTTCTACAAACAATATCGCATGACTCACAATTGCCTTCTTTAACACAAGGACAGTGTCTGGGTTTTTTTTTTTTTTTTTTGTTCTGTTCTGTTCAACTGTTCTGTTGGTGCACACTGGACAAAAACAGCCTCTCACGCGCCATGCTCCTGAAAATGATAAAAGACATTGTCCACTGTGTACACGTACATCCAGACTTGCCTCATCTTCTTCTGCTTCTTTTGTTGAAGTTTGTTGCTGTCCATAAGTGCTGCCTTACCAGCATCTGTTGGACTGTCCCTTGCCACATGTATTCTGGCATTGCCACGGCATGTTCCTCAGCGTAGCTGCATGTGTGAACAGGGAAAATCACTATAGTGCCTCCAAAGTTATCCCTGTAATTTACCGGGAACTGTGTGTGAAAGAGGCTTTACAGACAATCTGGTCACGCCTTCACACTCTACCGTGGACAATAACCTTCAATGACTCTCTCCAGATAGACTTCCTGCAGTCATATCGTTACTGACAACAAATCGGGCCTGTTCGCATCTGCCCTACTTTGAACTGACACAACATCTATCTCTATCAGCCCCTCAGGACCTATCAGCACCACTCCACCTCTTTACCTCTCATGTCTCCTTCCACCTCACCACACATCATTCATCTTTCTACCTGTGGCCCAACACTCGACTCCACCAGCCCCCCACCGCTCTAACAGCCTCTCATCCCCCTTTCAACACCATTATATTTTTTTTCAGACCCTCTTGCCCCTCTCATCCCATCCCCCTGTCTCAACCTCCCACCTCAATCAGTCTACCTTTGCCTAAAACCCTCTTATCCTTCTCCCTCGCTCACTCATCCACCCTGTTATTTCTCCGTCCCTTCAGTCTGCACCGAGCGGAATAGGAGATGTTACCCGCCAATTTGGCACCATTCACACCTGTCTGTGTTTGTCTGCAGGTGTCTGGGTCTGACAATATGCAGTGCCAAAATCAAGTGTGTTTGAAACTGCCCATTTTTTTTTTTTTTTAACCCAAACAAGTTTATTTGTTTCAACAATACACTTCTTACGGTAAACCTTGAAACCAAGTTCTGTTCTCAACACTTAAATTATTGATGTTGAAAAGAAAAAAGCTTCTTTCGATAGCTCAGTTAAAGGAAAAAAGGGGGGAAATAATGGGAAGGAGTCCCCTTATCAAGATGGTACAACAAGCTATAGCACAACTCAGTCATCTCAAGTTTAACAGCTCTTCACAGAAGTGTGTCCCATCCCACCTCATTATGTTATTGCCATGCCAACCAAACTGAGAGGAACTTGTCTCAGTGCAACTCAGATTAAACAAACAAAAAAAAAAAAACGCAATATAATCACAGCAAGAAAATCCAACGCAAACAGCACAAGATTCCAGTGTTGAATCAGTGAGTCAGTAAAAAGGAGCTGTGCTTTTTTCCTTCCTCATTGCTCCACTTTGGAGTCTTTTTGCTGATGAGACACCAAGGGAATCACGATAACATACTGATGCTTTTTAAATCAACGATTGATCGACATGGACAGATGGAGCCCACACCAGTATTGGCTACGGATGACACGGCTATCTGCTGTTTAATAAAACCCCAGATGTACAGGTCTAAAAAATGCACATGCTACGATGCCGGAGCTTCTTTTGCCATCTGCATGTCTGCAGTTGCATATCGTTGAGCACGTGCCATTTCAAGAACTACAAATACGCTGCCACGTCCACACACGGCTCTTCTTCCTTTTCAATGTCTTTCTCTATCTTATGTGTACACTCCCAGCCGCTCCTCCCCCAGGCTGCGTCTTGCCCCGCAGGGTTTCTACGGTTACCAACTGAATCTGGAGCACAGTCAACGTCTCGTCCCACTCCTCCTGGATAATTAAACAACACTTCTTTTGCTGCTACTCACATATTTGGAGCAGCAAATCACCGCATGAATATTCAGCTGATTGGTTGTGATGACTGGGAGCCGATTGTCTGCGCAATCACCGTTTCATCAGGGACAATGAGTGAGCATTGATTGAGGGATGGCAAAAAGAGGGAGAGGATTTATTTACATTTAAGAAAAAGCAAATGGTTGTTTGCCATTTGTCATGCAACCTGCCGCACTGTACGACAGGACAACAAGAGGATTTCAAGTGGCACAGTAACCTACAACAGAAGGTGGATTTCATGTAGGCTCACATGCCTTGATCTCCTCCTTCATCTCTGAACAAGTGAGAGAATGAAGTGCTCTGATCATCTGGTGTAAAAGCCTCACATTAGAATATACATCTTGAAAGATTGTAATGGGCGGTTTAAATCTGTGGGGTTTCCTGTCTTTGAATTCATACAGGGACTCACTGATGGCTGAGTCTGCACTCAGCAGCAGCAGCAGCAGCAGCAGCTACAGAGCGGAGCGTCAAAAGCTACTCACACTCAGCGGCTCTCTGGAGCCTCTCGCTCAATGGAGGACTTGAGCTGGTAGGATTTTCTTTAAAATATGGTAATCCCTGACTGCACTGTGCTGCAGAGACAGTCAGCTGAAATCTGAGTTAAGGAGCGTACACTGTAAGCTCCTAGAAAGACGGAGGAGCGTATTTAATGAAGTTAGTGACACTTGAGGAGTAAAGTGGAGTGAATTGGCTGACACTGAGTTCCACTGCCCTCCATCTTTTCCACTTGATCTTCAGACGCCACACAGACACTGATCTAAAATCTATCAAAAATCTCATTTGGCAGATGATGTGCTGCACTGCTCAGCTGTCTCTTTCCTCCTGTTTTTCAACTGCTTATTCATTTATTTATTTATTTATTTTTTAGCTTGGCTCCGTCACTCTCTGGCACGAGCTTTTTAACAGGAACGGGCAGTAAATTTTTTTTTTGCTAATTCTATCGAAAAAATCTTAAATCTTGACTTTCCTCCACTTCTCTGTTAAGAGATGACAAATAGAGGGGAAATGAATAACAATCATCTCATTTCCTCCCACTCCACTTTGTTCTGTCATTTTTTTTTTTTTGCTTTGCCCTCCTCTATGGCCTTAAAATGAAAGCACTCTTCAGGAAGGAATTATGATTTGTCTGTCACCAGCTAAAAGAAATTAATGTTTGATTTAAGTGGCAGCCGAGACTCACGCTTGCAGGCAGGCTGTTTGTGTGTGTGCATGTGTGTGTTTAAGCTGAGAGGAGGGGGGGATGTGGCGCGTGTCTTGTCAGATCCCGAAAGGATGAATAAGAAGCTAATCTCCCTCTCCGAGGGAATTCTACCAGTGATGTCTCAGACAGTCCCGTCTCAGAGGGACTGTGGGAGTGCAGTGGAGTGTGCGCTCAAATCTCCACAATAGGATGTTTTCAGAGCATATCTGACTGTTATCTCCACATTGGATGGATATAGTTCCTCCTCAAATGTGAACAATGCACACACACCTAGGTGCGCACATACAGACACGCACCCACGAACAAGTCCCTGCTCCTTATTTGCTCAGACTGTTGAGCCTCCCTGCACCTCGTCCTGATTCACATGTTATTCACAGTGTGTTTGTTATCTTTCAAAGCAGGTTTACTCAATGTAAACAACAAGGCAGCACCGGGTGCATGCATGCTTGTAGGTGTGTATTTCTGTAGGTGCATGTGCTGTGCAGGTGTGTGTGCGGAACCTGGGAGCATGGAGTCGCTCTGATAAAACCCTCTCCCAGACTCCCATGGTAGACTATGTGTACTTGCACCATCCACAAATTCCTTTGTTTACCCCCCAGAGTGTTAACCTTCATTCCCTGCCCTCATGGCAGGGGTCCAGTAACCATTTGAGGAATGTGAAAGGTACGGGAAACAGCCCTAAGGGAAGGGTGAGTCCAGCGACTGCGTCATGTGTTTTGAGGCTTTATTGGGGGGGGGGGGGTCATGGTTGGAGGGTGCAGAGAGAGGTCAGAGGATCAATCAAGCTGGGAGCTTCTCTGGTTACAGCAGTGTCTAGACTGGTCACTACTTTTACCTTCAATGACTCTTTTAGGCTTTGAGTAATCATGATAAAACACAGCAGTTAGACGTATTTTTTTTTTTATGTTTCAGCTCTAAAAATAAAGGATACCTCTTACCTCATTAGTGATATTTGTTTAGTCTTGGGATGGATTGAGCTCATAATTAAGTATTTTGTCCCCTAAAATATTTTAGATCATAAGAGGCTAGTGAAAAAGTGTTTGGGACTTTGCATCCTGTCATCAGCAGATAATTTAAAATCAGAAACTATATTCACTGAGTCTTAAACTAGCGAGGGAGGAATTTCAATCAGTCTTTGTTTGTGTTGAGTAACACACCGTGACAGCTAATAGCTAAGAATAACTGCCGTAGTTGAACACTAAAACAACAGTACATTCCACATTGAAGCATAATGTACCGAATCAAAGGTCACCTCTCATCTATTGAAGCACTTTTTGAAAGCAGGAGATGACTTGCGTTATTTGTGAATGAGCTCCTGTTCAAATATGTTAGAGAAACAAATGTGCAACAGGTAACTGATTGTTGATAAAGACAACAGTTATGTAATAAAGTTACACATGTTGTAGGAGCCGTCTTCACGACCGCATGCTTGTGCAAATTAAAGCCCGCAAGTTTTACCTAAGTGGCATATTGTTAAATCAAGTCCATTTATGATGGGCTTCTTGTCTTCTTGTCGTTATGACAGAGCGTGTGATTTCATCATTTCATTTCAACAGCCACTGCAGCGTGTGGTCTAGACTGACATGCTTAAAAAAGCAATGAGGCAGGTTTTGTTTGGCTTCAATCACAGCGCAGCGGCGTACAGTAGTGCACATCCACGTCATGGGTGGTTTGAATCTGGAGAGCGGAGCCGTGTGTCATGTAGGGCGGAGCTGGGAGACAGGTGCAGAGATGAAAAGATTGGCGGGGGGAAGTAGGGTGTGCCTGCTCCATGGCTGTTCTGACAGGCCTTTGGTATTTTTCCAAAGAGCGCCGGAGCATGTGTGTGAGCTGGGAAACCTGCTCACATTTCTCTTGGGATGATGCAGGTGTGTGTGACTGGAAGCCTGTCTTACCTTTGTTCTATTGTACTATTGTACCATAGTGCATGCCACAGAAAACTACCTGCTTGCGTATGTGTTTGGTGATTGATGATGATAGGTGTTGAGCGTCATTCTGCTGCAACCGTGGCAATGCGGCAATATGAGTGTGACAGTTCCAGTCGTTGTGTTGTGTCTGACAGGGTAGTTAAGGCACATCCAGTCCCAGTACGATGCTCAGCCCTGTCTCCGTCTCTCTCTGAGTTTGTGTCCATTATACTCAGTAAGATGAGACGCAAAACAGCAGATCTTCTATTTAAACATGTTGTTAGTGATAAATTCAGTGAAAAAAGAAATCAAACACAGACTTTCGAATGAAGCAAAAGCAGTTGAATATTTATAACACTCTGTTTTCAGTAAAACATTTAACCAACATGGAATTTTGTTTCCACCAACATGCTTCTTTGTCCCCTCTCAGTGTGTGTGTCTGTGAGTGGGCACGTCTGCATGGTAATGATGCTTTGGCTGCTGCTGCGCAGGCCATTGTGTTAATACACTCTCTCAATGTGTTAATATACTGCGAGAATGAGAACGAGAACGGGAGACTGAGAGAAAGAGAGCGAATAATTATGTTTCCCCTTTTGTCTCGGCTCCCTCAATTAAGCCTGAAGAGAGGCAGCCAGAGCACATGTCTACTTATCCACTTAAAGCTCAGCAACAATAGGACCCCCCAATGTCTCTCTATCCATCCCTCCCCTCTCTCTCGTTCTCTGCATTTCTTCCTCCCATCACTTTTCCATATCAAACTTCTATTCATAGCACCATTCCCCAGTATGCTCTCTCTCTCTCCTTCCCCCTCTGTGTCTGCACCGACCTCAGCGCCCCCCACCCCTCCATATGTGTTTCGCCTCCAGCCTCGCCTCACCTCTCAGCTCTGCGTGGTTTTAGCGGAGAGACCCCCACCCCTCTCCTCGTTACCCTTCTCCCTCCTCCGTGCTTTGCTGCGGGGCACGGGGAGAGGAAAAACGAAGAGACTAAACATTTTCGACAGCGGTTTGATGTCCCCCGTGTTGCGTCGGACGGGATTGTTTTGTTTGTTTGGCCTGCGTGTTTTTCACCTCCACTGCACTGAACTCAGACAGACACACATATAGATGAACTGTATGGAAACAGCAATTCACGGTCAAAGTTGCCAAGAGTTCTCATTAGTAAAGCTGCTTTTGCGCAAGTTTTTACAAATGTTTTTTGTTCCTAAGTGTGTTTGTTGGCAGCTATTTTGCTTTCCATTAAGCCGCTATGTATGCACCATCAATCTATAAATCGTTATATGTATTAAGCGGTATGTTTGTTGACTGCATGTGGGTTAGGATAAGTCTCTTCAGGCCGCATGGGATGGAGGAGGGATGAGAAATAAAGGGTGGAGCAAGAGGTAGAGGAGAAGCATCAGGGTCAAGTTTAGCTTATGTAACTTCTATGTAACAGCTGGGGAAAAAAAATGTGCTGCATTGGCTAAGTTTGAATTCATGAACACACACACGGCGGCATGGAGCAATGTCAGAGTTGACCTGTGAAACAAAACACTGCGTATGGTTTCCACGCATGTGCTCAGCAGTTGCCTTCACTTCTCTTATTGTCCTTTCTACTTCTCTATTTCTGGACTTTCATTTCTGCGTCTTTTCCAGGAGCTGTAACATGGTTGACTTATTGTATTTCTGCCCCAGAGAATAAACAAATTGACAGTGATCGATAACAAAAGAAAGCAGCAGCTGCAGTCGAAGATTAGACCTGAGGGAACCACTGCTGCTTCTTTTGCATTCTGGAAAGAAACAAAAAACAAAACAAAACAAAAAAGGCAAGTTAAAATAACTCACCAGATGCGAAAGATCGAAGCAATGTGAACAGACCTGGTGCTGATTGACATCTGCTTTTGCAATTGATCAATTTCATTTTTTACGTGGAACGATTCATCCTCCATTATGTTCCTGCTTATAGGCTCATCAGAACACAAACAAATCTGACAGCAATGTGTTCAGCATTGACGGCAACAGTCAGCTGAAGCTGCCAGGGGCCTCTAAATGGGCTGAGGAGGATCGTCAGTTATATCTGTCTCCTTCTGCGTACAAACTACATTTTTGTCGAGTTGTAAACTGCAAATATGTACACAACGACACACAAGCAAGCGTGCTTGTGCTTGCATACCTCCACACTATACATAGCACATTATGGAAATCATGGTCTACTCTAAGCAGCTCAGGGCTGGTATTAGGGAAAATTAGGTCGTGTTGGCATGGATCACTTAATTGAGTCTTAAGCAGAAAATCATACTCCGTAGCTGCTTTCATCTTCTGTCATTTTACCAAGTGTGTGCGTGTGTGTGTGTGTGTGTGTGCGTGTGCGTGTGCGTGTCCATCTCTTTGTCTGCAGGGAAACAAGGGGTGTTTTCCCAAAATGCTCTGTGCACATGCCTGCACATGCCTGCATGGTTTTGGGTTGGCAATGAGTTTCAGGGTACAGTTCAAAGAAATTGTGCTTGTTTGTGAGTTTTTCTCCCCCCTCAGGCTCAGACAATACCTCTGCGCTTTGTTTCTGATGATCTGTGATTTTGCATATGTGTGCATGCTTAAATGCGTGTTTCTTGTTTGTGTGCTGTTTTTTTTTTTTTACTCGCCTCATTGCATTATCTTAACTCCAGGCTTACTGACCACCATGTCCTTTATTCTCTTTCATCCTGCTTGCCGTCTCTTATCCTATAGACTGCCTCTCTAGTGAGCTTCACAGCTTTCATTTCAACTTGACTTCACCTGCTTTATGTGACGTACCTGGCAGATTCCCTGCAGTAGGTTTTAGAAGCTCCTTCCCGTCCTCGTCTTCTCTCTCTCCTCCTCTGTGAGTTTGACACATTGGGTCACTTTGAAGTTGCTAGAGCTCCACTGAAACACTCCTCTCTCTTCCTGTTCCTCTCAGGGCAACCTGACACCACCGTTTGAGGATGTGTGGAGGATTGTGCGGTCGGCGAAAGATGTCACCGCACTGATGTGGAGAAGCAGGTGATGCGGCTGCTTAACAACAGGTAAGTGCAGCTGGTACACAAGGGGTCTCTCACCACTGCAAAAAGCTCCATAAGTATTTAAATTTTTCTTAATTGTAGTTTATTTGAATGTTTTTACTCGTTCAGTCACATCGTAAGGAAACAAGTAACAGTAGAGAAAGATTCTTAGAAGCTTTGATTCTCAATACAACACATTCTTGGCTTGTTAGAAGAGATTTCTGTCAGTCTCTCTCTGCTGTTTGAGCCCACACTGAGAACCTGATGGTGTGGGTTTGATGATGTGTGACTCACAGAGGACCAGCTGATCTGACAGCAGTTGACTCAGCAGCTCCATGAGCTTATATAACTGAGAGCACGAGGTGAAGCAGGATGCTCAGAACTTTGTGATCAACAGAACCCAGTTCAAAACAGATTTCTGTCATCATTTCATTTTTCGGGAAGAGAAGTGCTGCAGAAAGGACTGTCCGTTCTGTCCATTGTGTCAACTATCCTAAAAGTGGGCAAAGAAGATTTAGCTTTTAAACATATGAGAAAGGGAGTTTTGGCAATTAAGAGTTTAGATGTATTTGTAAACGAACGAGAATTTCCAACTTAACTGTGAATACCTGATCCCTGATCTCATTTGCCTGACGGCTCTATTCTACAAGGCATTCAGAGTTTTTTTTGTTTTGTTTAACAGTCCAACTAAATTTCCATGTGATTACAGTAAATCCTCAAGAGGAACTGAGGTTTGATACATCCCTCAACTAAAAGGACAATGTAAATGACTTGTTGTCGTCTTACTTCTTTGAAAGGCCGAAACTGAGTACTTTCAGTCACACTGAGAAGCTGCTGTGTGTTCCTCTATTGGTTTGCCTGACCTCCCCAAAGCCACTGGCCCATAAAATAAAAGAAACACAGTACAAACAACTTGGCAGATACGTGTTTTTGTTTGAAATGTGTGAGAGGGATCTGGCTCACCAACCTCCTTGTACACGAGTGGTGTCATTGGCTCGGTATGAGGTTGATGAATTGACAAACATAGATATAGATTATAGCACCCTTGCTCAGTTTGGTATGAGCTCAGGTGATCTCTGTGCCAGTTAATGAATACAGATGTTAAATATAAATTACAGATGTGGTGCAGACCAATAACTTGTAGTAAAACACTTACATCACTACTTTCTGAGCTTACAAGAATTAGTCATAGCCGAAATGAACTGACAATGGGAACATTTCTAAGACGTCTATGTTTCACAGAAAGCTCTTCCTTAATCTACAGTTGAATCATGGGAAATGTGGAGAGTCAGAATGGGGACAGTGGTTTCTACGGCGATGTGACGGGACACCTCTCCCGTAAGCACACATCGCGGTCACTCCGTCTCTCCAGCAAGCAGCCAATCACCCGCCGTTCCCGGCATTCTTCTTCAGTGAAACAGGAACACAGAAATTCGGAAGCCTCAACTCGCTCCTCCAGCACCCCTAGCATCCCACAATCCTTAGCAGAGAACGGACTGGAGCCTTTCAACGCAACAGATGCGTTTGGAGAGTTCGGCATCAACCCTCACTGGACACAGCGCGTCGCTATGACAATGAGGCCCGAGTCCTTTCAAAACGACGACGACCCCCTGGCCACACCGACTCCTGAGACCTCAGAGGCTGACACTGTCGCCCAGGATGGTGGAGAGGACTCCATGGGGGAGGGGGAGGCAGACATCATCGGTGAGGAAAGGTACCTCCAGCGAATGACTGAGGGTGCGCGGGAGGGCGGGAGTTTTAAAAAGAAGCGCTCCAAGTCAGCTGACATGTGGAGAGAAGACAGCCTGGAGTTCTCTCTGTCTGACCTGAGCCAGGAGCATCTGACCAGCACTGAGGAGATGATAGATGGAGGTGAAGAAGAGGAGGAGGAGCAGTTCACACGCCCTAGAGGCAGCGCGGGTGAGGATGGTAAACACACGCATTGTGTCTAGTCTGTGTATTTTAATGTTTCCCATCATGAATCGATACAGCAGATACTGATTTTTCTGGATTTTTTTGCTCAGTGTATAGTTTTCAAAAAGCACCACTGTAGTCGTTCACGAGAATGGTGACTGGTGTTTGAAAAAAAATGTTCATATATGTGTATATCTGTGCCTGTGTGCAGGGGCGTTAGCTCGATTTGATTCACTTTGCAGGTGATGAGGGGGAGGGAGGTGGGAAAAATTGCAGGCACTCACAGAGTAAGGAAAAATGATTTGAGAAAATCTACTGATTGAAGGTTAGCTGCCATCCATCAGTCGTAGCAGTTCAGTTCATCATGGGGTTGTTAGCTTAGCGGGCGCTGTGCAGGAGCTACTGGAGTTCAGCATGACAGTAGGCGGTAGCTGGTAACTTAACTGCTGAAGGTCTAAGCGCTGCCCCAGGTGGTCTGCTGGCTCGGAATAATGGATGGGCTTCCTGCACACACACACACACTCACACACACACACACACACACGCACACACACGCACACACACACGGATGTATGATTCATGCTCAGTCACCGAAATCATACAGATTCACAGAAGGACACAGACACACGTGGAGGAGGTTAATTTACATGTCAGATGTGGCAAAGTACTCTGAAAGTACCCGACAGTATTCAAAATTCACTGACCTCTCACACACACACACACACACACACACACACACACACACACGCGTGCACAGTCAAACACACACGCTGCCATGCAATAACCACCTGTGTATGTTCCAGGCTCTGCTGAAAGGGCATCGTCTCTGGACCATCTGTGCAGCCAGCAGAGTCCTGGCCTCAGGGGACAGAGGAGCCGCTACGCTAAGAACCGGAGAGAGGCAGAGTGCGATGGAGATGGAGAAGGGGAGGAGGGGTTGATGTCTCCAACCGAGGAGGATGGTGGCGGGTATGGAGCATTCACGCTCCCCTGCCGACGCTCCCACTGCCTGTCTGAGGGCTTGGCAGGGCTCGGCATCCCAGCTGCACCGTGCCCTGCTTTCCAAGGACGCCGAGCACAAACTACTCAGGTTAGATCACAATTTATGAATACATGAATAAATATACAAAGCGGACGAAAAGAAAGTAACCAGTTTAAAAGTCTTCTTTTTTCTGCTTTTCTCTGGTATTCTGTCTGTTCTGTCTCTCCTTTCTGACATGCAGACCCCTAAACATAGAATGATAGGGGGTTTTGTTTACCAGTAGTATCCAGGAAGTTCAGGGGGCTCAAAGACATGACAGTCACTGCAAGATTTAACATTTTGTTGACAACCAGAGACATTTCCTGTGTGTGCTCATACTCAGCGTGTGTGTGTGAGTGTGCACGTTATATGTATGCGCATTCAAGTGTGTGTGTGTTTTTGTGTAATGAGGAAAGGGATTACAAGGAGTCAGATGGAAAGTCGCTGTGACACTACTTGTCCAACATTGGCCTGGTTTCTTCATTCCCCCTACAGAAATGAAAGCATTAAAGCATAATATCTTTCATGCCCCACTCACTAACTACACACACACACACACACACACACACACACACACACACACAGTCCTTGTCCATGCATAAATATACACAGGAAGACATTTTGACCATAATTTAGAAGGTTTTTTTTTAATGATCTTACAAAAGCAGATTCACTAAAATGCTTAAAAGAGGAAGGAAAGTCACTGTAATGTATCACAAAGAATCCATTTAGTAAGATAGTTAATGGCCAAAAACAAAACTACGTCAGTATAATAAAGAATGTTCATGTGCTTCCTGTAATTTTCATGTGTCATTGATGAAAAAAAGTTGCCAAATAAGAAGGAAGCACTAAAATAGCGAACCAGGCTTTTCTTTCAACTCATTCCCAGAACCCCCAAGCACCCTTGGATAGCAGAGCACCCTAAGTGCTTATTATAAATTCATCTAGCCAGGCTGTGGGGGTTGTTAGACCGGATATAAATAGACCGACAACACAG
The DNA here is from genome assembly GCF_051107435.1 of Chaetodon auriga. Taxonomy (NCBI): domain Eukaryota; kingdom Metazoa; phylum Chordata; class Actinopteri; order Chaetodontiformes; family Chaetodontidae; genus Chaetodon; species Chaetodon auriga. The sequence goes on from NC_135088.1 coordinate 11,963,183, forward strand.
CAAAACAAAGAGAAAAAGAACAGAGGGAAACTCGGTTTGGTGAAAGAAAAGTGTGAAAACACAAAGAACCGCTCGCTCAAAGTGAAAAGCTTTCTTTTAGCAGACATACATGAGCACAAACCACACATTCTGATGCACTAAGGCACGCAGCCACATGCATATACACACTCCAATACAAACCCAGAAACCCCTTGTGTAGTTGAGCTGTTTTGAGAGAAATACCCTGTTTTATTATGTAGACTGGCAGATTGCCATTCAGGTCAGTCAGATTGTTTGTGTTTGTGTATGTGCATATTTTGGCTATTCAAATATATCAGTTCGTGTAAATACATTCAAAATCTGTTAGTAAATCAGATCCGTTTCTGCCCTGTTTTTCTTCCTGACAGGACATCTCGGGTGTTTTGGGTGAGGGAAGTGAATATGGCGACAGCGGCATCGATGGCGTCACCACAGAGATAGACGGAGATGGGGAGCTGGTGTCACGGCGATGTAAGGCCATGTCGGCCTCTTTCTCAGTATACTCCGCTACCGAGAGCAGCGTTTTCAACGGGAGCGACAGCGGGAGCAGCAGTGCGGGAGGAGGAGAAGGAAGAGGCGGCGAGGGAGGCAGGGGAGGAGTGTATGAGAATTTCAGGAAGGAGCTGGACAATCAAGCCTGGGTTAGTTACTCTGTGCTTGTGTTATTCTTCTTTAAGATGTGTTAACGATCGATGTTTGTTACCATTCAAATGATTCCATCGCTCTCTCATCAGGCACATCAGGGTCGGGACTGCGCGGAGGAGGCTGGCTCCGCCGTGAGCGACGAGCAGAGCAGCGGCACACTCAGTAGTGCATATCCATCGGACACTCTGATTGGCTGTGCACAAGGCACGGTCAGGAAAGCAGGGGCTCTGGCTGTGAAGAACTTCTTGGTTCACAAGAAAAACAAGAAGGTGGAACCTGCAACAAGACGCAAGTGGAAACACTACTGGGTGTCTCTGAAAGGTGTTGCATACGCTCTCATATTTTTATGCTTAAAACACTTTGGGATTTTATTCTTGTATTAGATATTTCACTATGGAAAGCAATTACAAGTGAGGAGATAGAGAGCAGGAAGCAAAAAAATGACCAAAACCTTTACTTCAAACACAACGGTGCAGCCATAATGTTACAATCAGATAACCATCTTAACCAGACCCCAACACGTTTAAGCTCTCGCTCTCTCCATCCCGTTAGGCTGTAATCTCATCAGTTTTAACACAGCTCATGCCCTTGGTTGTCACCTCTGCGGTCCCCTCTCGCCCTCCTCTGTGTGGCCTCCCATTTCTTCTCCTTGGCCTCATCACAATTTAATTTTACGGCGGCATCCGTGTCTAATCCAATCTCACCCTCGTGAAATGCACAAGGTACGGCATCTGCGGCTGCAGTCCTGCCTGCCTCTGGTTCTTATATCTACCTCCTTAAAAATACATACACCAGACAGTCTCATAGTATTCCTCCAGACCTCATGTGATACATAAACGCAAGTAGTAATCAGTATAGACCCATGATTTGAATTATTTTACACAAATGAGGGATTAAATGTAATGTTGGTATGAAAGAGATGCTTTTTGTTGTCTTTTTTCAGTAAATACAAAACCACTTTTTCTGTCTTTCTTTTTCCCTCCCCTTCTGCATTCTTCAAGGCTGCACTCTCTTCTTGTACGAGTCAGATGGTCGTTCCGGGATCGACCACAACAGCATTCCTAAACACGCGTTGTGGGCGGAGAACAGCATCGTCCAGGCCGTACCCGAACACCCCAAGAAGGACTTTGTCTTCTGCCTCAGCAACTCAGTGGGAGACGCTTTCCTCTTCCAGGTGAGAGGGACACTGGTGTTTAAAACACCCATGGGACTTAGAAAACAAAGGGAAGTCTAAGGAGGGGAAGCAGCGTACAGTTTGAAACAACAGTTATTTATAGTCCAAGACATAAAGACAAGACTGTTTTTCAACCGTTTCATTGTTCTTTGGGACCACATGAAGTCAACAGATCACCAAAAGAGGCAGAGATGACTGAAAATAACATACATCATTTCCACTGGAGGCATTGTGTGTGTGTGTTTGTGTGTATGTGTGTGTGTGTGTGTGTGTGTGTGTGTGTGTGTGTGTGTGTGTGTGTGTGTGGCACTCAAGTACATGACATTTAGCCATGTGTGGAGATAAGCCAGTCCTGTGTCCATGTGTTTGTTTTATGTCTGACATGTTTAAAGGCCACACTGTCACACTGTGACAGTGATCCACCACAGTGACCATTGTGTAATATTAAAATGTGTCTATTTATATTCATGGCAGCTGTCCGCTGTGACATTCAATCAACGAATGGCAAGATAAGTACTGAAATGATGATGAGATTATGGTCACCACCCTCTGAACAATGGGACTCATGCAACTTCGATTCCTTGAGCTGTCAATTTCCGAGTTTCTTTTCATCGCTATATTACCTGTTTTCTTAAATTCTTGCATTTATTCTTTAGAGATGTCACCAATTATTGCTCCCTTTTCCTCCTCTCCTGTCAGACGTCAGGCCAGACAGAACTGGAGAACTGGATTACAGCCATCCACTCTGCGTGTGCCGCCGCTCTGGCTCGGCAGCACCACAGGGAGGACACGGTGCGACTTCTGCGAACCGAGATCCGCAAGCTGGAGCAGAAGATCGACATGGATGAGAAGATGAAAAAGATGGGAGACATGCAGCTGTCCACCGTCACGGATGCCAAGAAGAGGAAGACCATACTGGAGCAGGTATGGAGCAGGGAGGGGAGGAGGCAAAAGGGAGCTTCTTCATTGATACCCAGCAGACACAAGAGGAGTATTAGAAAGCTTTTTCATATTATCATACTGCAAATTAGTCATACTTTGTATCCATGTGATGCTAATATGAACCACGTTTGTGATCTCATGTGTTGAGCACCCTGCTGAGTGTCTCCATCTGAGTGGAGTGAAAACACCTAAGGGCCTTTAAAGATGCACATCTCTGTAACTTTGAAGCGCACCGTTGCTCTCACAATAAATCATCTTTACTGCATGGCGTCATCCAGACAAAACGCTCTTAAGGAGCACTAGCAGTGACAGATGTTTTCAAATATTCCAACCGCCGCTCATTTATAAACATGTCCAAGTGCGGCAGAATGCAGAATGTTCGCAGCACATGTTGAAACGCATGCGATGCACACATTAGCACGCAGGTGAGCCTGAAGTCTCTCGCTAATTCTTCCATATTAAACAGCTGTTTTCAAACAAGTCACAGCTGGAATTTCAGAGCCTTTTCTAGCATCAGGTTTGTTCACTTTTAGTGGAACATACCGTATACCTTTGTTCCTACTCCGTGCGTGTCTGGAGCTGCTGCTGAACGTTAAAGCAGCATCGCATGTAAACATTGCAAGGGAATTTAAGAATGTGACCACTTGTGTGAGCAAGCCTGTGTGTCTTTGTATGTGTGTGTGGCATTTGGTTGATAGTCAATAAAAGCAAACAGTATTACATAAAAAAGGCACCAGGAGGTGGTTAAGCGCAATCATGCTGAACACTTCCCATCCCAACAAATCCCAAACACTGGGATTTTGATTGCCTTCTATAAAGGCAGATTAGCTTGAATTGTGGGATCAAAGGAGTGAAAGAGCCTTAACTTGAGTGGTCGATTATATCATTATCAGACTTCTTTCAAGATCGGTATCTGGCACCATATTAATCTACTAAATGAGTTTGCATAAACAGTTGGCCCTGGGATTTATGTTGAACTAAAGACTCAAAAGAGAGCGCAGTTGCATTCCTTTTGTATTAAGTCCTGGAACAAATAGGTGAAGGCAGGGACCAGCACAAATTAAGTCTAGATTGTGTGTGTGTATGTGTGTGTGTGTGTGTGTCCCTGTGTTCCACCTCCCACGGCCCACCCTGTGATACATTGCACATAGCACAGCAGGTCGCTGACTGGTGGGGGTTGTGTTGGTGAGTAATACCTCTCCACAGGGGCTTCAGCACTCCCACATCTCACTCCTCCTGTCCTGAAACCACCAAATAACCAGAGAACAAAGAGTGATCTTTAATGCATATTTCATCCCTGTTTTGTCTTTATCACTGTATCATCACTATCCAGATCTGGAGCCATTCCACAGATAAATCTGGATCTAATCAGCAAAGTTTGCTGATGTTGCATAATCACAAATCCGACCCTTTCCCTCTGTTAGATCTTCCTGTGGGAGCAGAACTTGGAGCGGTTTCACATGGATCTTTTCCGCTGTCGGTGCTACCTGGCCAGTCTGCAGGGGGGTGAACCCCCCAATCCCAAACGCCTGCTGGGCTTTGCTTCACGTCCCACCAAGCTGGCCATGGGACGACTGGGCATCTTCTCTGTGTCCTCCTTCCATGCGCTGGTATGACTGAAAATGCCCATGCACCCACACACGTTTTTAGTGCTTGCGTGTTTGACTGTTCATTCCAACTGTCTCCAGAACTTCCTGTAATTTTACTCCACGTAATCTAAAATGCAAATTCTGCCCCACGTGTCTCTACATGTTCCAGTCGGCACTGCGTGACAGGCTCCCAATTGCTGACTGTCAATACCAACCCAGCTTGTAGAGTGGGTGTGTTTATCTGGCTGTTAGAGTGAGCGTCTTATCACATACTGTACGCCCACTGAAAGCAAGAGTTGCTACTTGCCTGACAATTTATGTGCAGACTAATAGGCATTGCATGTAGCCTGAGGCTAAAACACACTATGACTTACCAGTGGTTATTTGGGAGCAAGAGGAAGAAGACATAACAAACACCTTTGTTCGCTTTGCACACTGGCTGCTATGTAAATGTTTTATAAATCCTGTACAGCCTGAATAAGTTCAGGTTTTTATGACACGCCAGAATCTGCCGGGGTACATTATATTGATTTGATTCCAAGTGCGTCAGAGCTGATTCTCAGCCTAAATCGACCCAAGTCCCCACCTCAAAAAACTAACGCAGAATGGACAAGAGCCATCTGTCCAAAGCCATAACGCAAGTGTGCTGAGTCTCAGCTGCAGTCTGAAGCAGCTGCCTTACAGCTGTAAGTTACAGAATTATTTCAAAGTTAATATACTGAATGTAATGAAGGATTGAAAGCTCGGACTGTGACGGTTGGGAGGATGTAACCACAGGGGTGCTAACAAATGCTAATAGCGCACCTTGTGATCTTACTTAACCTTGAAGGTAAGCTGCTATTTAGTGAGTCACTGGTATTACGAGATGACATACAGATTAGCCTAAGACTAGTGCCATAATGACACACTTCAGTAATAGTGAAGACATCAGTGAATCCTAACGAGTAATGAACAACAGTCAGTGTACTAATATGCCTTCCACCGCAGCAGTAACAGCCACTGAGTCACCCTAAGTGATGCAAGTGTTAATATTTAGCCAGCGGACATTATTCTAGGAAGTGCTCTTTTGGTCATACTGCCGTTGGTTGTTTCCATGGGTTATTCTTGAAAGACGTTTTGAAGTTTTCATTAGAAACACTAGTAAAGCTCACTGCAGCTGTGACATAATTGGTCTCTGTTGAGCCTCTGTCTCACTGCTGCATTGTTTCAGTTGTAGATTTAGCCCCGATCGTGTGTTATTAAATTAATTTCTTTTGCTCTGTGGGAAATAAGGTTGACTGTCTAAACTGCTGCTCTCAGACAAAGGAAAGTTAAAAATCAATGACATGACCATTTAACATTGAATTCTATTTTCAACATTAAACTCAAGTCGACTCTACATTCGAAAATGCGAGCCAAACATAATTGTCCTCAATTTAGACACTCTTTTCTATATCTTTTCTATACATGAAAACACGTTGCATTTACATACCTACACACATTGTCTTCGCCTGTAACATTCAGATCGTTCCGTCACAAAATCTGCTGATGTTAACTTGTCTAGCCTGTGGCTGAAGGCCAAATCGTTAGCTCAGTGCTTTGCACCGTGTTCTTGTCACCTTGAACACTTCAAGAATGTACAGAATGAATCGCCGCCATAGATGGAATGATATACGGATGCTGCTGCGTATGCCAAACATCTGCCAGGAAACAAAAAGCAGTGTAGACCGGGTTCATACGAGCAGGCCATCAGATACACACACACAGCATCAGAGGTGGATGGTGGTTTTTTTTTGTGATTGGTGGATCAATACGAACTCTGTTAGTAAGCTGCCATCCCTGAGGCACTTTCCCACAAACAGGCTTAACACTCTCTGCTCTGTTGCCCCCCCCCCTTTACTGCCTACACCCTCACTTCCTTTGTCTCGCTCTGTGTTTCCAACTCCATCTCCCTTAGTCCATCCTTCTCCTTATCTGCCTTATTTTCTTCCCTACTGTCTTTCTTCACCCTTTCCTCCATCTCTGTGTTTACCTATCTTCTTTCCCTCTGTTTATCATCACATCCCTTATTCTCCCAGATTTAAAGTGTGTCATTGCCTTAGTAAAATATTGCTATAAATGGGCACATTTTTGAGGACAGTCATATATTTTTGCTACACATAAAATTACAATATAAATGAACTAAATGAAACATTAACAGAATAAAGAATAGAGCTTGGCCATTAATTAATGAAATACATTACAATGGACTCATTCATATTGCTAATAGTAAGAGACAACTGCCCTGTCTTAGCTGTTTTTCCTCTGCGACAAAAGGAACATCTCTAATTCTGTTCTTTGTTTGCTTTCAACAGTAATTATTTTTATTCAGCAGGGTTACTATTATCCATGGCCAAAAGACACATCATAACAAAACATCCTGTTAAAAGGCCCCTCGCACACATCTTACATAAGAAGAGTCCTGAAGACAGTTTGACCTATTATGTTTGACGTGTGTGTGTCTCATGAGCAGTGACTGGTGAGGAGACCAATAAGCGCACGCCCACACAAGTACAGTATATGGTACAGAGTGTGCACTCGCATACTGTGCACCGGCATCAAAGTATGTATCCGTGTACCATACAGTGAGTCAGAGCTGCTCATAGCCCAGTAGTTCAATGTGAATTAACCCAGAAATGCCAAGAGTGGTTTTCCTGTGAATGTGTAGGAGGTCAGTGAAGGAGATGGGAGGTTGAAAGGCCTCAGTATGTGCCAGCAGTATATACTGTGCAGCTGTGCTTTATGTGTGTGCATTTATATGTATGGCTCCTTTCTAAGCGACGCATAGGACAAACACAGACAGCCACTACAGTCAGTCAGTGTACATCATACACATGTAGTAGCCTTCTTCTACATATGTAGCTCAACAAAGCGTAAGAATGAGATCAGTATAAAATACAAAAGAAAAGCTTCCAATGGGGATCAGTTAGATGGCACTTAAATATAGTTAATAAATTAGCCAAATGTTTGTTTTTTTTTCCCCAGATGACTGTGAGAGACCGTGAATCTGAATTCTTTTAAAGTGCTTGAGAATTACATGTACTAGATATATACATGTATATACTCCACAGAAACTCTCAAATGCTTAATAGATACTGGATGTGACAAGCTGTGTAGTCAGTGCCATGCTGGACTCTGAGCCCTGCTGTAGATAGCAGGTTGTTAAAGCCGAGCAACAGAAAATAAGTGCGTTGTGAGTAGATAAGGATTTATTGCAACTTCCAAAAACCAATAAACAATTTCTGATCATCGCTATTGCAGGTGTCAGCCCGCACAGAAAGCAGCATCAGGAAGAAGAACCAGGCCATGCCTCGCACCTTCAGTAAACGCCGCAGCCGTTTCTCCTCTCTCTGGGGGCTGGACACCACCTCGAAGAGGAAGACCACGGGGCATCCTTCAATTAACCAGGTTTCCATAATAACGCATCCATGACTACAGGCTTCTGGTTGTGTGCCTTCTAGTTGCAGGTGCCATAACTGAGACACATTTGGATGCATTTGTAATGTACTACTGTTCTCTGTGTGGCTGCAGGTGTTCGTTGATGGGATGGAGCCGGTGAGAAAGCCACTGGAGCGCATGTTTGAAGACTCCGCCAGTGAGAAATCTGTAAGAGCTCAGCCATCTCTGCTAGGAAAAAGAACCAAGACAATACAAATGCCCATTTATATTAAGGAATTATAATAGATATTATGTGCTCCTTGACATTTTTAGACGTGTTATTTTACATCTCCCTCTCTTAATGTCGACCAAGATGAAATAAGAAAATCTCACTGTTGAAAGTTAGAGGTCCTGCAGCCAAAGCAAGATGACAAAGTCTCAAGAGATGCAGTGAATATTTGTGTCTAGAATAATAATCTTCCTGAGGCTAAAATCCAAGTTCCTCCTCCTTTTCTTTGTTTGGTATTCACTACAGAGAACTAGAAATCGTGTAGCTGTAGGCTAATTCCTTGTCATTGTTTGCCTTTCTCAAAAGCCAACATGAAAATCACTGGGGCATCTGATGAACATTTGTACTTGTATAATGGGTTACGGGCTTCTTCAGACCCTGAGGCCAGCAATGTCGCTGGATTTTCCACCTCCTTTCACTTAACTGAGATCCTTTTGGTGCTCTGCCTCTTCATTTGGGGGAGTTATCTGAGGGAAGCACAAAATCCCTGCACCCTTCTGCATCAATGAGCATTTCTTTGAGGTCATTTTCGAGCTCCTGCTTTAATGTTTTCAGACATCCACTTCTCTCCTGTCTGAAGAGTGAAAGGAGAAAGGAGAAATCTGCAGACCATAAAACTTTAAACGCTGCAGAATCTCCTCTTACCTCAATGTTATCAGATAATTCTTGAGTTTATTTGTGGTAGATGAACAACATTTTTCATCTGCTGCAGCTGTTACTCCTTCAGCACCAGTCAACAAATTATTTGCTTCACCAGACTTTGGGTCTATTACTGCATTCTCATTGTTATCACTACTGACCGCTACAGCTGGGAACAGTACCATTATTTTTATTCTCTACCTTTTTAGCACGTCAGATACTGTTTTCAGATCGGTGTTGACACATTCCCATTTCTTCTTTTCAATTGCTCCAGGCAATTCAAGCTCTATCAACATCACGGGCTATCGACTGGTGGGATATTTCTGTCTGCTATTCCCACTGAGACACATTTGATCTGAAATGTTCAGATCATTAGCTTTCTGATGTTTCAACAAATTATGTAGACATTTGCTACCAAAGGCCTTGGCAGTTTCACACCATCTGTGCTCTTGGGTATCTGTGGTATTGACCGCAATTTACAGAGTATTGCATATAATGGACAATATCCTCAGAGCGGAAAAAAAGATTATCCAAGGCAACCATCTCCAGTAGTACCTTATCACAGCCTGGTAAATGATGAATTTATATGAACTGTAAGGGAAAATGTCCAATTACCCATGGGTTGTGCAAGGACGAGCATGCCAGCTCCATATTTTATGAGGCCTCTATCTGAACTCAGTAGATAGAAGAAAACTCTGCAGCACTAACCCGCTCTGACTGTGGAGGCCCCCAGTGGCACCATGGGAGATTCATTTTCCTCCACCCACGCCTAGCTTCAGATTAAAGGGTATGGGATGACAGTGAAGACATGCATAGGAAGTAGCGCTCTTCACTTGGTTGTAAGACAGAGCTAGAAATGCTGCATCAGTAGCAATCAGCATCTCCAGCAAGATTTATTCCAACTGTTCAAATCAGATGGACTTGTCCCAGCTTTAATTCTCTGTTTGTTTTGGGGAATCCCGCTGATGGCAATAAAAGGGAACGGGGGAGAGAAAGAGAGTTTAGTGTGCTGCCCAGGACCCCCGCCCCCCAGCATAGGCATCCTAGATGGGCCAGGAGGGGAGCCAGATGGTGCCGAGCAGGACTGGGGAGTTCAGGGAGTTGGGGGGAGGTACTAGTTATGGGCCCCCCGGTCTGTTCTCTGTCTGAGAAAATGTGTGTGTGCATGTGTGTGTGTGTGAGTTGGTTAGAGTGAAAGTAAGATGGAGAAGGAGACAGAGGGAGCAAACTAAATGCAAAAGCATGTTTTTGTATGCACAAACAAACACACATGTTCACATGCACAAACAAAATACAGACACACTGAATTACAAAGAAACACACACACGCACACACACACCGGTCCAGATTGTTAACAGTCAGCAGATTGTATGGGATGAATAAAAAATGGGGAGGAGGGAGATGATGGACTGATATACAGATAGAAGGGAAGGGGCACCAGAAGGAGAAGCAATGATTAGTGGGGGTGGGAGGCAGGGGGCGAGAGAGGAATGAAAGAATAAACGAGTTTGTGGATGCAGTTACCTGAAAGGAGGAGATAAGGTATCAGTGACAGACAGTGTGAGGCCGAGTAGAAGAGGCAAGCGGGACAGAATCTGAGTAGAGAGGCTGACATGGCTGCCAGATTGTTGGAGGTCAGACTGATGGGCTTAAGGTTACAGACTATGGTTTGGACAGAGTGCACGCACACACCCATGGTGATGAAAACACACAGAGATATGTAACACATACCCACGCAGGGAGACAATTGTATCAAGAGGCTCTCATCAACACAAATGAAATAGATTTTGTAATCAGATCTCCTGCTGCTTTGAGGCCACTGCCAGTTTCTATCATATTAGTCGAAGCAAACCTTTTGTGAACAGAAGGGAAATAATGAAGATGGAGGAGGATTACTACATGATTTTAGCTATTTTTGTGGATAATAGAATATGGTTGTGCATTGTCTGGTTCTCATTCTTCTCTTAACAGAACCTCAACTAGAACTGAAAGGTTTTCATGATAACATTGGGTTTATTAAGGCGTGCCTTCTGTTTTCATTGAGCACAAGGGCTACTGAAACATGCCTAAACTGTGTGTGTGTGTGTGTGTGTGTGTGTGTGTGTGTGTGTGTGTGTGTGTGTGTGTTTTCAGAAGGAGAGAGAGGGCTCCGTGAAAAATCTTCCTCAGCAAAACGCAGACAGCGACATTTGGGTTCCTGATTACCTGACTCCCTCCTGGGTTTGTCTGCCAAACAATCAGCCTGTCCTGGCCATCATACAGCCTGGAGAGACAGCTCTGGAAGTGCTGAGCACCACCTGCAAGGTGGGCCACGATGATAGCAGTGCAAACCTTACACTGCTGGAGATTATTCATTAGCTATGAATTTGCTTCTGTAAGGCTGAAGTACATGCAGTACAATACATTGTGTATAAGGATTATAATTACAGACCAAACCTCATGCACTTTTTCAACAATTCAGACTGTTAGTCTGCACACACACACACAAACACACACACACACACACATATAGACACACATAAATGCACCCGCAAAACAGATAATAGTCACCAGCTGTTAAGCATGCAAATAATTCATTTTTACAGGCTTGTCAAACACATTCAATCTTGAGGAACGAGCCTCATAAAACTGCACATGGCTCTGTTGAGAGTTTAGAATACCATAAGTGGTTACATAAAGATAATAAAATCTTACCATTTTATAGTGTGTTGACAACTTACGTCACCTTTTTGGGGCACCCCGGCAGCTCACTTGGTATAGCGTGCCCTGACCCGTCTCACACAGTTAGTCAAGCTTCTTTCCACTTCATCTCCTCTCTGGTCTCAGCCAGAGATGCACTAGAATAATGATGCCTAATGATACAAATACGCTCCACTTAAGAGTCTGTTGAAACACATGCATAAAGCTGATTGATGTGTGTGGGCGTTTGTGTGCATACATGCTATAAACATGTCACAAGGAACTGGAGCGTCTAATTCGTGGCCCCTGTGTGCTACATGCATGCATATATGTATACATATATGTATGTGTGTGTGTGTGTGTGTGTGTGTGCTGATTACATACATGATTGGATACATACTGTATGTCTGTGTCCTTTTGTCAGTGGGCGTCATGCACCATAGAGCGTGGTAATGGTAAAGGGAATGGTGTTTTGATAGGTGAGTTTAAAATATTATCCAGGTGTTACATTAGAAGATTGAGAAGGGAGAATAAACCACGAGTAATGAGAGTGATTGTATCTTACTTTATGAAGAAGAATGAAGGAATGCCTGTTTGCCTTTTTCCTCATTGCCCCCCTGTCTCTTTTGCCACCAGACCCATAAGATAGACCCCTCCAGCCACTACCTGCGTTTGAAGGTGTGGATTGACAACCAAATACTCTTTTATGTTCCCAAACTTGAAGAGGACATATCGGATCTGGTGAGGAAACACACACTGAAGCACTGGAATAATAACCTGTGACATAATGGAGTGAATGTCCCAATTTTGGAGTCGGAATAGTCCCATAATAAGTAATGAGAGATATGGAGTACAGTTATTTCACTGTTTCCTCAGGCTCAGCTGAGGATTTTGGGGTCTTCACCTTATTATGAATTAATTTTTGTTGCATTTCAGGCAGATCTGGATGCAGGCTTGTGCATGTTTTATGACTTGGTTGCAGATTTGATTTGCAGTGCAAACAAAAATTCCCAGGATGCAAAAGAAGCACAATCGCATATGCTATAAATTATGCAAAACAGTATTCTGAGTGTATTATGAGCACCATGAACTGTACCCATCTGTGTGTTTGTGTGTCCATGTTTTGATTTTCCTCATTATCCGTATAAACAATCACTCTCATTGAAAAAGACCTCACCTCCAAATTATTCAGCCGCTACAAACCCCAGAACGAATTCTCTTTGTGACGGTGGTTTGTAGGTGACACCCTGAACTCTTTCTCAAAGCAAAGTCATTGTATAACTGACTCTTTTCCTGAAGAGGGCTTTTATCTTCCAGCTTTGATCAGTGACTCATTTCACCCTCTTTCATCCTCAGTCTATGATATTACATTATTATTTCTCCACAGTGAAGCACATTACACACTGCGGACTTCTGTTCCTGTCTGTTGCTTCATACACACAGCTGTGTCTATGCTCTCGCCCGATGAGAGGTCAAACCGTCGTCTGAGCACCCACTCACTTCTTAGACTTGACCTGGATTTTGACCCTCGCATGCTCTGTTAAGAAGCCTGAATAATACATGAGTCTATCCATTCTTTATTAAGAGCGATAACATGACCTTGACCCTCTCCATCCAACAACATCGCTATCCTTCCATTTTTCGCCAATTAAATATAATTTCCTTGTGTTTGCAGCTCTACAAAGAGATTGAGATTTGCCCCAAAGCTACCAAGGTGATCCGGTTCGACAAAGCCGAGTCCTGCACCATCGGATATGGTACGCTCTCCCCTGACCGTACCTCTTTTTGAACTAGATAGACTCAGTTCCTGTCATCATAAATCACACTGATTTCGTAGTAGACCTCACTGAGTCATGCTTTGTTAATGACTGAAGGAGGATGACCCAGTGTGAGTGCTTTTTGCCTTAAGTGGATCTAATCAGTCGGTAGTTATGCTGCAGCAGCCCAAACTGTCAAATTGAGATATTTCAAAGAGGACTAAAAGAATTAACGTGTTAATCTCGCTCTGTGTTGGATTCTGTACGTCTGTAGGTTTCTCTGTGGCAGTTATAGATGAGGATGGGAAGCAGCAGCTCCATATTACTGAAGTGAAAGAAGAGGGACTGGCCTCGGCTAAAGGTACATATTTCTTTTTCTAAACAAACAAACATGACCCGTGTACATTCACTGTACATTCATGGGAGTTGATCTTCACTCATACATGACAAAGCAAGCACACAAACCAAACATAGCTCCCATAGCTGAATCTGCGTGAAGAAACAACAGGTGTCATGTAAAAGGGTATATAAAAGCTGGGTACATATTTCTTTCTCGAGTTGACGTTGCACACTCAACACCCGAACACCTGACTTGAGAAATACCTGATCCCACATGACATCTTATCAGTGCAGCTTTGTGTGGCTGCATTGCATCAGCTGCTGAGCCAGCATAGCTAAAGCTCTTTTGTTTGAGAGAGAAACCTGGTGGCTCAGGACAGAGCAGAGAAGAGGTGAAGAAACAGAAAATGCACACCTTGTCTTCAAAGGCACTGGCTCACAGAAAGATGGAAAGCTGCACACACACATCACTCTACACATTCTTTTATTTTTTGGCACATCTTGCTCTTTTTAGTAGTCCAGTGAGACGTCAACATCCAGCTTCAGTATGTCCACATGACATGAACCAGAAGCTACAAAATAGAAAAGCAGAGTAAAAAAGTGGAAACACATCTGGGTGCCTATATCAATACATCAAAAAGGATTTGAGTCACCTGTACGCCATATTTCTCAGTCTGATGATAACTGGCTTTTATTCTGAAAGGGGGATTGTGTGCCAAAACCTTGATCCATGAGATAAGAAATAAAAAGATGCTGTAGGAGCTGTGGAATTGTGGCTTTTTTCTCCTTCCTGAGAGCAAAGAAGAGATACAGCATTCCTTTGTCTACATCTGACCGCTGTTTGAAAAGCCGGGTGTCAAGATCAACCCCCATTCACGCGTTCCTATCTTTTAACGGAGCCAGAGAGACCTAATGGCTTTGCGGGAACACGCGGCCGCTCGGTAGATACAACGCTAATGTATAGAAAATAACATGCCGCACTATTGTGCCCCAGGGTCAGACCAAGGTTACTCAAGTGTGAGATTGTGTCCTCCAGTGCTTTAGCAATCTAAAAGCTGCTAGCTTAGCAGGCTGCCAGCAGCCAGCGGATACAGCTGTACTGCCTCTCCACCTCTATATGCAAGTCGAGATAGAAAAAGCTTGTGGCATCCAGACAACACAATGCGTCTTTTTACAATATTACATTATCGTTTGCTGAATCACAGAATTAAATACCTCAGGCGCCACATACATTGGAATGAGCCTGTGTGTGCGTGCATGTGTTTGTCTAAGAGTGAGGGGAATGAATGGGGAGTGAAAGAGATCACGCTTCAGTTTCTGCAGGGTATATGCAGAAACCAGGCCAGCACTGGACAAGGAGCCCCAAAGGGTCTTCTCCCTTCCATCTCTCCCTGTGATTCCTGCCCCCCCCCCAACAGAAGCGCACACAAAGACACATGCGTGCAACACACAACCGAGCACACACAGTCACACACACAGCAGTATATGACCAGAGGGGTTATCTCTCTCTGTCCAATAAAGACTCTGCTACAGCTGACATTTCACATCCCAGACAACTAGGTCATAACTTGGGGCTAAATGTGTGCCTTGTGTGTCTATATATGTAACTGTGTATGTGCCTGCGTGCATCTCTAGCATCATGAAAGCCATATCACAGAATGTCTGCTGTTTCTATTACGGTAGACGATATAAAATGAGGCTGAAGTCAGAAGAGAGGATAACAAGCAAACATGTGCTCATGTGTGACTGTGTTAACAGGACTGAAACCCTTTGTCTTACTTAATTCTGCAGGTGAGACTGCTGTCAGGTCCCCTCAACAGCTGTCACAACCAATCAGGTTTATTGGCTGAGGTTGTCTGCTAATTGGTCGGCTGATTGAGAGCTAATTCGCAATTAGCGGAGCCGGGCACAGGTGGCCGAGGGACGGGGACACTCAAAAAAAAAAAAAAAAAGCCTCAAACTGAAGCTGTGTTCCTGTGAAGTCCGTAGTTTTCTTTTTCCCATACAGTACGACACAGACTGGATACATGATGACAGGAGGGGAATAGACAGGCATTGCACCCTCCTTCTTAAACCCATCCAGTCTTGTTAGATCAGGATTTGCCTCAAGCGAGCAAGCGTAGAAGGATGCATTTTTAATGTATGGGAACACATTAGAGTCCCAGCATGTCTGATTAGCCAGCAAGATGCTGTTGAGGAGTATGGCAGTAAAGTTTTGTTTTTGTACATCGTTTGTACACATTAGCAGAGTTGAGCTGATGGCCTACAGGAAAGCTGCTGTGTTGGAGGGTGCTCTGTTTGGTAACAGCCTGACAGATAATCTTTTCACTTGTTCTGCATTGCTTTTATTGCTGTGTCAGTCTTTTTTGCAGCATATTTCTTCAAGTGAAGCCACTTTGAAGAATACAACTGCTGTTTTTTTTTTGGCATTTAAGGAGACACCTGTATAAGCTGAATTTTACATTTCTCATTCTCCACTAGGTTTGAAAGCAGGGGATGAGATTCTGTTGCTGAATGGTAAACCTGCATCTGCCCTCCAAATGGATGATATGAGGGCTGCGTTTGTAAACCAGGAGTTGACCTTGAGCGTCAGCGCCCTGCCCCAGCTGGACCCTCGGGTGCTGTGCTCCCTTCCTCCCCGGCGGTCCGATGGGGAGCAGGATCTGGCCACAGACATCTTCTCTCAGAGCCAAGGTGAGGCTTCCTGTTCTGCATAAACAAAGTTGTGGATACATGGGACGAGTTGTTGTTGTTATTTGTGTCTTGAACATTGGTGTGTTTCATTAGAAGATGTAGACAAACCTCTAGTGTCCTCTAGTGACAAATACAGTGAGCTTCTTTATCAGTTTCAGATTATTTCTAAAATGTGGAAGGCCATCAAATCATGTAAGAGTGAGACGGTCAAGAGTGGAAGAAAACTTGATTTTGATGCGTTTGACCTGCAACTTTGTCCAGCTTTGACTGTGGCCTGACCTGGAATCAGGTCAATCAAACAGTAAGGTGCTTCGAGCTGTTATGTAACAAATGTGTCTGTTGGATTTAAAATCAGATCAGGATTATCCATACTTATGCTTACTGCATCTATAGCTTGACAGCACGTTGGAAAGACAGTTTGATCGGCGGAACAACCAAACCCTTTAGATAATGAAATCTCAAATTGCACAGTTCTCCTCTGTTTCGTCCTTCAAGTTTTTATTCATCTTTCTTATCTTGTACATTCATCGTCTAAAGCCCCAACTTTGTGTGGCGGATAAAAGCAGAATGCAGATGGTGATCTTTTTAAGCAAAGGGTGAATAGGACGATCTGCTAATTATGCATGGATGTTGTCTGCTAACCAACCTGCAGGCAGCCGCCAGCTTTCCTCTGACCTGCTCTTTTTATCTGTGCAAGGGCACCATTTGTATTCTTTATAAATTGGGGCTTGCAGTGCATAGGCTGACAAGCTGGCATTGTTTATACAGGGACTCAGAGCTGTATGAATATTAATATGAATCCCTCAGCAGTGTGGAGCTGTCATTGTGTAGGATACGCCATACACAGAGGGTCAGATGGAGTGTAAAAACACTTCAGCAGCCAGATGGAGGTTATGGATGATGTCATGCTTAAGAGGAGACGGGTGAACGCAAGAGGCCTTCAGCGCAGAGGAGACATTAAATTGGAAATTTCTCACAGATATGGATGGAATAATAACCAATTTGACTATACCATCATAACCATAAAACAAAAACACTAAGGGATGTAATTCAGAACAAACACAAGGAGGATGCTGTTAAATTATATTCATCATGGTGGAAGGTGGAGAAAGCAACGTTCACATGAATCCAAATGGAAACCCAAGACTCAGATTTCTCTTTGACACCACTGACGGAGGAAGTGTAGAGAATGCAATAAATTAGAGCAGATTGAGATGTGAATTTTTACAATGAGGCTGTAACTGAATATTAGGGAGCCAATGTACATATACACACCACGTATATGTACGCTGGCTCCCTAGTGAGTGCTGTCCTTTGGATCTGTCTCTGCAGAGGACATCCTGGATGATGTGTCGGGGTTGACGGTGAATAGCCCGGATGACAGCTTGGAGGAAGGACCACGGCTGATCCTGCAGAGCCCCGGAGGTCACCAGGAAGACAAAACCTGCATGGGGACTGGACAGAGGGTAGGAGACAGCGTGCAAAGGCATTGATATGTATACAAACATACACAGACGCATACAGAGCAGGGGATTAACAGTCTTTTACAGAGGATGGAGTAGCATACACAGCCTGCCAGATGTGTTGTTGCAGACAAATACCAGCAGCTTTGGTATCTATGTGTGAGCGTGACCTGTGGATCAGTGCTGGTGTGTGAAGTGGCTGATTTGCTACATCGCTGTGTTGCCATATTTAAGCCTGCTGACTTGTTTTTGGGCTCCTTTTGGCTTCAGGGGCACGGTGGTTCTTGTCTCACTGTTTCTGATCTCAGATCTGTCAGACAGAAAAAAAAGGAAGCACTGATATCATTGCTCAATAATCCAACACATTCTGGATGCATGTTTCAGCATATACTGTGGAGTCCATGTGTTAATGATTATAGAAAAAATCCTCTGGCAGGTCTTATCCTAAATATTTCTTCACCCATGCGAGGCGTTTTTTTGTTTTTGTTTCCCTGAGCGTGTGTGTGGTGTGTAGCCACACACAAGGGGAAAGCGATGGTGTGAAAAGCTGGGAGATGGTCAAAGTCTTTTTCTCATGTGATACTTGTGACCTTTACACAAAGGCTGTACTGGGACAGCAAGATCTGAGACATGGAACAAATATGTAAGTGTTTTGATACGCACGCAAAGCCATTACACCATATTTCACACACATATAACTGCTTTGAAGTTGGATTTAAGCTTATTCAGGTCAAACTTGATGGTTAATTTATGCAATAAACGTGGAATCTTAATCATATTCTTACATGCAGTAAGTAACAGATTAGTCTTTGTACAGTGCTGACAACATACTCCACGATTGTGCTTGTGTGCAGTGTGTTCAATGGCTTGTTTGTGTGAACCTGTTACATGAAGCAGTTGAACAGATGTGTGTGTGTCTTCTCTGGAACACAGAGATGGAGACAGACAGGTGAGTGAAAGAGCGAGTGAACAGCGTCACTTTCTAATTAAGATTACGTCTGGTCTGATCAGGGTCGGCGCAGTGATTGCTGGGACGTGCTGCCTTGTGCCAGCCGGTCTCCCTTGGATACGGTTGTCACTTCCATTACCATGGCAATGTATGATAACCAGTAACCACCGGAAACATTTTTTTGGTACCTCTGTCGATAGCCCAGATAGAAACAAAAGATGATGAGACGGCGCTGTGTTCTCTCTTGGATATGTGTCAGTGAGCTTCAGTCTTGAAGGAGAACTAATGGGTGAGCTGAGAGCCGGCTCCGGTCTAGACTCAGTCCTGTTGAACAGTGGTGCTTCTGTGACTCCAATGTGCCATTATTAGTTGAAAGCAAAGTATGAGGAGACGAGAGAAAGGCCGACAGATAGGGTTGCCAGGATGCCTGGATAGGAGCAAGAGGCATGCACAAGTCTCATTTGGTGCACTTGATGTGGGGAAAATATTCAGCAATGTTAAACTTAACAAAAGTGCTTTCACCTCTGCACGGTTCCTAATTAACATTTAAAGTCGTTGCTATTTTAAGCTTGTAGTGTTTCTGTATGCAAGGAGAAATCCACTCAAATCTATTCTAACAAGAGAAGACACAAAATGCAATCTTTTATGTGTCACCTCTTGAGTTGTGTTCACTTTAATCATTTTAATGTTTCAAAGTTTATGCAGTGTTGTCGGTGCCGGAGTATCTGTGTGTTGTTTTATAAGGAAACACATTGGAGCATCTTATTAGATTTAAATGAGGGCACAATATGCAGCTTGAGTAAAAGGCATCAAGGCACTAAATGCATATGTGTGTTCATTGACCAGAAGGACGGTTGATGAGTTCTTAGACCCACATATGAAACAAAAGCATCTCTTTGGAGATGCAATAATGAAGGCTTGGGACTTGCTTCCCCTGGTCTGTAATGTTGTTTCTTGGTTTAATGCTTAGCCATGTGCTGTTTGGTTTATTTTCAGGGGCTGTTCCACATAAATATAGAAAGAAAAATAAAGCCCAGAGAGCAAAACAGTGCAACAGTCTGATGTCAATCTCACCTCTCAGCTCCTGTCTAACATGCACTGTCTGTTTTAGCCTTTTTTTTCCTCTCCCCCCATCTTTTTCCTCTGCCAAGTGATTTATTGTCATGTATTTTGTGACCACGTCTGGTGTCAGACACGACAGCTCGCTGTTTTCTCGTCCTGCCTCCTTGCCTGCCCTCCTTTTTGTTTTGAAAGCTCTTTCTTTTCTTCTGTCCTTCCAGTTTCTTTCTGACTTCCTGTCCTTTTTTACCCTCCTCCTTCTCCTTGCTAACCTCCCTGCTGTTCATTACCATAAACAACATGAGGCTGCTGTTGGCTCTCACACAGCTCTGCTCCCTTAGCTCTCTAGCCGGCTGTGAGCCCTGACCTGAGCCTGAAGCACTTGGATGCTTCCTTCGTCAACAAAGACGATCCAAACTTACCACAGAATCCCTGGGAACTTCCCAAACCATGTCATTTCTCTAGAAGTGTGGGTTGCCCTTTTTTTTTTTTTATTTGGTTTATGTTGTATTTTCTCCCGCTCTCCTCTTTGGAAACACTCTGAAGTAATGAGGATTGTGTCTTACCTCATTTCACCCAGTGCCTGCGGTCTCATGGTGGCAAGACTGAGGAAAAAGAGGCAAAGTGGGACAATTTTAATTATCCCCACATTCTAATTACTTCATTCTCCACAGTGTTTCACATCATTTAGTGGAGATAAATGAGTGTCTGGCTAGCCGGAGGAAACGGGGAGGTTCATTATTTTAGACAAAGCACAGAGCCACCTCCTCAATATGATAAACCAACCAGAGAATAAAACGGTGATTGCTTGCGATTACAACGATAATCGAGATGACGGTGATTGCTAGTGTTCTCCGAGGTGTAGTCAGCCCCACTGACAAGTGCTGGTTATAATTGACAAACCTCTATCAGTTTTGGCTTAGAGGCATTTGAAATGGAAAATGCATTATTCAGTGCGTGAAGGGTGGTGGGGGGCAGCTTTCATCAAGGATGGTTTTGATTGACTCCTGATGGTATAATTCCAGTTAAGTAGCTGTTTGCATGCAGTGCATCTGTTTAACGTAGTCAACGATGACTAAGAATCCATAACATTAGTGCTGTAAATCTTTAACCTGAAAATAATCAGATTTATTCATTTATTTATTTTTATAATCCTTTCACTCACCTCCTCCATCTCGAATCAGGCCTGACAGCTTTGTCTCAGTTGCTGCTGTCATTTCACAGTCCTCCACTGGAGGGAGCGCTGTGCTGATTCATGTGGACTGCAAAACAACAACAGCAAGGTTTCTAACACAGAGCATGCAACCAAGAGCAGGTCTGATTCAAAATTCATCCAGTATGATTAATAGTGATTGAACTATGTCAGTATTCAGTATAGATTTAATTTATTTTGTCTGTAATATATAATAATATAACCTACAACTTAAATTGAATGCACAAATCTGAATTTTCCCATGCTCTGTTATTAATCTCAGGTAGCTACCGCTCCTGAAAACACCTTCCTCTTGACGCTTGCTTCACCATCATAACCTCCCAGACTTGCAGGAAGGAGCTCGCAAATCTAAATATTCATGCATAGATTGTGAAGACTCATGTCATAACATAATCATCCTTTCCCTTGAGATTAAATGATTAAAGTCGCTCTGTGTCATGGCGTATATCCCATCATTCCTCCTAGGGATTTATGGATTTGCATGTTTCCCTGATTTCATATGAAACTGAACTTTAAGACTCTCCCTTCCTCCTCTCTGTATAAACTGAGGCTGACAAGTACATGCCTGTTCTGTGTGAGCAACGATGTCCGAGGATGGATAAGATAGGGAGATAATTGCCATATTTCTATTTCCATATGTATGTATATCATATTTCTTACATGCCAGAATGCAATACACCAAGTATGTATAGATAAATGGGTGTGATGTGTCTCTGTATGTTTATCCTGGCTCTCGCTGTACATGGTTTCAGCTGACGGGTGTGAGAGCAGGTTTGTGCTTGCCTCCACGCTCCTCCCTCATACTATACTTGCGTCTCTCTGTTCTGAAGAGCAGATCTGCAATGTAGCACATTTTGTAAAAGGGTAAAGAGTCGTCTCTGGGTTTTGGAAAGGCATGTACTGGATTGACAAGAGAAAAGGTATTGCTGCTGCGGCCTTCTTCATTTACTCGCTCCCTCCCTTTTACAGTTTATGTCTTCCTTGGTAAGCTTTTGTGTGTTTCTCATGAATGAGGTCAAAGTGCTGAGTGTTGCATGTGTGTAAGTCTCTCTGTGTATGCATTTGTTAATGGGTTGAAGTACATCATCAAAACCACACTTTCATTTGAGAAAAGGGTACGTATTCTTCTTGAACTTTTGACAGGACCATTTTTCGAAGCTCTTTTCAACTAAGATTTTAACCATTTGGAAATACTGCCACAATCCACCGGTGTTCATGCTTTGGAGGAAGGAAAATCCTCCCCTTCTGTCTTTTCTTATCTCTGCTCTCTGATCAACAAGTCCATCAGAATTAAGGCACGGTCTTGTTATGTAACTCGTGTTTCTCAGGATTGACAAGCGTTGTGTCATTGTGGGCCGTCACTGGACTGACGGGGGTGACGCTGGAAAGCGGATGTCAGGCTTTAGATGGAAGCAGTTGTTGTAGTGCAACTTGTACCGTCAGCCAGACCTGCATCAAACGTGATATGTGGAGTTTACTTCAAGTTGCTCTGGCTACCAGAAGGAGATGTGTAGTGCATCAGGGCATTTCTTGTTTTGCCGAGCGTGTTTTGTTCCAGATTGGCGCCCGGATTTGTTCCCTTTGATCATGTAATCTTTCTGAATCTGATTGCATTGTGCTGTCGGCACACACAGTTGATGCTTGGGGCATTTCACTGACTCGTTCTGAGCCATGAGAGCAAGCTCTATCCATAATATTACTGTTTGTTTAATAAGGCTGCTGTCCTTCTCAAGTGTGGTGACATAAGTCTCTCTGGGCTCTGATGAAAGAGAGAGAGAGAGAGAGGGAAGCCACATGCCTGTTGTCTTTTCTTGCTGGAGTGTCTGGCTCAGCCACCCACTGCTTCCTCACCTCCCATTCTCTCCTCCCTCCTTTCTCCTCCCCTCTTTTCTTCCATCTCTCAGGAGGATGTGATGTTTGATCTTGCTGTTTAATGTTGCGTTCTACCCCGCTGCTGCTCTCTAACACCTGGACAGAAGGGAAATAGGCAACAAAGACGGAGAGAGAAGAAGAGAGTGCAAACGGGGAGATGACAGGGGAGCACGCAGAGACAATCGGGGGGGATTGACAAAGAGAGACTGATTAGATAGATGCTGTAGGATAAGGTGACACGAGAGCGCTGTTGTTTATTGCAATCTGTTGTATTCAATCTGTGTAATGACCTATTTGTTGAGCTGCACCGTTACTGATCTCACCAGCAGCAGTGCTTCGCAGAGCAGTGTGAGTGCTGAATAGCAGGCATTTACTTTTGCACTTCTGACCACTTTGGCTGGACACGTTCAAGATCCATACATCCCGCACAGGGCACTGTACCCGACGCACATTTTGCAGGAAGATGAAAACAAATCCTTCTGGCACTGAGTGGCACGGAGGAACAGAGGCTGCCTGGAGTGGAAAAGCAAGACAGGAAAAGGGACACCTGACTTCTCGTTGAACTCTGTTTGACCTGCCAGCATGTCAGCCTTCAGGAGGAGGAGGAACTCCAAACACTCGACCGAATCCATCTATGATATGTTGCAGCTGGTGAGCCGTGTATGTGTGTGTGTGTGTGTGTGTGTGTGTGTGTGTGTGTGTGTTGTGGATATGATCCCGCAAAGAGCATTATCTGATTGTACCGGCGGTGCTGTGGTTACAGGTTCAATTCCCAGCAGTGCGACTCGTTCTAACAGTTAATGTAAAATTTACTGATCACACATTGTAATGGCATCACTTTGTTAATCTTGAATTTAATCTTTATCATGTTTATGCTCGCACTTATTTATCAATAAGGCGCCGAATGGAAAGTTGTAAATTGTCACGCTTCCCGTCACCTCTTGATTAGTAGTGTTGGTGATGCATTGAGCAGCCATCCTTCTCCACCCTGTCCCTCTGTCTCCATCTCCCGCTGTCATCCGTCTCTGTCGCCGCTCCATCTGTCACTAATTCCTCTGGCTGTCAAGGGCAAGACCTCTCTTACCAGTGGCGCGAGTGTCAATGTCATTGCTCAGTTTTGGGCGTATAGAAATCTGCAGCCCACAGCGTGGATCAGTGTTTCTGTTCGTGCATTGATCTGTGCATCATTTTCAATTTTTTTTTTTATTTTTCATTTGTTCATCTACAGAATTTTAAGTTCATGCAACATATTGAATGTCAACCACAAAATCAGAATACTCCTTCAGATGTTCTAACATGACTGACCTGCTGTGAATGACTTGGACGTTAGCAAAGATTCAATCAGATATGATGGGCTGTATTCTTTTACTAACTTTTACTGTGTGGTTGTTGCTGTGGTTTTCCCTGTAGTGACTCGAGGAGCTCATCTTGACTTGATGGGAGGAACATCAGCACGTGCGTCAAAACGTGTGTGTGTGTGTGTGTGTTTCGCAGTGTTGCGAAACTGGTTTGAAAACCACAATGGAAAATTGCGTTTGTCATCGCTGCGGCCCAACAGTAGACAAACCGTGGAATCAGCAAAGACAAGCCGCGCCCCCAGCTGACCAGCTGTCTGTAAATCAGCCCGTAGAAACACACAAACAGGCGCACTGTCTTCGCACAGATGACAACTGATAAACATCTTCAAGGACCCCATGCAGACGAGGGACGTTTGTGTGACATACATTTGCATAAAGCACTTCTATGAATAACACTGATGACTGCGGGGCTGAATTAGAAGCATTAATCCCATCAAACTAAACGATGGCTGAAAATCGGATTGCTTCCGCTTTGTGTTCTCTGTGGACACAGATTTTGGCTTGCATCACCTGATCAGCTGCACACAACAGAGATCCACTGCGTTGACTCGCTTTGTCTGGTTGTGTTACCTTGTGGTGGTTTCATTGCACTTGTTTGCATGAATCTAAGACGTCTCACAAGAAAGGAAGGGCCCTGTAATTGTACTGCCTTATCAAATCAAACCTTTTAATTTCTGTGAAGCTTTTATGAAAGGCAGTTACACTTTAATTAGGGTTATGATGGTAATGAGTTTTGTTAAGGCTAGATGAAGGCGTGCAGTGTTGGTCTTGGACAGGAGTTCCATTAAATGGGACGTGGACTATGAATCTCTTGCAATTAGTGTTCAGTGTGTGGGCTGAGCTCATTCATTCTCCCACATTTCAAGGAGATTTTTTCCTCTAATTTCCTTTTTAATCTACTAGTTCGGACTGAGTACAGACTGTGAAAAGATGAAAATGTACATCTCTCTCTCTCTCTCTCTCTCTCTCTCTCAACAGACCTCACAGTCCTAGTATTGGCTTGGCTTGTTAACAATCCCATGAAACCACAGATTCACCAAGGCTTGATAAGAATCCACAGATAATGGAATTTTTGAGCATAGCACGTAAATTATTGGGCCGTATTCACAGACACTTAAAGATGAATAATTGTTTTCAGTGCTGTGGGAATAGGTATTGCGGTATTACTCACAGTACATTACATATTTGCCTCCACACATCCAGCCTCTCACTTTTGATGACGCTTCTATGTCACTTTCTCTCTATTTTTCTATCTCCGGTGCCTACGCACTGTTCACCTTCGCAGCCTTGGGACGATGAAAGAAACGTTCAGATGTGGACAGAACCTCGCGATCTTAAATGTGTATGCTCTTGTGTGGGTTCCGGCCTGTCATTCTTATGCTGTTGTTGCACAACAGTACATGACATGAGTCATTTGAGCTTCTTCCAAATGTTGGACTGTATAGCGAAAGAGAGGCGGAGGACAGGAGCCCCCTATCTTTAATTTAATTTTTTTTTTTTTACATTACCGTACCTCCAGTTTGACCTGGCAGGTCTGCTCTTGCTTGGTATTTTTGATACTGGGACACAAGCGGGTGTTGTTATGGCAGGTTTTGCAAGAATGCGCTGATGCATTGTTGGTAGCGCATATTTTCCAGTTTGTTGCATGTGTCTGTGAAAGAGCATCATGAATATTGGTGTATGTGATATCCTCCACACAAGCCTACATCCAAGAAATGATTTTTTTTTTTTTTTTTTTGTGAAGGAGCATCTGTTGTTTTTCTCTTTCCTCTTGCGGTAGCTCACAGGAAAACACATCCTTTTTCAAAATGTCAAAAATGCACCTACCAGCAGGCATAAAATGACCCTTAAAAAAGATCCCTGCAGTTGCGTAGCATGTGACGCTTTGTGCTTTTATCTCTTTCTATGCAGAGCACGGAGCAAGTCACTGCTTTCTGCCGCAGTCTCCATGACATGAATCCCCTGGAGTGCCCTATGTCATCCTCCTCATCGTCGTCTTCGTCATCCTTGTCCCCGAGCCCTGTGTCAGCTTTACCGCCCGCAGCAGGCACAGCCACCCAGAGACAGCTCTCCCATGCAGACAAACTCCGCAAGGTCATCAATGAACTGGTCGAGACGGAGAAGACCTATGTCAAAGTCAGTACAAGCTCTCCTGAAGTATTTTGATGTGTTTCAGATGATCTCTACCATACAAGCTGACACCTAGTGAGTCATCCACATTTGTGTGTATTTGAAGGACACAGTCTCATAATCAGGACTTTTCAGCTAAAACTACACTCTTATTGTTGGAGGGAGCGTCGTGATCATTATAAAAGGCGTGTAGAATGTTGGCATTCTTTTCATGCCATGTGGGTTATGTTGATACTTGTGAGAGCTGATTTCTGTCTGTTATGTAAAATCGTCAGTAATGACTCCACATTAGACAGCCTGAACATCGATAGACGCCTACGCATGCCCTTCCTCATTCCTTCTGGAACGTCTTATCACAGCCTGATCTTGTTCATGTTCCTTTCATGTTCACGTGTCCTTTTCAGGATCTGAGCTGCCTGATAGAGTGCTACTTGACACCTTTGCAGAAAGAGAGCTTCCTTACGCAGGATGAGGTACTTCCTACCTGATCTGTATAATCAAAGAGTAAAAAATTGTATCTGAATTGTTATAGATACTATACAACATTAACCTTGGCAGTGCTCTTAAGGTGGTAGCAGTGTCAGAATGATGCTCCTTGTGTGTGTGTGTGTGTGTGTGTGTGTGTTGCAGCTGGATGTTTTGTTTGGTAACCTTGGGGAGATGGTGGAGTTCCAGGTGGAGTTTCTCCAGACGCTTGAAGATGGAATCAGACTGGTGCCGGATCTGGACAGACTGGAAAGGGTGGAGCAATTTAAGGTGAGGCAAGGATGAACTCAATGCATCATTCAGTTTGTAATCCTCTAATAATTTTGTCTGGCTTCAGGATTACTTCATGAGGGTGCTGCTCTTTAGATCTGGTTGTTTCTGGGATAACTCATTATATATGGCTCATGGTCTTGTAGCAGTTGTGCAGACATTGTTTTTGCTCTGACTCTTTTTGGCCAGTCTCAACAGTACAAACGATAAATTTCACTGTATTTACATTTCTCGACTGCTGGGGAACTCCCAAACAAAATACTTGGCTCACTTTGACTCCAAAGGGATCAAACACAGTTGAGATATTTGCTTAAATCTTACTCAGAAAAGTAATTCGCATTCACTGTTGCGCAGCCGTGATTCGAAGCAAAGATATGTTTGTTTGTTTGTTTCCACAGAAAGTGCTGTTCTCCTTGGGTGGTTCGTTCCTGTATTATGCCGATCGCTTTAAGATCTACAGCGCCTTCTGTGCCAGCCACACCAAAGTCCCAAAGGTCCTGGCTAAAGGTAAAAACACACACATTCTTAATAGGCAAAGAGCCACCACTTGCTCTTCTGTTAGTGATACAGTAGTCTATTGTTGTCTCCCATCAGTGGCATAGTGATTGCTGAGGGGCTTGTGTAGTAAAGGAAGCATGTTGTTTGAGTCACATGCCCTGCAGCTATAGCAGCTTGTCTTTTTAGATGCAATCTGTGTCAGTGTTTCATTGCCCCCTGTGCGAAATGCCTAAATGCTCATATTTCTGCTCCTCCAGCAAAGACAGACCCAGAATTCAAGGCTTTCCTGGCTGAGAGAAACCCCAGACAGCAACATTCATCCACTTTGGAGTCGTACCTGATCAAACCCATCCAGAGGGTCCTGAAGTACCCTCTGCTGCTGAAGGAGCTCTACTCCCTCACTGACCCTGACAGTGAGGAGCACTACCACCTGGACGGTAAGCCAGCGTCGTCTTTATTTACTTTATGATGTAACCCTGCATGGTGTAATATCATCTGTGCTCCAGATCCATAGAGCTGTAAGTAATGAGAATGTAAGAAATTCTTGTAATTATGACTTGGAGATGATGAATGCTTGTCATTCATTCAGTTGCAATGAAGGCCATGAACAAAGTTGCGAGTCACATCAATGAGATGCAAAAGCTTCACGAGGAGTACGGAGCTGTTTTCGACCAGCTCATCAATGAACAGACTGCGGATAAAAAAGAGGTAAACATGATGATTCCCATTATTTTAAAGGCTATGCACTGTGAAGCCGGTAGATTATGCAATGATTTAAATGTCTATTTTACAATCTGTTTTATTACTTCTGTTCATCTCAGGTGGCTGATCTCTCAATGGGGGATCTTTTGCTACATTCTACTGTGGTGTGGATCAACCCTCCAGCCTCTTTGGTCAAGAGCAAAAAGGACCCTGATTTGGCTGCTTTTGGTGAGGATTAATGTGGCCTTTGGATGGCAATGTGGAACAGATTCTACCCTATGATTTTCTTTCATCAAAGAAAAGCATGTAGCCTTTATTTGAAAATCTTTTTTCATTACCTAAAGCAAGACTAGAAGTGTTCTTCATTTATAAAGCTGAAAATTATCCTAACATAAAATCCTAATACATCAGAATGATATACCTAAGTCATAATATATGCTTAGAATTTCTAACATCGCTGTTGCCCTCGGGCTTGGTTGCAACGCATCTAATTAACTGTCCACTCTGAGCATTTTTTACTTATGAGAAAAAGTTTCTTAGGCTTAACTTTCCAGTCAAACTCTTCAATATGAATATCTACAAAACAGATTACCAAATGTCTTTTTGCATTTTCATGCACAGCAATGGTCGAAACATTATGTAAGTTCGAAAATCCAGTCAAATCTGCAGGATTTCAGAGAGATGATCTGTGAAGCGCTCATCCATCAGGGTTTAAATACCAAAACAGTGCGCGATGTTTTGTTATAGATGAATAGCAAACATTATCCGGATACAGTAGATACGCAATAAAATGAATTCTGATGGTATGTTTGAATGTTCTTTCCTGTAGAGAAACACTGCATACTGTATATAAGCACATGGCACTTTATCCCCCTTTATCCCTGTATCCCACATAATGCTGTCACGCGTGGTGTGGTGCAGCATGCATAGTGTCATACTGGGTGCATAGTGTGATGCTGGGTGCTATTTCAGATGGTGAAGAAATAGACTCAGTAAAAGGAAAACCCAGTGGAGCATATTACATGATGGATCTTCACATTATTCTGTACTTTTCATGTGAAGTGCAGCATGTTACAGTTACATTAATGGGATCGCATACCCAGTAGTGCCCTCTGTCTTAAGATTTCCCTCAGCTCGGACACTTTTTGCAATAAATATTAAATCTACACGGTATAAAGGCTTTCCCTGGCAAGGCAGTAGTGAATGGAGTGGGTGCTTTGAGCATGCAATGGCGTGACTTTGGTCCATTTTTATCTTTTGCGCTGCTGAAATTGTATGACAGTAGTTTGAGGCTGTTTTTCCTCAAAAGCTCTAACTAAAGGCATCCACTGATATCCTGCATCAAGCTGTCACTGCAGAAAACTGGGTAATGAAATGTCCTTTTGATGTATGCGATGAAGGAACTCAGACCCTCCTAATGGTTTCTTTCATTTTCCTCTTCATCTCTCTCTCGCCCTCATTTAGTGTTCAAAACAGCAGTTGTGTTTGTGTTCAAAGACTGCTCCAAGCACAGGAAAAAAATCGTAAGTACTGTTTTTTTTTTCTCATTTTCTGTTGATTAGTCCAGTCAGTGAGTGATGCACTGTGTGGACCGGGGCTCTGGGCTTCCTCTGAAGTACTTTTTTAAAAATAACTTTTTTGTATGGTACATTGAGACCACAAAATAAATTGAGGCTGCTGTCTTTCAACAGGGGACAATAGACTGAATCGAATGAGGCTACTTATTGGCATTTGAACAGACTGAGACTTTATGTGTGCACTTCACTGTTCCCCTTGTACAGTACAGTACGGTGCATGGTTGTGTCTGTTAAACCACTCTTGTGCTCTCTGCTGTCACGTTGATGTATTGCAGCAGCGGTGATGCATCAGATATCCGGTCTCTCTCTCTCTTTACAGGGTGGATCTCACCGTACGTCCGTGAGCGATGACAAAGATCCTTTCCGTTTCCGTCACATGATCGCGACGGACTCTCTGCAAGTCCGCACCCTTGCAAGTAGGTCTATTTAAATACAGTAGCATGCAGCAAATGTAATTTTCAGTCTTGCATCACCGTCCCTCCAGGTGTCATGAGCACTTTGAGGTTTGGTCTCTCAGAAACTAGGATTACTGTTGGGATCAGTTCTAGCACAGTACATGGTGACTCTCACAGTTAGTTCCACACAAACTCAAAGGATTATCTCAATTTTTCTGTCCCAGCCTTGTTGAATCATAGAAAACTGCTGCACTGATTTAGGTAGTTGAAAACCCATAAAAAAAAGTAGATAAAATGTTTAATTTAGATGCCAACTCACTGATGCATTTCTTTTTTTCTCAGTTTTTTAAGAACTCAGTCACTGAAATCGGCAGCATAATTGAAATAAATGACCTGTATGAACAAATTCCACCGGAAAAACATTTTAATTATCCGGTCGTTAGTCTAAAATATGTACTGTACAAGAATTAAAATGTGTAGGCAAAGCTCTTTGAGGCACCATGTGGAGACTTCTAATTTGTCTTGCCAGACAAGCATAGACCCCAAAATTGATATTGTCAGTCAGCCAGATGTCTCCATAATGAAAATCTGTTCACTGGGGAAACTCGTGAAGGGATTGTTTTGATTTTTGCATGTGCTACAGATTGTGCTGAAGGCATACACAAGTGTATCACACATTATTCTGGATGAAAATGTGTGTTGAATCTACACCAAAAGTTTGTAATTAACTACAGTGACATATCCTTACAAGAGACATATTGGGCTTCACAGTGCCTGAACTAGATTTCTTCACCTTCCTTCCAGTAGATTTGCCCATCACTTGGAAGTTCCCATATGCCCTCATCATGTTGTTCTTTAGGAGTAAATGGATTTCTATGTCTATCTATGCTCCAAATCTCAGATGCTGTTTCAAATGACTCAATATTCTCTGACAGCGGCTTCAAAGGCAGCTGAGTGTTGCTACTTTTCTCTCTCACAGAAAATAAATGATAACCCTTAGTATACACAAAACAGATGAAACCCTATTAGTAGGTCTGCGTGCAATCTTCCTCGCATCCTATTTCTGTTCTAGACGAATCTTAAATCACCCTCTGGCAATTCATCTCAAGTGTTATCGTTTATCTGCCTAATGGTCTGTTTTTAAAGGGAAAGAAATTGATGACGGAAATTAACTGAATGACTTTATACATAAAGATCACATCTCTCTTCTCTCCCTCCTCTCAGACTCTGAGGGTACGCTGGTGTGCGAGATAGTTCACACGAGGTCTGAATCTGAAGGAAGACCGGAGAGAACCTTCCAGTTGTGCTGCAGGTATGACAACCCTGATTTCAAAAAGGTTGGGATGCTGTGTAAAACGCAAGTAAACCAGTAAATTAGTTTAAGTTCTTGTGTTTTTGTCCAATCTGCAGTTCTCCAGACAGTAAGAAGGACTTCCTGAAAGCAGTCCACTCCATTCTGAGGGAGAAGCAGCGTCGCCAGCTTCTTAAGACGGAGTCTTTGCCTCCCAACCAGCAGTATGTCCCATTTGGGGGAAAACGTCTGTGTGCCCTCAAAGGGGCGCGGCCCGCCATGAACCGAGCAGGTGACAAAGCTCAAGTGTAGCTTCTAGCTCACAGGAACCTTAATCGGCTACATGTTGTGTAAAGAACTCTGCAGACTTACTTTGTCAAGAATAATGTTTGTTCATGACATTACCAGGATGAAATGATCTCTTTTCTGTCTGTCTAGCATCAGCTCCATCGCGAACGTTAGCCCGCAGGAAGCTGGTGAGGAACCGCTTCACCATCGATACTGACCTGGTTTTCCACGGCAACAACAACAACGGCAACAATTCAGACCCCTCCCAACACTTGTCCTACCCACCTCTCTCCCAGCATGCTCTTCTTCAGTCTCACAAACCTCAAGGAGAGGACACAGACCGCTGGGTGGAAGAGCAGTTTGACCTGGGTCGCTATGAAGACCAGGGGGAGGGCATCGATGTGGGGCAGGTGAAGGAGACGGACATTCTGAGCGACGACGACGAGTACTGCAAGTCCGTCCGAGCCGCGTCAGCAGAACCGACCGACCTGGATGGGAAGATGGAGGGACTCGGCCTACAGGGCGGAGAGGTGAGGAGCCAGAGCCTGAACGGACGAGCAGCAGAGACTAGAGGTGAGATGCAGGAGGAGGCAGATGATCAAATAAAGCACCGCGACGACTCGGGCTCGGTAGGCTCCTTCACCTCCTGTGGCGTCTCTCTATCCCGCTGTGCAGCCCCAAATATAAAGCTCGCCCCCTTGAAGCAGTGTGCCGTGGAGGGGGCCGCAAACAAGGACCATGACGTCATCTGGGTACGGCGGGACGACTTTGCCAGTGGGTGCAACAGCGACGTCTTCTGATTGGCAGTAATGGAAGATGAGATGAAGAAAATGGGGGAGAGATTGGATCCAAGCTTTAAATATGTGGAATTTGGAGGAGAAAATGTGTATAGAAGGTATTAAACCTCAGCCAGTCCTTCCTGTATCCCAACACTCTTCTTCACACCTCACCTGTATCTCCCCTGTTCTGACAATCCTAAAGTACTGAAACATTGAGTGAGTAAGGAGAAGTGAAATATCCTCAGCTTTATTTGTTGAGACCTAGAGATTCTCATCCTGAACTCCTTCAGAGTGGACTACAGGGTTTTTTGGACATACACCCAGGCATCACACGCACACACCTGTGGAATTGTATTCGAGTGTACGAACAAGCCAGCACTGCATGTGCACGCAAGTAAACAAGCAAGTGTGTATGTTTACTGTAAGCGCAGGAAATACACAGAAGCACAGACACGAGAGACTGTAGGCAGCTACTGTACCGTGCACACATTGTACCGAAGCAACGTCATCACTGAACTTTGACCTGGTGGCCAAAAATGTCTATTTTTCAACACAGGAATGTGGTTGTTCTATTTTTTTGACTCAGAAACCGTGTTTGTATTTCAACACTCAAGGGCTGCGTGTTACTGAACTTCTCTTCAGGGGCTTTTGGCTTAACGACTGCTGTGTAAAAAGATGGTGAGATCCAACTAGCTTTATTGTGCTTGTTGTTGTTTTAACTTAATATCAGCTGCACATTGGTGTATAGTCAGAGGAGGACAATAGAGTGCCGTTAACCTCTTCTCTGAAAATGTTTTGAAGCTCACTTTTATCTCCTTAGCATATCCTTTTTCGAAGATAGCTCGGACAACAGATACGTCTACCTATTCCTTATTTAATTATTGCCTTTTTACTGTCATTTTTAATGTTTACACCATGTTCAGCTGCCCAGTGTTACAAACCACCTTTTGTGTGTTTGGTGCCAGAAGCAGGCTTGTGAGAGAGCCAACGCTGCCCTTCACATGAATGTCCAATCTTCACCTTTGTTGCTCAAATAAAACGCCATTGTTATTTTATTAACTGATGGATTCCATCAAGGTCACAGATATGCCGGACCCTTTCTCGCCCCTTTGTGCTCCGTGGTCTTGATATGACATACTAATTCCTCCAACAATCCTGTGTTACTTGAATTTTCTTTGTTTTGAAAGGAGGTAATCAACAGAGCCATGTCAGTGACTGTACTGACTCATGCAGTCCACCTGTCATCTTCTGACCAATTCAGACTTCTTCTTCTGCTGCTGCTTTGACCTTTCGTCATGTCGAGCGGCGTCGCAGCCACAAAGAAGCTTGCAGAGACAGACTTCACATCCATGACGTTTGAAATCAATCCCGCCTGCGTTTTTTCCTGTATCCACCAGGCTGTGCTGTTTCACTGTCATCACAACGTCACGCTGATTGCTGAGATCAACATTCATGTGCACCTTAATGGATGTATTGAGCACACACTTCATACCAACTGTGAGGAGGGGAGGGGGGGGATGTGCGAGCTGCTCTGATTCAGAGTGTGAGGAGAAACGATACACTTTGGTTGTCGTCTTTTTATTATGATGCTGGTTTCTTAGAGTTTAGCTTACTGGGCTGATGGTGCCCAGTAAGGACGTTCAGACTGTGAGGTACAATCACCTGACGTGGAGGCAAGTCCTGTGAGAGCCCCATTGACTCCTTCCTTTGTACTTTTAAAACTGTGTTCGTACATAAAACTGTGGAGTATTATCATTTTTATGTTAAAATAAATTTTCTAAATTTAGTTTTGTGTGAAAGAGATTTTTTTTTTCTCCCCCTTTTGCACGTGTGACCCTGCAGTCTTATTAACCAAATGTTCTCCCTCACAGGGACGCCCAGCATTTCTATTAACACCATAACTGTCTCACAGAGGTTATTGGAAGATCAAATTCCGTTGATCAAATAAAAAATGATCGATGCCAGACAGTTTTGCAGATTGAATTGCAGCCCTGAAATGTATTATGTCCAATTTTAAGGCATTGCAAAAGATGAAATAAAGGATCAGAGGCAATTTTGATGGATAACTGAACGAAGTTGAGGCTTGATTTACTAATACTGTGGCAGCAGTGTTACGGTATAAATTTAAGTTCCAAAGTACATTAGACATATTATATACCAGTCTTAGAAATTCAATTTGAAAACCAGAATGCATCAAAAATGTTTGAAGAAAACTCCTTTCCAGTCTCTGTAAATCTACTACATACTACATGAAATGTATCATGAGGTATTTGTGCAGCTCTATTGGACATTACATGTTTGGTATTAAACAGACTCTGCTCTGTATTCACATCAGGTGTGTGTAGTGTAGTGGTAGGACGGTTGCCCAAGGACTCCTTCTGGAGAGGCTGGATGGTCATTTTCTGAGTTAATTAAAGTTTGTCTATAGGCTGTTTGTCAGAGGCCCAGGTTGAGTTGGCAGGTTCTTTTTTTTTTTCTTTTTCAGATCACTTGGCTCCCAGCTTTGACGGAGTTCACAAACACCGATAAACAAAATGTCAGTTCTGACGTGATCCGGATTCTGCTTGAGGAGAGCAAAGCTGTGAGATGGCTGGCGCTGGGAATCTCTACGTTTTCCAAATGTCAAACAAGAGGCCAGAGTTAGCTGGAGAAACTTTTAAATCCAGAATAAATGCCCATGAAGGGCCATGTTCAATGCTACTCCAATGACAAAACATAGAGAAAAATGAAGGCACAGTATTCCGTCAGGTCTCTGTGAAGATGTTAAAGTGTGTTTGACCCTTCAGGTCACTTGTCACATCATTGAAGATAAATTCCCATCTGCTGCAGCTGTTCTTTGAACACTCCTTCAAGTCCTGGGACTGGATGGGAAGGCGTCCAGTGACCCACTCAGATAAAGACCTTCCTTGTCTGCAGTGAGAGATAATCTGGCATCTGCCCTGTAACCTGAAGATTATTCTCCTCTCATCAGGACCGGTGGAGAGAACCGCAGCCAATCCATCTGCTCCTTAATCCAAACCGAATGGAGCCAAACTAGCCAGAGATAACCAGAATGAGACCACTGGCGCCTTCAGCGTAAAAGCTTTTCTATCAAGTGTGACAAAATACCTGCCGCTTATTTGGAGAGATGATCATAAAAAAAAAAAATCTATTTCCAAATAAATGACCACCTTTCCTACAACAAGAGCTGCACATTTCTGTTCTGTTGCGGTATAGTGTAAAATAAAGTTAAAACAGCGTTTCTGTAGCTTAAACCTGAATGC
Organism: Chaetodon auriga; assembly: GCF_051107435.1. Classification (NCBI taxonomy): domain Eukaryota; kingdom Metazoa; phylum Chordata; class Actinopteri; order Chaetodontiformes; family Chaetodontidae; genus Chaetodon; species Chaetodon auriga. Next base: position 11,998,937 of record NC_135088.1, read on the forward strand.
AATAAAAGACTATACCGGTTACAAACATCACATCGCATGCATCAATAACGAACAAGAACTCTTGATTTAACGCCTTGAAATGTCTATTTTCACCACACCTCAACAACCAGGTGTAGGACATTACTTAAATGGTTTTTATTTTGAAAATTCCTACCGGATATCGCTTACATTTCGTCTCGCTTGACACTGATCCGTGCGCTCTCACTCCCTCCAGCTCCTGCCGCCTTGGAGGCGCACAGACTACTGAGTGAAAGTGGACGTGTTCACAGACCGCCGGTTGTTTTTCTTTCTTGGAGCCAGTTTTTGTTCAGAAGATCCGTCTTGGGTTGATTTTGTACAGGAAAGTTGGATCCACTAGACTGCTGCTCATCCTTTCTTTCTTTGATTAGGTGCGACGGAGTGATGCAGAGTGGAAAGAAGGATCGCATTGGGGATGAAACTTGGGTTGCGCGCGGGCATGGCACGTCAGGTGTTTCAGCGCTTGGATAGAGGCTGTTTCTGTCTGTCATGGTGTCACTATCCGCGGTGAGATCCCCTGGAGCACTATGGAGGACAGAAAGGGACTTTTCTTCTATCTTCTCTTGGCGGCGCAGCTCTGCCTGAGCTCGGCACAAGTCCTCAGAATCGGTAAGCGCAACAGCTGTTTACGCACGGTGTTTGTTGGCGTGTCTGAGCTGGCTGGACAGAGTGAGAACCAACAGCATCTAAGAAGAGATAAGAGAGCATCTGTGTTTAGCATTAGTTTAAAATCACTGCATCCTATTCCAAACCTATTCCAGTCTAGTTTTCTCTTTTTCCCCTATTCCCATTTGGCATCAGTTCAGCGATGTTTTGTGCCTTTGTATCCCATGAAAGTGATTATGGGATTACTTGTTCTTAATATTATTGTGGTTATACTGTCAGTAAGGTCGTGTCAAACTCAGAACGAAGGAAAAGATTACCTGCATCAAAGGACAAAACACACTTTGACAACTTCGCTCCCCCTCTGGTTCATTTCGTTCCCCTGATATAAATGTTGCCGCCTATCAACCCTGATTGAGTCCACAAAGCAAATGCACAGAGCAAAGGTCGTTAAAATATTCAAAGAATAATTTAAATCACATTAAAATGCGCGCAGGGTCCAAAATGAATGCTCCCTCCCCTCCTTCATTAATCCATCTTCAGTTTAAATGCAATCAATCATGGGAAAGTTTTTTTTTTTTTTTTTTTTTTTTAATGATGAATGTTAGAATTCTGACTCAAAATAATCTCGTGAACTTCCAGCTTTATCATCAGAGGCTTTGTCGGAAGATCGGTCCTCATGCATTATCTTTGAAGGTATCTTTTTAATCATTTAAAATTTAATTGAATTTCATCTTATGGAGGACTTCACGCTCTTACTCACTACACGCACCGAGACATACACACACAGAAACAGCTGAAAGTAATGGATTATTGATCCCTCCCAGTATCAGAGACGCCTGTTGAAGCATTTTCATTCAAAATATGTCCCCCAGCAGCTGATCTTCACAAACACAGAAACCCATCCATCACTGAGATGGATGCATCGTATAGCCTGTGAGGGCGATGCAGTCATCCTCACTCCTGCTGTCATACGCCAAAGAGTGGAATTAGGAGGAGTGAGAGAACTTCACCCAGACCTGATCAGACAGGAGGTGGCTGGTGAGCGCTGTGGGCTGTGTTCATTATCCAAGAGTCTCCCTTTCAGGTTTGGAGTCAGACCTGAGCTGAACTGTAATATGTGGATCTAATTGGCTGAATGAATTGAGGGTTGGTGATGTCAGTGCCACCTGCTCTTAACATGGAGAATTAGGATGGAGGTTCATATACGGTACACACGGCAACACTGCATACAGGCAAGGTTGGGTCAGATTACTTTGAAATGTAGCCAGTTACTGAAGACAAATGACTAAATTAATTTTTAGAATTAGTAACATAATCCACTGGATTACAGAAAAATGTAATATAATCTGAATACTTTTAGATTACTTCAAAATAAAACATTGAACATATTTCATCGGACAATAAAAATGGAGATGCAACCACAACAATTTGAGCTCCACAAGTTAATATTAATATTCTTTTTTCTCTTTAAACAGCTTGAAACAATTTCAACGCAAATAATGAATTTTGTATATTCAATATCTACAGTTGGTCAAATCAAACTCTGTGTGTCAGACACACTTCTTATGTGCTAATAGAGGTCATGAATAAGCTGTCAGACAAAATCAAAAATGTAATCAAGAGGTCCTCGACAATGTAATTATAATCTAATCACACACTTCCAAATCTAATCTGATCTTATTATAGTTACTTATTTTTTGTAATATGATGTATATGTAATCCATTACTACCCAACACTGTGTTCAGATAGGAACATGGAGAGATGTATTTCAGAATGCATCTTCTTTTTTCATGGTTTTGCATTTTTACATTTTATAATGTTTGACAATCTACAACAATGTGTCTGATAATGAAGGTGCAGTATATCAACATGCATCACCAACAATACCACAATAAGATGAAGCCATTATGATCCTATAATGCACCATTCTGCACAGTGAAAGTCACATTTAAATGATGTCGCACATTTTTGACCATAGGAGGACTTTAAAGAGCTTCCAGCCAACTCCAAAGACTTCTCAGCATAAGCCTTTTACTGTATATCTGCTTATTACCGATTCCAGAAGTGGTACTGCTGTTACTGTGCTAATACATAGAATTTAAGCTTTCAATAAGCCTTTAACAGCAGCGTGCACACAAGCAATGCTGGATGTTTGAGGCTGACACTGTAGAAAAATCTGAAGATCAGCAGGCATTTGTTCTTAAGCAGAAACTTAAGCAAACATTACTGATGAGTATGAATCAAAATGTGACCAGGATATGCTTGAATTAGACGTTTCAAGGCTGACATACTGTGTGCACTAATGCAGCTACATTTTTTTTCCCAAACAGAATTTAAGGCTTCTGTTATTGGCTGTATTTCTTCATGCATACTTGCCTCTGTGTTAGATCTTTTTAGCATGGACGGCATTTGTTCATTTCATCCGTTGAAGTCCCCATGCAGGGGGTTTCTGATCTGGAGTTTCGCTCTGGGTCACGCATTAATATTCAGCATCATTCAAGACCAATAAGTTCAGGTTTGATGGTTCAGCCGAGACCCCCTTGAACAACACAAGTCCTGAAATTCCCACATGATTTACGTGCGTAGACACTATCAGTGTGTGAACTGCAAAGTTTGGCTCCAGGTGTCGCTTTCTGTTAAATGGAGTTGCTTAAGCTTGAGCTGTAACCCACATCTATAAAAAGGGTACCTGCTTAATTTTATTCATTAGTTCCTTTTCTCTCCAACAAATGGCCATTAGGAGAACGAATGAATCTCTGCTCAGCCAAATTGCCAGAGTTTTGGAAAGTTGGCCCCACTTCTGTCGAAGATATATACACAGATAAACTGGGGAATTGGCTGCCTCTGTAGTGTGATCGTTTATCATCCTGGCAGAAACCCAGCACTCCTGGTTGTGAGATGGGAGAGGGAGCTGTAGTTTGTTGTGGAATTGCACGTATATACACTGGCATTCATTTGTATGTATCGATCCTGTGACCTCATGAGGCTTTTCTTGTGATGAGTAGATTGATTTCAGGAGGGTGAGTGAAACACAGTCACTTCTATGCATCCTTTTCTTTGTCTGATTTGGCAGCACCTGTGTCTGTGCGGCTCGAGAGCACAAAACTAATGATTCTGGAACCTGAGAGAAGCTCAACCTGAAAGGAAGCTGCCATTTTTTTTGGTCAGCTATAACCCATACTGCTTTCATGGTACAAAGCCAGTGTCATAAATCATAAACTACAGCAGATAAATCACTTCTTTTTGCTGTTATTTTAGTGGTAATACAAAAAAGTGTCATGTTCTTCTGTAGCACATTGATTGAGGCTGCTTCTCTTAGATTTTTCTGCACGTTTTACGATTCTTCTTGTGCATCATTCAGGTGCTCCTTTTGGTGCTCTTGTTGCAGTTATTTTTGTCTGTTTTTCTCTTCTCCTCTCCATCCCTGATTGCATTTTTTTCCTTGTTTGCCCATTTGTACGGCTCCCTTGATTTGTTGTCAGGAACAAAATGTTTCCCTTGTGTTTTTCCAACCAGGCTGCAGTGAAATGTCTGTCATTCAGTTTGACACCTGAGAACCCCCCTCCCCCCCCCCTCCTTTTTTTTTTTTACCCTCCCTGATGCATTTCCTCCTGCCTGTGGCTACATCACCCCTCCAAAGTGCACGGCAATCCCGGTTTTCAGAGAGACAAAGATGGCAGCAGTTTCTGTTGCTGTCAGCAAAGAGCAGAACTGTCTGACTTGTCCAGCTCACTGATGCTTCAGAGACGTTAGAAAGATCCAGATTTCTTCTATCTCAGGTACTGAGTGGCAGTTTGATGTGTGACTGCCCTCCACTGAAATAAACAGTCCAGTATGAAGAAGAAAGGATGTTTTTTTTCTAATTCTTTTCCCCTTAAACTTCCCTTCTCTTGTTGAAAGTGTGAAAATCACTTGAACACTGGTAGAATAATTAGCAGTAATAACTCTGCATGCTAATGTTGTAGCTTTAATCACTAATGTGTACATCTAGCATTTCCTAGAACTGAGGCAGACTGATCATTTTAATGATGGAAAAGCAATGTGGAACAACATCCGATACAGCAGCACGGCATATCAAAGCCCCCTCTATAGTTTGCATATGCACACTTGTTTGCATCTGCATGCAAATGGGAAGTTAGCTAACATGTTGTCTGCAAGTCAAAAATCCTTTGTTTGGAAAAGGAGAAATGCCATAACAGACAGTTAAACAAGGCAAATCTTACATAATCATCAATCACCACTGAAGCAAATGGAAAAACTCTGATTTTATGTTTATGCCGTCCTCAATTTGGCCATAATGAGCTGCCCTGCGTTTGAAGCCGCCTCGGTGCAGCCTGAGTGTGCTTATATTTTATGCAGATGAAATCCACCTGCAAACCCCAGTTGCATGTTAAAAAGCATTTATGGAGTCCCGTGGGTCGTCTGAAACTTTTAACACTCATTTATGCTGCAGGACAGATGGATGTGTGTTCCCGAGGCAAATTATTCCTCATTATTTCTGAGCTGAATGAATGCTTTTAGAGCGCCGAGGTACATTAATTCATTTGCGAAGGGAAAAAAAAACCACCTTGTTCAAAATAAAAAAAAAATTAAAAAAATGCCATTTTTGTGACTCCAGCAATCACAACTCACAGTGCAGTTTCAAGAAGGGATGACGCATGACTAATGTAAAACGTAATTATTTGTAAATAGTGAAGTGACGGATGGATGGTGTCCATGCGCGCGCACACACACACACACACACAAACATCTTTATCTCCCCGGTGGGTTGTTGAAGAGATTGATCGGGTCTGTGTGACAGCTTGGCACAAAGCTCAGATTCCTTCTTCAGCTTTTTGTTTTATGTTTTCCTCCCACCACAGCAGGCAGATAAATCTCTCATCCAACCGCTGAACTGTACCACATATCCACATTTTTATGGCACAATTTTCCTCCAATTACAGCTATGTACCTGCTAATCACAGTAATTGCAGAAGAAATGACATTTTTATGTTAATGGAAAAGTGGTTCTTGATTATAATTACTAATTGGCTGCCGTTGTTTTTACATGGATTTATTTGTGTCTAGGACATCGTGTGAGTGTCTGTGGTTTTTTTTTTTTTTTCAAACGCTTGAATTAGGTAACGTGTTTATGTGTGTGACTTGAGTAAATGCCCGACATATCTGCTGTGTTTCTAAAAACATTCACATTCCTCAAGCGTGCATACAAACCCAATCAAAGCTTGTGATGTGAGGGAGTGACATGTATCAGCCATTGGTCATGATTGCACCGACACAGCCAGACATTAAATCAGGCTGGTAATTTACACGTACACTTTCTAAGATGTGTGCTATGACTGACTAAGCTCTGCTAACCTTGACCAGCGATTGTTACCAAGCGTCTACAAAATCCTGATGCGTTTCCTCCCCTGCCGCCCACATTATAGTGGCTTGTTATATGTGAGCGACAACTAGCCATGTCAAATGAATTGTCCACCTCCCCTGGACCGTCAACACTGCCTGTTTGTGGACATGAGAAACTGGACTTCAAAGGACCAGTTACAGTAATACAGACTCTGAAGTCCCTCACGGTGTCACTCCAGGGTCCAGGTTCAAAAAGACCACTGCAGATCCAGCGAGTACATGTGCAGTCTCTGCGTTGGATGTGTAAACCCTTTGTTCTGTGTCATGCTTCTCGTTGGGCTCGTCAATGCTTTGTTGGGGCCCACCGGAACGTGTCCACAGCTCTGAGATTCAGTTCAAACATCTTCTGTGGCTGCTTGTGTTTTCTCAACGTTTTAAGGGAAATATGCTTAATTGCTTTCTTGCTGAGGGTTACATAAGATGATTGATACCACCCTAATGGCTGAAGTGCGGCTCCAGTCAGAAAGCGATTAGCTTAGCGTAAGGACTGGAAGCAGAGGGAAACTACGGGACTATTTGTTTGACAGGCTGGTGACTTCCTGGAGCCAGGCAGGAAATATTTACAGCAGGAAATTCCCCATAAAACCACAACTTTTTTTGCATTGGGGTTTTAGTATGGAATAAACAAACAAGGCATAAGGCATCCAACTCTTTGCAAGAAAGCGAATTGGTGTATTTTAAATCTTGAGCTAATGGTCCTGAAAGTAAGATATCATTTTTGCATCAATGCCAAACAAACATCAGCATGAGTATAAAAAAACATGGTGGTCCCTTTTTCCCAAATTACTACAGTTTGGACAGCAGAGTTTCCTGTTGCTGCATCCTGTATCAATTACTGTAAACAAACAAACCAGACAAGCACAACAAGCTTCCAGGATTTCTCCTCTCTCCGTTCTGCCACGCAGTGACAGAGTGAGTGTGAAGCTGCAGTATGTTTGGTGAAGGCATTGTTATCTTTAGCTCGATATAACGCCTCAGCGGCAGAAGAAAGGCAGGAAACATTTTACCTGAACTGAACAAACAGTACAACAAATAGACCAAATTGTTGATAGAATTAGATTTAGTCAGAGCAAACAGCTGCGGGATCAGCAGGGGAGCACAAACTTGCATTTTCATGCAGAGAAAACTACCCTGAAAAAAGGTAACCACAAGGCTGACAATTACTTGCACAATGATTTTTAGTTATTTTTTTATTTAGACTCCGTCGTGACTGATGTGACTTGACTCAGCTTTCAAAAGCCCGTTTTGAACCACGAGAAGCTCTTAAAGCCTTTTTATTTCCTGCCCTTTCACACTGCGGGAGCAATTACAGTACTTCCGTTTTATCTTGCCTCCGAGTCCACACTTCACATCTTCTGCACCGGGATGACAGCATGTTGATGAGGAGTTTCGGGGCAATTTCAGGAGTCTGTCTGAACAGCATTGTTTCTTCAAAGCCTGCTGCCAGCCGGTCCAAGCAGTGTGTTGTGTGTGGCCGAGGGTCCCCGTATTGTAAAAGTGAGAACAATGGAAGAGCGGCTACCTTTCAGTCCGTATGACTTTCTCCCCACTTTGAGAAACGGAGAATAAAATATGCAGCGGAGGAGAATTCTGATTGTTCATCTTGGAGCACTTAACATTCATCTTCATTTGCATGCTTTTGTGGGAATTCCAAATTAATTCTCTGCTCGTACAATATTGAAGCTCGAGGCACTGACACTACAAATATTATGTTTTATTGTGGACATATCGTATTTATGGTGTTGGTTATGACTGGAAGATTCGATTTGCATAAAAAGAACTATCTGAACTGACCCTCATTAAATCAGGCTGCAGAGAACAATGTAATTTTACATTGTGCAGGCTGTTGTACTGCTTTTGTACAACAAATATGCAGTACGTGAATGTTGTGGACCTCGCTTGGGTTACTGCAGTGGTTTTTGTGACTTCTTTCCATGTCTGTCTTCTGCTGATTGGATGAACCTGATGCCATTTATGCGTTACCACTTTCTAATACGGCGCCCTTTACAAATGGTGGAAATTGTAATTATATCATCAGTAATGGTTAATAGCACTTTCTCAGATAACCTTTGGGCTGCCAGCTTGTGAAAAAAGATTTGATGTTTAAAACCTTTTTAATGACAGGTCTAGTTTTCCTGTATTTGATAAAATAAAATCGAAATCATCAGTGCTAGCTGTTTGGTGCAGAGTACGTGTGCACTGGCATGGCCATAAACGTGTGTGTGTCCTGCTTGAACATCTACCACAGGTTGATATAAGGGGTCATAATTACCACGCTCCATGATTTAAAACATTTTCCAATGTTACAAACGTTATTCATTCTGTAGCTCAAGGAAGTGTATCACAGTGCTCCTCATTCCTGGTCGCTCATCCTCCTAACTTTCATTATTTTAACTCTATTTGCTCCTATCTGACTCTATCAGTCTTCACAATTTTGTGTCCCACTCATTTATCTGTCATCATGAATTTTCAATATTCAGTGTCATTAAGTGTGCAGCTGCCTGTATGCCAAATGAGTGCACCGATGATACTATGAGACACCTTGGATGCACACATTAAAAGGCAAATCATGAGTGACAGGTGGAAATGTGACAGCCGGATTGATATATCTTTGTTAAGTTTGTGTGGTGGGTTTTGAAATGCGTCCACTTAACGTTAATCAGAGCTTCTAAACTCTCGCAGGAGCGCAGAAGCCACGGCGTGTTATCACAGAGGCTTCTGCAGTCACAGTGTTTGTGCACGCTGGCAGTGACCGTGTCTCTCTCTTTGTGCTCCATCTCCATGTGCAGGTGGTATTTTTGAGACCCGGGAGAGTGAGCTAGTGAGTATGGACGAGCTGGCGTTCAAGTTTGCCGTAAATAACATAAACCGCAACAAGACCCTGATGCCCAACACGACTCTCACCTACGACATTCAGAGGATCAACCTGTTCGATGGCTTCGAGGCTTCGAGGAGAGGTGGGATGTGATATTAAGACGATAGCTATGCTAGCTAGACAAGTGATGACAACAATGTGTCCTTTGTGCTTAAATAAGTGCTTTGGAATGCATGCTGTAATTTTATTTTTTTTAGTTTGAGAGTTATTTAATGTTTCCTTATTTTGTAGTCTCTACATGCCATTTGCTATGCTAATCTCATGGATTACAGAGTCCATGTGTTTGTCTCACTTTGGCCAAGAAGGAAATATAGTTATGTTCTCTCAACCCAAAGAGCCCTGCTCTTTTAAATCCTATAAACAGTGGTGCAAGAAGTTTTCAGATTCCTTACTAAAGTAAAAGTAGAAATACCACAGTCCAAAAATACTCCATTACAAGTAAAAGTCCCAAATTCAGAATTTGGCTTACAGTAAGTAAAAATACTTACGTGTTATCACCTGTCAGAATATTATATTATTCTATTTTAATCACTAAGGAATACAGGTTAGAGCATTTTAATGTTGTAGTTCCTCAATATCAATATGGTAAATAAATATGGTGGAGTGAAAATTCCAAGATTTTGCTCTTAAATGTAATGGAGTTGAAAGTAGCATACAATGGAATACACAAGTAAAGTAGAAGTATGTCAAAGTTTTACTTAAGTAATACTTGGTAAATGTACTTAGAAGATGCTCATGAGCTTGTTTCCATAGAAAGTGAACCTGTCTTGGACTTAAATCTGCCTTTAAGTCACACAAACTTGTACTCACCATCACCTTGCTGGTGTTCTTTGTCACTAGTGTGTGACCAGCTGGCCCTCGGGGTGGTTGCTGTGTTCGGCCCCTCTCACAGCTCCTCGGTCAGCGCTGTTCAGTCTATCTGCAACGCCCTGGAGGTTCCTCACATACAGACCCGCTGGAAACACCCGTCAGTGGACAACAAAGACACCTTCTTCATCAACCTGTATCCAGAGTACACTGCCATCGCCAGGGCCATCCTGGACGTAGTCACTTTCTTCAAATGGAGGAAGCTAACGGTGGTCTATGAGGACAGCACAGGTAGGGCCCACTGTTTTTTTATTAGTCTGATTGCCATTGTAACTTTCGAAACTAGTAAGAAAAAAAAATGGATGCATTAAGAGGGACATAATGGAAGGTAAACCCACTTGATTGAGTCAACCTTTCATGTGGAAATAAAAACAAATTTGCAGAAGCAGAACCATATCGAACTGAGTTTGAGGAAGAAAAACACCGCTAATGTGGATATAATGATCAAACAGGGAGCGATAGATTCAGAGCTTAATTCACTCAGCTGCAACAGAAATCTGTCACTTAATATCTCTGATGTAGTCTTTAAGACCAGGAACACATAATATATACTCTATCACCACAGTACCATTAAAAATCCCACACAATATGTTTTGGATTTTAAGGTTTTTCTGAATGTCTACAATAACAACTGACTGAAGGCTGCGTTCTGCTCGGGGTTTTCCCACTGCATTACTGGAGATCAACAATAACATTGCGTGACATTTCAGGTGAAGAGCTGAGAGGGAGAAGAGGTCAACAGTCCTGGCTTGTGTTATATATCATAGCTATAATTACTCACAAAGTGCAATTCCACTGTCTACCACAGTCACCTTCCTCGTGTTGGCCGGTGAACCCAATCTATGACAGGGCAAGAGTGCTTCATATCAAACAGCTGCCAGTGTTCCTGCCCTCTGACTTTGAGCCAAACCGCAACACTGATGCCCATAAATCCAGCAGAGTCCTGTATAGAGTCCTCACCCGCGACCCAGAGAATATGAAATGCCGCCGTTGAAATGTCATGGTTTATAGATTGTTTAAAAGTCTTTTTTTTTTTTTTTTACTGTATCAGAATTTTATTTTCCTGAAATGTCATGGCAGACACACACCTGCACATTTACACACCGCTGCGCACACACACGCACAGGATGCAGGAATGCGGGGTATGTGTACAGGCTAGGAGACTCTGAGAAGAACATGTAAAGAGTTAAACAGGATATTGGGCTGTAAGGTGAGTAGGGATCGCATCACTCAAGTTCTCCTGCTGAAGTGTACTTGAGCGAAACCCTGAACTTTAGGAGTGATGCTCTAAATCGGACCCTGACCTATGATCTTCCTGCAGCAGAGGAGGGAAAAACAAATGTTGAAGAGGGGACACTTCAAATGTCTGATTTGCTCCTTTTTTTTTTTGAAGGTCTGATGCGCATGCAGGAGCTGATCAAGGCTCCGGCAAAGTTCAACCTGAAGATCAAGATCCGCCAGCTGACCCCGGGTAACCAAGATGCCCGACCGCTGCTTAAGGAACTGAAGAAAGATAAGGAGTTTTTTATTCTGTTTGACTGCTCCTATCGCATGGCCGCAGAGCTCCTGAAGCAGGTTCGTACCAGGATTGATCGACTCTTCCTTTCATTAGCTTGTTCTGCAGATTTTACAGCGTGTTTATGTGTCCTTTGGGGGAAACGGCTTTAATGATTCTTTTCACCGCAGTGTCTTTTGTTGTTGTAGGAAATCATATGAAACCTATTACCTTGTTTACTAAATGCTTCTAAGTTAAAGGATATGATTCAGGATGAGACGACACTTCCCTTATCATCATCATCGGAACTTTAAATTGTCCACAACTTATTTCTCATCCCACAGATTTATTTCTTTTCGGGAAAAGCTCATTTAAATTGCTATATACGGTGAAGTGTGATAGCTCATTATTTCTGAAATTAACAGACATACTGACAAACGTATTTGTGGCTATTCTTGTGTGCAGCAGTGAAAAGTCTAACTTTAATTAACCTTTGTATTAAGCCACACAGTTGTTTCATTTATCTAAGGCGCAGTGAAATGCATTAATCCTTTTTGTTCTTATTTGTGTACAGTGGGACCGTCGGTTTTGAATGACATAAAATAAAATAAACCTAAGGGTATTAATGCAGAACATATTTGATGCACCAGGCAAAGGAGAAATGACCAAGGAAATTAGTTTCTTATTGAAGATGTGACACTCGAGCTATAGCGCTGGAGAACTCATCATGTTTAAATCAAGCAGTGCGGCCTTGAATTGTCTCATCCTTCATTCTTCCTTCTTTTCATTCTGCAGCTTTCTTCAATGGGAATGATGACAGAGTACTACCACTTCTTCTTTACGACTTTGGTGAGAAAAAAGCACGGCTGAAGTTGTTTTATGGGAGCCGCTAGGCAAAGTAAAACCAAGCTCATCTTGGTCTTGTTGCTGTGGCTCATCAACACAGTAAAAAGCTGCCAAAGTGACACCCTGCGCTGTCTCTGCAGGACTTGTTTGCCTTGGACTTGGAGCCATACCGCTACAGTGGGGTCAACATGACAGGCTTCAGACTGCTGAACGTTGATGACCCATGGGTAGCCTCAACGATGGACAGGTGGGCCATGGAAAGACTGCAGGGTCCCAAACAAGAGAGCGGCCTGATGGATGGAATCATGACTGTAAGCCCTGTGGTGTTATTTTGTAGAACAGAGCAGCAACAGTACGAACACCTACTCTGCTGAAAACCAATGATGCACATTTGTATGCTGCACACACGCTTGCATACAACTGTAAACTGCAAACACCTGCTCACCTGTAAACCTTTTTGCTAGTTTGTTCTATCATTATATTTATGCTATATCCTCTTTACTTTTCTGGAATAACGACTGCAGTGTTTAATGTTACTGCTTTTCATTTGCATTTCTTACTGTGATTCAGCTGTTCACAACTGATGTTTAGTTGGGCTGTTGATACATTGCTATCCCAACAACATCTTCCTTCCGCCGCCTCCTCCGCAGACAGACGCAGCCTTGATGTACGACGCAGTGTTCATGGTTGCTGTCGCGTCCCAGCGGGCCACTCAGATGACCGTCAGCTCCCTGCAGTGCCACCGCCACAAACCCTGGCGCTTCGGACCCCGCTTCATGAACCTCTTCAAAGAGGTCAGTATCAAGATCGGGGCTCAAAAGCCATAGAGCTAAAACCCCTGTCACATCACCGGCATGACTTAAGGAACTCCTGTTTCTTTTAGCCTGACCACCATACATCTTCGATGATGCGTCTAAGTATGTTTTGAAAGGGCCTTCATGAGCACACGGTCCTTCAAGTCCTGCCTCTCTTGCAAATTCACCAAAACTGGATGTCAGATCATTTCACGTGATTTGCTGCTTAACCGGCCCCCTCTGACAGGCATTGCTTTGCTTCTGAAAGTACACAACATGAAAATATACGGTATTTATGGACTTGTAAGTTGAAAGCATGTGGCCTGGTCCAACTGTCAGACTTGGATGCCCACAGACAGAAACGAGGCCTTTGATGCACGAGTGTTTTGATCTCTTAAGTCTTAAATCCAGCACAGGACTGTTGCCTGCCACGGAGAGGGAACATTATCATTCAATCCCCTTACTCATATTTTCCTCTTCATGCCCCCCTTTCCTCCTTCTCTCCTTTTTTTCTTTTTCTTTGCATCACAGTGTCTCTCTCCTCCTCAGCTTTTCGTTTTGTTTGAAGCATCAGTCCTCCTGTGCTATTCATCACTAGATAAGAACCTTTTTGATTGCAAGAACCAGTAATATGTCTCACACAGCACTCAATTAAAAGCTATTTCTGACAAGAGAGCGTGGAATATGAGGACACAGCTTTCATTTCAATGGTTGAAATTAAATCTTGGGCACTATAACCTCTTCGCACTCTCTCTCCTCAGGCTAGTGTTGCATACAATAGTCAGTTTTCTATTGTATTTTGAATATGTTGACACACTTTTGTTATTCAGTGCACATCAAATTATGAAAAAAAAACAGAGAAAAGAGGTTCATATCCTGGATTTTAAATGTTGGCATCGGAAAAGTGCCTCTGAGATTCAATTTGTGTGTCTTTTGCCGAGCTTTTATGCCTCCATGCCAGCGACAGCTTTGGCCGGAGGCATAGGCATTATGTTTTTCAGGTTGTCCTGAGTAGACTGCAGAGGACATAAAAAACGAGTTCCCGAAACATTTACAGCCCAGTTACACAGTTGTGGTTCAATAATGAACCAGGGTCAGTTACACTTTTCTGGACTGCAAAACAAAATAAAAATCGGAGAGTATTTGTGGGGAAATGGGTATAGCAGTGTTTTCCCCAATAAAACGCTGTGGGGACATTGACTGATTCAAGTTTTAATCATTTAGTTATTCCTCTTTTTGAGCCAAAATGACATCAAATGTACATACATTCATTTATATAAATCCAGTGTCTGAATTTCACTCTTTGTATCCATGTTAAAATAGTCATTATTGACAAAAAAAAAGAAAAAGCAACAATATAACATCAATATAATAGATGATCAGGTAGGCCTTACTATTTAAAAGGTGCATGCATGTTAGCCTGCGTACATAATAATGAATCAAAATATTAACCTTTGTTTCTTTACTCAAATGAGCTTTTTGAACATCCCTACTGTGAAGATAGTAAAATCTCATACATATTGAGAATGTATTACAGAGCAGCCTGTCGATGTCTCCCAGCCTTCACCTGGTTTGATCCAGCAAGTCTTCCAGCTATCTGTCAACGCTGACTTCTTCTGGCTGCCTCTGGATCCTCTTCCCGTCTCCTCCTGGGACTCTGCTCCAAAGCTTCAATAAGGCTCCACATTGAACTCAGACGGCATTTGAGACTATCTCCCACTTCTCTCTCCCTCTGCATCTCTTCTCCGTAGGCACAGTGGGATGGACTGACAGGACACATTGTTCTTAATAAGACGGATGGCCTGAGGAGAGACTTTGATTTGGACATCATCAGCCTCAAAGAGGACGGCACTGCCAGGGTGAGCACAGAGGCCTGGAACAGCCAATTACACCACTCTCATGCTGCTTCCACGCTGGCTGATTCATTCCATTAAGGCCAGTGTGCTTGTGTGTGTGCATGAAAGAGAGTGAGCTGCTGAAGAGATTTTGTTTCCTATAATCCATCCGCACATTAATTATTTGTTTTAGATTTGTCCGGTCATGAATATCAATAACGCTGCAACAACTGATTATCTCTCTCCACACTGTCTGTGCTCCATCGTGCCCACTTCACATTTTCAAAAGGGTGTTGTGGAGGGCGGAAGTCGCCTCACGAAAAGGTGGATCAAGGTTTGTGCCAGTGCCATGTTTGGTCCAAGCCTCTGTTGCCCCCCCCCCCCCCCCCCTTCTTATTCTCACTCTGTATGCCGCACACCTCCCTGCTCCTTGCCTTGTCAACCTTGTTTCTCTTCACTGGTTTTGTGTACAGCAATGCCATGTGTTTGACATTTTAGTTTTCCCCATCTTTGGGTCCAGGCATCGCTCTGACACTTGCGAAAACTTTTGTCAGCAGTGGGAGAAAAAAATATTACATTGTTAAAGTAGACATAACAATACCTCAATTAGAAGTAAGTGAGCCCTGCCGTTTCACTTAATGTAATGTCATTCAGTTTCCGCCACAGGTGGCTGTGAGTAATAAGACAGAAATCCTTCATTTTTGCAGAGACTTGTCAGTTCACTGCTTAGTATGTGCTTCACTGTTAGACTGCCCTCATACTGCCATGGAAATCATACAGGCTTGAAGTATTTAATCGCAGCCATGAGGGATGCAGTTAGCAGAGGAGACAGCTTAAGTCAAGACTGGCTGCAAGACCAGATTTCCTTTGTTGGCCTTCGATTGACACATGGACCGGTGCATATGTTAAATGCACACTCTGGTACTTAAAAACGTGCAAATGAGCCTTGTTTATTTATCAAATCCTTCTTTCTATGTCGAATTAAGTTTAATATTCATTAGCCCCGTTCTTAAAAAAATCACTGTAAATACTTGAGTGCAGATTAAACAGTCTTCACTCTGAACCTCTGCTTATCACCAGTTCGATGAGTGAAAGAGTGAATCAATGAATAATTTCATCCCCTCAAAGAGTTAACCATCAAGTTGGCAAAGTTCTTTCTCTCCGTCTGTCAGTTGCCAGACAGACAGGTATGTAGGCAGGCAGCAGCTGTCAAGGTGCAGAAGCAGTGATTTATACTGTAATTTTAATTCCATTCAGTACTTTCAGCCCTCAAAAGCCTCCCTCCAGAGTAGAGACCACAACATGGTAAGAAGGTCACATAAAATGCTTGACTTTATGGTCATGAAAAATGAATTATCAGTCTGTTGCAGTTCTTGGGCACTGGAGTGTTAAATACACTCTGAAGAGGATGATGGGACTAAACAAAGTGAAAGTCTCCTGGGAAATAAAGTATTTCTCTTAAAGTTGTTGAATTTCAGGAAGTACGGTTTTTGTTTTCCCCCCTCTCGGCTTTCTTGGCCTGGCTTAGCGTGTCTCCTGCTCTGTGGTAACGGTTTTCCAGTCTGATTTGGTTCCGGATGGAGATGAGCTTTAAGGATTCATAGATAACATTTTACTCCCAGCGCATGAGAGAGAACCCCTGTCAGTTTTTATAGCACACTTTGTTGTTGGAAGCTTCTCTGGTACGCACGATAAATTTGCGGGGCTATACACAGTAAATCCATGACTTAGGGGTTTAAAAGATGATGACTGTATGCTGTGCAGCCGTCCCAGGCGATATTGTAGCATTGATTTCTTTGGCTTGGTCAGATAACTTTATTACTTTACTTCAAACTGACTAATCGTGCAGTTGACATTTCACAGAGGATGATGTTTCCCAAAATATTACTGTTTTCCAACATACAGCTTGAGCTAGATTATGTGAAATCGCACAGACCAAAATACCCTCCAAACTTTCAAAAAATATTGTTCTCACTCTGTCCATTTATCGTGGAGATTGAGGACAATACAATTAATTAAATCCAACCCCATTCACTCTGCTGCTCATCTGCAGTGTCCACAGATAAGACAGATTTATGGACTCCTGCATGCAGTGGACCTTTGCGAAAGTGCGGCGGTGGAGATATAGAGTGCTTTTAGCGAGGTTATAAGTGAGCACATTTTCTGTCTGTCTGACTGGTTGAACAGAATAAGATAGAACATAATGAGGAGTGAAAAGCATGTTATCTTTTCCAATAGGTAATCCCACGCAGCCCTTTTTCATGAAAAAGAAATTGTGAAAAATAAGACTGCACCTTCTGTAGAGCTCAGTTTAATAAGAGGCACTGATGCGTTCACTACTACTCATCCTCTTATGCAGCCAATGGATGAACGGGCCATTGTTTCTGACTAAAAATACTCAAATTCATTCCTTTTTCTACTCAGACTAAACAGCAAAAAGGGGAAACGCTCATCCCCATCACTCACTTTATTTCTTATTTACAATGAAGCTTGATCATTTAATGCACTTAACTTTATTGCATCACTGTCATGAGCCCCCTTGGCCTTTGCCCAGCTCTTAACCAGTGAGGGGATTTGAAAGGGTCAAAATCCAGCTGCCAGACGCCTGCTCTAATCTGATAACAGTCTGGATTATACTGCCTGGTCCAATGAACCGGACACTCTCATTCACAGTTACTGTGACAGAGTGGAGGGTAAACACCATATCGTCCTCTACCCCCCCACCCCCCCACCCTGACTCTGTCCGACCCTGTCCGACCCTGTCCGTCATTCATACTCTTCCTGCTGGTGTGATTTCCAGTTCCTCACCATCATACTAAATCTGTGACTAACGATTACAACCCCGATCCCCAAAAAAGTTGTGATGCTGTGTAAAACATAACTTAAACATTGATTTTTGTCAATATACGCTTCTTCTGAATTGGGAGTTGGGAGATGAGCAACTAAAGACTGGGAAAGTTGTGGAATGCTCCAAAAACACCTGTTTGGAACATTCCACAGGTAAACAGTGTGATTGGTAACAGGTGATAGTGTCATGATTGGGTCTGAAAGGGGCATCCTGGAAAGGCTCAGTGAGGTTCACCACTTTGTGAACACATGATTGGATAAAGGATATGACTACATGGGCTCAGGAACAGTTCTTAAAACTGTTGTTGGGGAATGATTGCATTCTGTTTTTATTTACGTTTTACACAGCGTCCCAACTTTTTTTGGAATAGAGGGTGTATTTTCATTATTGATTACACTGTTCATTAATCAATTAATCATTCAGTCTATAAATTGTTCGGGGAAAAAAAGAATAAATACTGACTGAATACTTTCCTAAAGCCTAATTCAATGTCAGTTGTTTTGTCCAACCAACAGTCAAAAACCTAAAGATATTCTATGAATATATCTTATTCATAAGCAACAAATTAGCAAATTCTGACAACTGGAACCTGGAAATGTTTAGGAGTTTTGCTTTGAAAACGACTGCAAAGGAGCGATAAACAATTCATCGATGATTGAGGAATTTGCCAATGACTTATTGTACGTATGTTCGATACCTGAGAGTCGGATAAATGACTGCACACAACATGAATGATGTTGGTTTGCTCCAAAATACCTGTAAACTTCTACCTGACACGCAATCAGCAGCTCTATTTGGAGCAAACTGCTTCATTTTCATATTCACTGTACAAAAAATGAAGTTTTCGGCACTTGGCCCACAATCATCAGAGCAAAGCTGAGCAAAGGGAAATAGCGTTTTGTACGATAGTGAATGGAGCAGAAGGTTGAAAATGAGCCAACAGTGTCAGGTCTTTTCACCTTATAGTTTTTCATTTTTCTGTTCGACGAATCAGAAAATATGATTAATATGCAGCGTATCGGAGCAGTTTCTAGTTTCCTGTTAAGGCTCGGAGACTAAACCAGCCTCTGTTTACTTGGTGTCTGAGATAATAGGAATAATCAATCAGCTTCTTTCCTTTAACAGCAACAAGTGTGAGTGACCAGCCTTACTCGAAGGTTTTAAAGGAGTGCGTGTCTATACACTGCAATTTCGTCTAGTCTTGACTCTGATCAATGCAGGAAATGTGGTTCAATAAATCTGACGCCCTGTTTGCCTTTCCAGATTGCTGTGTGGAACTCGTACAGGGGGATGAACCTGACGGAGTCCAACCGAGACAAGAATAACAATGTGACAGACTCTCTGGCTAACAGGACTCTTATTGTCACCACGATACTGGTGAGGAGGGAGGAGGAAGGTTAAACAGAGGACAGCGTAGGGAGAAGGAGGGAGCACATATGGGATGTGTAGAATGCAGATAGCAGGACAACAGAGGAAAGTGCAACGAGAGGGGGAAGAGAATCAGTGGGAAGGAACGGTGGTTAAATCTGAAGTGGATAGTTTGAATTTGCATTTTTCACAATTTTATCTCATGCATGCAGGGCATAAGCAGACAAAAGGTAGGGAAAAGAATACTTAAGTGATTCTGAGTTATCAAAGTTAAAGTACATTCAGACATGCTAGTTCAAAGACTGATGAAGTGGTGACGCATCTTCATGATTAATAACCCAAATTTAAGGCGTATGCATTGAAAACAGTGAAATACAGCATTTTTTTTTTTTTTTCCATGCAGGAAAATCCGTATGTGATGTATAAAAAGTCAGACAAGGAGCTGGTTGGCAATGATCGTTTTGAAGGTTACTGCCTGGACCTTTTGAAAGAGCTCTCCAACATCCTGGGTTTTACGTACGAAGTCCGACTGGTGGCTGATGGGAAATATGGAGCCCAGAATGACAAGGGAGAGTGGAACGGGATGGTCCGCGAGCTGATTGACCACGTGAGTTACGAGCAATCACGCTGAAAGTTAAAATAAAAAATCACAGTCTTGTTATAAAGCCTTGTTATAAACTGTCATGCATGATTATATGTATTAATTGAGTTTTATAAAGCCATATACTGTATTATAATGTTGGATAAATGTGCTTATAATGCATTAAACACATGACCTTCATAGAAAATTTTAGTCATACATAAAAACAGAACTGATATTCTTTCACAGGACTTTTGACACTGATTGGTTTAAAGGAGCCTGCTGCGCTTTTATCTTACTTTGTCTTCTGGCTTTTTAAGGTTGCAGACCTTGCCGTGGCTCCCTTGACCATCACCTATGTTAGAGAGAAAGTCATCGACTTCTCCAAGCCGTTCATGACCTTAGGCATCAGCATCCTGTACCGCAAACCTAACGGCACCAATCCGGGCGTGTTCTCCTTCCTTAATCCCCTGTCTCCGGACATCTGGATGTATGTGCTGCTGGCCTGCACAGGAGTTAGCTGTGTGCTCTTTGTGATTGCAAGGTAAGAGCATGGATTGGTGCTTATGATGATGAGCTGTGCACATTCAGCTTTGCCACAAGCTGTTTTGTTCGTATTTTAAAAGTGCAAAGGACAGGAAAGCTGTGAGATTTTGTCCTCACTGAGATTTTAAAAACAATACACGGGGTCATGCCTGATGTAGCAAATCTCCAATTTTGCATAGCTATTCTAAAATAATCGGAAATATGCTTTTAGCTGCCATATTGGCTTCCACTGTGCTTGTGAAGTAGTCGGGAGTACTCGCGAGCTCGCTCTTCATCTCCCTCTCAGGTATTGTGTGAAACCCCTGCAAGCGGGTTGCACCTAGCAACGCATAACCGAGATGTGTACTTATTGTGAAAATCAAACTACAAATCAATGTGAAGTGCGTAAGAACTGGGAGCCAGCACTGAAGTGAAGTGAAGTGCACGGCCAGTGTGGCCTCATGCCTCAGATCAGCTGCAGCACATAGAGGAGGTTTTGCCTCATTATGTTTTACATCTTTCTTTCTGATATTTCCTTTCATCTCTTCTTCTTTCTGTTCTGTCTCTTGTCTTCCAGGTTTACTCCATACGAGTGGTACAACCCACATCCGTGCAACCCGTCCTCGACTCTCATCCAGAACAATTTCACTTTACTCAACAGTTTCTGGTTTGGGGTTGGAGCTCTCATGCGGCAAGGTATTTAGCAAGCAATTGACCAGAAAGTCCTCTGACAAAAGACACAACATGGTTTCAAACAGGAAATGAACAGCGGTCAATTTGGTCACTTGCTGAAACAACCGATGCTGTTGTTCTCCTCAGGTTTTCCGGTTAATTCTCTCCACTCTCACCATTGTTGTTTGTGGTTGAAACAGGCTGCTATTTCTAGCTAAAAAGCTTTTGATAAAACCTCTGTACATGACCTGCCCAGCACCATACAGCAAATTATCGACTAGTTGGTGATTGTATTGCAGCATTTAGCAGCCAAAATAACAAATATTTCCCTCTGACGTTATGATGGAAACCAGCTCAAAGTACTGAAATTTGTCAGTTGTTGAGAAACACAACTCCAAAAAAATTCAGTTATTGTAGGTTTAAAGGCTTCAGAGGCTGCTGGGCTCTTACTGTCGAGCTGTCTAGTGAACCAAAGTCTAAACCTACACTGTAAACTCTGCTCTAAGCTGTTTAATTCAAAACATCAACATTTGCCTCTGTTTTTCTACAAATGGCCTTTCCATGTAGCCTGGATCCATTCCCCATGAATTGCAACCACTCTTTCATGAGAATGATGTTGCACTTGACCTCCCTCAAGGCTGCAGATTTGGACAGGATAAGCCCGCCTGATTGGACAGCCAACAAACAGGCTGACATCACCAGTCCGCTACAGTGTGGTGATGCTGATGAAATGTGATTTTTCTCACAGCAAGCCCACATTTGTCATATTTATCAGAAATGCAGCAGTATTGATAGATGAAGAGATAAGTGAGTGAAGCTTTTATTCAGCTGGGTGGCTCAGTGTCCAATTCTCCATATATATGGTGTGTGTGTGGTGTGTGTGTGTGTAACCTGGCTGTTTGGTGGCCTTAAGCTTTCTGTGGGATGCTTGAGGAAAACTGTTACCTTAGATACGCAGCTGTTAAACCAACCCTCCACAATCTGCCTTTAACTGTGAAAGCACGGTTGAGCCACTCTGAGTGAAAAAGGTTTAAAGATGTTTCAGGAAAATGTTCCGAAACATTACAGATCATCTCATCTTTTTTTATTGCTTCTTCTCTGTGCATGCGGATGAAAAGATTTTCCTCAATTTCTTTACATTCAGCTTTCCTTTTGGTTTTGTCACATTTAGCTTCTCTTTTTCTTCTGTTTTTTTTTTCTTTTTCTTTTTCAACTGTGTTTTCTTGCTCTTTTTTTGCTGCTTTTGATTTTTTTTAAGCCTGTCATTTGTTCTTTTAGGTGAAACTTTTATGCTGCTTTCTCGGCTAGGACTCCCTTGTAAAAGAAATCATGAATCTCAATGGGAATATTCCTGGTGAAATAGAGGTGGAATAAAAAAGAACAAACAAGTCGTGCAGAGGGGAGAAAATAACCGCGCTGTATGAAGAGGTGCACAATTTATCATTTAGAGCTGAGGTGAAAATCCAGTTGGAGCTGTGGTGTGAATACAGCTATTAAGATAACCACATTTAGACCAGGGTACTTGAAAGCCTTTTAAGCCATTTTTTTAATCTTTTGTCCCCCATCACTGTGCTTCCAGGCTCGGAGTTGATGCCTAAGGCTCTGTCCACTCGTATAGTTGGAGGTATCTGGTGGTTCTTCACCTTAATCATCATCTCCTCCTACACGGCCAACTTGGCTGCCTTCCTCACTGTGGAACGAATGGATGCGCCCATCGACTCAGCAGATGACCTGGCGAAGCAGACCAGGATTGAATACGGGGCGGTGAGGGATGGATCTACCATGACCTTCTTCAAGGTACCGCTGGTGTAGGCTCTAAATGAGCTTTTGACTTTCATCAAAGTCACAGCATAAAAACTAGCAGGTGAAATTGCCATGGGTTAGGGAGTGTCTGTTTGTTTTTTCAGAGGTGCGCGTCAAGTTGTAGATCTTGTTAAATTACGTTGTACACGTTGGTGGAGTATTGCAGCAGAGGTCAAATGAAAGCCGTCATTCATTTCTAGTGTACTTTCCCGTATTAAATACATAAAATCCTTAATTTAAATATTCCCATTACTCAATAAAATGTTTTTTTCTCTTAGTAAAAACAAGAGCTTTAAAAAAGACAGTTAGCCCTGTAACTCTGCATTTCAAGTCATCTTAAGCAGAAGAGCTAATATTTATGAAATGTTTGCTTTATGCTTATGTAAAGAGCTGTAATTATTCCTGTGATCATAAAGTATGCACATGAAGCTATGCTGTGTTTTTGTATTTAGATATATAACATAAATAGCTTCTTCATACCAAATGAAACAGTGTTGATATCAACCACTGGACACATTAATCTCAATAGTGTGTGCTCATCTCTGATAAATTTCTTTGATCATCCGATTCAATTCTGTCATCTCTGTCAGAGATGTGTGTTGAGAGAGTGGTACAGTACCTTCTCTTCATAAAAGCAGGGTCCTCAAGGCTCCCTCATCTGCTCCCTCCACCATGCTGTATCTCTGCCGAATATCCAATTAAAAAGAAAAAATCTTAAGACTGAAGGAAAAAAAACACTTGCATTGACTTTAATGAAAGGCAACATAGATGCATCAAGTGGTGAGTATATGATGGGAAGTGGAGAAGATGCGTATTGAGACTACTTGAGTTTTAGGTTGTCTGTCTTTGAAGTTAAACATATGCTAACTTTTTAGTTCGTCTTACATTACGCATCACTGTAGCGATGTCCTCAGGCAGGGCTGTCACTTCCTTCCCCCACCGCCACCCACTCTCCTCGCATCCTGGTGGCTCAGCAGGGGTGATCCATGCAGGGCTTTATCCTCCCAGATTGCAGCCAGTGATTATGGCTGCCTGGATAGGAAGAAGCAGGCTGTGTTGATGGCTCGAACAAATTGAATCAGCTGGAGGAGATTAAGAACACAGCTGTCCCATTTTCTCTGACTGAGCAAGGAAAAACACACACACACACAAACACACACACCAAGACACACGCTCAGAGATAGAGAGTCCCACACACCCTGCTGTTAAACCTATATGTGCTTATGATACTATTTAAAATATAGTTAAGTACATGTATGCTGTGTGCATGCACACCTGCAAACACGTAGCGTAGCTGTACAAAAGCATAATCCTTCTCACCAACTTTTGCCTGTTTGGCTCCTTTCTTCAGAAATCCAAAATCTCCACCTATGAGAAGATGTGGGCGTTTATGAGCAGCAGGAAGAACACGGCATTGGTTAAGAACAACAGGGAAGGCATCACCCGCGTCCTGACGACAGACTACGCCATGCTGATGGAGTCCACCAGCATCGAGTACATCAGCCAGAGAAACTGCAACCTCACACAGATTGGAGGTCTCATCGACTCCAAGGGCTACGGAGTGGGAACACCTATCGGTAAGAAGAATGAGACCGAGGTGTCTGCAGCAGGATGTACTGCAGGTTTATTCCTCACCGCCATCTTTTTTTTCAGCGGAGAATGAAATAATATCACTTTTTGATGTCTTGTTAAAACAGCTCCACATATATCCAAAATGAGACCAAAACCTCCTGTTGAATAAAAAGCTATTGGTGTTGTACTATGAGGGAAAAGTTTGGAGTTGTCCTTGCAACTTCAACACAGTGAGACTCTGGTAAACTTTCTGGTATTCATATTGTTGTTTTGTGTGGTAGACTGCAGACATCTAGCCTCTAAGTTAGTGAACACAAGCCATAGAGAGAGAATACAGAAATGCACTGGAAGGCCTTCTGACAATTGTATTGTCAGAATAGAATTTTAATGGAAATTGCCCTGCAGACACAAACTTCAGCTTCTTTGGAATTTGTATTTTCATTCTTCAGGAGTTCAAGTTCAGAGCTGCTCTCCTCTATATATCTACAACATGCAAATGCACTTCCATCAGAGCAGTCTGCCAGCTGTTCAGTGCAAATGTTCATGGAAGGTTTCAGGCCAGTTTGTTGGATCGAGAACTTGAACTGGAAGCGAGTCAAGCCACTGGGCCGTGTTTGCAGTTGGTACCGCTGGATGTTTATTCATGCAGCTCTCCTGTGTTTTCTCTTTTTTAGTCTTTTATTTTGTTGTAATTCATTTATCTTAAAATATTCTTCTTCTCCTTAACTGCCTGACTCACTGAGCCAGTTTTTTTTTTTTTTCAAACTGGGGTGGTTTTTTTTAGCTGAGCACAACCAACTTGCCAAGAACACTCTGCACATCTGCATAAGTTGCACACATCCGTGCTTGGAGGCTGCCAAGTACAGAGCATACATTAAAATGTTCGGCACAACAGTGGAAATAATGAGGATGGGGCCACGGCCATCCAGTTAATTTCTGTAATTACCATGAGTATCTGTGACATTTATGTACTCTATATTAATACATAGCAATTATTACATCTTTTATCAACTCACTCTTAGGTTGGATATATAATCATAAAAGAATATTTATCCAAAGGAAATAAATGTACAAAGGATTACTCATGTGACATACAATAGAGCAAGGTGCAGTAAAGTTTAAGAAGTGCACTATGAATAAGATTATATGCAAGGAAGCCAAAGTTCAAAGGTCGCAAGGCTTTCCTCCCAGCAACAGGGGGAGAAGTTGTACAGTTTGATGGAAACAGAGACAAAGGTCTTCCTGTAGGATTTTTGCAGAGGATCAGTGACAATGCCTCTCACCCCTTCATGACTTTGCCAGTGAACCTCTGTAGTTTGACAGACCTCCAGCAGAGGCTCAAGTTCCACTCATTCCACCCATCCTGATGAGCTTGTTGAGTCAAGCATTGCTGGCGGCTCTCACCCTCCTGCCCCTGAACACTGCTGTGGGATATAATGATGGCGACCACAGAATGGATGAATACCTGCAGCATAGCACTGCAGATGGCAAATGTTCAGATCCTCCTCAGAAAGTTAAGTTGGTGCTGACCACTCTTGCGGAGGGGAAGTGGTGTTGCTAATCCAGTCTAGTTTGATGTTGAGCCGCAGGTGGTTCGCCCAACATCATTTGTCTGTGTTCAGCCTCTTTTCGCTGCTGGTGCTGCCTGTTACACACTGTGACTGAGCATTCGGATGATTTTTAATCTGTGACATTAATAAGAGCATCTGCCTGCATGTCTGTGAGTGTAGTAGAGGTCAGGTCAGGTGATGTGGCATTAAAACTACAGGAAAAATAAAAATAAATGATGCAAATCAGGAAAATGATACCATTATTTATCTGGTGAGCCAACTGTAGGGGTCCAGGGAGTGGATGTGTGTCAGCACCTGTCCCTCCAATTATTTCAGTACTTGTTTGGCAGAATGTATTCCACAACACCAGGGGCTCTGTACAGGTTCAGGCCTAGGTTAAAGATGTGCTTTACAACTAAACGCAGTTAAGCATCAAGCTGATGCCCTCAGGGCAGATGCAGCTGTGCTTGGGCTGTGCAGAGCGGAGCTGACAACTAAGTTTGTTGGAGGTCATTGGCGGACAGTGGAGGGGACTGCCCGAGAGGAGTTGTTAAACCTATTAAAAGTGGTTTAATTGCTTCAATTCCTTGACCCTATCCGTGCCTCCTGATCTGCCGTGTGCTTGAAGCCGGCGATAGTTCTCATCCCACTCTGCGCCTCATTTGTGTTGTTCTGCTGTAGCTTTAGATGTTTCTGCGTGTGCTTCAAGCTTATTCGTGTAGGGCTTTGCTATGCTATCACTCTTTTAAGCTTCGATTTGGTTATTTTTCCCGAGGGAAGCATTTGTCACACATGATTCGTTCGAGGACCATTGGAAATTTGAAAAAAATCCAACAATAATACTACCTGTACAGTTTCTAGCTTTGATAAATATTGTAGTTTTGCAGATTTTTAAAAAAGAAAACATGACCTTCAGACCCACCGGTGCGTTGCGGGGTTGTTCTGTCACTACATTGCGTCTTTCTATCTGCCCTTCTCGTTCACCAGGTTCTCCATATAGAGATAAAGTGACCATAGCCATCCTTCAGCTGCAGGAGGAAGGGAAGCTGCACATGATGAAGGAGAAGTGGTGGAGAGGCAACGGCTGTCCGGAGGAAGACAACAAGGAAGCCAATGCTCTGGGCGTGGAAAACATCGGCGGTATCTTCATCGTCCTGGCTGCTGGTCTAGTTCTCTCTGTGTTCGTGGCCATCGGAGAGTTCATTTACAAGGCCCGCAGGAACGCCGACATAGAGGAGGTGAGTGAGGGCAGGAAGCTGCTGTCCTGCTGAGTGATGATGACAAATGACTGGATTAAAGGTATTTCTACTCCGAGGAGACTGGGAACTGGAATGAGATAGTTTAGTTGATTTTAGGTCGTTAAAAATCATGTTTAGTTTAAGAAATTAGAATATTTATGCTAATTTATCCTCGCACACATTTTCAGCGACTGAGGACAATGTTTTGTCTTTTTTTTTATGTTAATTACTAATTAATATTTTCTAACTATAGACGTGCTTGTTGGATGGTGTTTGCTTGATCAAAATTCATTTACACAAAATCATATTTGCTCTAACTGGAAGGATGGCTTTGTGACTTATCAGCGTCTGACAGTCCTGCACGGTTAACAGAGGGTTGAATATAGTGACAAAGCGCTGAGTCGGCAGCTACAAATGACAGACAAGCCAAGCGTTCACTCACTATTCTTTCTCATATGCCCAAACACGTCATGTAAGATGCATGTTGTGCCTGAACGTAATATGATTTGATTCCATCTTTTCAGTGATGGTTTCTCTGTTAGTCAAGCACAAAATTTAATTCTACCATTCACATGATTAGTTCCTTTGCTTTGCCTTGTATTTGTGTCTTACATGTTGAGTTTTTCTGTTCTTACTTACATTTTTATTTGCTGTCAGAATATTGTTTCACACCTTTGTCTCATCTCTTTTGTGTTTTCCCCCCTCCATCCTTTTTTCTATGCATGCTCGTGTCAGGCCTTTTGTTTCTTTTACGGAGTGCAGTCCCGTCAGTTCCAGCGGCGCGGCTCCACCTCCTCCTCCGGCACCTCCTTATCTACCGATCTGGAGAGCGGCAGGCTACTGGGGGATGACACAGAGTAGCCATGGCAGCACATTTACAACACATACAAAGTCTAGACGATAGGTTTGTAACCAGGTGTTCCTCTCTCTGTGCCAGTATACCTGCACCTGTGTCGTCCAATCCCAATTATCATAACCATTCCACCCTCAGCACCTGCCTCTGGTGCTCACACTTCTTCCCTGCAAAATTTCTTCTGAACTGAAATTTTGTATTCATTTATGGTCTAAGTCCAGAGTAAGTTAGGACAAAGTTTAATAAGATTACAGGGTTTTATACTGGGTGTATTTCAGACTTTACAGGCTAGACTTTTTAGGTGCCAACATGCTTATTTTGTGAAGAGAATACCCCTCATCTTCAGGCAGGCATGCGTGCTTCATAATTGACCACCCCCTCTTATTTGCATGCTCTTATTATACAGCATGTAAGAAGCACTTTACTGACGAAAGCCTGAAAATACAGACCGCAATTAGGGAAAACACTCAGGACATCTGGAAAGCAGAAGTTGCAAATTGTTAAATAAATTGTGTGAGTCAGCT
Source organism: Chaetodon auriga (assembly GCF_051107435.1). Classification (NCBI taxonomy): domain Eukaryota; kingdom Metazoa; phylum Chordata; class Actinopteri; order Chaetodontiformes; family Chaetodontidae; genus Chaetodon; species Chaetodon auriga. Next base: position 12,027,210 of record NC_135088.1, read on the forward strand.
GTTTGCGTCACTTCAAGCGCAAAATTATTAAACTTCAAAATAGCTTGCAAAATGAGACGTTTAAGTTCATATAAACAGTATTTTGCTCTGCAGTGCTGCCCTGCTGCTTTCTTGCTTGTAGCCTTCCAACACCAGCCCACAAGTTTAGCTTCGTTCAGTGCAGTCTCAGTAGGCATTGGTGTGTACTTTAGGAGCAGACTTTGAATGCCATTTGGGAAATCAAAAGATAGCAAAAGTTATTTGAATATTTTCCTCCTCATTAAGCTCGTTGGTGGACTGGTTTGGTTGGCTGAAACGTGGATAACAGTGATGGAACAACATGTCACGTTAAGGTGTCCCCTGACACAGATCTTAAGCCAAAAGTAAAGTTGTAATTTCATAAATAACTTCCGGTGACTGCAAGACATTTTAACTTTGGCAATAATGGATTGGATCAGAGCAGGATACGGACTTTCAAGGTCTTCTCTGCTCCTCTGGACTGATCAATCTGTCTTCAAAATAAAACCCTGATTCTAAAAAAGTTGGGATGCTGCATAATGCGGACGAGCTGTTTTTACTGACAACTGTTTGACGAAGTGTTCTTGAGCCCATGTAGTAACATCGCCCCTTCCTTGCTTGTGAAGATACATGAACTGAATGTGAGGTTTTCGCTCCTCTCTCAGTCTTTAAGGTGAGATTGGTATGAGGTAGGCTTTTTTCCACTGAGGCTGAGTGTTTCTGATATTCGTGGGAAACCCTGCAGGAAGCCATATTCGTTTGAGAAGCCTTCGGCAAAGCCTTCAGATAAAAGCGGGGAAGACCTTCTATGGTCCTTGGATGCAAAGACCATCAGATAAAAACGGGACAAGTTTGTGCCGTGAATGATAATTTGCTCAAATAAATTTAGTGAGCACCCCCTCTGGAGGAGAGGAGAATAAAAGGCAAATAAACATGATCGAAGATTAATGAGTTCCGTGCGATGTATTATTCTGCAGAATCAAATAAGCCCGAGGCTTCTCATTTCAGATGGCCCTCTCTTTGATCATTTCAAATAATTACCATATTATGAATTCATAGCTCCCTGCATTAGGATGTTGCACAGCAGACGTCCTTCATCTCTTGTCTGTGTAACTGGATTTTACAATGAGACAACCGAACTCTGAGAAACTCTTTAAGATGAATTTACATTGTGTTTGTGTTCTGTCGTTTCTGGTGTTTGTGTGGTCAGGCTTGAGAGATGACTTGCAGTCACTGGCTGCTGCTCACATTCAGCTGCAGGCAAGCTGAATCAAATGTCATTGCCTTAGCTTTAAAACTGAATTAGTATAGCTTTTCAGTTAATGCTGTATCCAGTAATTCCCTAGTTGATCCAATTATGGAGCAGCAGTAATGTTTTTATGTTAGCACATTCACACAGTCTTAAAACTCGTGGCCGTAGTGCTTAATGACTTTATTGGAAATCAGCTTTATTGGTGTCTTAACCCAGGCCTGTAATTGTTTTCTCTTTGGCAGTGTGTGTCTTTTAGCACCATGATGGAGGAGTTGGGCATCTCCCTGCAGTGTTACAAAGGCATCCGGAGGAGGTCGCGACCCCACAGCGGAGCAAGGTCAGCTTGCATCCTCTGTCAACCCAAACCCACTGCAAAGAGAGAGGGAGCACGGCGGGACTCCAGCACATGAGCCTTGGAGCTACAAGAACGGATGGGACTTAGATCAGAGACTGCTCGATTGATCGCTTTCCACTCCTCGGATTTGTTTGTGAGCCGCCGAACTATGTGAAGTTGTTCCCTCATCTCCCCTGTCTTTATACTGTATGTGTATGGATAATACATTAGACAATGTACTGTAGATGTAGTTTACAAAGTCTTGGCCTTCTGTCAACATGAGTAATGTTAAAACAGGTGACGACCACGAGAATGAAAGCTCGCTCGTAGTTGAAACCATCGCTGTTCCCTCATGGCCGTAGTTCGCTGCTCTGAGCAGTTTGCAGAGTTCAATCTGCACACTTTAAAGGTACTCCCATTGTGTAAATGTATCACGACTTCACTGATTTTCAGAGTAAAAAGATTTTTGCATTTTTTAAACTGTTGTCCAGTTTGGTTCTGGTTGGCAGTGGTGTGTGAGCGTGTTTCTTTGTGCACCTACTGGCAGGCAGCAATGTAGCTTCAGAGCGGACTGCTGAGCCAACTCTGGCCAGAGAAAAGAGATAAGGACCTCTAAGGAAAGTCAGGAACACACCTGCTGTTTTATACCCTTCAAGCACCCACATCATAGACATACCTCCTCCCCCTGCAACACACACACACAAACACACACATGCACAGCCTCACAAATGTTTGTGATCATAACATAGCTGCCTGTGCACCGGAGAAAGGATATGATACAGGGAGAAGGAAAGGACAAAATGAGAAGCTTTTTTTTTTTAATATGCATGAAATTCTTAGGCGGTCAAAGACAAAACACAATTTCCTTGTTCCCCTGGGAGTAACTTTTTTTTTTTTTTTTTTTTTCAAAAAGTCATTTTTTCTCTGTTTGCACTTGTCAAATTTGAAAGCCTGAGGGAAGATCTTGTCTCCCAGTACAGACACTGGATCTCCAGTGTGTGGGAAGCTTGTTTTAAAGTATGTTAAAAGTTAAATACCTCGCATCAGCTGCCACATTATGATTCACAATATCAGATCATGACCCATTGAAAGAACTATAATATTAACATAAAACATTTATTTTGCAAGTCATTCCAACAAAAGAAAAGATTCCTCATTATAAGAGAAGTACGTGCTGAAAGATGTTTCATGAAAACGTTGTTTGAATTTGATTTTGTTTGACTACAAAATCAATTTACTCACTGCTGAGACAAACAAGTGTGCTTTTCCACAGATTCAAAGCAGGAAGAAGATCTATCGCCCGACAGCAGTGTAAGCAGCGCAGTGGCCTTGACCCGCAGGTAATCACAATGAGGGATGAATATGTTCCCAGCAGCTGCAGCACAATTACCTCTGTGTGGCATGAATACAGAGAGCATCGATTAATATTTTCATTTTACAAATCCTTACCATCCCCATAGCGCCCCTTCCCCATATCCTCAGGATTGTTTCTGTCCTCTGAACTTTACCTCAGGCTAAAAGAAATGAATCAAAGAGGAAGAGGGATGTAAGAGTTCACTAGTGCTCTTTGTCTCTCTGCCACCTCTTGCTTAACCCTTTAAATCTCTTCATCAGCGCTTTACTTTCTAGTCCTTCCTTTACCACAGCTGTCTTACTGCACACCTGCCTTGTGCTCTGTCAGTGCGCCAGACTTTTACTAAGTGTTGTTTTGGAGAAGCCCGTTGAAGCCAGCAATTCAGTGTTCCTGACATTTTGGAAATAGTGCCACCAGTAAAATCACAATCAAGTGAGGAATACAATCATTCAGCACACACAAATGCACTAAAGATTGGACCGGCAATGTCAACACGAACAAATGTTGGTCAGAAACTAACTGCAGAGGGAAAAGAGAGGGAGGAAACTGCTAATGGAGCACCGTAAGTATGAAATCTTAACACAATTCAGTATCAGCAATGTCAGGACTTTCAAAACTGACCTCCGATCTACTGCTTTTACCAGCTAATGCAGTGACATTTCAAACAGGAAAGAGCAATAAATGGATGTAAATACTTTCGAAATGAGTTGAGTCAGAGGTTTTGTTGTGGCATTTCTCTCAGTGGATTGTGTGCGCTGGTTTGTGTGCATCCTTAGAGAATTGGACCAAGCTTTTCTTAATCTCTTCATGTAATGAGTTTTCTCTTTTTTGGTATTCAGATTAATTCTGGGATTGAGCTCCGTCCAATGTAATAGCGTTTGCTTGCCTCTAATCTCCTAACCCCATAATTCTTAATCAAAACCAAAGTCAGTATTTTTTTTTTTATCATTATCTAATCCGTCATGAATGAGGCCATGGATTACAACTCTGACCTTGGCATTCTGCACGGCTGAGCACGACTCCGCTCCTCCTCGCCAACCTGAGGCGACCTCACCTGAACAATGTTCTGCTGCTGTTTCTGTCTTCACGTCCTTGTTTTGTTTCACCCGCAGAAACTATTCGCCGCAATGATCCTGAGACACAGAGCCCTCAACCTGGTGGTGGAAAGGTGAGAGAGAAATGGGGAGAGGTGAAGGGATAGTGACATCTGTCTGTTTGTGCTCTCAGTAAGAAGGTCAGAGATTATGATCCATACTTCTATACCTCTGGCACAGATGAGCAGAGAGATTGAGAGTAAAACTCTAGAGAAAGCAAGCTGGAGAGACGGCTCAAAGAGTTGTTTTTGACATCTCAAATTGCCCAAAGGGAAGCATATTACAGACGGGAAAACTCAAACCACCTTGTATAAAACAGCATTATAAAAATCAGCTTTACATCAGAAAGATTTTGCATATTTCTTGTAGTATTTCTAACTCTCTGTGCAAATCTCACATGTAAAACCTTCAAACCTGTCACATCCGGTTTATGTACCACTACACAATACTCTCAACTGTACATCCAAAAACCGTACATACAAGTACAGAAGAGTCAAATTTGAACTGTGGCTTGGGTGTAAAAGAGTGGCAGACGTTTGAGCGTGCCCCATCCATCACAATGAGATGAACAGTCTCTGGGGCTGATAAGGCAGGTCTGTGTCAACAGCCTGTCAATGAAGACAAACGAGGAGTAGGAAGAGTCTTGGAGGTGCAGACCATCATTTATCTCTCTCTGTTTGTCTCTCTGTCTCACTTTCTCTGCTACCATCTGAAAGCCTGGCTGTAAATAATGCAGGAGGAATTCAGGTGTGCAGGTGAACTGGTCTTATATACAGTAAAACTGCACTAATTCTGTCAGTGGACGGCAGAGCCTGAGCAAATTTAAGACTTTTCAGCTTTGTGGCAATGCATTTTTGAGACAATTAAATATGAAAAACTGAATTTCCTCAAACTGGGAAATAACTCTTTCAGTTTATCTGAAAAATTCAAAATCACAGAATTTGATGGTGCATTGTTTTCATTGAACAGCCACAAGAAATAAGTCAAGTCAGTCAAGTTTGGCATTACGGACATCACCATCTTAGTTTGTTGGAGCGAGAAGCGATCATAACTGGATGAGCGTGTGGAGCTGGGGAGGGTACATATGGCTACACCTGTAACCTGACTGGATCTGACTGAGAACCGAAGGACCCACTTAAGCAACTTTTTGATCACAAGGTAGCCCAGCCCTAAAGCATCAGCTGCTTTATCGTCCACTTCTATCCAAATGGGATCATAATTTGCAAAATGAACATCATGCTGTATTGAAAAAGACTTGAAAGTAGTGATAGAGACCATGAACTCATTAGGAAACTGTTTATTGAGGTAATAAATCAAGAGAGGTAAGCTCACACACAATCTGACTTCTTTTTGCAACCAGTGGAGTCGCCCCCTGTTGGCCATTGGGAAGAATGCAGGTTTAAGGCACTTCACTTTTCAGACCCGGAAGCTCAGTCCACTTATTATATTGTCTATGTTTGCAAGAAAATCTTTCTGAAAAAAAATAGTCTAAATCCCAGTCTGAGCCACAGGTGTTATGAGTGGGCCTAAACAAAAAAAAAAAACAACAACCAAAAAACAGACAAACAAACAGAAACATTTGGTGGAGTGTCCCTTTAAAAAGCCAGAATCACACCACTGTGTAGACTATGTATTGCGAAGAAACTCCCCTTAACATCCCCAGTTCTATTCCCAAAACAACTCCCAACAAAAACGGATAAACAGACTGGGATGCTCTATTTTCTTCTTGACTATTATAGCATGAGATGTTCATTCTGAGCAACTGTCTCATTGCACAGCTATTGCACAGCCAAAGACCATCCCAGCGGCATGACCGTGTCACTCAAAGCAGCGCTGGAGCAATGGGCATTTTTGCGGGCTGGAGTCATGTCATCTGAGACATTTAATTGGGCCCGGGCCGCCACAGGGGGACAGCGGACGGCATTCCTCCACCGCCTGCGCCCTGTTGTGTTGCTCTGCGCCGCGTGGCTGCAGTCCGTGGATAACATGTCCCATGCCCACGTAGAGTCGATCCGCGGGAGCGCCTCTGACTGACACCAGGGCAGCGGACGCCTCGACTATGGTGGAAAACTTCTGAGTACAAAATAATACAGTTGGAGTCTCCAGAGGGAAGCGGTGGGCAACTCTTGGAGCTCTTGGCAGCGGCTGAGTGACGGAGCTGCGCTTTTCCTGAAGAGACCTCCGCAGAGGTCCGACCGGGAGCAGACAGTCACCACTGAGGACGCGCACTGCTTCCCCAAACTTTTTAACACGGAATTTCCTGGCTCGGGTTCGTGCTGCTTCAGGTAACAATGACCTGCAGGTCCAGATGGATCCCTTTCAGCTCCACAGTGCATGCAGGAGCTGGTCCATATGTGTGAAATATTCTAGCCTCCATCCTAATGTGGATTACAGTGTATGCCTTCAGTGTGTGCAGTGTTATTCACTTACTAACACTCATATTTTGATACAATGCGTGTTTTGATCAGTTTGTACAACACCAAAAATCGACCTTTCATCCCTTTCCCAAATACTGAGAGAGACTCATTAAAAAAGTGCTTATTTGCTGGATGTAGGAGGTCACTGAGGTACAGTATGTTGTGTGAGACAGAGGGTTTACCGGGGTTAAAGCAGGCAAATGCCCTGATATAAAAAGCCTGTACCTTCACTGGAGGGGGGCATACCAAAACCCAGACCTCAGAGCCAGTCTGTCAAAGCTCCCTAATTATTTAATCCTGCACCAACTCTAAATGCATGATGAAACTGGTGTGTGTGTGTGTGCGTGCGTGCATGTGTCTGTGATCACAAGGCTCCACACTGGTGTGGTCTAATCACATGCTTTTTCTGCAGTCTGCAGACTTTCATTCCAGCTGAACGCCACACCTGCTGAGTTCAGTGTTTAGCTTTTCTCTCTGATTAAAATCACAATCATGGACTAGGCTGGAATACAAACAGCACTTTTCGCCTTCAGTTTGGACACTGCACACACATCGCAGAAGGACTGGTGATTGATTTGCTGATTTGATCAAATAATGAATTGTTTGGTCCATAAAATGAATCTGCATCAGAAGTAATTTTTCATTAAGTTTCTTGCACTGTCGAAGCAACAGTTTAAAACCCAGAGTCATAAAAAACAGAAAAAGGCAGGAAATCACTGTCTAATGAAGCTGGAAAATGTCTGTTTTCAGCTGATAAACTAATCGTTTGACTATTACATAATCACTCATCTTTCATGGGGCCCTTTTGATGGTGCTAACAGCTCTGTTTTGTGCTGTGGCCTCATGAAGGGATAAATGATCACCTCAACCAGAAGAGTGTCTCCTGATAAATCTGAAGTTAGAATCGCCTTCAGCCTCGACAACACATCAGGTAAACACACACGCACCCACAGCCACCCACACACACTGCCATACGCTCATTTCACACCGGCAAGCACACACACACACACACACATGCAAACACCTGTGTTCCACTATCTCAAAATGATTGTAACAACTTATTTTGAGTTACCCAATTGCTCATTTAACACCCGACAAAGCTCGGAGCTCTACTCTCACTGCATTTCCAGTATGTGTGGTAACACATGCACGACATTCTTCCCACCAAAACAGACAAGGCACAATCTGCCCATGCCTCCCACCCTCCACACACACACACACACACACACACACACACACACACACACACACACACCCTATCACTTTAACTGTGTTCATTCTTCTAAGCTGTAGCTGAGACAGGTGCCCCCTCTATTTCTGTAAGACCACAGCATAATAAAAAAAAAAACAACCACACATGCATGCGTGCAGCTGTGCGCTTGCAAAACGCACATATATGCACCCACACAAGCAAGTATGCAACTTTTTGTGTGACTAACATTTTTCAATCTTCAGTTAAAACATGCACATTTCTTTGTCCTACGCACACATTCTCAAAGGTCTAACCTACCTATGGTGCTAGGTACCGTCTGTATGTCAGGATGTTTTACTGCAGTGGGGCCAGGCACTGGGACAGCAGCTGCAGCTATGCAATGGCAGAGTCAGGTTTCCCCTCTAATACTAACAGTGTCCCGCTGCCTGATTCACTGTTCAGCTTTTAGAACACTGGCCTATATTTATAAGCAGTTAACACTTCTAGTCCCACTCCACCCACCTCTGATCCCCCCTGTCTTTCTCTTAGGAAGTGAGATGAAGGGCTGTAGTAGGAACGACACCCTCTACTCCCACTCTGAGCAGAGAGTCATTGAACAGTGGAATCACTGAATTCTGCTTGTTTGCGCATGACGACATGGCCTCTTCCTGAATCACTTTTTTCGTTCTTAATCGTTCGCATCGCTGTTCTCTTGCGTCTATCTTGCTGTTTCTTCATTTCGTCCATCTCCATTTTCATCCATCTGTATTATTCAGCTTAGTTTCACCTCACTTTCCGGTGAGTTTTTGTCTGCTTGTAGACATAGTCGGTAGCATGATTACATACCTTGCTTTAGTTTTAGTTGTAGCCTCAGAGCTGCTCAGGCACAATCCGACCCCAGCCTCCAAAATATTCCCCAGACGATCATGTTGTCGTCTCTTTGAACTCGTGTTTCTCGACAGGGGGGCTGAGACCTGTGCTCCGTCTGGGGATCATCCTCTAGGCCCCTCATGACTTCATGCCAGGCATAGTTATAACCCCATACTGTGTCAATCCTAAGCATGAGAACTGTATTTATTCCACATCATAATTGGCCCCATGGCTGCAGGCAGGCCCGCTAATACTCCTGCTTTTAGAAGGTTGCATCATCCCAGGATTCTCCACATGTGTTCCACAACTCCAGGGGGACATTACTGGCGAGGCAGACGCTAGTGCAGACAACCTGTCTGATTCTGTCTGTCTGTCTGGCTGTCTGTCTGTCTGACTGAATCCCTCTCTGTCCATACATCTGGCCTGTCTGTTCTTTCTGCCCACTGAGTTTGTCTGCTCACATAGATGCCCCCCTGTACTGTTATCCTGCCTGTCTATCAGTCTGACAGCTCATTACTGCCATACAGTAAAGAGGACATGGCTCATTTATAAGTGTACCACTGTGTTGCTATGATGTGGTGTCATATATAGGCCCCTGTAGTGTTTCATTTGTGGCCATTTATGAGGCAGATAAAGGCATTAAAGCAACTGCCTGTAAGTCACTTGGCTGTGCATAAAGGACATACAGCAAACAATATTTATGAAAAAGTTAAAGGATAAATTGTTGCTTCGTCTTCCTGCTTTTTTAAAGGACAGAGCTGCAGCATTGCAAGCTTCCTGCAATGCTTCCAATATATCAAAACAGTTGCTGCATGCATTTGTATCACCATATGATTCCGACCTAGATTTGACAAGAAAATGACACTAATTAAATTAAAGGAAATCAGTCTGAAAACCAGAGGTGAAAAGTACAATAAATACTGGATCATTCATTGCATTTAGGAGACAAATGTTATACTTTTCACTCCACTACATTTATCTGATAACTACAGTTACTCGTTACTTTGCATATTAGGATATTATACAAAACAATAACGATCATCTGATCAAAAGATACATTGTTATAGTTACATGTTAGTGCAGCAATTTATTACTTTACTGTTACAAAATATATGATAAAGTCACACTACATTCTAATAATTACTATTGTATTTGATGTTTTAAGCTCATTTTGTGCACTTCCTCTTTACATTTACTGAAGTAGAAACATTTGCTGTTTTTGATTTTAAGTAGAATATCTGAGTACTTGTTCCACCATTGCAGAAACCATACTGTCTACTTTGGAACATGCTCAGCAGTAAGGGATATGCAATTTGTAGTAATGCAAAACCATCAAAATATAATGCTAAATTGTTGGTATTGTAGACCAATATATGATCACTGTAACTATCGCTATCATTGTACTGATTATTCATTGTGTTTGGATCAATATTTAATCAATGGCATTCTAAATATTATTATTTCTACAATAATCAGTCATAACTAAATAATACCTTCTGTTTCAATAGATGTAAAAGATGTGGAGGACCTCCCTCAGACTTTCCCGGAACTTGAACAGCGATTACAGGTACTCAGTACATACTGCAGCATCACATCACAATGAACACACACACCTCGTTCACAGAGCAGCACAGGAGAGGAGCGGCAGAATATGGACGAGAAGACAGTGAATTCAAATTCACAGTGCTGGTAAAGATTAGAATTACAAGCCTTTAAAGGAAAAATCCATCAATCCTGAACAAAAGCTATTAGCATTTGGAATTTCATGTCTGGCTGTTTTGTGGCTTAATGCTGCATCTTTATTATGCCATTAATTATGCCATTATTATGCATAACTAACTCACAACTGACCAGAATTCTGCAATAAACTGGCCAATCAGTGGTTAGCGCTGTGGCCTGGCAGCTCGAAGGTCCGGGGTTTGATTCCCGACTTTCTGTGTGGAGTTTCCATGCTTGTGTGGGTTTCCTCCAGGGGCTCCAGTTCGCCCCGCTGTCAAAACATGTATCATAGGTCAGCGCCCTTAACCACTGGCTTACAAGAAGTTGGTCCCTTGGCACTGCACACTGGCTGCTCCTCAGGGAAAATGCACAGAATAAATTTCTCTTTCCTGTATTAAGTATCATTATGTGAGGTTTGGTGGGATTTTAGGGTAGAAACCGACTCTGTACCTGCAACCTGTGTAGAAGTGTGGGTTTAGTTCACCAACGCTTTAAATCAGTGTTTTTCCTGTGTGCAATCGCTCTGCTATTAGTGTTGTCATTGAATTATCCTTCAACGTGTGCCAGTGCCAGGGTCACATAAAGTGCATGTTGGTTTAGAGTATCAAATGAGAACAGGAGTACCAGGCCAATGAATGATACGCTCCATGCACTGAACCACAAGCTAACAGAGGCTGCCAAGTATTGATTTCATATCATCATTTGTCAATCATATCATAAATTTCAATTTATCGGACAGTGAGCATTTTTTTTTGTCTTTTGCAACCTTGCAATCTTCTGATCTGGTCTCAGACATGCTAGATCTCACTTTTTGTCCTCAAGCGCAGCAATGTCACATTTCACCAGTCGTGATATCTGCAGCAGATTTCATGGATGTTCTTCCATCGCTGCAGGAGATAACCTGTCATGGATCAAAGTACTTGACAATGTTGCCGCTGGGGCACTGTGGGAGAGGTCAGAGGGTCACTGAAGTCATCAGGGATAATCACTTTAGCAGCCTTTTAGCATAAGTAGTGATTAGAAACAAAGTCAGGGAAAAGAGAATTTGCAGGTCCAGGTCTCAACATAGCGCTGCTTGTGTGACATTTGTTGTTTCGCTTAGTAGCGGGTATCTCTCTGATATCACAGCTCTCTCTCTGGCCTCTTGCAGCCAGTGCCCCCCTGTGTGTCTCTGAGAGAGAGCGTTCAGGTGTACAAGGAGCACTGCAGGATGGCGAGAGAGTTTCACCAGGTCAAACACGAGATCGCCATGCTTGAGGACCGCAAGTAAGTCCCTTTGTTAAATAAAATGGGAGATCCATACTGATAGAAACCCCATTTCTGAAGTATGAGTAGAAGTACTACAGTGTAATAATACTTTCTTAAGTAAAAGTACATGAGTATTAGAATCAAAATAGTATCAAAAGCAAAAAAGTGTTCATTGTGCAGAGAGGGCCATTTCAGAATAATACATGTTATAATATTTGAATATAATAATTGGTTAATTATTCTGTTCATCACTTTAATGTTGCAGCTGGGGAAGGTGGAGGTAATTTCAGCCACTTTATATGCTGTTTTATAGCTTTCAATGGTGCATCATAATTAATTAGTTAGTTATATGTTGTGTTAATAATCTGAATCTGCAAAGTAACTAGTAACTCAAGCTGTCAGATACATTGAGTGGAGTACAATATTTCCATCTGAAATGTAGAGTAGAAGTAGAAAGTAGCAGAAAATGGAAATACCCAGAGAAAGATCTCTGAGTATACTCAAAGGTCTATACATACATACAGTACTTGAGTAAACATGCTTAGTTACGTTCCACCACTGAAGAGAACAAATGCACTTGTCAGACTGCAAGGCATTTTGGAGCAGAGTGGCCACCAGATGGCACATGTTAACAGCGCCGTCACCATCTCCTGAGCAAGATGATATTTGAGCAGCTGCTAATATACAACTTTGATTTCAGACAGGTTTTTTTTAATATTATTATTGAAATTACTTTTAAATTAGAAACAAGATCTCTGTACAATGGGTTTCTTTTGGTGAGTCTGGGTCATATCTGGGAAAAGTACCGCCTCTGCTGGGGTGAGTGTTACACCAGCTGCAACCCTTGTCAGGTGTAATTGAGCGAGAGCTGCTTTATGTGTTAATGCACATATGTGCTGTATATACATAAGCAGGGGTGTGTAACACACAAACAGTGCGCACTGTCCCCTGTTCCCTCGGCAGCTGTGGGTAGTCTTAGCAGAGGGATTTTCAAGACCCTTGTCGTTACCCCACCACACCTACACACACACACACACACACAGACACACGCACACACACCACTTGGCAGTTCCTAAATAGAGAACAGCAGGCAGACTGCGATGGGATGACTTTAGCCTTGAGTTTAGATAAGAACGTGATGAGTCATGCCGGTAGAAACTCTTGGTTCTCTCTTTTCACACCGTCGCTCATGCCAACATCGTTTGACACGTACACACACACAGAGTTAGATGCACTCTCACGATGAATTGAAGCACAACTAGAAACCAGTGAAGGCAGTGCCACAAGTCACGCTTTTACTCCAATTCTCAAAATATAATGTTATTCTTCTAACTTTATATGTCATCCATATTCTCTTCAAATTTGCATGATAATGAGCGTTTTGTTACTTCCCATATGGGGATGATTACAATAATGTGTTGCAAGGTTGACAACAGGAACAACACTTTAACACACTGCAGAGGGATTTTCCAAAAGCCACACAGTCTGCTTTTGGTCAGTATCAAGCTGTGCTGTAGCATTCATCCATATTGTGACTTTTAACCCCTGTAACTATCCAGTTTTTACTAAATCAGTCGATTCCATCAAGTCAATGAACTAAACATAACATCAACAAAAACACTGATCTCGCAAAGCTGGAAAAACCCTCCTCAGCGTGTACCAAAATGTTGAGTCAGATGTTGATACGAGACCTAATGTAATTAAGCCTGATAGTGGTATCATTATGATACAAAGAGATTACACAAGAAGTTGGCCCATTGTGAAATAGTTGTAAAAATTTGACTTTCCTTTTCAACATTCATGTCCGTATTAGAAGTTTAGAATTCATTTTGGGACACAGGGCAAGGTATTTGTGTTCTCTGGTTGCTGGATGAATTCTTCTGAATTGAAAAAGATCTCTTCTCCTTTCTCGAGCTCTCTCTGTCACTCGAACATGCACACACAGACACACACACACACACACAGACACACACACACACACACACGTGCAAAAGCGTGTTTCAACTTGCTTGAAGCATCTGAATCACTCATCTTTTACTGTAAACCAGTGTTTTGTATGGAGTGGAAAATCGTGTCGGACTCTAAAATCACAAATTACAGTAAGCACATGTCCCCCCTTCATGTTTTGGGCAGGCATGTGACATTAAGAATTAAAACATCGCAAAGAAAGTTCCTCATTGTGGATCTGGTCTTTCAGGGAATGAATTGCCGGAGCCTGATTTTCTTAGAACACGAGGATTTAAAATGAATTGTCCATTGAAACTGATAAATTAGCGTTTCATTATTTAACATAGCTGACTGTTAATGACGGGTCGTTTTGGACTCAACAAGTTCAGTCTTTCCTGATAAACATGACATTTTGTGTACTTCTAAGGAAAACGTGTTTTTAACTAAATGTTAATTGAAACAAACACGAGAAATAGTCAATCTAATCTTTGTTTCCTCAACATAGTTGGAACATTTTCTGTCATCCTGTCACATGTGTGTGTGAATTTAGCTCAAATGTATATGAAATTGATGCCTTTAAATCCCTTAACATGACATCCAAGTGAATAAAAACCAGTGCAGCCATCGTTAACGCTCCATGGCAGCACGTATTGGCGAATAGAGACTCCTTTTCCTCTTTGTTGATGCTGCTGTTATGTGACTTGGCACTTACCAGCTGTAATACAACGCTGACACTCACACACTCTCTGAGGCCATGACACGCACATTCTACACATACGTGTGCGTGCGTGTATGCTTACACTGCCTTTCAAAGTCCAAAGGCTGATCTCTTCCCAGAGTGTGAAATCGCTGTTTGCCAGGCAAAGTCAGGTCATGCTGCCCAGACCAGAGCTGGAGTTTTTCATTTCGGTGGGGCTTCGTTGCCAAAGATAGTTGTGATGGAAAAAGTGTTTGCTAGTTTGTTATGTTATTTATTGTGTCATGCACATACAAGGCAAGATACCAAAAATATCAGTGGAGTGGAGAAACATTTGTTAGACCAGAACAAACTTGATCAAATCTTCCACAAACTCATCAGAAATGAAAGACATTTTACTAATAAATGTAGCAATGAAATCATCATATAATTAGCAATATAACACAATGGACCTCATCTCAGTCTCTTCAGGGAGACCATGAAACCTGCCTGCCTCTCTAGCTGATGGTCATGTGCCTGAATGTGACTGTGCTCTAACTGTTTTTCATGACCAATGTGTTTGGAATTTAGCTTCATACCAAATATCAACACAACAATTTGCACGGAGCATCTTCAATATTGCACAGTGTTTGGCCGTGGCCCGCCAAATGCCTTATTTACTTATTCCACAGTGGTTGCCTTTGTTGCTCAACAGGATCAATGTTTGTTCCTCAGCTCAGCCCTTTCTTTAAGTTTGCATTGCGTCCATGCTTATTTTGGTTTCTCTGGTTTCCGCCCACATTCTACAAACAAGATAGCTGGAGAATCTGAATTGCTCATAGGTATGACTGTGCGTCTGCCGATCTGCCTTTCTCTGAACTGGCAACCTGCTATGGGTGTTTCCCCGCCTCTGGCAAAACTGGGACAGTCTCCCGCTTTTCACAATAACTTCAGCGAGAGGAGATAAACAAACATCGATAAATAAGCAAATGACTCCACAGCCAATTAATTGAAGCTTTTGGAGAAACACTACACTGTTAATGCATTTTGATGAGTTTTTTTTTTAAATGAATAGAAGAATGTGCACCTGCTGCTATAATCTCCATCTCATTCATCCACTTAGACGTAAGTTGCTGGCAGAGCTGGTGGAGGATGAGAAGGTGGCCGTGGAGATCGCACGCCTGGAGGAGGAGTTTCGGCGTCTAACGGAGGAGAACCGCGCCTTGGTGACTGTCCACAACGAGCGCGCCCGGCAGCTGGAGAGCCTCTGCTTGCCCAATCGAACGAGGCAGGACTCCTCGTGACCTCTGGCCTCCGCAGAACCTGAGACCTCTGGACATCCAGCTTACGCCAGGCCAGGAAAACCAAGCAGAAACAAAGGCTCAGCTAATGCTCGTTCTACACAGTCAGTGAATCAGCTAATTACACAGAAAGGCGCCGTGTTTATTCATGTCTGAGTCATTTGTTTGAACCACAGACTGTACTGTCATCATCAGTGTGAAGTTGTTATAGTGATTGTACCGAGCTATGACACAAGGCCGCTTTTCTGGGTACTGTTTTGTCATTATGCTATCTTGCAGAACCCTCCTGGTTGCTATTGCAATACCTCACAGCTTGTTTATACGATGCCAACGGCTGTGAATGTGACCAGATATTCTCATATCTGTCTCAGGTTCTGTGGAGACTCAGATCTTTTACCCGAGGTCTGTGGAGGGAGCTAAAGGTGGTATGATGTGGTCCAAATGTTGTATTTTGAGGAGTACACCCCCCCCCCCCCCCCCCCCAACACTTGCCATTCAAAGTTCCTGTTATGATAAAATCAAAAAAAAAAAAGGAAATGAGATGAGTGTTTAAGACAATGTCAGGGGTCGGGGGAGTTACAGCCATTTGTGAGGAACAGCAAAAGAAGAAGGGTGACTATCCGTTTCACAATAAGTATCTGCGGCGACACAACACTGTAAGGGTTGTACATTTTCTGATGTCACGTGTCTCACCCACCTTTTGAAGGGGAAGTATACAACAAGAGAAACCGTTGCTTATCATCCTCGTCTATTAATAAAATGCCTTTTATTTTAACACCAGCATCAGTTCCTTGGTTTCATTTCTCCAAGCCGGGGCTGCTGTGTTTGCTGTGTGCTTTATGATGGTATTGCAGCACTTACATGGAAAAGGGAACTAGTTCTTTTTTTTTTTGTGAGAGAGATTAGCTCATTCTGGAATTATGAAACCGTCACCTGATTGGCCAGTTAGACTCTGGCAGGCCTCCTTCTTCCTCCCTCGACTCATGTGACATTGAAAACAGTGTTTTGTAGTGATACTTTGCTGCCTTGTACCCCGGTGCAAAACTCACTTGCGAAATTTGATCACGACAGCATTTCTCTGGCAGTATTAATGCACAGCTGTAGACATCCTTTCACAGACAGTTGGTAAACAGTTCCTCTGTCACTTCCTGAAACTTCAAAGGCCACAAAAAAAAAAAAAAATCTGAAATTGAAAATTCATATGTGGACAAGTGTTCAATTATGTTCAGTTGTGTGTTGGTACTATCTTACAGCTGTTTGCTTATTGTACCTCTGCCAGGAAGCTACGGTCTCTCTCTCTCTCTCCCTCTCTGACACACACACACACACACACACACACACACACACACACACACTCACAAACACAAACCTAACAAAGAAGACTTGAACTGCACTTCCAGAAAGATTTCCTGCTCCCCCACATGAAATGAGACAACAAGGACCCCTCTGAGAACACAGTATCCTCCGTCTTCTTGCAGCAGCTCAGTTTCATTTTTCAACACTGCTTTTGCACAACTTCTTCTCAAAATACACTGTGTCTGCAATTAGCAGAGTAAGTCCAGACAACTGTAAGTCTGAGGATACAGACAACAGACTATATCCTGTTTAAACACTGGGGTTTTATTCTCAACCTCCACCTTAATCTCTCAAATTGTGTTTGGGGTAAATCTATAAAGGGATTTTCTGGGAAAAGTTTACCAGACGGATCCAAGGGTGGGTTTGGTGTGGACAGGAAAACTGCTTGCTCATCCCATATCAGCAGGAGTGCGTGAGTCAGCGCTTGCTCTGCTACACCCAGAGTTGTTGCGACACACACGCACACACACACACACACATTGTCATGTTTCCATTGGTTCAGAGGACATTGACTTACATTCTCTTTCCGGGTACTTACCCTCGCCCTAACCCTCACCTTAACCTAAACCTAACCTTACTGTGGCCTTAACTCAAGTCTCCACCCTAAAATGTGATGGTCTACATTATGGGGACCTGCACTTTGTCCCCATAAGTGAGGCAAGTTCCCACAATGTGACTTTGTAAACAGATTTATGTCCCCACAACATGAGTAATACATGTTCACACACACAAACACACACTCTCTCTCGCTCTCTCTCTCTCTCTCTCTCTCTCTCTCTCTCTCTCTCTCTCTCTCTCTGTCTCTCTCTCTCTCTCTCTCTCTCTCTCTCTCTCTCTCTCTCTCTCTCTCTCTCTCCCCCTCCCTCTCACATACTCACACACAGGCCATATGACTGAGTCAAGCTCAGTTTTTAGTTCGTAGCCGAGTTGAGATAAGGCTTTCTGGGAAACGTAGCCTGGTTGGACAGCATTCCATTTAGAAATAACCATGTGGGCTCAACAGCTGGGACTTTCTTTAACATGCTAAGAAACTTGGATATATAAAGTCAGCTTTTTTTTTGAAAGGTAAGCTCGTTTTTGTTCTTATTTTAATGGATAACTTTTTAAGAATGTAACCTTACAGAGGAGACATGGTTAACCATAAGCCTGTGTGTTTGTGTGTACATACAGGGGTCCCTGATGACCATGTCTGCACCCCGGTCGTCTGTGTTTACATTTGAGTCTACAGCACATTCCTCCCATGTGCTGCGCTGCCTGGACGAGCAGCGCCGCCGGGACACACTGTGTGATGTTACGTTGGTGGTGGAAGGTCAGAGTTTCAGAGCTCACCGCTCAGTGCTCGCCTCCTGTAGCGAGTACTTCACAGACAGGATCTCCTCCCTCTCACAACATGGAGCGGTCATCACTCTGCCACAAGAGGTGAGATGTCACCTCATTATGCTGTACAGATGGAGAGTAGACTCACACAAGCTGTAAGGTCTCACAAAACCACACAGTGTAAAAGTGAAGTGAGAAAAATGGCTGGAAGGTTTATTTCCTTTAGTGTTGATGATAAATAGGCTGACTGAGATTTATTAATTGTGTGTTTTCTGTGCCAGTTAGTCTTAAAATCATGACCTATCTCCTTGTGCACAACTATCTGTGACTGCAGTTTGCCCTTGAAGCGCAGTGTAGAAAACCCTTAATGTAGTACACTCGTACTATTTCTCAGCATTAAAGTGTTGGTGGTTCTTAATGGTTTCCAGTCTGCTACCAGTAAAGACATCCAAATAGAACCAAGTAAAATTCCAACTGGGACTCCAGTGGGGCTTTAGGAATAATCCTGAAGTTAAAGAAAAACAAACAACGTTGATCTTCAAGAGGAAACCGAGGTTTAGCCTTGCTAATAGGGCCATTTAAAAAAATCTCATCCTTTATGAAAGTGTTTCTAGTTTTCTAATTTCATTTGCACTAACATGATTCTTTCAATGGAAGGACCTGCTGGTACCCAACTTCTTCAATTTAAGAAAAGCAAAAGCCACAGAAACTGGATTTTTGGTATTAGCTGCTGAGCCAGCACAGTCCTACAATCCTGGGATTTATTTCACTACACATTTGTAGTCAGATTTTCTTGATTTTCACATTTAGGGCTCCAGTTTTGTGTGCAGGATTATCTGACAGACCTGTTGCTGTCCTTGAGAACAAACTAGAGGCTAGACAGTGCATGTTTATGTCATTTTTCCCCTTTCACAGGTGACAGCTGCTGGCTTTGAACCCTTGCTGAAGTTTGCCTACACATCCAAGCTCCTCTTCGGGAAGGACGATGTCTTAGAAATACGCAATTCGGCTTCCATTCTTGGTTTCAGAGACCTAGATGAGGCATGCTTTGATTTCCTCCTCCCTAAGTTCTTCTCCAGCAAAGGCTCTGGCTCTTTTCTCAGAAAAACCTGCTGTAAGAAGAAATGTAAGAGGCAATTATCAAAGGAAGACCATGGCATAATCTCTGACGATACATTGGATGAGAAAGAAGCAAAACCAGTTGCTGACTCACCATCTCAGCAGGAAGTGGTTTGGCTCTGCAACAAATCAGTGAACAGCAAAATGGGAAGTCAGAACAGTGCAGGCGCTCTTACACCTGCAGCTGAAGGGACAAATGACCATTTTATGCTGTGTCCAAAGTATCGAAGGCGACTGGCTTGCAGAAAGCAAACTTGTGTCACAGAGAAAAGTCTGAACAATCCAGTAAGAGTGATCAGGGATGACTCTGATCTCTCCTGCTCGCCCCGCTCCAGCACTGCCAGCAATGTTAAGAATGAAACTGAAGCTGAACTCCCTGGAAATTCAACCTCAAATCCCACCAGACAGAGCAAAGGAAGTCCTGATGACCCATGGAAAAGTGAAATACCAGACAAGAAAATTGGCATTGGTGAGGTTGACATGGTTAAGAATGAAACAAATGAAAAGCAGGGAATATGGAGTAAGAAGGAAAGAGATGTGGAAGGGGAGGAAGACAACAGCTTTTCAGACAGATCCAATGTCAAGGCAGTGTCCTCAGGGCTGAGCAGAGCACTGGGAAAGGGGCCATCAGGGTTAATATTGCACCATTGCCCCTTGAAGACCTGTGGCGAAGGCTCTGCAATCACTGGGTCACTGGGGCATGAGAGGTTCGCCATGGACATTACAGAGGACAAGAAAACAAGGGACTCCGGGGTACCAACATCCATTCATCAAAAGGCAGAGGAACAAGGAGAAGCCGAGTGGAAAATAATAGATGAAGAGATAGATTCTGGATGGCTAGAGAGAGGACAAGGAGGACAAACAGGCTGCATGGAGGGAGCGAATAATGCCAGAGAAAGGAGCACCACGGAAAGGGAGGTGGCCGAGCACCTGGCCAAGCGGCTGGGCTCCGACATGGGCTTGTCTCGGCTGAGCTTCCAGGACCCTGACGCAGGAAGTTCCTCCGACACAGGGAGCGGACGGGCGCAGAGCACATCCTTAGAGTGGCTGAACTTCCAAGTCAACCTCAGCTCCACGAGCACCAGTTGCCCCTTTTTGCAGGATCTGGACCAAAGCAAATGTTTATGGAAGGGAGCAGAGCTGTCTGAGTGCGAGGGGGCTTCTCAGTCAGGCGTGTCATCCCTCAACTCGGGGGAGGATGGAGACTCAGAGACAGAGACTGAAGGGGACAGCGAGGCATACACGAGAGAGAGGGCCAAACAGGTGAGCAGTTAAACTGTGATTCAAGTCTGCTAAGGCTCTGTTCTTCTACACACCACCTATTGTGTGGTTCACGGTGTGCTAAAATTAATCTGTGTCAATAAGCGTCAGCAAGCTCACCGTTCCTGAAGTTTGTATAAGATAAGAAAGTTAGGTACAGGTACAAATAGAGTTGGTGTGTGTGTGTGTGTGTGTGTGTGTGTGTGTGCATATGCCTTACTAATTGGTTCAGAGTCCAGTTCAGCAGAAATTGACAGCTCAGCCTGTTACCAATGACTACAAGCGAAACAAACACCAAGTTTGAGGAACTTCTCGTGCTTCATGTCCAGACTGACGGACAGTGTGAAGAGTGCAGTGAGTGTGCTGACAAAGTCGTTTCAGAGGAGAAGGAGTGATTTTATTTGCACTCGATTAAAACACTACAACATTTATACTCTTCCAATAATCTGGTGAGTGTACACTTCCTGTCACACTTTGGCAGCAGCAATAACCCAGCATAAACCCGCCTCTGCTTTTAAACATTAACTCCATGTTCTTTACAGTTAATAATTAACAGCATGGTAAAAATGTAACAGACTGTCTGAACATGCATTTTGATTTTTACCTCACATAACTTCTTTTTGTCCACATACAGAAAGCTCTACGTGCATTTTTGATCATTGAATAATTTGGAATTTGTGTTTCAATTAATTGAATGATGTCCTAAGATTAGTTTTATTCTCTTCAGACTCAAGAAACACATGCTGACAATGACCTATTGATGTGATTAGTATTTCTTATTTTCAGACAAGTAAATCAGACCCATCCCTTCAAGCCTGCTGATTTAAAGCAGGTGTATGTGCTCTGTACTTGCAGGTTATCTGAGTGCCTTCAGCCTCAAGAATTCAACAAAACATGCATTTCCACCAATCTAGACTAGTTTGAAAGAGATACAGTGAAAGCTCCATGTCAACTACAGTGTGAATATAAAAAAACGGTGTATAAAAAAACATTGATTTCGGCTCCACTTTCTTGTATAACCCTCATTTCCTGTCTTTGCGTCCTCAGGTGCAGTTGCCATTCTCTGTAGACTGGATTGTGGATCTGAGCAGAAATGACTTCCAACAGCTGCTGAAGCAACAGGTCTTCACGCGTGAACAGCTGGAGTTTGTCCACGACATGAGACGGCGCAGCAAAAACCGACTGGCAGCTCAGCGTTGTCGCAAAAGGAAACTAGACTGCATATATAATCTGCAGTGTGAAATCAACAAGCTGGTAAAAAAAAACATGTTTTTTTTTTTTTTTTTTTTTAGCAATACATGTTTATTAAGCTGCTTCTTGTTTACAGGCGTGTTAAACAGATTGTGTTTTACTGCATATGTATGTTGCAGAAGACAGAAAGGGAGAAGCTGATGATGGAGAAGAGCCAGCTGGGCCAGCTGAAGTTGAAAACATGTCACAGTGTCTCTGCCTTATGCCAGAGGGTCTGCAGCGAAGCCAACCTACAGCCAGAGCAGCTCCAGGTGTTGGCCAAATACACCTCTCCAGACTGCCCTTTGTCCTCTTTCTTTCCCCACATAGACGCACTCCTTTCACAGAGTGGGTTGCCGCTCCAGCTCCAGGCCTGTTCTGTGGGCCTTGATGAGTATAAGGTGTCTGAGGTGGCTTCGTCCAGCTCCAGCAGGGATACAGCTACAGGAGATGGTCAGCAATCCCTTTAGATTCACCTCCGGCACACATAACTGTAGCTGTGTGCGAAACCCATGCGGTCCCCCCTGTATCATACAGTATCTGAAGACATAACCACAGACTGTGGACTGAGTACTGTCTGCGAACTAAGGCAGAGGCATACCTGTAATTTCATCATGTATGACAAAACATTTATGACGAGAAGGCTGTAATCAGCACGTGATTTAATGAACTCCTCCTAGCCTTTTCAATGTAAAAAAACAAGACTTGCAGGGGTCAGGAATGCATTCCAGGTGTCCAAAACTATTCATTTCCACCAGTTATAAGTCTTTGATGACCCTCCAGCTTTGCAAACGTGCATGTTGAGAATGTTAACATTTTAGCACTGAGACAATCACAACTTTAATCCTAAATCAAAGGGAACAGTTGTCTATGTTATGTATTATATTTGTATGTGCTTCTCTGCCTGATTACCTCAGTATAACACACTTTATTCTTACACAGCACGTATGTACTTTAATTGTTTTCAAAAACATTTTGATACAGTTTGATACAGTAGGCTCTCAGGTGTTAATAGCAAAATTCAACATACCATACCTCCTACAGACAGTCTTGGTTGGCCTCTCTCTATATAGAGCGGTATTTTGCACCAAAACCAGACAACTCAACAAATAGACTTGGCACAGTATGCCGTGTTTACCCTCTGGTCGTATGTCTGGCTGTCATATTTCAGGCTGTCATTGTGGTCGCCCGACCACGGTGACACAGCTCTTCTGGGCTGCACACACCTCTGACAGCTTTGCTTTGACTCACTAAAACAGACCTCACATTTGCCCAAGTGTGTTCAAAGTGCTGTCTAAAGAAATGGTCTCTTAGCAAAGCATTCATACATGAACAAAGCACACTCTTATAATCATCGTAATCATCAAGCAAGTCCCACATTATGTCTGTTCTGCATGTTTAGGATTTCCATTTCTATTAGATGGTATATTGTGTTACCCTCACCGTGGTTATCTTTAACACCCTTATCTAAATTACCGTCAAGGGTCAAGTGAACAGTGAAGCAATACGTAATTGATGGATTCAGCACAAGCAGATTTCTGTTCATATTTGCGTCTCCACAGTCAAGAGCACATTTATTTCTATTGGTTTTGTGCACCTTATTCATTACTCATAGATGACCTTTCACCTATTTTCCCCCTGCTTATAGTGGACATTTGAGACTCAGGACAGCTTTGCAATTACTGATTCCTCATGATCAAGTTTGACTGTATTATATGTTCTTATAGTATTTATAGATTTATTTTCACTCAGTACAATCATCGCAGTGCAGCTGTTCTTAAATTTGTGTAGATAATGAAACGGTAATACTGTAAATACACATTCAGAAATCAGGTATGCGTCGACTTCATGAACAAAACACTGAATAATCACAATGTATTTTGAACAACAGTGAGGTTTTAGGGCGCTAAAACGTCTAGTGATGGTTAATGACGTGAGAATGTTTTTTCTCCCAACGCGCAGAATTCAGACTCCACACTCAGCCAAAGTGAAGCAAGATAACGCTGGTGCTTATTGCCCTCTAGTGGCAGTGCATGTACAGTGAATAGACGTAGGGCTGTACAGATGTGTACTACAGTATATGCTGCACAAGCTGCTTTTCCACTGTGTTCATGTATCTTTAACACACAAAAATCACTGTATCTTTCTATGACAATGTCCAAATGGATTCCTGCATTTTTGAAGCAAAAAGTGAGACAGAACCAATCAACATTAAAGCAGAAAAAAAAAAATACTCCATACAAAAGATGTTTGTTACGGTGCTCCATTTATAAAGGTGATTGTTAGCGCAATGCAGTGTTATTGAAAAATCATCAGTAGGTTAATGAGATGTAAAATCTGCCAGCGTTCCATGTGAGTGATGAATAGCTCATGGGGTCTTCAGAGGACTCATCTTTCAACCTGGACAGATGTATTAATGATTTAATACCGCGCTTCGTCTTTCATGTGTCTCCCTCCTGAATCTCAGTCACTCTCTCCCACTCCTCTGTTACTTTTAATTTACTTTCTGAGTTTCTCTTTCTTCTCACTCTTTCTTCACTCCTCCTCTTTCCTTCATTCTCTCTCTCTCTCTCTCTCTCTCTCTCTCTGGAGGCTATTTTAATTAGCAGAGACTGATATTTCATCTCTAAATTTTCTTTCATGCGAGCAAACATAGCGTAATACTCCCTGTGTGATTAGAAAACTACACTATTATCTGTAAATCACAGTAACGTTGGTCGCGCTCACTTACTATTCAAGCCCCTATCATAAAGAGAGAATTAAAGGAAGATCAACATGGCCTAATAGATTTTGGCATGAGGGAGTGGGAACCGAGAGTTGCTGAGGTCCCAGGGCTCAAAGATGTGAAAGTCACCCTAACAGAGGTCATTTGCTTGGGAAGGCATGTGCTGGTGTTCACACGCATGTCATTAAGTTTCAAATCCAGTCATTCCCAAGTGGCTGCACTTCACTTTAACGTGTGTGTGTGTGTGTCTGTCTGTGTGTATTACTCACTTTGTGGGGACATATGTCTGTTTACACAGTCACATTGTGGGGATTCATCCTCCTTATGGGGACAAACACAAGCCCACAGTGGTTATGGTTAGGGTAAGTCTGCATTCTTGTTACATAGTGAAGAGTTTTTAACCATCAGTGAGGACAGTTTTGGAAAAAAAAAGAAGTGGAAAGGGACATTTTGGCTGGTCCTCACAGCTTCAAAGGGCTGTTTGAAGGTTAAGACTTGGTTTTAAGGGTTAGGTTAGAAATATTGTTCGGTTAGGGTTTGGGTTAGGCATGTAGTTGCGATGGATAAGGTTCAAGTAAGGGTCCAGGGAATGCATTGTGACAATAATGCGGGCTAGAAGTATGCATGTGTGCAAATGTGTGTGTGTTTCTGAGCGGACATCCAGCAGTGTTTATCTTTGTGATTTTTCTGTAGAAATGATATGTCCTGTGAGAGACACTATGAATCAGTCCTGGTGATATGTCATCTTATTAGGCCATAAAAGTTTAGCTTAGTATAATTTGTATATTTCCAAATAAAGGAGAGGTTAGCAAATAAACAGCCTACCAACAAAAATGAAAAAAGGGGGGGGGGCTGTTTTCAATCAGTCACCATCCATCTATGAACTGTCAAGGTACTCTGAAGTGAACAAAATGCCTGCGGTGCTGCTAATTTGACAACAGATGGCACCACATGAACAATTAGAGAGCAGCAGTGAGAGCAGGGTGAAAGACGCTTGATCAAATCAGTTCTCGTCACTTCTGTCGTCTTGACTTCTTGTAGCTGAATTATGCAACTTTCTACATGTGATTAAGCTGGCTGAGCGTGTTCTGATCTAACCGAGAGTTATCAGTTATAATCTGTGTGAATTCGGTCTGAGGAACATTTAAAATGCGGTGGAATATGTGACTCATTCGGTGCATCTGCTTGTGTTTAGGTTACCTGCATGCGCTCTTGATAAGCTGTCTGTAACCTTTTGTAATTGCGAGATTTGAGATTTTCTTCCATGTCATTTTCTTACTACCCTCCAACGTCTTTCTCTCTCTCTTTCTCTCCCAGAGAATATGTGGGTGTTTTCTGGAGGTGGTTCTCTGGCAGAGCCGAACAACTACAGCGAACACAATATGTTGGGCTCATAATCCCAGTAATGAATAGTTAGATCTATGCCAGCTGTTGTCATAGGAAGAGTTAACCGACCAAAACTTTGGACGATTTTCTTCCAAAATGAAATTAACATTTAATTGTATTAATTTTTCAATTACAGCTTTGAAAGGTAATTACCCAGCACACTCTCACGACTTCATCAACATTAAGAACATTAAGTGAAGAGCGAGCTTGTGTCGAAAGCCATGTGCTTCATTTATGTAAGACTTATTTATGTCTTTTAGATATTGATGAATTTCAGATGACAGACTCATTCCAAAGTGGTTATATAGCGTCTTTGGATCATTTGATGGGTTGTTGGTGGTGATGTCTTAACACGAGCCAAGAGCAGACGACCAAATCTAATCCCTCAGGCAGAGAATAATCCACGCAGTCATGTGGCTCCCTAATGAGAACCTGAGAGTCCTGGATCAGCCTGAAGACACACACACACCCACACACACACACAGACAGACAGACAATCGTGTTTCCATTACTTTTGGGGACATTACATAGACTTACATTCATTTCCTGGACACTTTCTCTCACTATCACTATGACTTACCCTAAACTAAAGACAAGTCTTCATCCTTAAACTGAATGATTTACATTATTGGGACATGCATTTTGTCGCCATAAGGAAACAGATTTATGTCCCCACAACCTGAGTAATACACATCCTCTCACACAGACAGACGTACTCACACATTTCTCAGTATAAACTAATGACATTTGGAAGCTGCTTCACTGTCTCTTACAGAGCTTAGGTAAAGCCTGACACCGATCATGAGGCGGTAAAATGCTTTGGTTTAAGGTTAAACGACACGAGGGGTCACGTTATATGAACGTGTTACAAAAACAGGGACACGTGTGAAATTAGTTAATTTATTTCATACTACTTTATAATAAATAATGAACAAGAACAATCCCCAAGTGGTGCAATCCAATCGGCTGAAAAAAGTAACATTAAATCAGTGGTCACAGTATGGTCCCTCAAAGACAGGCGCACGTGTGTGTGTGTGTGTGTGTGTGTGTGTGTGTGTGTGTGTGTGTGTGTGAGTGTGTGAGAGAGAGAGTTCAAATCAGTCCAAACATCTACAGTGTGACAGCGTGCTGATGTCACATGGTGCATGATGTCACACACCCTCATGACGAGCCAAACGAACACTGTGGAATTGTAACTGCATTGTTTAAGTCTGTCAGGCTCTCATGTGCGTGCTGAACATTACCACACAGCAGCACATGACACTGTTGTGATCAGGCTTACAAACACTGTGCAAACGCCACTGATGAACAGCGACCACCAGAAACAATGTAACATCATTAGGCACCTACAAACCTACTGATTTTATCCAGCTTTGGCACATTGTATACTCAGGGACGTGGGTATATATAAACTTCAGTATATGTAGATATTGATGACAGTGGATTCAACTACCTAGGCTTTTAGAAGACACTACTACCAAGTACCACAGAGGTGCAGGGTCACCAAAAAGAGGAAAACAACTTCTCAAACATGCAGCCAGAATCAACTTGTTGGAAGATCAATAAAAGTACTGCATCTGTGGGTGTGTAGTCGAGCCTGTGCATGGTTTCTAAGATGTCTTGTACATACTGCATGTGAGAGAAAAAGGGCAGGGGACATATGAAAGCAAGACACTGGAAGCAGCCATATTTAGAGAGGACAGAAAATTTTCCAGGATGAGAAACAATAATGGAGGATAGAGCGGAGTGGGAGAGGAGAAAGGATGAGGTAAAAAAAGCAACAAAGACATGGAGGGTGGAAAAAAAAATCTGTGTGTATGTGTGTGTATGTATGCGTGTGTGTCTGCATGGTTGTGGGTTCAGCGAGAAATAGCTTCACAAAGACGTTAGAGGATACCCATAAAAAAAGACTTGATCTAGTTACCATGGATACAGAGGGTTCAGCTTTGGCAAGTGAACTCATGAGAATGTCCAGTTTACATTCAGACAATCAACACGATTTTCCTCCTGATGAAGGAAAATAACAAAAACACAAATTAGCCAGTTCTAAAAAAGAAAAGCAGTAAGTAACTCTGATAGAAATATTGTGGTTACGACGGCAAATTATACACAGCAGGACAACCGCTCTCTTCCATTAGCAAAGAAACACGTCTGACAAGCCTTTTGTCCCAAACTGGCTCAGCGAATTCAACAAGGAGGGAGTCCACGGAAGAGATTTACTTAAAACAACAAGAATTTACAAGAGTGTGTAGCTGAGCCCTGGAAGCCTTGCATGGATGTGTGCTTGATGTACTATGGAGGTGTTATGGGTGCAAACCAAAAGAAAGTGATGCAGGGAGGATGTGAGCTGCAGGAAGGGAGAGACATGCAGAAGCACATGGGCCACCTCTTACAGCCTACAGGCCCAGGTGAACTTAATCAGCCGACAACGCCCCCCATGTCAGCCAATTGCCTGCAGAGGTTGGCCAGGAAAGCCTCCAAAACAGCGGGGAGGGCATCACACCTTTGATTACTTAAACCTGAAGGACTCCTGAGGAACCACCCACTGGCTATAAAAAAACTAGTTACACTGGGCAGACTTGAGTTTGTTCGTGTGTGTGTGTGTTTAACCCTCCTTTCCTTTGCAGTCGCCCCGACCAAGCTGTTGCTATAAATACGTATGTTGTCACTGAAACTGCCTGACTTTAAATACGCTTTACACAATAGTCAGTTGCTGGAAAGGTTTAAAGCAAAATAATATAATACATTAACCAGCATTACACTCAAAAGCATGCTGTAAATAAATTACAGTTATGATAAAAAAAAAAGCAATGCATGTGCAAAATTCACATAATTATACAACAGCAACTCTGAACGTGGCGTCTTTGGCTCTTGCACACCATCGGTACAAGAAGTCTCAGTTTTTCACCAAGTGTATGTGGAGGTGAAGGTAAAGAGAACCAAGGACTTTAAACAAGTTACCAAAACCTCTGAGTCTGTTTGATTTTAGGTTCCAAAAATTCTGTTTTGCTTGCACTGAGAATACAAACATGCAGAAAAGTAAAGTCTTCAACCCTGGTTTGGACCAAAGAAGGCAAACTGTACCGCAGCTAAGGCTCGGAGGGCCATGTGGTGTGCTTGTGCCTCTTCGTCCTACTGTGTCTCCATTCTGTTCAACCCCGCCGTTACTCATCTCTTTTCATTATTTGAAGCAGCCAGAGCAGCTCATCTGCCTGTTGGAGTTGAACTGAGGCGAGATGGTGTCTGGTATCACGCTCTTCAGGATGTCGCTCTCTGTGGCCATGATGTGCTTGACCAGGAAGTTTGCAGCTTCAGCGATGTTGAGATTGTCCTGAATAGATAAACTGCAGTCAGTTTTTTTGCTTAATATCCTGTCTGGCATTTGGATTGTCTGTACTGTGGCACAATGACAAAAGTAAAAGACTGTGACCCCAAGAAAAAGATGTCTCAAGTAAAAGAAGTAAACATATGATGGACCTTTGGAAAATGTCATTTTAATGGATTCTGTTTGGAAAAGTTAAGCCTGTAAAGGACAAAATGTTCCAACTTCATTTCCCTTTCTGTCAGCATGCTATCACCTTCAAGACAACAACACCATGTGTGCACCTTAATGTGTTTGAAACTACTTCATATGAATGCTGTAAACATTTTTTTCTAACTGCCACCAAAGAAGGGTACGCATGTCTGTTTGCACAACCTACCTCCTACACCTCTGGCTGAACTTGCACCTTATAACCTTTGACCTTTCAGAATGTTGAGTCCTGATGCCACCTGAACGGCAGCACATTAGTGTCAACAGACGATGTGTGAATGAAGACAACATTTGTAGAAGTTATAGCTGGGTGTCAACAGTACACAGTTTTTGGATTTGAATATTTCAATCAATAAAAGTTTGATGAAGCTTCAACCACAGAGAAAATATATATGTGATGCGGTCGAATTCTTTTTATATCACTTTGAATCTACACAAGGAGAGAAAAGATTAAATGACTTTTCTTTGATTGGATGAACTCCTCTCAGACTTTTAACTTTTCACTTCAAATAACTTGTTCTGAGCCTGCTTTGTAAATGTATCAGAGCCACTTTCCATGAAGATATGAAATTCCAGCTGGCTCTGTTGGGATGTTTTTCACTGACTGAAGTAACCTGAGTGGGAGATGAGCTCCACTGAGCGCGTCAGCCACTCACTTCAGTGCCCTTCAGTCTGGCCCTTTCATTGTAATGTTGGTGACTAAAGCAATACGTCAGCATTTTGGGACATACGCAGTTATATGAGAAGATAGATATCACACTTATGTCTATCTGTTAAATATGAGCTTAGCTTAGCATAAAGACTGAAAACAGGGGGAATATCTAGCCTTATTTGTGTGAGGGTATAAAATCTGCTCCACAGCACCTCTGAGGCTCATTAATTACGATATAAGTCACTATGCCCAGCCAAGACATAAACCTGCATATAACTACTAATAAAACCACATATTGCTGCTTTTACACTTTTGCATGGATTAAACAAGATGTATTAATTAGTGACAATTAGAGGTGCTGGTAGATGGAGATTGTTAGCTTTAGACAGAGTCATGCTAGGTGCTTCCCATTTTTCCAGTCATTTTGCTCAGCTAAGCTAATTGTCTCCTGGCTCCAGGTTCCTATCCACCTGGTAGATATGACAGCGGGATCGATCTTCTCATCTAGCTCTCTGCAAGAAAGCAAAGTATTTTCCCAAACAGCAAACTACTCATTATTACAAAGGCCCCAGGGAAAGGCAGGAATACATTCCTCTTCACACATTGCAAATGACGGGCAAACAAGAATATCTCAACCACGCTCTGTTCTCACCTTAGCAGAAGTCTCAAACCACCCGACAAAGCCATGGTCTTTGCAGAACTGGTCCATTTTGATGCTGTTGCTGCTCAGCTCCCTGCCCTGGTCGCACTTGTTAGCCAGCAGCACAGTGGCAATGCTCTGTCCGTCGGCCAGCATTAGCTTGGAGTCCAGGTCCTCTTTCCACTTGATGACGGCCTCAAAGGTCGTGTGCCGTGTCACATCGAACACTATGAAGGCTCCCATGGCTTCACGATAGTACACTCGCGTCATGTTTCCAAACCGTTCCTGACCTGTGATGAACACACACACACACACACACACACACACACACAAAGACACACACACACAGCTTCATTCATTAGTGTGGAAACATTGTTATTCTCGGCCATCAGTTTCACAAGAGATTCTCATTGTTTTCCTCCACTTTCGCAGCAAAACAACTAATGCAGCTGGCATTAGGACTGCAGTTAGCAGGGGCTGCATTCCCATGAAACAGCAAATTCCTGTGGTCTTACTGTCACGTTGCACTTAACCAGATGGTCAATGCGACTGCTTGTTCCTGTTGATAATAGGCCTACTTAAATTAAACCTGTATTTTGCCCTGACTTGCAATGAAACTTAACGTTAACCTCGACCATTACCATATTTATACAACGCATCTGTGAGATTATTACCATGTGAAATGTCTGTGTGCATGTATGTGTGGTCATTCCTGCTGTGTATTGTACAGGGAGGAAAAGAGGTGCTTGGGGAGCGGGTTGCAACAGCTGTCAACATGACATTCCCCGGGGGTGTGTGTCCTGCTGTCTAATGTGAGTACTCGTTGGTTCTGTATGTAGGCGTGTGCATCCGGCTTGTTTTACATATCATGCCCTCTCAGCAGAAAAGTTTACATGGTTGATAAATATTAATGCCTGAAAGTCCACTGATGGCTCTGCTGAAAATACTCTGACAAGGACAAAATGCTGCCATTTGCCTCGCGATTAAGAGGAAATGGAAAATCTGACAGGACATGGATTGAGAACTTCCTCCTTTCATGCAAGAGAATGAACAAATGATTTTCATCACTCACAAGGAACCCTCAACTGCGGTGGTGTGGCAGACGGACGCACGCGTCACACGTGTCACCTGACATGTGAAATTTACCACTCTATTAATGATACTCCTACCAGGGATTTCATGCAGGTAGTCAAGACTAAAGCAGATTTCTAATCTCATTTGATGGATCCAAATTCACTGCTTGAAGCATGTGGCTGCATGTTTCTGGAGTGACTGAGTAATGGTTTGTTTTTTATTTCGGCTTCAATGACACTCCTGTGACTGGCCTTTAAATCTCCCTCACATGGGCATAATCACATGATGCAGCAACATACCTTGAATTAGTGATTGAGTGACAGTGTGCTGCTCTTCCTGAAGCAACAGTGTGTGTGTGTGCGTGTGTGTGTGTGTGTGTGTGTGTGTGTGTGTGTGAGAGAGAGAGAGAGAGGATACTGTTTGTGTCAGATACCAGCTCTCCACAGTGACAGTGCATCTTTCAGCTATGAATGTTTCGTAATTTTACAACGGTCACACCTCACTGTCAATCTGAAGATAAGCCATATCTCCCCAAAGCATCAATACTTCAGGAACTGTGACAAGCTAAACATCTTGACTTTTGAGTATGAAACTGTGTCTTAATTCTTGCACATTTTAAACACAAAAATACCTTGAATCCAGGCTATCAGTGGTGTGCAATAGTAATGCATTACCCCCATCAATGAGCTGTACTGGACGAGTTTCAGTTGCTGAGAGCAGCAGCAGATGATAACTTTATATCCGGAAAATGAAATACATTAAACAACTTCTTCTCTGTCCCACCTGCAATGTCCCACAGTTGGAGCCGGACAATCTCAGAGTCCCAGTTCAGCACCTTCAGGGCGAAGTCCACTCCGATGGTGGCTCGGTAGTTAGTGGAGTAGGTCTGGTGGACGTACCGCCTGATGATGGAAGTCTTCCCCACCCCCAGGTCTCCGATCACCAGCACCTTATACAGGTGCTCCTTCCGGAGGCTCTGCATGCCGTTGGAGTGTGACGGGTGATTGGTCATCCCACCTGTCGGATCTGAGACGCAACAGCTTCCAGAAACTTTGAGTCGGTGTTTGAGTGAGAGTTTGAGGCTTCGTCCTGCTGATCCCGTGTGCCTCCCTCCTCGTGTTGGGCTTAGGAACCGCCCTCCCTGTGGGGAAGTGTGTGATCTGCTCAGGGGCTGTGCGGGAACTTGTGACCTCGCCTCGTCACTCTGGGGGGGACGCGCAGTGCGCACAGTTTAGTGAGCGCGCTGCGCACTAGTTCCCGTTGGACTTCGTGAGTTTACTGCCACATTACGTAACTGTTGTCATATTTTAACCCTTAAGGGTGGTACTTGCCCTGCCTTTTTGTACTGTACAAAGTGAATTGCTTAATTTAAACTCCACACTGGTTATCCACCCCTTAATTATCTGGTTACATGCAGCTCAAGAACGCAGTCATAACGCAATTAAAACAGCAATATCTGGTGTCCGTGTATAAACTATATTCACATGGTAAGATAAACACCTTTAGCTAATATCCCTTGTCATCACATTTAGTAGCATATGACATCCAATGGTTGGATCAGGCCTGTCAAACACAGCAAACATTCGCTCCTCATTTAAGTTAAAAAGAACGCCTCAAATCATACTTATGTTGTCATGTTATCTCAAAGCTATACACAAGCACCAGGAGTAAACCACAGAACCACCGTCACCAGAAAGGTTGGTCTGAGGTTGAATTCTGCATGGGGTGTCCTCAGCTATTCATCAGATTATGATCCAAAGAACATTAATGTAATGTAAGCAGTTCATCCTAATCAGAGTTCTGCTTTTCTGTGATTTTGGCCATAATTGGATTATTACCTGTATGCAAACAAATTAAACCAAAAACACACAGAGAAGACAGAAGAAAGCTCAAGAAAATTCTCATAAACCCTCAGGCCTGTTTAGAGAAGCATGTTTACTGAGACATCAGGATATCTTTTCTAAGTCCAACCAGAACCTCATGAAGCATGGAACACGGATAACTCAGCAAAGTTAGACAAATAAGGCCTGTTTGTGTTTCTTTCAACAGACCTCAGACTGGAATTATCTGCTACATCCACCAACCGGAGTCCTGAAATTTAGAGCATAGCGGCTGGCAGTCTCTTCTCTCAGCCTGTAGCTTGATTTGCATGTTCAGCTCTGGTCTGAACTGGACTTGTTCTCTGGGGAATTCGACACAAGGGCTATTATGTCATATGAAGGGTCACACACAGAGCTCTACAGGACAGTGACTAAACTGACAACCTGCTGCTTCTTGCCTCTTCATAGTGTCTCATGTGATTCAGAGTCTCCCCTCTTGCCTTGGACAGTGTCCACACACCACTGCTGGACAGAAAGCAGTCGAGGCGATAATGCTGAACTGCTTGTTTTCTGTTGCCTTTAATAACACATACATGTTTGCCAAGTCAGAGATGAGTAAGGCTTGATTGTACATATGTTTCTGTAAACTCAACCCCCATATACGCTCAAGCCACAAGTTTTTGATGGTGCGAATCCAAAGTTGTCTGTGGGAGTGAGAGAAATCATCAAATGCCTCCAGTTCCAGGACAGTAACATGCCCCAGCATGCAGTGTGACTGCATATAGACTATGATCTGGAGTATCTGTTGACCCTTAGTTGACACTGTATTATGTTCTGTCATAAATCTATGAAGGTTATGATGCTCAGTGTATATTGAAGGTCTTGATTCAGCTTTATGGTCGTTTTGAGGCTGCAGGTTGTGGTGCTGCTGAGTTCTATTACATCGTACTGAGAGCTATAATGTGCATTCATATCAGCGAGGGTAGACTATGTAACAGCATACACCACCGTCTCATTTCAAGGAAAAACAATGAGTTGGTCCACTGAGGTCTTTCTCTTTCTCTCTGGGCTCATCAAGGCTATTACACGCTCACTATGAATAAACGTTGCCCACCTTCTCGTGAATATTAATTTCATGGAACAATTCTGGTCTACAATTTACGGCGTAGGAAATTATATCACATGTTATTTAATACAGAGTGCCCTAGAAACTCTATTTCCCATTAGGTTTATTAATTATCGCACTGTGATTTGACACAATTATCTTCTTATTTAGAAAAGGCTCTGAAGTAACATCGACTCAGGTGGTGTAAAAATAACGCAGCACACGATCCAGTTCTGAAGGGAACGTGACTCCATAAAAGATGATCACATCAATCTGAGAAATTCTGATTTATCCAATAAATAAAAAAAAAACACCAACATATTGTTAGAAAATTGTTGCTGTAGTAAAGATGTAGAGCGTACTAATATAATCATGAATCATTCTGAGACCTTTTCTTTCAGTGTTTGATTTTTCAATATTGAGATAAAATCTTGTTCCTGTAATTGCAGTGAATATCTGTTATGCAAATGAAGAATTCCTACAATCCAAACAAGGAGCAATTACAATTGCAAATAATTGTTAAAAAAACAAAAACAAAACAGAACTATATATATCACTTTTTGGATGGAAACTTTTAATGCAGCACAAGTCTAAATAGTAAGTCCTGTCTATCTGAAAGGCAGATGAAGCGATAAGCTCAAGACAAACGTCTTCTGCAGAATATGTCAGTGGATTATTGGCATAAAGGGTAGTATGCACTTGCAAAATTTCAGTTGGCACAAACCTGCATGCAGATATGAGAAGTGTCTAGGATGATTTTTACATTGAAAACCGGTAAAAAATACTGCACATTTCAAAAATCATGGACACGTTCCTGCCTGTGTAAACATACAGAAAAACACAACCTAACTCCCACGTGAACATAATCAGTTACATCTGCCAGCCTGTGAATCCATACTATCATTAATCTACATCTTCCAAAACACTGGCCAAAATACAGACAACAAAAGAAGAATTAAAAAACAAATATTCATTGAATATATTCAAGCATAAGAAACAACATAGTCAAGATGTCATAGAATATAAAAAATAATATCCTCCACATAATGCCTGACGGATTAGGATCTAAATGGGCTTACAGTAGGATTCTCAGTGTGAGCCCATTTATAGAAACACAATGTAATTTACTGCAGTGAGACATTGGCACATATGTAGGCAAAAAGCCAGACTGGAAACAAGCTGTTTCGCAATAGATGTCTGCAAAATCTGGCACACTTTCACTTTGCTTCTCTCCTCCTTAAAACTAACCTTAAAAACACATCAACATCACTAATAGTATAATTACTTTTGCTACTGCGTCTATTAATCTTAATTGGTTTGACATGTACGATATTAAAAAATGCTTCTTTACAAATAGAACTTAAAGAGTGCAAACAAATCGTGACATCATGCAAATTGGGAACGGACGGCGGCGCTCATCAGGTAGGAGTTGAAGTCAGAAAGTATTTTGGTTCGGACACATCCTGAGGCGGAAGATCGTTTTGGTCCACTTCAAATGAGAACTTAACGTACATTCAGCTAAGTCACGTTTACAGAAAAGATTTAAAGAAGTCACCCAAGTAGTCCATAAGCTCTTTGTGGGTTAGACACCTGATGATTTTACGTCCACTGAGACAACGTCTTACATTCCCTTGAGACGTGAAGAGCTCCTGTCCTCTCAGGATGGTTTCATTCAATGTTCTCTTTCCAAGAAAAGGGGAGGTCACAGGCAACTCTGCACACCGAAAAAACTGCTTTTCATAATGCGGTATCTGTACACTTTCTCCTGTATAATACCAAATCCTTATTTGTGTCGTCCATGATTGACAACAAATTAGAGGGTAGACAAAATGTGTCAAGTTTGACCTTCTGATTTCAGTTATTTGAGCGATTTTCATGCCTTAATGTTGATACAATCAGCATCCACCTGGATCTCAAAATATCAAAGATTAGGGCATTTTTTCAGTAACAAAAACATCACATATACAGAAAGTCATCAGCAGTAATATTAGCAATAAAAACAAGTCAGACTCTCAGTGCTTATGATATTAGATGATGCAGAAAAGAAGAAGAAAAAGAACAAAAAACGAAATACAACTATCTTTAGAGTTCTAATACATTACCTAAAAAAGGAAAAATCCAAATGCAATCCAAAGAAATGCTGAACATAAATATTTGTAAATTAAGATTGGTAACCATTTTCTAATGAAATTGAAATGTAATCAGCGTTTTTCCATTTGTTTTCTTAGCTTATCAGTATTTCTTTGGGATTTGTAAAGTTAGAAACCTGTGTCAGTACCTGTGTCATTTAAGAGTCTCTAAAATGCCCGTATGAGTGTTTCAGTTTCTCAAGTTTTCTCAAACTCACTCGGAGACAAAAGATCAAGCACTGACATTTCTTAACTTAATTACCGCATTTAGTATTTGCAGTCTTGCCACTGGTGTTTTTCTCTGAGTCCTCTCAACGGAGGCATGCGTGGGTGCGTCCAATCTAATGCAAATAAACATATTTTTGAAAAACTGCTTAAACATTCCACATGAAGGAAGGCATCCGAGAGTTTGGTCCAGTCTGAAGTTTTGTCTTTTGGAGTTTAAAATACTCCAGAAAGAGGATAAACAAGGTTAAAAGAGGTGTTGAGAGAGCAGGTTTACAGAGAGGACGAGCTCTGGCTGTAGTGTTTCAGCAGCAGCTGGTCATATTCAGCCTCAGAGGCCGGGGACATCGAGGGCGTGGAGCTGCCCTCGGAGCTCAGAGATGAGTCTCTAAACGGGGAGGGAGGCGTCAGAGCCACCAGCTCCTCCATATCCTTTGCTCGCCTGCTACTCACACAAGTCCCGGCCAGGTGCTCGTAAATCTTCCCCGTTGGTCGATTCTCACAGAAATTGGAGACGGTTGCCACCTCAGCGTATGTGGTGACCGTGGAGGAGCCCTGTTTGCTCCTGGGCGGGTGGTACTGAGGCGGGCACGGGGCGGCATCTGCAGCCGCCGGCAGAGCAGTGGTGGAGGTGGGGCTGGAGGTGACTCCCCCTGGCAGCATCATGGTGTTCAGCTCACTAATGTTGGCAGTGAAACGGTTGACCACGCAGCTGATTTGGTCCATGATGGTGGTGCCCTGAGGTTGGCTGCCAATCATCCCAATGCCGATGTCACCCACACCTACGATGTTAATGTCCACGCCATCCACCACCCCAACACCCTGGCCGTTGTCCCCACCTCTTCTTCGGACCCCAGCAGGGTGCTCAGGTATGTAGGTGGGTAAAGCTTGTGCCTCCTCCCCATCCTCTCCTCCCTGGAAGCCCCTTGCCTTCGCTGCATGCTGGCTGATGGTGGACAGAGGTGACTGAGGGGGGGAGCAGGTGAAGGGCTGAGACTCCTGTGGCTCTTCGCACTGCTCTTTGGCACCAGTGTCCACAGGTGTATCTCCTTCTTTTGAGAAGGGCTTGATGATGGCTGTCTGGTTCGCCTCCACTGCTTCCTTTTTCTTGACATGGAATGACATCCTCTTCCATAGGTTTGGCCTGTAGCTGTGCTCATTCTGCGCCCATGTCACCGATTTTCCATTGGAGCTGCAAAACATATGAAAGACAATCAGATCCGCTGTGTAATTCTGTGTGTTACTGCATGTCTTCTCAATAGATAAGACACATAAATACTGTTGATTACGATCATGACAGAATAACATCGAACAAGCCCCCCCCCCATCTACACTGATGTTCATGCTCTATTTCTTCTTGCCAGTACTTCTACCATCCCCCGTTCTATCTTTTGCTTTTTGTGTAGTTCCACATCTCCCTCCATTTTCTTTTATCTTCCCTAGAAAGAGAAATCCTTAAAGGCAGTCGGTCTCCCCTGGGACTACTTAACCCAAATGAGGTAGCCTTTTCTCAGCTCTGGGAGCAGTTCTTCTTGGTCTATCCAGCCTGTTGTGGTGGATTCAAGCTCTGATTTACCACAAGCAGTTAAAGAAGGAACAGTGATTGTTGTGTTCTTGGAAATATCTGAGCAGAGTCTTCATCACTACAAATGGACTCATGGACAGAACCAACTTAAGTTTGATTGGCTGCAAGAAACAAGTTTACATTTCCTAATAATGAGCCAAGCAGGTAGTTTGACTGCTATTAGACTGTCCCTACATGTTTGCAGCATCCCCTGTTGGCTCCTGCTCATCGGACTTTATCCTTTTGTAGACCCTGAAGTCCTTACCTAAGGTAAAATGCTGAGTGATTGCAATGCAAATTATAATTGGGCTGCTATTTTTTGCAGTGTGATTATTAACCTGATCCGACAAAACAAACAGCTAAAAAGGAGGTGGAGTTGTTGTTTGATGGATATGCCAAAAGATGACATAACTATATTACAAAGTACATAAGTAACATGACGGTCCAGTTTGATGGAGTGCATGCAGTAATCAATGGCAAAAAAGAAACTGACATTATAATACCTGAAGTATTTTCCCTTATTTTAAATGCTGGGGACATGCGTGCAGGAGAAAACATGACTTAAGAGCTTCCAAATGCAGTTTACAGATATGACATAATATATACAACTCTTTTTCATCAGAAACTCAATGAGAAGTACTTCAAGGAAATGTTCTCTTAAGTGTTATGCAACTGGGCACAGGTGTTTTAAATACTGAGGCATTAATTTATTCATAGTTTAATGCCCACTTAGTTCCCCTCATATACCTGATGTTGTCCTGTGCAGACCCACGGCGTCGAAATAAGTTGGCCATGCTGCTGGTGGATTTGCCAGACTTGGCAGCTTTCTTGGCATCACCCACGTGCATGCGCACCACCGTGGATGTTGTGAAAGCACTCCTGAC
The DNA here is from genome assembly GCF_051107435.1 of Chaetodon auriga. Taxonomy (NCBI): domain Eukaryota; kingdom Metazoa; phylum Chordata; class Actinopteri; order Chaetodontiformes; family Chaetodontidae; genus Chaetodon; species Chaetodon auriga. The sequence goes on from NC_135088.1 coordinate 12,066,629, forward strand.
ATTTTTCTCAGGCTTGGCAAGCATGATGTACACCTGACCATGGAAATGAACAACAAATAACTGTCAGCATAAAGATGTAGGGATACAAAAATAACACTAAAAAAGAGACCGAACATTTTAAGATCTGTGTGAGTTTTTCAGGGTAACTCTGCTTGCGTGAGACTATGTGTTTCCACTTCTTACCTTTGGGACAAACATGCAGCAGAGGGCCACAGTGGCACTGAGGCTGACACTAAAGCACATGGTTATGATCTTGTAGTTGGAGCCAAAGTAAATAGGAACAAAGGCCAGCCAGATGATACAGGTGGTGTACATGGTAAAGGCAATATACTTGGCCTCATTAAAATTAGCCGGAACATTACGAGTCTGCAGGAGAAAAGAAGAATATCATTTTTAAAACAGTGTGAGTTGAAGTAGAAAGGACAGGATACAAGGGGATGAAAAAAGAGAAGATGTCTGAGTGCAAAGTAAGTAAGTATAATCTGTGCTGAATACCTTGAAGGCGTAAAAGGTGCAACTAAGGATAAGCAGGCCATTGTAGCCCAGAGGCGCCACCACCCCCAGAGTGGTCAGATTGCAGATCAAGTGCACCTCACGGATGCTGGGGTAGTCATAGATCACCTGAGAGGAGAGAAAGGGAGAAGTTGCTCTAGCTGAATAAATAAATGTAAATGAAATGAATTCCCCATATTGTAAAACACACACACACACACACACACACCTGTGGTGGCTCTATGATAAGAAGTGCCACAATAATCCCCAGCTGCAGCAGTATGAGTAGGAAGGCGATGACCAATTGTGCGCAGGCGGACATAAAGCGCGGTTTCTTGGTGCAGATCTTCTTCTTGCTGCCTGCCAGGATCCGTGCTATACGGTTGGTCTGGATCAAAAATAGATCAAATGGTTTTGCAGGCATCACTCACATCAACTGTGGATAATACCGCTTGCACTGATTCATAACAATAATCCCCCTTTTCAGTTCCCAGATCTTAAACATCAACCTCAGCCCACACAACAGATCCTCGACTTCTACCACGACTCCCTGTTGGCCATCATCCAGTCTCTGGAAGTAGCTCTTTTACTCCTGCCCTTATCCTTAGAGGCCTTCTATTTATGCTAAAAGTCTCAAAAATATTGGACTTTGATAGCAGACAAGTTGTCTGATCAAACGAGGTCGTTAAGATTAGAGAGGTACCATGAAATTAAAAATACCCTTGCTACGTCAGCGTTAAAGTCTTTTCAATGCATCGTTCAGCATACAGAGATGAGCCCACACTGTAAAAAACATTTGTCTTGAGTAATTTATTCCCATGTGCAATATGTCTACCAGGCTGACTCACATTAACAGCTGTATTGTCTAATTGGGTGTCTGTTTGCAACATCATCGGCAGCTCTCTCCTCTGCCAGATCGCCAACACGGTATACTGCATACTGTATGTTCCTCCTTTTTGTCCTCCACCTCCTCTGTGAGTGTGTGTGTGATGAAAAAAGCCAGTGTCCTTCAACAGCTACTTTCAGTGAACATTTTACACTTTTGTTCTGCTGACTTCTGAACCTTCTTTTTAAGTGCATCTTGCTCCCAGCATCCTGTTTCAAATGGAAGTGTGTCAAAAAATGGAAGAAACAGAGAATTTTAAATCTCAAAGCCATTTGATCAATCCTGAATTGGGAGGGTGCAAAGAGGAATTCTTACATTGAAGAACATTGTGGAGTTCAAACGAGCCAACTTTAACTCATAAAGTTTCACAGGAAGCGAAACATGAAGCTGGCTCAGACTGAGTATATCTGTTCCTCTATCTCCTGGTAGCAAAACAGAAAAAAAAGTACCTTGGTGACCAGAGCGGAGTAGCTCATGGCAGGGGAGAGGCCGATCCCCAGCCGCTGGAGGTAGCAGTAGACGATGTGGGGCTTGGCGATAAGGCTGAAGGTGCACAGGTAGCCCAGACATATTCCAGCCAGGATGATGTAGCAGAGCTCACGACTGGATGACTTGACCACAGGGGTGTCCCAAAATCTACAGATGGATCAAATTTATCTAGGTTAGCAGTTAGTTAGCTAGTACCAATGGGTTGTATTGACCCAAAGCTAGCGTTATTTTTCATATTATTGTTGTGTATTTACTAAAACTAAAATATGGGTATTTTCACCCATTGTTTTACCCTAAAACTGTCACAAATGCAAAGATTCCACATATTAGTAACATTCAGTAACAAACAGTAACATGCAAATTTAGCTGTATGCTATAATTACTTGATAAAGACAGAAGTAACAAAAAGTGTAGCCATGAGGCCCAGACAGGCGAAGACCACTGCAGCGATGGGCTCTGGATCCCCCCAACGCACATACTGCACCGGGATTGGCTCACAACCTGAGGGACACAGAGCGGGCAACATCACCCAGAAATGTTTAAGCAAAATCTGGATTTGACTGCAAGACTTGCATGTGACAGCATCATAGTTTGATGTGGATGCAGCAAAAGAAATTCACTCATACAGCACTATTTATTAACAACAGTTTGTAAAATCTTCAGGCTGTGATACAGGAGGGTCATGAGAGATGAGGCAAGTGTGTTGTGACAGGCAGAACAGAGTGATAACCAGTTGAACACAGCTGTTTTGTGGAGGATACACATAAAACGACGGGCTTTATGTGTTTCTTCAAACTGCAGAGGAACAGAAATTCTGTGGGAGACAATAGAGTGCTGCAGGGATGACGTGTTTTTGTAGGCCAACCGGGAAGTTAGCTCCCTCAACAAAAAGCCAGTGGGATTTTTCCACTGGATTTTGGATTATTACAGAAAACAAGCTTTGTGCCAAAGCAAAAGTTTAGAATAGGTTGTGTTCAGATGGACAAATTTAAGAAGTGAACCCCACTTTCAGGATTTTCGAAGTGTAAATGCAATGGCCACAAGTTAAAAGGGACTTTGTCACCATCGCTAAGCTTCCGACTACACTATACCAGACACACTTTACCATAAATGGATAAATCTACAAATTGGAAAGTTGGAGTCTGTAAAGGTGGACGAGTTTCAACCTTTGTAGTCTCTTTTAGCCACTTTTTAGCAACCACTTATTTTAAGAAAAGTAAAAGCATTAAAATTCACCAGTGGCACACTTTATGTTGCGGAAAAAAACCTCAAGCTTGTGGTAACCACAGACCCTATTTCAAGCATCTACCCAAAAGCCTATTCAAAAAAGCCATTGACGTTTTTCCTGTTTTATTCATCATTCCTGCAGCAGTTTATATGTGTTTATAAGAGAGGAAGAAAAGAGATTGAAACAGTTTTTACAGACTTCAAAGTTAAGACATCTGGCTTCAGCCAAATCCTGTATTCTGGCAAGCATCTAAAGTCTCTTGGAGTGTGTACAGTACATGAGTGTTTGTGTTGATTTCTCTGCTGTAATGAGTGTGTCTCAGTTCAGTGTTTGCCAGTTTGTGGTGCGGGTGGTACGTAAGATGTAAGGGGATTTTGGGTGCACCGTCAGTGTCTGTCCCAGATTCAAGGCTATTCCGGCCTGTTTGGAAAGCTCGTATTTGTAAAGTGACAGCCACATAAGAAAAGGTCGTTTACCAGTGAGGTCATCTGTGGGCCAGGAGCCAAGGATACAGGCTCGACAAGTGTACTCATCAAACACGAACTCATTCTCCTTGCAGGGAGTGCAAGTCCAACAGCAGCTCACCTCTCCTTTACGGATCACCTGGAGACATGCACACACACACACACACACACACACACACACACACACCGGTATGAAAGGGTGGAAAGGTCTCAAAGCTCCAGTGGCACTTTCCTGTAGCTAATCTTACACTCTGATGGCCAGACAGAGCAGGGACATGAGGATTTCTTCATCAGGGGATCAAAAGAGGAGCCTCTGTGTGGAAATACAGTGAAAGTAAGCTAAGGAGATGGAGGCATGGCGGGCAAGTGGTTCGTGCTGTCACTTGCAGAAACCTCTTGTGTCATCTGCATGTTAGCCCTGTGATGGTAAGCTGGGAAAGACTTCATCGATAGATAAAAAGGAATACAGGTGGAGGGAGCAAAGCGTTATCTTTGAGCCAAGGTGTGAGGAGAGTTTGAAGAAATGCATTGCTAATATGAAAGGAAGTAGGGAATGACGCCTGTCTGTTGTCAAGGTCGGCACAGATCAGAGTCAGATTGAGGAATATGGGCTGGGGTTTACGAATATGCAGAACCTCATGCATGAGACTTGAGTTCTGAATTCCCTACAAGCTGCCACGTTACAGAGAGTCAGCGTAGAGTGTGTAGGAAGAGTTTAATGTTGGAGACTTTTGGGATGAGAAAGAGGAGGCAGACTGCAGTGTTCTCGATGATTTGGATGGGCTGCAGGGAGTTACAAAAGCCCAGATGGGACATGATTAAGGCTCGAACAAAGAGCTTTGCTGAGTCCTTGGTGCGGTACTTGAGGATCTGATTGGACCAGTTTTGTAGATTCGAAACATGTGGCACCAAGTCAAGGCTGCTGTGTGGGTCGTCTTTCACAGTTTTCTTCAGTGGAACTACAACATGTTCTCCAGTAATATATTCACAAAACTGAACGATGATAATATAGACTGTGAATTTACATCATTTGTAGCATGAGAAGGCTGATATATGCTCTACTGCATGCATGCAAATAAAAAGGGAGGTGCAGTTCCCACATTTACTGCCTCTTGAATTGTAGAAATTTGTTGAAATTTCAAGAAATTCAGCATACCATTTCAAAACACATGTGCTGGAGTGGTGCGTACCTTGATCTGAGCCTTCTGGCAGGGCTCAGAGCAGACTGACTGGATGACCTCACTGCTGTTACTCCAGATCTCCTCATCGTTCATCATGAGGCCACCCTGGTCCCAGCTTCCCACATGGATGTAAGCATACTCATCCTCGCCTATGCGCTTGAAGTTCATGATTTCATACCTGAGATGAAACACCATATGCATAACATTTCTTTCTACTTCTTCATTTCCCGGTCCCCGTCATCTTTCACCATTATCGTTATCCTTACCTGCCAGGTGAGTCTCCATTCTGGTCAAAGAGGATTGTCTCCCCAGATACACCAGTAAAGTTGGTTTTCATCAGGAATTCCAGCAGCTTGCGGCCATCGATGGGCCGCATGGACTCACACAAACCCTGACACCAAGAGAGGAAGCAAACACTGTTAATACCGTCAGGCCCAATGTGAAAGCACACAAACATGCACACTATTCATTGTCATACTTTATATCCTGGACAGAGAGTTTCCTGCATGGCGTGCAGACCGTATGCCATAGAGTAGATGGCGTTTATGACAAAGCCCATCTTGGTGTCTTGGGCATACTGATGGCGCAGAGACTCTCTCCCTGTGGAGAACAGAGACCTGCTCATAAGGAGAAACCCAATCACTGTAATCTGAGCAGAATTTTAGGAAGTGAGTACAGTGGAAAGTGTGTAAGGAGGTGTGTGGAACTTGATCTCTGTGTTGTACTAACAGGTGCAGGTGCGGTTGTAAATGCTGCTCTCCTGCGGATGTCCCCTCAGCCTGCACTGGAAGCGATGCTGCCAGAACTCGGGGAACCAGGGGTTTCTCAGGTTAGCATCGGGCTTCAGGTTCAGGTAATAATCATCGAACCAGGTCACATACGCCGATTTAAGCTTTATAGTGATTCCACCAGCTGCCTCCTTCTGGTAGCCATTGGTCACATCGTACCTGTCTGCCCAGCCATCACTGGACAGGAGGAGGAGAAGGGGACAGACAGGCAAAGGTACAACAGTTAGAGTAAGGACCAGTCCCAGTAAGACTTCACATTTTACACGATTTCTTCTTCTTTGTTTAATTGTTTCGAAATGAAAGAGAGATGCAAATAATTAAAAGGTTTGTAAAAACCTGCATTTGCAGATTTTCTGCTGTTAGCTGAGGCAAGTAAACCTAGAAATCTAGTGTCATAGGTGGTGGGTGGAAACATCATTAGGAACTAGCACCGGACCTCTCTGCACTGGGATTCAACACTTAGACCAGGTCCACAATTACAGCCAATGAAGCTGGTTTGCCCAACAGAGGGATAACAAGGTGGCTGACGTGTTGAAATAGTCCAGCTCAGCAGTCCAAGAAGCAAATGTTACAGTGACAGCCAACATTAACTCATATTAAAAATCACTTTGAGACAAAACATTTCAGAAACCAAGGTTTTAACTAAACACAGGATTAAGGTACAACAAATTACTGTATTCAGTGTATTCAGTGTATTCAGTGGTTTTATAAAGCAATGTAACACCTGGTCCATGATTGCAGTTTTAATGTGGCCTGCTCTAAAAATCTAGTTGGTTGCTTATGACTGTATTTTGTCCCACTGTTTCACAGATTGAAGGAGACAGGTGGCGCCTTGCAAAATGAACCTAATGACTGCTCTGCAGAGAGTTACAGTAGAATAAAATATTTATCATGATGACTCAGATGTACCAACACAAGACTCAGTGGGTGATGAAAATAGAAAGTATTTGCTCACAAATCCAAGTTGAAGAATTGTGAAGTGAATTTTTTAAATGATGTTCATGTGAAAAGATAACGCACAGGCTGAGGTTGGGAGGAGCTGGCCAGCTGCGATAGAGGGTGTCTTTTCTTTTCAGCATGTTATTTTGTGTTGTATGCTTTGCTCTGTATGTGTTGCTTCCATGGTCGCATAACTTTGTTTGCAAAGTTTGTGTCTGACTGCTGATTAATTAGATCTCTGTGGGCTCATAATCCGTGAAGTCCACTGAGACACACTAGTAATGAAGAGCATATTGATTTGCTTGACTTTCACCACTTGAGGAGCAAATATCTCAGTGCAGATACAAGCCCTGCAATGCAGATACATGCAGTCCTTGTTAATGTATTTTCAATTAATTGATTTGTCACTTGGAAATGTTACTTAAATTATGAATTGTTTCATTCTATAGGTGAAGGTACAGAAAGATGCCTGATGCTCAATAAGCTTTAAACAGCAAACAAACACCAGCAGAGTGCAGACGCATCTGATGTGCTGTTTATTCAAAAACCTTGTGGGCTTAGACTCAATAAGCTATTTCATCAGTGAGCCGTTCGAAAAGGTTTCTACTCTGTCTATTATTATCTTTCCCTCTGGACACTTGTCTACAATCAGCAAAGACAGAAGGTTGATCACACCTCCACACACACGTGCAAACATGCAAACACGCACACCTCACTGAAACGCACTCTTCTCTTTATAACTGATAAAAAAAGCAAAAGCAGCCATTTTTGAAAACTTCGCTAACCGAGCTGGAGTTACACAACAGTTGTGTGGGTGTTTTTTTTTTTTTTTTCATGATGCCTGGTTCTCTGGGTGAGGTAGGAGATCATTTCATAACACATCCTTAGAGAAGCGAGCACAGAAATTGCACACTGGCATAAAAAAGACAGGAATGGATATGAAAAGCATGGAGGGCTTTGACTCTGGATAGTTTGAATCACTCTTGAACGAGAGCTCTGAAACCCACACATCGACCTGGGAGGGCAATATGCTGCATGCAGCATGTTGCTACACCACCTACAAGCCTAAAGACACACACAAGTACGACACACACACACACACACTGAGCTCTAATTGCATACAGCCCTGGTCAACTTATCCAGCCAGATCTTTCCTGAGAGGACACTTTAGAACTCTGTAGTGGTACAAAGTTGAGGCTGGAAAGGTGTCTGTTTCTAAAATTAAACTCAACAAGACATGAAAAGAAAAAAAAAAAGGAAAGAGCTGTCAGAATGGACTGGAGGAAAAACACTCTCCCACGACCTAAGCAACCTCGACTGCCATTGGTTCCAGCTTAGTTAGGTGATCCGACAAGCAGCACTTGCGGATGGGAAGCCAGTGGGGGATCATGTTGCTGCGCTGGCAAAAAGTCAGACTAAGCTAACCGAGTAGAACTAAACATAATCTTAACTGTGACTTTAGGATCAGTGGAAATTACTGAGAGAAAAATAGCTGATTGATGGATATGAGTAAAGTAAAACACAGTGCCACTCCAGTCCTCCTGTCTGATCTCCTCTGCTACATAGACCCACTGTCTGAAACTGACAGACAACTTCCAATTAGTAAGTTTAAAATTCAATTCAACAAAGCCACGATGTGATAAATGGATAAAACCCTAATTAAAATCTTTTCTGTGATTAAAATCTTTTCTTCTTTGAGATGAAAGATCAGATTAATAATGTGGGAAAACAGCTTTTGAATTATTCGTGCTCATGTTCGTTTCAGTGCAAGAGGGTTTTTGCAGCAGTGAACTTGGCTTAATGAGGGGCGCTAAATGATGGAGTGTGCGCAGGCATGCCAGCGCTATGAGGCTGCACTTGGGCACAGTGGTGATTTGAGCTACATGCTAACATGCTGATGCTTAGCAAGTAATAATTACCATGTTCACCATTAATTAATAACCTTAATTTTGTGTGTTAGCATGGCAACATTTGACAAGTAGCACGAAACACAAAGTTCAGCTGAGGTTGATAGGGATGTCATTTGTATAAATCAAAGTAGCACTGTACTGGACCAATAACAAATTGACCAAATGTATTGACAAACTCCAAACACAGATGTCAGTCTCATGGTGGCACCAGATAAAAAGTCAAGGGATCACAATAGTTAGTCAGATTCCTCATCTGGGAACTACGAATGTCAATGACAATCCATCCAACAGTTGGCTAAAAACAGTGAGGCTGTACTTGCATGACTGTTTGCCCCATATTGAGGTAAGCCTCTTGGAGCATCTTAATTCTATGAGCACAAGAATTTTCATGTTTCCATTGATTTCTATACAAATGAGGTCAATGCTGACAGAGGCTTAGATACAACAGTTCAAAATCGGCTTAAGCAGTGCTGGCAACAAAACAAACAAACAAAAAAACATTATCTGCCCCTTCGGTCTCTCACTCTCTACAAATGGAACCTAGGCATGCACTGCACACACACAAACACACACACACACACACACACACACACACACACACACACACACACACACCTCTGACTGATGCAGTTAACTTACAAGAATAACAAGATGAAGCCTACAAAGAGAGGTCAAAACGATGGTGTTGAAGAACTCTTAATGGGATGCTCATTGTATGCAGATGCATCAAAACAGACTCTAATCACCTCAAAACAGAACGGACACCTCAACAAATCCACTATAATCTTTAAGCAGACGACATCACCTCCACTGTCTGAAAGCACTGCGTGGCAATATGGATTATAGAGCGTGGCGTTTTGCAAAATGTAGTTCAAGGTTATTTTATGTTTCCTGCTGTCAGGTTTGAGCGACAGCCTACATATGTGGCTCCTAATGAGGAAAGGCATTTATAGAACACCAGGGACGAGAGAGAGAGCCAGAGAGCTAAACCTTAAAATAAAACGCGATATTCTCGGAGAGAGTGAAACCTCCTGCTTAAATCAACCCCTCTCTCTTCTTATTTTTTAAGTTTTATTTCATACATTTCATTACATGCGTGTCTTTAGCTCCCGAACAGAAGATGCTCACTGTTTGTCTATTCATTTGTTTACCAAGGTGGCTATACCTCCTTTTCTTGAGCTGTTGTTTACTATTGTGACAGTGACAATAACAGTATTATTCTACTCATTATTGATTTATTCATGTACTGCATTTCTCAGCATGGATCCACAGATTGCAGATTGAGTGTTGTGCTCAGGCACGTTGTTGCTGGGTGAATGTGTGTCCTCATTTGACTGGGTTTTCTCGCTGAAAGATGGCCTCATACAGCACACTGCTGCTCCAATAAAGCGTCTGCATGAGTGAACCGGAAAATTTAAAAAGCAAAAAATGCACCGGTACAGACCGGATGTGAAAACAGTATCAACTACATCTGATCTGAAGATAAGCAAAAATCTACATCTTGATAGTCTCAGAAAGGTTTGTCATATTTCTACAAAAAAAAAAAGTTAATTGAAAATACCTCAGGTTTCCTAGACCACCATGAAGCTGATGGGTGTGATGAAGATGATAATGAGGATGACGATGAGAGGACAAAGGCGGCCCCAACAAACACACCTTGTCTGATGAGGCTGGATGTCTGCAGAGACTCTGGATTGGAAATGAATACACAACACTAAAAAAAACTCAGGCACAATGGATGAATAAGAAATGCCGCCACTGATACCACAACCCACCACTCACCTTCCAACCAGCAGAAACTCTCCCACCAGACGCTGCCGCCTCATGGCCATCAGTATCCCTCGCACCGTCATGCCCTCGCAGAAGCAGGCCACCACCCTGGCCTTGGGCAGGTGGCCTCGTAATTTCTGCAGTAGCTTGTCAAAGTTCTGCTCTCCTGCGTTGCTGTATATCTTATCAGAGTGGGCGATGCAGATGCCCTCCTTTGCTGCCATGTCTTTAAAAGCCTCCATACCGCTCTCGCCATAATTACCTATGGAGGGGAAGACGTGAATAGAATGGTGTTCATATACCCACAGCACAACAGTGCACACAAAACCTGGGGGGCTGTTACCTAATTAAAGCTAACAAACCGAGCAGATTGGACCGTGACACAATTCTTTACCCCACCAGGACTCTTTAACAAAGCGGTTTAGCTGCGTGCTGACAATCAAACACACTGATGTAGTGCCAGCACTTTTTTGTCTCCGTTGTGGGAACTATTAGGGGGTTAGACTTCCCCGCTTTTGCTGGAAATGAGGTCACCTACTTTCTGCACTCTCAGTCTAGGCATGACACTGTTTGAGGTCCTTTTCATTACTACGCGTGAGTTTTACTCCCGTATGTGGCGTGCCTCCATGAGTGTATGATAGGATTTCATTTTATAAACTGTATTGTCGCCACTATTCAAATCTCTGTTGATGCTGCCAGTTCTGTTTGAGTTAGACGTATTTTCTTTTCTTCTTTATGTTTCTTTCCTCCCTGTGTAACTCTCTGAGAGGCCTTTTTATCATCTATGCAGCCAAGATTGTAAATAAGAATTAGATTGATGCCTACGGGTATAGGCAAAATGTAACTGAAAAGAGGCTGAACAGTACAGTGATTCATAACCACTACTAAAACCTCTGGGGCTACAATAAATGTGGACTCTTACTTCTGTATTTGGGATATCTTTGCTTCTTTTAAACTACCAGTTCTGTAAGTCCTCATTATTTTTTAAGCAATTTTGGTGTGCTTTGTACCTGCTGATGTGGGAAGGTTGATATCATTTACTGGGTCATAAACCTGCTCTTTAGATTACACAAATACAATGCAGAGTAATACAAAGTGCACCTACATTTGATAGATTGGACATTATTATTGTGGTGTTGGACAACCAAGGATGTGCAAAATATTTGTAACAAATTCCAGAGATTAGAAACTTCAAAACAGAGCCAGGCACAGGATGTTAAGCATATTAAACGTTTGGCAATTTTGCACCAAATGTTTGTTTCGTTCTGCTGTCTTGGAAGTAGGTGGCAAACTTGTACAGCACTGTCTAGGTCAGATAGGTGAATAAATAAAAACAAAAATGGAAATGAAATCATTTTGACAACATGCCACTGCCTACTGGACTCAACAGAAATATTAAAACATAGGGCTTTTCTTGTAAGAAGAGCATCCATGACATGAGGTTTTATCCTGGCAAAGAACATTTGGCATGCAAAAGATCTTTTTTTTTTAAATCCTGCTCTACAACAGTTTGGTATTTTTATGGAATAAACTGGAACGATCCAGTCAGGATTTAGCACTTATTCTGATCAAGAGGGATTTATTCCATAAACATATGGCCTCATGTGAGCCACTATGAGGTTAAAAAAGACACAGTGAATGGATGGGAACAGTGTTGAATATTTAGGCTGTTATTGAGACTGATGTCAATGCTGTTCATTTTGTTTCTGAATAGGTGGGATTAGTGATTAAGGCTTGGATCTTTTGAAGTTGTGAAAACCATGTGTGTCTGACCAGTGCCGCAAGAGTGTGCCACGATACCCAGAGAGTTCAAAGCTCATGACAGATGTTCCCCGGGAAGCTTTGCCAATGATGAACAGAATTGCAGAGAATATATAATCAGAGCTAATTTCATGTGAATTTCATAATTGTGCCATAGATATAATGGCCTCGGGTGTAAAGTCACTGTCAGGTTTCACTGGGAATGACTTTATGCTTGGTATGTGAATGTGCATGTGTATCTGGCTCATTTTGGCTCCAGTGTGCTCGCTGCAGGAGGCAATTCACACTGAAAATGATATACTGCCATGATTTGGCTGGGCTTTTATGTTGATGGAAGGTCAGAATGTCAGAAAGTAACAGTATAATGCTTCTCTCTCTGGCCCTCCACACAGAAAACTCAAAAAATAGTGAAAGCAAGAACTGAAAGTAAAAACTGAGTCAAGCACTGCCCACAATAATGCAGATATGCTTTTTTTTTTCATTTCTAACCCCCATGCTTGAAAAAATAAATTATCATAAGCTTCTCAAAGATACCATTTACTGTTGCACTTTTGTATTACACTACAACAGATGGCACAGAAGCAACTGATAAACTGGCAACTCACTGTAGACGTCATGAATGTTGCTTAATCCATGTGTAAATAAGGATGAGAGACAGAGAGAGAGATGAAAGGAGAATGACACACTGACAAATGTTAAGTAGTAATGCGAATGCATGCACAGACTCACCTTCTGTGTGTATTGCGGACACGTAGCTCCAGCCATACCGCTTCACAATGTCCACCATGGCTCTGGCCTGTTGCATATCTGACGGCACCACTCTCATGAAATATTTATACAGACTCTGTTGGAGGGAATTTACATGTTCACAAGTCTGGAGGTATTCTTGGTATGTTCCCATGTGACAGCTTGTCTACCAGTTACACACGCATCCAAATAACCACTATTATGAACCCCATTCCATTTAAACTCACTGTACATTGACTTCCAGGTGACATTTAGAGCACATTTGATACAAATCAGATGCTGTGGTGTTTTAGATTATATAATGGATTTTACCTGGCCTCCATTAATCATTATGATATGAAAAACCTCCTTCAGAAAGGTAATCGCAATGCAATGTCTGCTTTTATTGTTGTCATAGCTGCATCGACATTGATATTATAGTTACAAGTCAAGTTAAGTCTATACTGCAGTACAATGTAGCTTAAGCAAAAAGCAGACTGACAATTCAAATTATAATATCATAATCGAACATTTCCCAAAGTTTCTTGTTAATGTTTTTGCTAACTGGTCTCACCTTGTCACTGAGATCCATGCTCGTAGCTGAGTAAGCTATCTGTGGGATGTTGAAGAGCTGGAGGAGATTTTGCACCTGGATGGCAACAGAACTGGATCCTGGTCCGATCAGTCCCACGATGGGCTTCTTTCCCTGCATGAGCATGCTCCCTGCCTCGACAGTACACCTTCCCTGGCTCTCCTCCTCTTCATTGGACACTAGTGTGTCCCGAATGAACTCAATACTCTGCTCCAGCGCCACAGCAGAGTGCCAGCATGAGTCCCTGTCGTAGAAAGATTGGGTTCACACTTGTTTGGGCAAGCGGCATGGGAATAAGAGGAGGATAACGGAGTAGCCAATTGGATGCTTTTTAAGCACATAGTCTGTGCTTCATGCTTTTGAAAGAACCACTTGACTGACACGATTTTTGGAGCCGTGAGAAGTCTGCAATCCAAAAATTTAGCCAATGCTAATGTGAGGTTTCAGCAGTGTGAGTCAATCAAATCAAGCTGCTATGTTCCAAAGTCTTTTTAGTACAAATTAGCCTTTTTTTTAATGTTCCCTGGCCGGTGTTTCCTTGCTGAGCTTTGGCGGAGATACTTCCTATTAGTCACATGCAGGTTTATTGACATAGGGCGCAAGATCACTCTCATCTTAGCTTCAGCTGAACTTGGAGTGATTTTTGTGCAAAACAGAGACTGCAGCTTTTGTCCCTCATGTATCGCAGAGATCAACTCTTTCCACATACATATGGCATTTGAGTGCTGTAGAAGCTTCCACTTGAAAAAGTCTGAACCTGTCGACTGATTTTTAAGGCAACCTTTCCATGCACCCTTTGTCAGTAGGTCAGATTGCCCTGCTGGGGTGACTTGTGGGTCTTAAAGGGTTTACTGCAGGTTACTGTACTTGGATTCCTGCCGCTGTCTTTTTCACTTTACTGCCTACGCTCTTAAGTTACCTGTCAGTCTTCACTTCTGGCCTAATTCCTCCAGCCACAGTTCACCTGTCTGCAGCCAGCCCTCCTCAGTTACTTACAGGCTCACTGGAAGTGAGCAGTTGTTCTGGTTGTTCTTGTGTCTGCTTGCTGATTGAATCCCTGCCTATTAGAAGTCCTTACATATGATATTTTAAAGAAACAGTTTTATGCCAAACCTCTAGGTGTTATCCCATCCTGCATGTGATAAATTGTATATTTAAACTGACAACTTCAAGAGGATTAACACCTTAGACATTCACTACATGCATGCACTTTATTCTCTAGCTGGTCAATTTATTGCTATATAAGTACAACATGAGAAGTTTTGTGATTGGATTCTGACCTGATCTCGCACCCCAAGGTGATATTCGGGAGGATAGCGGGGTCTGCGTTAATTCGATCAAGAGTGTGCATCATGGCCTCCACTCTCTGGATCCCGTACTGCTCACGCACCGCTCCACACTTTCTCTCATGGACCTTTGCAAAGTGTAACACAACTGGATTACTAACATGTATCATATATGGAGGAAATGTGCACACGCATAAACACGCACAGCATCTACCTTGTCTGCAGGTGGTTGGTGGTGGACAGAGAACAGAGCTCCTATGATGATGTCGCCGGGGATATGCGCTAACACCCTTCTCTCATTGTTCTGGGCGTTGACCCCAACCTGGTCTTTCAGGCCCAGCCAGCTCAAATCAGCTCCCAGGAACACACTCACTGCCAACAGCCTCACAGAGATCCCTAATCTATTTCCCATCCTCGTGTTCCTCCTCACACCTCCTGCCATCCTCTGTCCTCTTAGAGCTGGAGTTCAGATGAATGTGTTGTCTTTGGCATGGTGCTTGTAGTGCCAGGGGTAAGGGTTAGATTCCTGAAGGGGAGGATATGACCTCAGTGTGTTGTTTAACAGACAATACTTGAAGATTTTTGAATACAAAACACGTTTGCATTTTTATCTTATATTTTACAGTGACAAAATATTTTGAATCATGTGGGAAAAAGAAAAGCAGGTTGGGCTTTTTAATCACCAAGTACAGCTTATTTAAAACTTTTTCTTTTCACTGTCCTCCCTAAATATGATATCGAGTTGCTGTCCACGGTACTGAAATGATGTTGGCAGCGTGCCATTCAACTTTCAACTAAAACTGACATCTAGGCTGGTGGTCCAATAAAGCATCAGCACCCTGTGTTAAACCCATCGCCCGCCCTGTATTGGAGAATGCATCCATTACAGTGCGCACCGCAAACCTAAAGTAACAAAACAACTTCAGCCTACCTCTTCTGTGCCAGCAGCCGCGCAGATGCCATTCCTTTTGAGACCGTTTCCATCACAGAGGAGCAAGAAGAAGAAGAAGAAGCGCTGCCGGTTTCTGCTCAAGCTCAGTCTGGCGCCTGGCTACAGCAAACTGCAAATAGCAGCAGATAATATAGCCCGTTATTGGAACATGTTTGACTTACTGACGCACACGGCGCCCCCCCCCCCCCCCCCCCCCCCTCCACACCCCTCCTTCTCCACCTCCTCCTCCTACTCCAAAACAGTGGAAGGCATGGATCATCAACAGTGACTAAATTGGTCCTGTGGAAACTGTGGAAAGCTGCGGGAGGCGAGCCACACAGACGCATGTAAAACATGAGAAAACAAAGAAATAAACAAATGTAGATGCAGGGATACGGACGAATCGGATCAAGATTGGCTTTAGTGGTAATGTGTGTGTACACATGCAAGGAATTTGACTCCGGTTGTATCATTGTTCTCAATGCAGTAAGCACAGGCCAACAGCTAAGAGCACGGACAACACATGGAGAACAAGTGGAGGTAAAGAATGGCACAGAATCAATAAAAAAAAAACAAAAAAACAAAACAAAACATCAGCAGTGGTGTTACTGCGGGTTTCCTTTTCTCTTAAGTTCCTACTGGTCTTCGTCTCTTTCACCCTTTTAACGTGACTGTGGGAAACGACTCGAAATGATCAATTATTCACTCATCAGACATCATTTAATTGGACTGTTAAAGCTTATAGCACATCCTGTTTCAACCGCCGTTGAACTGAAATGATCCCTTCTAACTGGGAAGTTACATGTAACGTCCAGTTTCAGAGTCTCACTTCTTCCAAAATACCACTGATCAAGATGGAAATAGTGACGTACACAGTCAAGTGTTTTTGGCTTGGTATGAATGGTTTTGTTTTTAGGGTGACCCTCTTGTGCTTGAAGTCGATTTGACTCCATTCACAGTTTGAAATCTGAAATGACTAAAATTGTCATTACACTCTGTATTCAAAGAGGCGTGAGAGAGGTTCTTCAGAGCTGGAAGGAAAACGATAGTGTCCAGCAATTAAAAGAAAATAAATAACTATAAAAGAGAAATGATGATGCTCTTTCTCTCTCTTGCCTGAGGTCACAGCGACCCCAAATTAAAGGCCTGTTTTATATAATATAAAACACGTCTTCTCACCTGGCTCCATGCATTTCTTTCCAGATTGTCACGACACCCAATTTTTGAGTCAAAGTCATTTAAAAACATCATGTTACCAAACCAGAAGCTCTTTGTTCACAGGGGACAATAGTGATCTGATAAAGAGGTAATTCTAGGTATTAGTCTCACATTTACACTGCAAACTGGGTCAACTTGACCTCAGTCATCATGCAATCGTGGTGTTTTGTGATGACTGGTTTCATTTGCAGTGGGAAACTAGAAAATTAAGCACCTGCAGTTTGGGTGCAGTTAATCCATCTATGACAGAGAGGGCAAGATGATACTTGCAAGTCGCAGTATTCCTTTATATTTCAGCGGTTCAGAAGGTGAATCCACTGGTTTCTGGTATAAGATGCAAGAACAACACCATTTCAAGTCACAGCTAGTTAGCATGGTGAGAATGTATAATGTGACTGCTTTGTTGGGTTAGATTTGTGACGCACATCCAACAACAAAAACCTTTTCAGAGGATGTTCAGAAAGTCTAATCAAATGGAGGTCAAATGTGTAATTGAGGATGTTTCTACCCGGGGATTCATTAGGAGGAGGAGCATGAATGAATTTCTGCCAGCAGAATTGTGGTTAGTTGCCTGGGGAGACAGAGAGAGTGAAAGAGGAGGTAAGCTGTCATTGATGTTGGAAGTGGTCGCATGGCGCCCTCTGCTGGGGACTCATTTCTGTCGTGGACGTTTCCAAAACTGTTCACACAGTCAGCACAACAAAAGTCAGTATGGATGAAACTGTGAATCAATTAAGTTAAGTTTCAACATTCATGAGCTGTTTTCTCTTTCATTCTGTTTGAACAGTTTCGAAAATGTGAACAGGGTATAGAGAAATGTTTCCAATTTATAAAATAAAAAAGAAAGAAACCAACCTTGCCTTATGACTATCACAAGCAGACAGATTCATAATCATTAGACCAAATGTCCAAGGTCAGGATGCACAGTGGTTGTAGTCTAAGGTGCTGAAAGCCATGTGAGACAGCAGCATGGACAAAGCTCTGATGTTTTCTTCTGAGAAAGCATTCTACAAATGCAAATAGTCTTGCCTTAGGGAATGGCTTGCTTTCATTGCGCTTTTCTCATCAGCTTGTACTCAGTGTCCTCACATAACTCATCCTTTGTTTTTAAGCCCCTGAATTCATTTACACAGCAGGTGATGAGAGACCGTATTGTGAATTCATGTGATCACACAGTCATTTGATAAAAGGAATCTTTTGGAACACTTTGTAGCGCTAAACATCAAAAGGTGAGAGTTTTAGCTTTGTCACGTGCGCAAATAAAACATCATTTTTCATATGCATATTTAAATTCAATCATTTAGAAATTTGAAATGTCTTTGAATTGTGATGGGGCTTATTTCTCACAAGTTTATACCTGTTAATTTGTCGGTGGTCACATGTGCTTTGCCCTCAACTTTCTCGTATCAGAAGGAGACATATATTCCCCCCCCCCCCCCCCCCATATATATATATAAATATAAAATATGTATATATTGTTATACATCTGTATACTTCTATCTACTGTCCTCATATTTCTCTCTCTCTCTCTCTCTCTCTCTCTCTCTCTCTCTCTGTCTCTCTCTCTTAGTATTTTCATGGTGACTTTCATCCCTTAATGCCAGGAAAAACAGTTTACTTTATTTGTTAGTGTGTGTGTGTGTGTGTGTGTGTGTGTGTGTGGGTGTGGTGAGAGAGAGATCATGAGTTGCGCCCGCTTTGCGCTGATGACCCGGACTTGAAAGCAGACCTTCCCAGAAGAAAATCACTGTACAATCAGTGTAACCACAAATTCTGCGCTCATGTGGTCCTCAGTTCTCCCCACAGAGACGTCACATATGCCTCTTTAAGACTTTAAAAGATTTAGATTTCTCTTCGGGAACACTATTTAAGTTGTATCATGTAAGATGTAATGATGACATTAAACTTTCCTTAGGCCCTCACATTGATCAGTAGAGATTCTGCAAATCCCATCATAGAACTGAATTCAGAGTACTTCCCTTTTTTTTTCTAGAAGGAGTAATCTCGGGATGTGTACATCTGGGCTAATTGCCCCCCTCCTGGAGTAAGCTTCACCCTAAGGTTAAGCGGCATGTGACTGGCTCAGCAAAGAGGAGGGGGGAACCCGGAGAAAAACCTTGAAGAATGTAAGCCTGTGAAAGCATCACATGGGCTTTCCCACTTTATAGATTCGGTTCATTTCTCGGTGACCGCTTAATGTCTCCAAAATACAACCTTGCTGTAATGTGGTCCCTGATTGTCACTCTCACGGCATGTTTTGCGCCCAGCTATCAGCAGTTCCCTCGTCTGTGTGCCACTCGGGAGGCCTTGCGCGCCAAGGAGTGCTGCCCGTCTTGGGAAGGGGACGGCTCGCCCTGCGGAGCCAGCTCGGGTCGGGGCTTCTGCCAGGATGTGGAGGTGCCGGACCAGCCCGACGGGCCGCAGTACCCCTTCTCCGGGTTGGACGACAGGGAGAAATGGCCCTTGGTTTTTTACAACAGGACTTGCCAGTGCGCAGGAAATTTCATGGGTTTCAGCTGCGCGGACTGCAAGTTTGGCTACTTTGGTGTGAACTGCAATGAGAGGAGAGAGTCCCTGAGGAGGAACATATTCCACCTGTCCAGGCCGGAGAGGATCAGACTTGTGTCCTACCTGAACTTGGCCAAGCAGACGGTCAGCAGGGACTACGTTGTGGCCACCGGGACCTACCAGGAGATGGAAAACGGCTCCAACCCGATGTTCGCTGATGTGTCTGTGTATGATGTGTTTGTGTGGATGCACTACTACGTGTCCAGGAACGCGCTGCTAGGGGGGCCCGGGAACGTGTGGACCGATGTGGACTTTGCCCACTGGGCGCCTGCCTTTCTCCCGTGGCACCGCGTGTACCTGCTGCACTGGGAGCACGAGATCAGGAAGCTGACGGGAGACGCGAGCTTCACCATCCCGTACTGGGACTGGAGGGATGCCCAGGGATGTGACGTGTGCACGGACGAGCTGATGGGCGAACGGAGCAGCCAGGATCCGAGTCTACTAAGTCCGGCCTCGGTCTTCTCCTCTTGGAGGGTAAACACACTCAAGTCCTGAAGCTTCTCTCTTAGAGGTCACCAGAATTGTCTGTTGTTCTCTTCCTTTTACTCTTTCCTTGATGATGTATATAAGTATTATTCAGTTCTGAACTGTTATTGCTTAGAATTTTTACACATGCATGAAAATATGTTTAAAAAGCAAGGCAAATTATTATGCACTGCATAGCCTAATAAATGAATGAATTGATTAAACTGCGCCTTTACTTATCTGCTGATCAAAAGGATAATAAAATGCTTTAACAGTTACTTTTGGCCTGAAAAATGTTTGCTATTCACTTCATGGCTGGGATCTCTGGTGCTCTCATACGCTGTGCCCAATATGTTCCTGTGTGTGTGTTCGTGGCCAGGTGCTGTGCTCCCGGGCAGAGGACTACAGCAGCAGAGGTGTGTTATGTGATGCCAGGGAAGAAGGGCCCTTGCGTCGAAACCCTGGAAACCACAACCGGAACGTGGTTGAACGACTGCCAACTTCAGCAGAGGTGGAGTTCACTCTTAGTCTGACCAACTATGACACTGGAGCCATGGACCGCAGTGCCAACATGAGCTTCAGGAACACTGTGGAAGGTCAGATAAGCTTGACCACACATGCATGCACACATGCGCACACACACACACACACACACACACACACACACACACACACACACACACTGACTGTCCTGCTATACAAGTGATACCACTCTCTGGTGATATACAGCTCTGTACTGCTACTCCTCACCCTCACTGTGTTAATGTGTTACTCTGTCTGCCCTAATGTGCTGCCTGTGTGTGGGCTATTCTTTATCTTGTCGATGACAATACACACTTTAATTGATGTCCTCACTTTACAATACGCTTATCTTATTGGCACTGTATGGATGGAACAGATGAACTGTACTCACTGCTTTCAATTAGGCTCAGAATCTGACAACCCAAGTTGGTTTTAACAATATAAATCAGCCATAAAATGACATATGTAAATGTGAATATGTTATCTATGTGCAATAGGCAACAATAAATGCAGCCGTCCATATAGAAAATATCTGTAGTGCAGCATTCTACATCAAGTAATAAGGATAGAATACCAGAATACTACTACTGATCATAGTAATGCTATAAAAATACCTGTAATAGCAATACCAACAATAATATCTAGAATTATATACTACTACTACTAATAGTAATAATAATAATATTAGTAAATAGTTGTAGTAGAATACTGCAATATAAAAATGTGCAGAATAAATAATATGCATTGAGGTATATCACAGCCCTGATATCTGAGTAAACACTAAGCTCACTGGCTTTAATTCGGGTTCAGGGTTACAAATTATGCACAGTCCAGCAGTCCAGCACAGCTTTAGAGGCTTGTGATAGTTTCCTTGGACACCAGCATCAGAGCTGAACATGTTCACATCTCATACTCGCTAGAAAAGAAAGATAGCCGCCTTTAGGACATCTTCATGCACACTGCATGCATTGCAGTACACATGCTTTTTAAAGATACAATGCTCGTCCGTCTGACAGATTGATTTTCTGTGACAGTATCTCATTGTACAACATAAAGCCTTTTGTTTCCCTGCTCACTACATGCTGCTAGTAAACACGTCTCATCATGCAGGATTCGGGGATCCTCAGACTGGGTTAGGAAATAGTTCTCGTATGGGCATGCACGCTGCCCTCCACGTGTTCATGAACGGCTCCATGTCGTCAGTGCAGGGTGCAGCAAATGACCCCATATTCCTCCTTCACCACGCGTTTGTTGACAGGTGAGACACTTTACAGAGACGTATTTTCTCATTTCAGTAAAGTTACGCACTTGCATCTTTACAGCTGTGTTTGTTTTCATTCCCTATGAAAGTATTTATGAGGAGTGGCTCAGGAGGCATAGACCATCTTCATCACAGTATCCAGACTCTAATGCTCCGATAGGACACAACAGTGAATACCACATGGTGCCCTTCCTGCCCCTCCACAGAAACAGAGAGTATTTCATCTCCAGCAAGGACCTGGGATATGAATATACATATCTGCTAGATGCTAGTAAGCTTTTCTATTTTCCATATTCACTTCATTTCAGTACATAAATGACTGATTTCCATTATCTCTGCTACTAAATGCCTTTCTCCGTTCCTTCCAATGTATTTTCCAGAAATATATGCATCTGTTGAATTTTGGAAAAAAAAGTTTTAAACCACTACTTGTATGTTTCTTCCAGACCAGAGGCTAGCAGAATCCATACGTCCTTACCTGGAGGAACTGCAGGATGTGTGGCCATGGCTGCTGCTTGCAGGCTTCTGTGGAGGAATTGTAGCAGTGGCCATAACTGCCGCTGTCCTAACTGCCAAACGGCGATACCGAGGGTCGCCTTGGCCGCCTGTGTGGAGGTGGAAAAACTTATTTGCCCTCCCGGAAAGACAACCACTTATCTTGAGCAGTGACGCAGAGGAAACCAGCCACCGTAACTACCAAACAACTATGTGAGGGCACAGCCAGTCCAGTGAGGTGACGCACACATCTGTGAATTTTAATATCGAAGTACTGTGAATTGTACATTACATTGACTAACTCTTATGAGCCAATACTCTTTGTTAATGGCAATGTATTTAAACTGTAGGCAATTAAAAGAGTAAAAATGGGTTATGAGGCATGTTAAACTTTGAACATGTTCCACCCACAACTAGAAACTTGACAAATTCTACGCATGGCTTTTCGCATTTATTCTCTGGGGTTAACATGGTTTCAGCTGATTACCTTCAAATTCTGGTTCTGCACTGTTGCAGTGAGTTGCATCAGTCAACAACGCAGGCTTTCATTAAGAAGAAATGATATCTAACATGCATCCAGCTGCAGTACAGAACACAAAGTCTTCAGATAAATTAACAGGAGCCTTGGGCGACTTTTTTTGTTATCTCCATGTGGGAGTTGACTGACGCACATTTTGATTAACATGTAAATGGATTCATGTTTGTAGCGCGAGACGTGCTTTTGGAAAAGGAAAAAGGTGATAATGTCTGCGTGGATGTCAAGGTCTGAGGCAACTCCACGGCACCAGGACATAGTTCAATACTGTAACCTTTGAGTTATGTAATAGTTTAAAAAACTTTATGACATTTGTAAAAGTCACTGCAATTCCCATACGTTGCATGGGTTACAAAATCCTCACTTGAAAGGTCACACCTACTTAAATTCAAGAGAAGGGTCCAAGCTGTTGAAAGAGCTGGTCGGTAATACCACTCCAACAAAACTTGCTATGCATATTCTGCATGTCTGTATTCGGAGTAGGACACACATCACACCACTTTTAAAAGTTCAACACAAACGTTTATTTTTGGTAAGATAAATTGGTTCTCTAATAATTTTGCCCTTACATCATGATCTCATTCAGCCAGACTGAATTCATACATTCTAAGCCTTGTGACATGCTGGCGTAGCATTTCTACAATGCACACTTTGCTCATATTCAATTGGCATTCTCAGATATTACAGTACATTCTCATTGTCAAAACCGCGCCATGTCGTTTTGACAAGAAATGAGGAGATAAATACAGCATTGAATATGTGGAAGCAAAACTTGTACAAAATATACATTAGGTATAATCATGTTAAAAATATTTTGGAGCTGTCAAGACATTTAATTTCTAAGTTTACAAGTCACCAGGAACTATTGCATTTCTTATAACACCTTTATTCAGAATAAACTCCATAATCACACAAGTGTGGCTGTTTGATAAAGGGCAGCGTTATCACGCAGACATGGGAGGACAGCGTTTTGACTGACGTGACAAAACGATGCAATAACTTATACAGTTTATGAAGCTAAAGGATTCCCAAACATCGGTGAAAGATGGTCATAACTGTCGTCCATTATGATGACATGTGAGTCCACATGGAAGGCTTTATGGGTCACACCTGTGTCCTGACTTATTGAGTGGTGTTATTTTCCAGGGGAAATCAGTGCAATTAACAAGTGTGTCATTGTTTAACTCGACTTAAGTCTATAAAAAGTCAGTGTTCCCTTTTGTCATTCAGTACTCAAGTGAAAAACTGTTGTTAAAATACATGAAGATTCTTTCGCATTCCAACCTACATTATGATCAATAAAAAGGACCATAAGTTCAGAAAAATGGGCAAAATCAAGTCCGCTGACTAATAAGAATGGAAGGGAAAACACTAGAATGTTGAAGAGGCCGAAGTTCCATGACAGCAAGAAGTGACTCTTGAAAAGAGGTAAGGAATGGACTGTGTGGCTTGGATTCGGATAACTGTTTTTATTGTAATTCCTCATCATTCGTCTTCGTCCTCGCTGCCAGTATCCTCTTTCTTCTCGTTCTCCTTGGGTGGGATGACAGGGGGAGGAAGGTCGAGACGAGCCCATGACATGGCCTCCGACTTCTTCATGGCCACCTCGATCTTAGCGGCCATCATGTTCACTATACTTTTACTCACATCTATCACCTACAAGGAAAAGAGGGAGTGTGACAAAAGACTGGCTTAACCAACAGGTGGTTTAAAAAAAAAAAAAAAAAGGATATCAAAAGGCCTTATTATCATATCGTGGGAACTTGAATGCTGTACAAAAAAAAAAGTACAACCCTTAGTACTTTGGGACATTAAAGTTGCAATTCTGTGTAAAATGTAAATAAAAACAGAAGTCAATGATTTGCAAATTCTTTTCAACCAAAACAAAACGTAAACTTCATGACAAATTCCATGAGGCAATCACCTGGAATGGTTTTCAGTTAACAGGTGTGCCTTCTCGGTGGAATGTCTTGCCTTCTTAATACGTCTGAGACCATCAGCTGTGTTGTGTTGACACAATGTTGGAATGCAGTAAATAGCCCTATTCAACTACTGTAGTAATCCATATTATGGCAAGAAGCACTGCCTGGACGGCAGCCCACGTTGCTCCAGACCCCTTTCAGCATTAATGGCGCCTTCACAGATGTGCAAATTAACCGTGCCCTGGGCACCAACACACCCCCATACCAGCACAGATGCTGGGGTTTGAACTTTGAGCCGGTAACAATCTGGATGGTCCTTCTCCTTTTTAGCTCTTTAGACATGACATCCATGACTTGAAATGTGGACTGGTCAGACCACAAGACACTTTTCCTCTTTCTGTCAGTTCATCTCAGATGAGCTGGGACCAGAGAAATGGATGCTGTTGATATATGCCTTTCGCTTTGCACGGTAGAGTCTTCACTTGTAGATGCAGCGACGAACTGTGTTCACCGACAGCGGTTTTCCAAAGTGTTCCAGAGACCATGTAGTAATATCCTTTATACGATCATGCTGGTATTTAATTTAATGCAGTGGCACCTCAGGGATCGATGGTCATAGGCAGTTGATCTTGGTTTTCAGCTTTGTTCCTTACATGCAGACTTTTCTCTGGATTCTTAGACTCTTTTAATAATATTATGGATTGCAGATGGTGAAATCCTTTCCTTGTAAATGTGCATTGAGAAACGCTGTTGTTAAACTGCTGGACTATAACATGTCTATAAAGTATGTCTTCTTCTTCTATTTGCCCATGCAGTTTTTCACTAAGTGATGATCCTCGCTCCATCCTTGCTTGTTAATGACTGAGCCTTTCAAGGATGCCTCTTTCAGACTCAATCATGATACTATCACCTGCTACCACTTACCAGCCTGTCTACTTGCCTACCAAACAAGGTATTTTTTGAGCTTTCCACACCTTTCCCAGTCTTTTGTTGCTTTAGCTTGTTTTCGATGAAGCTGATGAAGTAAAGCATTAAATATATTGTCCTTGTACCGTTTTCAACTGAATATATGTCAAAAAGGATTAGCAAGTTCTCGCCCTCTGTTTCATTTACATTTTACACAGTGTCCCACCTTTTTTGGAATCTGGGTTGTATTTATAGAAGTATAAATTACTTTTTACACCAGGTTTCAAAGTGAAAATGTACTTACTCCCCACAAGCTGATTTTCTGCTCAAATTCCTTCTCTCCCTCAAATATAACGTGGATGTTGAGCTGAAGGAGGAAAGACAAATAAACATTAGGTTGAGCAGAACCCAATCAAAAACTAAGTCGTTAAATACGGACTGAAATCGTCTGACAGGCAGCGGTATTCCTCACCGTGGTGCTGTTTGCATCTACGTAGCTGAGCTCTGGGACGGCATTCTTGGCATAGATGGAGATGATGACCTGCGACCCGGTCTGGTGCCAGTCAAACCGACATGGAACCACTTTCTTACCCTGCAGGGAGATTATAGATTAACATGTGATAGACTGTTCGGTAATTTCACACACAAATCAGCCATTCAGTCTCTGCCACAAAGCCTCGTCTCCACTGTGTAACCACACACCACTAGATGGAGTCACAGCTGAGGCTCTCTCATGCAGACGTTCACACATAAAATGATGACTTGCTGTCAAGCTGGCACACCTACCGCATCTTTTTTCCTCCACAGATGTGTTCCCTTGGTGCAGCCCTCTTGAGAGAGGAAGGTGTTAAAGTCGGAGGTTTTCCTTTTACAGCAACTCCAGTATTTCATCCTGGTGAAGCAGGAAAGACATACATCCCCTGGATTTTAGCAGTCGATAACTTGTCACTCGAGAGAACCAGAAAACAAGACGAAGGAAAATACTGGTGTTGATGCTCCCGCGCTTTTACAGGTTCCACAGAATATCTACTATCTATCTCAGTGTTTCCCGACCTTTTTGAGCCATGGCACATACTTTACATTAGAAAAATCACAAGGCACACCACCAAACAAAAATGTCACAAAAAGTATATTTATTGAAATATAATGAAAATCTAGTCTCAATTTACGTAAACGTAAAGCAATAATTTGCTGGTCCAACATAGAAACGAACTGGTGCCGGTCCGTGGCCAGGTGGTTGGGGACTGCTGCTCTAAGCCTTAGAACACCAATCAGGCGAAAATGGATAATCTTCCACAGCACACCTGATGATTTCTCACAGCACACTTATGTGCCGTAGCACAGTGGTTGGGAAACACTGTACTGTCTCATGTCAATACAATGAAATGCAGAGATGCAAAGTTAAGAGCTTCTCAGCCTGAATTTTAAAATTTCTTTACGATAAAATCAGAAAATCATCAGTAATACTAACCCTTCATGGAAGATAGGAAATCCAGAATGATATAGGCACACATCCGAATCGCTTGCGGGTCCATCGAAACTCTAAAGAGAGAAGTAAAAGAGTGGTTCAAAGGACTGAAGCAGATTGTTCTTGTTCTAAATTGCACATGTATGGCACTTCAGCTACTGAAACTCTCAGTTAATAGTCACAGATTATTGAAGCGACAAGTCCTAAATGATTTCTCCAGCACTGTCATCTCTTTGCAGATGGAATGGAGGGATCTATTTCTTATTAAAGCATACTGCTGAATATTATTGTGATGATAGAGGTGAAAGTATCGTCTCCTAGGAGAGCGCAATGGCCACAAAAATATAAAAAGTACCAATTTAGAGTCGACCAAGACCCACTGATTAATCATCTAAAAGCAGACAGCCCTTCAGAGAATATCTTGTGGCTTTCTATCAAATCAGTCAAAGTACAATTATGTAAATCACTCAAGTCCCACTCCAAGAGTCTACAAAACTCAAGTCAATGCAAATGTTCCTCACAATTTATTTTCTAATCTTGGGGTTTCTGCTCTGACAGGCCAGATTAGCTTGAGCAAAAAAATCTTTGCTTTGCATTCGTCTCAGAGCAAACGTGGAGGAGGAGGAAAAGTGGCTGTATCTTCCTCCCTTTACCCACGGCCACAAGCTCTTTCGTGGCGTTCTACTTTCTCTGTCAGGATCAGCTGGGATAATCACAACTTGTTTTTGTTTTCATTTAATGACATCTGTTCATAGAATGTTTCAAGTATGTTGACTGAATTTGGTGTAGAACTTGAGATGAACTGGAAACTTGTTTGGCAGATTCCACGAGAATGAATTAGCATGAATCTAAAGCAAAAATGAGAAGATTTAAGCTGCTGTTGCCAAAGCCCTACAGAAGCATGGATGGAGGTTTATACAAATTTCAACAGCGTGAGAATCTATTCCAGCATGTTCTACCCAGTATACAGCCACAGGTTCACCTACTTTAGTACATCCTCCATTCTTACAGGATGTTCCAATCTTGATCTCATCACTCTCTTCCTCTAGGGAGACAGAGAGAAAGAATTAACACCCACACTTTGAAGAGCACATAAAAAATGCATCCACACTTATGATGAGTTGTCCTGTCCCTGTCAGTTTTTCCTCAAATGCCGGGATGTGAACGACAAAGGTGAGGGCAAATTCCCTGCGGCTATCCATTAACTTCCACTGTCAACATGACCTTCCTGTCTACTATAACAAACGTGGATTGTAGTAGTCTATGATCAAGAGGACAAAAAGGGGGAAGAAAGTTCTGTCCTCACCTTTCATCTCTGCAGCACTTTCAGAAAGCCTCAGTTTCTCCAGAGCCTGCTTCAGAGAACCAGAGACTTTATGCTGCATTCTCACGATTGGCTCATCAGCACTGTGACGGTAACAAAACAATTAGGTATGAAACAATCGCAAAGGGAGGCACAAAAGGTATCTCTTAATTCATTTGCTCATTGAAAAGGATTTGAAAGGGTAAAGTGTTTTTTACTTTCAGTAAGGAAGACACTGTCTAAAACATCGCTTCAAAATTAGGTCTTAGGTACAAAGCCAGCCAAAGACCAATACAGTGCTTGAAAGGAGTTCCACTATTCAGTAGTAATCACCTCATCAGTCGTTTGTCCACTTTCTTTTGAACTCTAGTGGGACGTATTCAGGGTACAAGACCAGAGAACGCCTCTGACTATCATGTGGATCCTCACTGTACGATTGATGATTTCAAGCTGATTTAATACCCTGGATACTGTACCTACCCTTTAATGCATTCAATACTTAACCAGAATACTGAAGAGCAGAATGTAGTCCGCTGAGCTATTAATATATACAGATATACAGTTTTAAACTGGAAGCCCTGTTGATGCACTGAATGCAGAGAAGTGAGGTCTTCTTGGCCTGTTTCTTTGCTATATACTACATATATTTATTACCTTGGTCTGCATATCGCCTCCTGAGGCTTTGGTGCAGAGATGATGTACTCGTTAAACTTTGGTTTCTGGTCATCTGCGTCTTTCTTTTCTCCCGACGATGTCACATCTGGTTTCACCGGCTCAGGGGGCTTCTCCTTGTTGTGGGGACCTTTTGTACAGCCCTGTGAGGAGAAAGTCACTGTGTTGGACTCACAAACAATGAGCATTCAGGTGAAGACGTGCACAGCA
Source organism: Chaetodon auriga (assembly GCF_051107435.1). NCBI lineage: Eukaryota > Metazoa > Chordata > Actinopteri > Chaetodontiformes > Chaetodontidae > Chaetodon > Chaetodon auriga. The sequence goes on from NC_135088.1 coordinate 12,095,617, forward strand.
AAGGTGGCAGTCAATGCCTATGAACACAATAGAGAAATGAGACATGACCACGGAGGATTAAGAGTATGGATTAACACGGAAACAAACACTTACAACAATGCTGAGGAAGTCTGAGAAGTCAGTGGTTCTTCTCTTGCAGCAGGACCACCCCTGGAGAAAGTCAGAGAGACATTAACTTTGAACAGACAGTGAGACACAAACGAACGGTGCATTTTCGGGCATTTTACCTTCAATGCATCGTGGAATACTGGGACTCCTGGATGATAGGTGCAGCCCTCTGTGCAAACAAAACACAAATTTAGAGAATTGATGGTGATGTACAACATGAAATAGTGGTGCCAGCACAGAAAACCTACAGTTTGTAGACTGTTTATTGACTCCGAGCTCTTCTGGCCTAGTTTTAATAAATTCTGGTTTCATACAAGAAAACACGGATTTTGGCTTTTCAAAATACATCCTAAATTGCCCACTGTGGCAAAATCCTAATTTCTTTTACAAAAAGATGGGTAAAGTTGAAGAACACTAGTCTTTGAATGTAGGTCAAATTTTGAAAATCAAACTCTACAAATAATCTATAGTCAATTTCACTGTTTGATGGGCACTGACCCTTTGATGGTAAAGGACTACAACATCAGTGATGTCTTGACTGCACTCGCTCCTCCTTTCATGTGTGGTACGTCTCTCAGAGGACTTGGGTCAGCAGTGTCTGATGCTGCCTTCACAAGGCAGTCTGAAGTCATTTTAGAAACTGAACAGCAAGTGCAAAATAGTTATAGAACTTTGTGATAAAAAGGGGCTAATATGACTGTAAATTGTATGTAGATTGCAGGATAACATACTATATAAAAATGTATTTGTTCTCTGTCTCTAAAGGTAAATCAGTGGTTAACTGGTGTTTAGAACAAGAACTGATCATAAGTCCAAAAGCAACAGAGATACGGAATAATTCATGGGTAAAACAAACAGCCAAACTACAGACTTACAGACAAATTAGAAAATGAAACGGATAAAGAGAATTTAAGCTTTGGTAGATAATGATTTTTCAATCTTCAGCGTTCAATTTCAGTTTGTTAAAAAAAAACAAACTACAATTCGACATAAAACTTAAATGATTTGCATTTGTTCTTGTGAAGCGCAGTACATAATATTGCTTAATTATTAAAACTCTCCTTTCAAAAGCTCAAATTTCTGAGGAGACAAAAAAAAGCTTTTTAAACTGAAGCTACATTTAAACATGAGCATCATGGAAACCAAACAAAAGACAAGCTGAAAGTTTTATATTAATACAATTTTAAACACATGGATTTATGATACATTTGAGATACCATCGGAAAATCTGACAAACCATCATTTGAGATTTGCCTTCAGTGGAAAGAACAGCATGATTTTTTTAAAGGTCCTCTTTTTGAAACTTCCCTAAAAGACAAATCACTGTGGAATGAATATAAAATTTGGCTGAGTGACACCATAAATCGAGCATTTTCCTTACAGTTGAGCCCGAGCCCCTGCCATGCTATTACCTTAGATACACATCTTAGATATCCCTAAAGGTAATGATAATATACTCGGCTGTTATGGAAAGAGGCGTCCAATTAAAATGGAAATTAGACTTGACTCCTGCATTGAGTATCTGGTAATACAAAATGTTATATTACTTGAAGACAGAGGAGGACATTTCTAACAAAAGGAAATAAGGGAATCATTGAAGTTTTGACATCAGGGCTGAAGACAGCAATACCACCTTGAACGTTCAATTACATTTTGATCATATGCATGAGAAAACTTTATCTTAACTGGGGAAACTCAGGATCAAGAGGTGAATTATCATGGCAATGATGTTATCTCAATAGAACCTTATTCCAGTGAATTTCCTAGTGGTGTTGTTGGGGTACTGCAATTCTGGAAGTGCACGCAGGTTTGTCACAGAGAAGTAGTTATTAATTTTAAGTGCATAACTGTACAAAGAATTAATAATCACTAATTCACTATTTCTCACATAAAACAGGATGATGTATGCTATGATAATATGCACTGTAAGCATATCATGACTGCATTTGTCAAATATCCTGATTTCTAAATGAGGCCCCTGGTTACTGAGGAGGTTGCTCACTTTCAGTGACTGATATTTAGCTGCTGGCAGGAGACAGTATGGAATCAAAATACTACTAAGTAAAAGGACTAGCTCATGATTACTAGAGGTGCACCGATACCAATACCTGCCCGATATTGACTTGAATAGCTAGATCGGGAGTATCGTGATAACGGTATGCTCTGGAAAGCAATGTTTAAGTTAAGCCTGAAGTTGCCTACACATTAAGTATTGATCCTAGTCTCTTCCACGCTGAGGCATACAGCTTTTTAATTGAACACTCATGTTGGATCAGCACTCTGAATGGTCAGCTACCCAAAGCCCAGGTATCAGTAAGTCAGTGTCAGTGTCAAGCCAGACAATTTTGTGCTCCTACTTTGGCATCTTTGACGTGCCATAAACATTAGGTTTATTATAACAAATATACTAAACTTCCATAAGGAGGTTTGAATGTCTTAATACCTGAACACTGTGGTGTATGTATGTAGCTAATGTATATACAGTGAACTGCCTACCTAGCTCATTGGTCCCACTGTTCACTGCTACCCAGTTTTGTTGTTAAGTTCCAGAAGCTGTTGAAAACCAGTCATTTGATGGATATTTCAACCACTAAGCTAACAGTACAAGTTGATGAAACGAGCTATCACAGATATAACGTTAAAAGCTGAGACTCACTGTTGACTGGCTACTCCATTTAACTGCTCTTTGCCGTCTCTCGACTTATTAAAAAAAAAGTAATTCCTCTGTTTCCGCAATAACATTTGTTGTTATGGGAACGTATTCAAAAATGTGCTGTAGATATACTAAATGTAATAAAAACACTGCATGAGACGTTTCTGTACCTGTAGTTAACTTTAAAGCTCTTCCTGTGTGCCCTGTTCGGGACAATGGTTTGGAAAGTCTAACGTTACCCTCGACCCTGCTAATCACAGGAGCTTAACATGTTAACAACATCGTGATAAGTCAAAGCAAGCCCACGTGTTATTAGCTTCCTGGGTTATGAGCTACGGCAGTGTGGTTAAATGAATGAAGCTGTACATGTTTTGGCTCCAACCCGCCAGTATAAGGTTAGCTACATGGGCCCGGTAGGCCTGCTCGCTGTAGAAATTTCCAGATGATCAGAGGTTAACGCTAGCTTGCTAACAGACTGTTAACGGGCACAGCGACAGTTAACTAAGATACTACTTACCGTCTGGGTTATTTTCTGGATCAAATCGCTGTCCGCATCCCTTATTATAACACAAAACTGACATGTTGGCCTGTGAAACAAGTTTACCTGGTGGCCAGATTAGTTCCTAACCACTGAAAAACTCGCGAGTGTGTGATAGTGAGCCGCAGCCGTTGTCTTACAGTGCAGTACATGACACTGCTCTCACTTCCGGATATTGTCGGCTGCGTTCGGTAAAGATCGGCGCTTGCCCAGCCCGCCTCATCCATCCTACGAGCGCACAGTGGTCCCACACAAGCGACAACTGATGCTGACCGCTTCCAAACTTGCGTTAAGCGACATGCTCATTTATCCCACATTTACTTCGGACCTTAATCTCAACCTTAACGAACACCTAACTATTTTGACGCCAGTTTTTGTGTTCCTTTTTGCAGATAAAACCGAAATAGCCCACTGCACTCAGGGTTACAGTAGTCAGGTGCATGAAACTGGGGCAATAGCTATTTAGTTTTACGAGGATGGCTGCAGCCTAGTAGACAACAGCCTGTCGGGATATGTTCACATGAATTTTCCATTTCGCATCGCCATCGACTTCTGCACGACTGTTTTGCGCGTTTTGCTTTTTCTTTTTCTTTTTCATATTACTGCCGGACAGAGGATGGGGAAGGATTCGCTTTCACTGATTACAGCTGTTTCGTCTAAAGGTATGGCACGCTGCGATGCGCGAGTGGTGTCTGTGTACAATACAAGTTAATTAAGCTGCAGACTGTGGCTACAGACTGTCGCTTCATAAACTCGTGAATTTTGCACGGAGCTCCGTTGGAGCCGCATCAACATGGGAGACGATAAATGCAGCTCAATATCTCCCGGGACAGGAGCCCTCTGGGGAATGTTGATTTGATTCGGGAAATTCTGACTCCCCATTTGGTCTTTATATGAATCTACATAGATCCTACATACAGTGTGACCATAGTCAGATTTCATATGATTTGTCATTTTATTTATTTCTATTAGTTTCTGTCGAAGTTGTATAATGATCAAGAAAAGGCGACTGTAAATGCGATGCTTCCATTTAGTATACAGCGTCCCCTGCAATATTTAAAATACAATATTTAACAACATTTGCAATTAAAAGGAATAAAATGTTTTTAATTAGGCCACCTTATTTTCTGCTTCTTTTCTATTTCTGGTTATGATTTCATGGGTTTGAACTTATGGCTGTGAGTTTTATTTATCTGATGATAACTTTCAAAAAACAATTTCTAAGTTGCGCTTTCGAAAATATCACAACCCTGGTAGTTGCTGGCTACAGTAAAGTCCTTGTGTCTTTTGGGGATGTTTTGTTATAGTAAAAGTGATTGTTTCTGATCCCTGTTATGTTCTTTGGTGATATGACATGTTTCACAGAGGCTGTGGAAGTGTGCTGTGCTTTGATGGGGTTTGTTTAAAGATATCATTATTTGCGTCTGAGCCTGTCTGGTGCAATATTCAGTGTATGAATGCAAACTGAGCGCAACATTGAATATGCTATCATATCCCTGTAGTGATAAGCTGTACCCCTGAAATGTCTTTGTAACTTTTGTCTCACAGTTCTTTATCAAAATTTTAGCATGCAGAGAGCATGTCTCCAACTCACCCACTGAATCCAGATCTGTTTTTCTTTGTTATTCTTTCCAAATATAGGGTGACTGGATGATGGAACAGTGATGAAGCCCAAGCGGTGGGGAAATATGCTTCCTCTACCCTGCTTCTCTCTTCTTTTCCATTTTATTTGCTTCATCCTCGTCCTCTGTTTCCCCTTAGCCTATGCTCAGTTCCTGACAGAACCGAGGGCAGGACAAGGCCTGCTGCTCTTCACCCAGCCTGCTTATAATGCCTCCATCTTCGAGAACTCTGCTGCAAGAACCTATACCAGAAGTGAGGTCAAAATGGGCATCATTCTTGCGCCACCTCGGTCTTTAGACATAAAATATTCCATCCAGTCTGGAGACAGTGAGGGAATCTTCCAGGCTGAGGAGTTTGTAATGGGAGATTTTTGTTTCCTCCGTATACGCACGAACGGGGGCAGTGGTGCCATATTGAATCGGGAAGTACAAGACAATTACACACTGACAGTTAAGGCATCTGCCCAAGGAGGCCTAGAAGCCTTAGCCACTGTTTATATCAAGGTCTTGGATACCAATGATCTCCGACCCCTCTTCTCCCCAACCTCCTACTCATTTGTTGTTTCTGAGAGCGCCCCTCTTGGTGCCAGCATAGGACGTGTAACAGCCACAGATGCCGACATGGGCTCCAATGGGGAGTTTTACTACTTCTTCAAGAACAGAGTTGAACTCTTTGCCGTTCATCCAACAAGTGGCGTCATCACCCTGACGGGTCGGCCCAGGATGGACAAACAAGACCGATTTGAGCTGGAGGTGCAGGTGGTCGACAGAGGGATGAAACTCTATGGGAACAATGGCATTAGCAGCACTGCCAGGCTGGTCTTAACCGTGGAGCGGTTAAATGAGTTTCCCCCTGTCCTCAGTGCAGTTGCTGTCGTTCCATCATTAGTGGACAAGGACTCAGTCTATGCCATTGTGACTGTGGAGGACAAAGACGAGGGGGTATCTGGGGATATAGAGTGGGTGTCCATCATTGAGGGTGACCCCTTTGAACAGTTTGTGGTTGACCGATCACCTATCGGGAATGAGTATAGAGTTAAAACTTCAGAACTGGTCGACTGGGATACATTCCCTTATGGCTGCAACCTAACCTTACAGGCTAAAGACAGGGGTATTCCTCCTAAGTTTTCTAATACTCAGGTTGTTCAGTTGTTCGTTACGAAGCCAGACCAAGTGTTGGCGAAGTTCGAGAAAGATGTTTATGTATTTAAGCTGAGTGAAATAGCTCCCCCAGGCACTATTGTAGAGGTGGTGAAAATTTCCCCAGCTCCTCTGGGTGTCAATTACAGCTTCAGCAGCCTCTCAGATCCACTGTACTTTGATATAAACCCTTTGACTGGAGTTATTACGACCACAAGGCAGCTGACAAGGATATCACAGGATTTCATAGAGATGGAGGTGGTTGACATTATTAGTCAGCAGCGGGCAAGGATCCAAATCACTATAGAGGATGCTAATGACAACTCTCCAGTGTTCAACAGGCCGTTCTATGATATTGCAATCAACGAGAGCTTACCTGTAGGCACTGTTGTTCTTGTCGTGTCTGCTGTGGATGATGATAAAGGAGAGAATGGATTTGTCACCCACACAATAAGTGGTGATCAGTCTCTTCCATTTACCATAGACCAGGACACAGGGGAGATGAGGATTACACGAGACCTGGACTTTGAGTCATCAGATGATATGTATACTTTGGCGGTGCGGGCCTCTGACTGGGGTTCACCCTACAGAAGGGAGAGTGAGGTTAATGTCACCATTCGTCTGATAAATGTCAATGACAACCAGCCTCTTTTTGAGATGGTTTCTTGTAGGGGGATGATAAGCCGTGATTTCCCTGTCAGCCAGGCTATTGTCACCTTGTCAGCTGTGGACATAGATGAGCTAGAAATGGTGACATACAAGATACTGTCTGGGAATGAATTAGACTATTTTAACTTAAGTCCAGAGTCTGGAGCTTTATCATTGAAAAGATCGTTAGCTGTGGCTAATTTAAAAAATGGGGTATTCAACCTGAAAGTAGTTGCAACAGATGGACAGTTGTTCTCTGATCCTACATTTGTGAATGTATCTGTGGTGAGGGGTAGGATGCCACCCAGGGGGTTCAACTGCAAGGAGACCAGGGTAGCCCAGCTGCTGGCAGAAAAAATGCTCTTAAAAGCATCTGCTATGGCAAAACTAAGACCAGATGAGAGATATACGGACCTTTTCTCTATGAACAAACAGGCTCCACAGTTTGAGGCATTACCTACGAGTATTCTAGTGAGAGAAGACCTCGCCACTGGCGCCAGTGTATTTCAGGTGAGAGCGCGAGATGGTGACACAGGCTTCAATGGCCGTGTTCTCTTTTCCATATCTGATGGTAACAAAGAAAACTGCTTCAATATCAACATGGAGAATGGGTTGATAACTGTATTGCAGCCAGTAGACCGTGAGCGATTGGATCGTTACTTCCTTAATATCACTATCTACGATCAGGGCGTTCCTCAGATGTCTAATTGGAGACTCCTGACTATGATCATTGAGGATGCAAATGACAATGACCCCCAGTTTTATCAGGACAGCCCCTCTGCTCTTGTCTTAGAAAACTCTGCCATTGGTATGGAAGTTATTACCATCAATGCATTTGACAGAGACATAGGTCAAAATGGACAGCTCTCCTACATAATGCTGACTACTGTCCCTCAGTTTGGAATTGACAGTGAAACAGGAAGTGTGTTTGTTGCCAGCCACTTGGACAGAGAAACCATCCCAATGTTCGTACTGAAGATCGAAGTGAGAGACAAGGCCGAAAGAGGCACTCGAAGGTCGTCAGTCACTACTCTAAGTATAATAGTGGAGGATGTCAATGACTGTGCTCCAACTTTCATCCCAAGCAGCTACAGTGCACGAGTGCTGGAGGACCTTCCACCAGGGGCTGTGATTACCTGGGTGCAGGCTCAGGACCCAGACATTGGCCCCGGTGGACAGGTCCGATACTCCTTGATTAATGACTTCAATGGCACTTTTGAGGTAGGTGATGTCACTATTTGTGTTGTCTATACTGTTGCGTATGCTGATCCTCTTTTTTATTGGCAGTTTATGATGAATGGGGTTGTAATGCTTTGTACAGGTCGATGCTGTGAGTGGAGTGCTGAGGATTAGGAAGGAGCTAGACTTTGAGAAACAACAGTTTTTCAACCTGACATTACTTGCTGAGGACAGAGGAGTACCTAGCCTCATCAGTCAGACATTTGTGGAGGTGGAGGTGCGTAGCACACACATATACACACACATGCAGACACACAAACTTGTATCAGAACAATGATCAGTTTCATCAATTGAGCATTAACATTAATAGTTTTCTTGGTTAATTTCCAAGCCAAAATTTACAAGTATTCTTTAATGCTCCTGCTATTTTTAATGTAAGGATACAAATACCTGTGTGACAGCATTTACATTATGGTACCCTAAAGCTCAACAGTACCAACCCACAACAATGAAAATAACTGATAAAAATGAGTATGAATAAATATAATGTTAAAGGAAAAGCTGCAGCATGCCCCACAATTCAATTCAGTTCTGTTTAAAGAACCATTTGGGTTGGGTTGGGTTACATTTCATGTCAGGAAATCATGTCAGTGGACCTGAATAGCTGCTAGCTATAATGCAATTAAAGACAATATTGGCATATTAGTCCAACGCTTTACAGCGTTTAAATCATACTGTACAGTGCGACACATATCTTCACTGAATTATTCTAAATTTCAGTCAAAATGAAAGTGAATCATTACATTTCTCCAGGTAGTGGATGTCAATGAGAATTTGTATGCACCCTACTTCCCTGACTTTGCTCTGAGAGGCTCAGTGAAGGAGAACTCTCGTGCGGGCACAAGCGTCCTGACAGTCAGCGCTAAGGACGACGACAACGGACGAGATGGCGTGTTGAGGTACTCTGTCAGAGGAGGCAGCGGACTGGGCACTTTCACCATTGACGAAGACACAGGTGTGACACAAGATCAATTTTGAAGCCTATTTATGTAAAGTGAAAATCCAATAAGTTGCAGTGCCATGCATGGAATATCAACACCCAAATGCGCTGCTGATCATTGCACATTATTGGGAATCTTACCGTTTCTGTGCCGTTGCTGGTGACTTTCTCATGTGTGTGGTTGAGCTCAACTTTCAGAGCGTCACTGCTTGATAGCATGATTTTTTTGAGTAAACGCGTGTGTGTATTAGATTTAGAGAGGTAAAGAGAGTCTACGAGGTACAGTCAGAGTCACTGTGTTGATGGGGACTCACGTGGGAGCTGTGTACTGGGAGATCATTACTGTAATGAGGGCAGCATGGCAGCTACACTGGCTGGGCCTCGGGCTGCTCAGTACAGCTGATCCAGTGCTGTGTGGATAACATTGATCAAGGCTTTCCTGCACAGCACCACCACCCTCTCCAAGAGTAGTGAAATCACTGTGACTTATTTAAGGAGGCCTGACCCAAAAAAAGCACGTCGTTGTCTCGAACTGTCCTACAGTGTCAAACTGCAGCTGAAAACATGTTGAATCAAACGAGAAGCCGTGACTCACTCATCTAAGCATAAAGTGAATCAAATACCCAGGATGAAAATAGGACACTTCATATACGTTCATATTGGCTTTTAATATGTATTTATATAGGACAGCCTTTCTCTGCCTCTCTCTCTCTCTCCATATATATACGTACGTATGTGTGTGTGTGTGTGTGTGTGTGTGTGTGTGTGGACATTATGATCCTGTGCATTCAAACCAACCAGAGAAATAGTGTTCTGTAGGCACAGAGATATTCGCTTGAATCTAAGACAGCCCTGTAAAAACCAAGTCAGCGAAGTCTGCATATCTGAAATTTTCATGGGAACGAAAAGTAGGTGTGAGCGAGAACTCTTGCTGTCCTATCAAGGCTCATTGCAGTCTGTCTCTATCCGTGGTGCTGAAGCTTTTAAATCTAATCGCTCCTTGTGTATCTCTCCATGGTTCTAAAACATTCAAACTTCAAGCTCCAAAATCAGTCCCTCATTCACTCATTCTCTCATCCCTGCATGATACCGCAGGGTACTCCGTAGTGAGTAGTCTTTCATAATCACCGCTGATGCTCAGCGTTACCACTGACAGGTCCTGCATTGCGAAGGTGAGAACTGTGGGAATTTTGAAGGCTTAAAGTTTCTGCTTTACTGTTTAAAAGGAAGGAAGTAGTCTCTATATGTCACTGCTCCGCCTGCGAACAGTCTACTAAAATTTAACTAGATATTCTGCATTGCAATGTAATGCAGATTACATTAAAGAGTCATAATATTTCAGGAATATTTTATTTAGATTTTCCTTACTCGGTACTCACTAATTTAATTACAATATATCTGACATACTATGTGCTTTTTGTCTTCACTCTGGAAACTTTTTTTTTAATTGCTACCAAAAATGAATGAACAGCTTTCCTGGTAATCACCTTGTAAAACCTACATTTTTACAATCAACATTATATTTGACTAAATACATTTTGTTGGATGAACAAAATCTTAATTGTTCATGTTTAACTGTAAACTCTAACAATCACTATTTAATCAAATAACAACACGATAATAACAGACACACTGTAGCAGCAGGTGTTAAGAAGTTCTTATTAATTCAAGCTCACGTTCTTTATTTGTCATGTGCATGAAAGTCACACTGACGCAGTTGTAGGCAATGAAATGCTTGTTCTCAGGCTCCCTCCAACAATGCTCATACAATATGTATCAAAAAGAAAATCGTGTAAGTAAATGAGAAATGTGAATGTAAGTGAATCTGAGACACAAGGCATTAAATAGTGGCAAAGTCAAAATATAGGAATAAATAAAATTATCTATCTATCTATCTATCTATCTATCTATCTATCTATCTATCTATCTATCTAACCAGGACACAAACAGGAAATGCACATAAATGTACACACTGTGATGGTTTAACAACTTGTCAGCAGTAGTAAAATAAACAGTGAACAGCAGCTATATATATATTTATAGTAGTATATATTTAGTAGTATACAAGTAAGGGTTAGGGTTAAAGCTTTACTTTAATGTGTGGCCCCACAGAATTCAGTCATAAACTATAAACGTTTTACTAGACAGCAATATAAATGCTAATATTCTGGGATTTATAAAATTCGCATTTAGGCTCAAATTTGTCACCAGACTGTTACATAATTACAACAATAACCTACATACAGAGCAGTGGTTAATTTTAGCCAGTAGATTTGATTTTAGCACTTATTTTTAGGGAACACATGACAGCGTTCCTATTCTGGCCTCTCACTTCTGGTCCCTACTGTACATGACTTGCACTGGAGGCCTGTATTGACCTTTAAGTAGGCTAATTAGTATTGACTGTATTGGAGAGGGAAAGAGATGGACACATAGAGAGAAAGTCTCTCGTCCTCACAGTCTTGCTCTCTTTTTATACATAACTATGTACAACAGTTGCGTATGCACTGTACTCATAGACAAATTGGTGTTACAGTACATATACAGATCCCCACAGTCTTACGTATTAAAACCACAGTAAGGAGCATCGCAGCCGGCGAGAAAGTTTACTGAGTGCAGATTTTCCAGGGGAAATCAGAGTGCTTGTTAGAGCAGAAAGTGAAGGGAGGGGGAGTGGAAGTGAAGCGAGGAAAGGAAGGAAGAGGATGCAGGGGAGTCTGGAGTACATGAAAAGTGTCAGAAGAAAATACTGCTTTCTTCCTCCTTTTTGTATTTATTCTTTTTTCTTTTGGGAAGTTTTTTTTTTTGTCTTTATAAGCTGGGCCTTTTGTTATTTTCCCCCTAATAGTATGAACATGCGAAAAGATCGATGCCTTTTTGGTATCAGATAAGGCCACAGCAGGTGCATGCCAAGTTTACCCTCATGGAGTGTTTCATTTTATCTAGTGGCGTAGAAGTCAGTTTTGTCAGGCGTGGACAGAGTAGCGCTGCGCTGTCCTCCCACCATGCATTTAGCTGCCATGTTGAGTGGCTTTACTCTGACTGCTTGTCAATCTTTGGCTCTTAGTGCCAAAACTAAGTATGTGACGATAGAGTGTGACAGACAGTGAGAGAAAGTAAAAGAGACAGAGAGAATCAGAGAAAATGTGAGAAAGATCTTTTTTTTTTTGGCCTGTCTTAACTTGTGCACCCCCAGCAGCCCTCTGTAGTTTGTAAATTGGCTCTACGATGCATCTCTGATGACACCCCCATTGTCTGTCATACCTGTTGTCCATGAAGAGCCACTTTTCCCACATTTGATATTTAGATGTTTACGATGACTCACTCCGATATATGGTGGAAAGCACAGGCAGTATCAAAGAAGAAGTAGGATCTTCTCTGGCTTAAACCCTTCATGCTGCTGTACTTTGAACAAAAATTGGTATTCTTGTCATTGGTTAGGGGGAAAGCAAGCCCTGCAATTTCTCATTGGGCAGCTGTCAGAAGCCACTGCTCTTCTATTAGTGAGTTTGCAAGCTCCAGGATTTATCACAGTCAAGATAAAGCACACTTTAAGTTACAGGCAAACGCACGTTTAAAAAGCAATCCTTTCTACATTTGTTAAAAATTAACGGGCTGTTTTTTTTGTGTGTGATGTCCTCTTTTCTGCCACACACAGAGCTATTCAGTTTTGTGTCCAGATGCAGAGAAACACAATACTTTCTCATTAATCTTAGGATTGATTATTGGATATGCTGGCATTAATGAGACAGCGGCACCCCAGAATCTGAGCGGAGAAATTAAATAGACACGACGGATTAAACCCAAGCATATTGTGAGCTTCTAGATTAGAAAATATGCCCTATATGACCCTTCAGTTTTTTTTGTTCACTCTGTGAAGCGTGTTATTTATGGTGAGAATGAATGCTGTCAAGTCAGATTTATATTGAATTCACTGAATAGTGCCTGTCGGTCTTAAAAGTTCAAAGAGCTTTTGAAACAGCCAGCTCTGTTTTCCTCGTCTCTCTCTCTGTCAAGCTATCTGACAGAGATGAGATGTGCTTTGAAAAGGACATGGTCAAGGACGACAGAGCAAGGATGTGTTTCAGCGTACACTTTTACTATGCATTGTGCATGCCCTGGCAGCTGCTTAGTCATAATCTGACATTTTCACACACTGTCTGGTGATAAGGTAACACCCTGGATATGCGGCCGAAGAGGCTGCAACAAGACTGGCTCAAGCGCAGGAAAAAAAAGCAACACGGTCACACCTCTGGTCACTGATTTGTATGCTTGTATGGCTGTAACCTGGGCATGTGGGGTTTGTAGTGGAAGGCCATGTTAGGCAGCAGCAGACATCTACTGTCTGCAAATCAAGTTCATTTTCTGGCAGCCCCAACAAAGGATCAATTTTGGACTTTTTTTTTTTTTTAAGAAGAATACTAATGTGATATTTTAATAATACATCCAGAAATGATCTCTGACGTGGTACTTGGGCTCAAGCTCTCTGGTTAGAGGATTTTCACTGAACAGCAACATATTTTTTCTGATTGTTGAGATGATATCCAGCAAAATGTTTTTAATAGGGTGGCCGAGGTTAGGCACTGAATCAAGCCGGAGAGGCACAGAGTATGTTTACCCCAGGGGCCTGAAGGCTGGGCTGAACCATCTTGGCTCTCTCTGCCTCCCAGGAGTCACGGATATAGACCTTTATTTATTTTTGTCAAATTAAAGGAAGCCTCGATTTGGTCTTCTATTTGTGCTGCACGGCTGGAAAAGCACAGCTTTGGATAAGAATGTGTTGGAGTAAAAACAATGCAAAAAGAGTAAAAAATACCCAGACACTGATGTTTACTTATCTTACTACTTTGCCCATGTGTAACACAGTATAGCAACAGCGTGTTGCCTTGGCAACAATGTGGTCTGAATATGAAAACTAAGGCTTCATTAATATAAATTTGGCTTGACAAGGAGCTCGTCTGGAACAATACGGCGAACCAACACCAAAGACTGCTCTTAACACTTCCAATCCTAAATTAATGGTAACACATTGTAGGTCTTTGCAGAGAAGAGCATGAACCATCAAATTCACCAGTCCTTAATTAGAAAAAGTGTGACAGCAGAAAATAGCATGAAAGAGCCAGAGTAAATATACACTTGCTCACACGTCACAGTCTCAGCTCTGTCGAGTGTCTTCTTGGGGTTAATTGCTTGTGTACTCAAGCACAGATGCACAGACTCTGCAAGCATTGGCCACATTCTGTCTGTGTGTGTCTGCCTTCGCTCTGACTGAATTCCTTTAAGTTAGTTGAAACAACAAACTCATGCTGGCTTTTTGAAAGTTCTGTGATTTAATGAGGAGAGTTTGTGTGCTTTGAACAGAAAATGCATCACCTGCTCACTTTGTAAGAACCGTGTTGATAGAAGTGATGCGATTAGATGCATATGTTATTTTTGATCCCGACGTGAGATTTCCTTGTTTAAATAAACTGCACGTGTCACTCATGACCTTGCACCATCCTGGCTTCAGTGCTTTTGGCAGTGTTTGGAAATTACATGAATGAACCCTAAAATCTAGAGTGTGAACTCACGCATGTGTGTCATGAAAAAAAAAAAAAAAAAAAATTCACCCATGTGTCATCCATTGTGAGCGTTCCCTTTGTTCCTCAAGAGGTCACCAAAGCTGTCAGCTACTCATCTTCCTTAAGGCCACTAAACACACGCCAGTCAATGTGTGTGAGTGTCTGAGTGTCTGTGTGTGCGTCTTTATTGGTGTAGGGCAGTTCAGGGTACGTTTAGCACACAGCGAATTGCAGCGGGAGCAGTTTGGTCAGCTGTGATTAGCTGTAGAGAAGCTGAAACATTGAAGGTGACTACAGCGGCGCCACTAATGCCTGTGAATGTCAGTGCAGCCAGGACACAAAGTTTACTCTGAATTTGTGTCTTTGCCTCCGGAAACTTGGTATTCAAAGTCTTTCCCCATGAGATCTTTCAGGGATGTATTCTGCTGATGACACCCAAACTGCCCCTTTACACACACACACACACACACACACACACACACACACACACACACACACACACCTGATAGAAGTGCACAATGAATAACTGCATAAATCGTTCTCTCGGCTTCAACAGGGGTGATTTACACTGCTGGTATCCTGGACTGTGAGACCAAGGACTCCTACTGGCTTACAGTCTATGCTACAGACAGAGGGGTTACACCCCTGTCAGCATCTATTGAGGTCTTCATTCAGGTACCCACACACCCACACCGATACTCATATTGAATGAAACATGCACAAGAAGCCTGATACAGAGGAAATTGATATGAAACCTGAAACCTCCTCTTCCCGGGGGTCCAAAGCTCCTGTGCGGTCAGCAAGCTGTACAGCTCACAGCAGCAACAGTTAGTCGCAGTTAGCAGCACATAAAGCTACCTGTCCACCAGTAAAACTCCATAAATCACAGAGAGTTAAGGCAGAGCAGCCGGAGGACCAGAAAACAAAAAACATCTAGCTGCTGATTGCTGCTGAACCCAAGTTACATAGTGCAAGAAAAGGTGTTCTGTGAGGAACAATTATAGTTACATAATGTTCCTTTAATATATTTAGGTAATTTTTTGTAACTTCAAGGCAGGGAATTTGTCCCAAATCCATCTTTTGCCCCATTTTTAGTATACGTGCCATATTTGCTTATGCAGTGCTCAATTCTCTCGTATGCAGCTTGCAAACATGCACCTGCAGGCTAGGTTTAGTTTAGTGTTACATTCAAAGTAACAGTATGAGCCTCAACAATCAGTGTGTTACTCTCTAAAATGCTGACGGTGCTCAGTGCAGTGGATAACTTTAGCAAAGCTCAGTCTGTAAGCAAGAGATACAGACTGGAGGGAATTCTCTGCTTCAGCTTTTGTTTTATTTGGCGCTAAGTAATCCACTGTCTAAACACTGAAATACAAACATCACTGCTCTGACGATGCTTACCCTTTGGGGAGAAGTTCAGCAGAGTGTAAAACAACAAACAGCCTTTCCTGGCTTCTGGATATTCAGGTGTCTTGGTGTGTTCGGGTGCTTTACTCCGAGCCTCTTCATCACAGACAAAAATAGAGAGATTAATCAGGCAAAGGTGCTCCTCATTCAGCGGCTGAACCGTCTTGGCTCTCTGTTGCCTCCCAGCAAACACTCAATCAAGGCTCTGTTTGCCATAAATATTCTAGATCTATGCCGTAAGAGGGGAAATTAATTTGCAGTGCATTTAAAGTGTGACATCTATGACATTTTCTGGTGAATAAATTTCCATTTTGTGATTGATAATGGATCAACTCGCACCCAGGCCACGCTGCACTTCATGAACCGTTGATTAACAAAGATACTAAAATCTGCAGATGGAGTTTCCTCACTACAATGCAATATTACCATGCATGCTGATTTAGAAGGTTTGATCAACACGTTTTGCCAATTCGGATCCATTGCACATAAACTGTTACAGGTACAAACAACACTGTTTGTTCCTCTTACTTGTCCAATTCTACCTTCTCTCCCTCCCTCCTCTTTATCTCTCCGTTTTCCTCTCCTTCATTTCTCCCCTCTCTCTCCCTCAGGTAGAAGATGTCAATGATAATGCTCCCCTCACCTCGGATCCTATCTACCACCCTGTCGTCATGGAGAACTCTCCAAAGGATGTGTCAGTCATCCGTATCCAGGCGCAGGACCCTGACCTCACCGCCACGCCCAGCCGTCTGAGTTATCGCATCACTGCTGGCAACCCGCAGAACTTCTTCTCTATCAACCCAAAAACAGGTGAGACTCACATTGATTCATTCACTTAAATGCCTCGCTAACGTACTTGGCAGTATCATGTGGTAGAGTAATAACGTAATTTGTAATATATCCTTTTAAACAACGAATTATTCCACCAGTTTTTTTGTGTTCATATGTTTACATGCTTCTGAAATGACTGAAATGTTCTTTCATCATGCACCTCCTACTCCACGTTCATTCAGTTAAAGCCTTTGGTTCCCACACAACAAATTAAAAAGACTTTTGTGCCCACACAGTCAAACATCTAGGACACCGATGAGCCGCCCAGACAATCGTCACAGCACTCTTAACTGAATATTGCTTCCAGTCTTCTTTAGGGGCGAAAGCTCTTTACAACGTACTTGAGGAAATTAGTGTAGTTCGTTTTTTATTAAGCCAGTGTGTGGGTGAATATCTTCTAATCATGAAGGAATGTACAGTCAAAGCAATTTTCTTTCCCATTACTTTTGTTCCCTGAAGAACGTCCAAATTGGTTATATATAGTAACATGAATAAAAACATGCTTTTCTAAGATGGTTATTAAAAGGGGAAAATGAAAGCTGGAGATGGCAAAAGGTCGGAGCTTGTGAGGTGATGCTCGGACAACCTGTGGTTGCACATTGCCTCATGCCTCCAGCTTGTAGGAACATACCGCATGACGAATTAAAGCCTGTGAATCAGCAAAAAAGTGCAAAAAAGGGTTAAGTTTGCACCCTGTTCCTGTCCTGACCAGGTTTACTTTAATGTACCTATGCAAAAATGGCCACCTGTTTCTGTGAATATAGCCTAACTGGGTGGTAAAACTTGCCTTTTATTTTATGCAGTAGTCTGTAGGTAGTGTCTGGATGGACTGGGCTGTAAAGATGACATCATAAATTGTGAGTGTATTTCCAATTTAGCATTGCACTCCTACAGTATAACATTGTCGGACTCACAAAAAGTATCAAAATCGATGCAGCAGAAGCAGAGTTATTGTCTTTTTTATTCCACACATTCCTCGTCCTTGTCAAAGTGGTGGCTGCATTACCCACAATGCAACTCAACCACCGACAGTTTGATTTGGGAGGTCTGACTTTTTCCACATATGCAGTATGCTGTAAACAGGCTTTGATGGGTGGTGCTCCCCTTTAAATTTAGGACCCAATGGTGAAACTTTGAGCTTAAATTCAGCCGTTTCCTGCTTTTAATCAGTGCCTAGATGTTTACAAAAGTCTCCTTTTTCAAGACTTTTTGTATAACCTGAGAGCATTTGTACATATATTTTATTTAGATGTTCTCAAAATGTTTCTAGAACCACAAATCTTTTCTACACATCTGTGAATTTTATGTGCTTGTAAAATCTTTTTTTTAAACATTCACACTGTTGAATTCCTAATGCACTTTTTTAACAGGCTCACAAAAGATGATTTATAGCTGCAGCCTGAGAACTGAACATCATCTCACAACACTATGCCAGATCCTCATTTCCAAAGTCTTTTCGGCCCTGTGCAAAAGACAGGATCGCTGTCAGAGCTGGCTTGGTGCCATACTTTTCACAGTTTCTTGAAAACAT
Organism: Chaetodon auriga; assembly: GCF_051107435.1. Taxonomy (NCBI): domain Eukaryota; kingdom Metazoa; phylum Chordata; class Actinopteri; order Chaetodontiformes; family Chaetodontidae; genus Chaetodon; species Chaetodon auriga. The sequence continues at coordinate 12,113,835 of NC_135088.1, forward strand.
TTTAAAATCTCCTTTTATTTTTCAAGTAACACTGATTTATCGACAAAATGTCTTCGTTTGGAAAATTCCAAGATTGTATCTCCACAGAATACAAGCATTTTCAAGCAAATAAATTCTGATGTGTTTCAGTTTTGGCTGCCAAGCTTGAAATCAAGGCTCTATGCATTCTCAGAACAAGCTTAGCTTGAAGCTTTCATTAAAGAATTATTGACGAGGTGTAATGTTTTATTCAAATCCTGAGGAAAAAGAAAATTGTGAAGTCTATTCTGTCTCTGCCCTAGTTTAAGTTATGAGTGTTTCAGTAAACAACAAAAGGGATATTTCAGCTTTTCCAGGGACCTGTATTCTGATTCACAGAAATATCAATGTACTTACCAAAAATCAATGGCCTATACGTAGCACACAGCCTGCCAGTTGTCAAGCTTATGATAGAAGGACGTTGCGAACGATGTGCTGTTGCATGTTCACTCTCTTTGTTGTTGGGTATTTCCATTTCTCTTGCTTTTTCCTCTACAGCAAGGGTGCCCAAACTTTTTAATTAGATGTCCTAAATATATAAAGAGTATATGTACTGCACAAAAAATAAAGCAGCATAAACAGCGATTTATATTGTACTTTTTGTTTTTTTACTAGAAACATCTGGCCGCTCAAATCAAAAACTTATGAAGGGCCAACTTTGGCCTGCTGGCCCCACCTTGGGCAGCCCAGGTCTATAGCATGAATATGCTCTTATGCATTACACCATCATGGATATACAGTATTGACGATATGTAGGGAAGTGGACTATGGCAGGGTTAAAAAACTAATATTGATCCCATTTGAGAGATACTGTTTACAGACAGATGTAAACTTGACCCTTTGAAAGTAAAGTGTGTAAGAGTCAGGTCATATATCTCTTAGCTGTAATAATCAATCACTGTGTGTGTTAATGCATCTGTGTCATTAATATAGCTGTAAAATCACACCTTGTATGTGTGTGTGTGTGACAGAGAGAGAGAGAGAGAGAGAGAGAGAGAGAGAGAGAGAGAGAGAGAGAGATTTTTTGTGGCAATTTAATCAATTGATTAATTGGTTACAGCAGTGTGTTAGAGAGGGCAGTTCTATTGCAATGAGTCGATGAAGATGATGCTGCTCTGTGGAGTACATGTGTTCATGTCTCTGTGTGAACCTCAACACACATCTCACAGCTGTATAAAAGCCATTTGCGTGTGTGTCTGTGTGTGTATGTGTGTCACAGGGGAGAGTTTTGAGCCATCTGAGCCCTGCTGTCTGACTCTGTCAAAGAGCCACATTATTTTGTTATCTGCTACTCATTAGTTCTTTACAAGAGAACTCATATTGATGACCATCTTGTTTACGCTGTGATAAATGAACTCTCACTGCAGTGCTGAGCGATTGGTTTTTAATGTTTCATGCAATCTTCCTCTCGGAGGCCACTCTTCAGGTTGGCTTCCACCAGCTTATTGAATCCCAATAAATAATGTGGAAATTGTGGATTTCTTTTTTGGTGTATGTGTAGATATTCCGCATTCTGCAGTTGTAGAAAGGCACAATTACGAGGTTTGAATTTGAATACATAATTAGCACAAGGCTCACAATGACTGACTTTGCCAGTCTGTTAGTTTGGTAATGAGAAATGCATGATTCGGAGTTGCGTTCAATATGAATCACTCCTCACTGTTTACTGAGTCAAAAACTTTCCATGTACCAGAGTGATTTCATTGGATAGATGTATAAACAAAACCCAGCTGATTGATTTGCTTTCATGAAGCAGCTGTCAGCCACACTATGACCTGAGCTGCTCGCAAACGCCTTCAAGTTTCAAATTGTTTTTCAAAACTAGGTTTGGGGTGGTTCAAAGTAATGCATTTTTCAAGTTCACTCTGGAAGTGTCAGTTTGATGGGTCTGAGGTACTGCAACAATTCCCAAAATGTATTGAAGCTAAACTTTGAATGAGTGCAAAGTGTGTGAATGTGCTGTGACAGCTTACAGTGCTGTCTGTTTGTCTCCGGGTGTGTGAGTGAAGCCTACCTCCTTTGGGGGTGAAAACAGAACAGATAAGTGTTGACACAGGGTGTTAGATGGAGTGCTTCTTATAAAAGCATGCATGTTTGCCGAGTGCCGTCATGGAATCACGGTCGCTCTGTGACCTTTTTTTAACAACCCACTATTGGATTGTATTGGTTTTGTCGTACCAGGATATTAACAGATCAACTGCACATGTTTCGGTCAATATTGATGATCAACAAGGAAAAGTAGGGATTTTGAAATCTTAAGTTTTTATTTTTACTCTTGCCCCAGTTAGAAAGTGAATCAAAGCTATTCCCCTTACATGGCTGAGAAGTAGGCTATGAATTGACAGTTTTGTAAAGGAAAGAGAAGAAGGCTAAAGACTTGAAACAGGCCACTGCACCATTACATGCACTTTGTGTGAAAGTGTGGGTGGGAATTTTTAATTCTTTTTTCCTCCTGTCCAATTAGAACAGAGGCTTGTCCGACTGTAGATGTGCAGCTAGCTGTAGATCATTGATTTTTATCAGAGTTGTTACTCGTTCTGTGTTCTGCTGAACAAGCCCCCCTCCCCCCTCCCCCCTCCAGTCTCTCTCCTCTCTCCTGCTTGTGACCGCTGCTCTAGATTTACTCCTAATTTGCTTAATTGAAGTTAGCCTGCGTAGCAAGCTCAAGGTGACACTGTGATATGCGCAAGCACGAGAGTGTGTGAGTGTGAGTGTGCGTGCACCATTAGTCTATCCACTGAGTGTTGACTGCACATTATTTAAACATCCAAAATAATCCTACTTCACTGCAACGCTTCATTACACTGAAACAAACACATTATCGCGATTCAAGCACATTCAGTATAATCACTGCACATAGAAATCTGCACAGAAATAATTTCAATATGAATATATTTTGTTATTTGTGCATGGACCCGTGTGTGTATGGATGTCTTTATTTGCACGTGCATGTTGAGTACTTTGTGAATGAAAATAAGAACGCTGCAGCAGGCAGATATATTCTTTCTAAAACAACAAAATAATCATATTGCATTTTTTGCTGTGCATTTGTATTTGTATGTAAACTAGATCCAGGTTATGACAAATGTACCCATTTCAGTGTGTTTGGAGGCTCTTGTGAGATGTTTTATATTATACAAGGAATGTGATCAAAACATTCATTTCTCCTGGAAAATAAAAATCGGCTTACAATATTGTAAAACTGTCATATAATGGGTAAAGCTTCTTATGGATTAGTGCCTGCATTTTTCTCCCTTGTTTCCCTTCTAGCCCAAATAATGTCTGGAGAGCCTGTTTAACTCTAAACAACTAAAGTTTTTACTGACTGAACCCACAAATTATTGATTGATTGGCACAAACTCTGTGTGTGTGTGTGTGTGTGTGTGTGTGTGTGTGTGTGTGTGTGTGCATGCAGTCTTTTTACAATGACAGTGGGCTAGCAAGCAAACCAAAAAAAAAATAAGAAAACACTGAAATAAAAAGAAAGAACAAAAAACAACGGGGGACAATGTGTCCATCGTTGTCTGTGATCTCCAGTGCAGTTTTTCAAACCGTCTAACCATCATGTGAATAATCCGGTTCGATCAAAGCTATTATCAATAGCCTCACTCCTTTCTCTCTGTCCTGGTGCCATGCTGCTGAGTGACCCTCTGCTACAAAGTGCCATATGAACATGTGCCAAATGCCATCCTCTCTGCCAAGGCTGCAGGCTCTATTTTTTCAGCGATATGAGTGTGTGTGAGTGTTCACACACACTCATTTTTAAGTGGAAAACTTTCTGATTTAGCTTTAAAGAGGTCATATTGTGCTTGTTTTCAGGATCACACTTTTATTTTAGGTGTCTACTGCAATAGATTTACATCCTTTAATATTCAAAAAACATTTTTTTTTCCAGTGTCCATTGCTGCAGCACTGCTTCTCTGTCTGAAATGCTCCGTTGTAGCTCCAGTCCTCCTTAAGGCCCCCCTCCCAAAAAGCCCAGCGTGCTTTGATTGGTCAGCTCATGCAGGCCTGAGCCAGCACTGCTCATAGTGTTTCACGTCAGCTCTGTCAGTGACTTTAGCTTCCAGCTGGCTGCAGTTCTACCATGAATATCACAAATAAGAATAAAATAAAAACTTCACCACTGCCCGTGTTTGAGCATGGATCTGTATTTGCCTCAGCCCCAGTGGGCCACGAACATGACAGCTTGTATGACTTGAGCAAGCTAGCTGCTGGGTGCTGATCAAAGTTCCACAATGTTTCCAAGCAAATTAATTCTTGCAGTTTAATCATTTCTTTTTCATACATTGCCATATTGTTACTTCACATCTATGAAGTAAATTTACATACAGCAGCAACACATGCACACCTACCGACAAGGATCCTGGGACAGAACAGGCTTCGCGTAACAACAAAGCTAATGCTACCTGAGCTAGCTGTGCAGTATAAACACACAAAAGCAACATGAACAGTTACCAGCATCAAACCTACTCCTCATATTATTTGGTTGGCTTCAAACGAGGCTCACTGTTGACTCAATGTTTCAATATTACATCACTTCAACATCACTCCCAGTCTGTGGGATTAGCTACATTATTTGTGCAACATGCTAGTACAAAGTTAGTCAAGCTTAATCAAGTTGGGTCATGGACAGCCAGTGTTGATCCTTTGTACAACTTGTAGCATTACTGGCCCTCATTGAGCGGTTCGATGGAGTAATGTCAAAATGCGTGCACTGTGTGCATTTCAATGTGCATGTCCTGTTGTTGTGGAGACATATACGTCACTTTTCCATCAAAAATAAAGTTAATCAACTGCATCTCCTGTGATGGTGGGAGTAGAAGATAAAGATGTGTTGGTATGTTGGTTCTTGCAGCCAGCAACAGAGAAACTGGCTACTTTGCTCATTACCTTCCACATAGACAGGACATCATCTTGGCATAGGATGGTCACCAAGCTGAACATTTTCGAGAAGTTGTATTCACACTAACTGATGAGGAGACACAAACTGCAATTTCAGGTCTTTATCAACCATCTTCACATCTGTGTTTGTGTAATCTAAAGTTGCTCTTTTACAATTTTCTAGGGCTAATCACAACAACCGCGAGGAAACTGGACAGAGAACAACAGGCAGAGCACTTTCTAGAGGTACAGAAAAACCTGAACACTGCTCATGGTATTATTGTTTATCTGGCCATGCCACCTGCCACAGCCCACTATTAACAGAGACAGGGTAGAGGACAACCCTGGCAGGCCCTCAAGGATCCATAAACTGTGATGAATGGTTGTAGTTTTGGGCCCCAGGTTTAGGATTTTCTAAATGTAATCATTCATCATTGGTTATCTTCTCTACTCAGGATGAGAACACGGACGGGAGGAGTTGGTCTGCCCAGCATTTGATAAGCGCAGACACTGGGCATACAGATAGCTCTGTGATTACCATTTCTGTTGCTCCTGCTGCTCTGCATGCAGATGAACCTGATAATCAGAGATTCTCTACTTTAGAGACATGAGCAAACTTCTACCTCCCCAGACTTTTCTTACAACTTATTAAATGCTGCTGAATCTACAAGCACTTTGCTCTTCTTCAAAATGGAATGAAATAACCCACAGTTGACCCACAGTACTGTAGCTCGGTGTTTTGTTTCTGTATTGCCAATTGACTTGTCTAGACTCAATAACTCTTTGTACAGATTTGTTCAGCTCCAGTACTTAATAAGAACCCAGCGTACTGTGTGACAACACACCACAAAATGAAAGCAGCAAAAGTTGTATAAAGAAGCTTGCATCTAACAGCATGATACACTTAAACAGTCACACCCACAGGCAGTTTAAACTGGGGTCAGAGAAGTCTTTGTTGTTGCATCGTCCCATCCTGTCCTGTCCTGTCTTGTCCTGTCCTGAGATTTCAATAGGAATGCCAGTCCATGCATGCCACCCACTGCTCTGCCTGCCAGTCTATGCTGCCTGTTTGTAATTAATAGTCTAGTGAGCAGTCAGGCTGGCAGCAGTGGTGTTCACCCTGATCTGATCCAATTGATCAGTGATCAGACCTCTGCCTCTGCCTCCAGGGGATCAATAATACAAAGAGATTTCTCGTGAGCTCAGCAACACGTGGTCCTGTGCTCTGCACAACAGTCAGAGCCAAGATTTAAGATGTTAATAAATGTATGCACAAATAAAATCCCACACATAGAACAAAACATGTCCAAGACACAATGATGCATCTCTAAGACTTCCTGATATGTGTTCTTTTGTTTCTGCGCTCGTACACTTGTGTGTTTTCCTCAGGTAACTGTTATAGACGGCCCAGTGACCACCCGCCAGTCTACTGTGTGGGTCATGGTTCATATTGAGGACGAGAACGATAACCCGCCCACCTTCCCTGAGGTCACCTACCGCATCAGCTTGACTGAACGAGACCGCAACAAACGTGGTGAACCGGTCTACCGTGTCTTTGCTTATGACCGGGACCTCGGAGCCAATGGCAACATCACCTACAGCATCATTGATGGTAATGAGGACGGGAAGTTCAGCATTGACCCCAGGACTGCTATGGTCTCGTCAAAGAAGATGGTGACAGCAGGAAGCTATGATATCCTCAATGTGAGTTTCATATACCAGGTTTTTTATAAAAGGCTCCTGATTCTTTTTTAATTGCTATTTGGTGTAAACTTGGCAACTAAACTTGGAGAGATTTCAGCTAAAATACAGCACTCATTAGCAACATGGCACACTTGACAATAAATCCATAGTCTGAATTACAGGGTAAAGATGGTCTTACAAGGGATAAGACTAACCTCTTTCGGGCGCAGTGTTCTTCTCTTTCCAGTTTTACTTTTCACATTCCTATTTCTTGTTTAGGGATGGGAACCAAGAACTGGAACCATTGAGAACTGGATCCAAATTGTCTGATCGGTCTGAACCGTATAACCCTGAGCTTTTATCCATGCTTGCATGTTCTTCTGATAGTTGAACAATGATGTCAAAGTCATGAGAGGAAGAAACAAGGAAAGATGACATCAGTGCTAGTTGTAATGTGCTAAAAATGAGCATTTCAAATAAGAGTGGAAGCACCAGCAATATGCTGAAACATGTTTCTATGCAACATGGGTTTACATTCCAGGAATGCAACGCTCTTGACGCTCCATGCATGAGTGCCACTGCTTCCCAAGGGAGCAGCTGATCTGTAAATATTCAGTGTTATATTAACATTAGCACCATGCAAGCAGGCTTAGCATATTTTTTCTTTGGCTCAGAAAAATTAAATGAAAATGAATGCTGTGCAAATATTCTCTGATTTCATCCAGTTTAGATGATGACAGACAGGCTGTTGCTACAGCCAGCTCTCAAGCTGCAGCAGGCTGGATTAAAATTGATCAGGGGTCAATAAGGGAATCGATAAAGGATGGGACCGATAAGCAAAATCAATAATGACATAATATCGCATCAGTTCCCATCCCTATTCTTGTTGCAACCAAATTCATAGCCAGCTAGGGCTCCATTCATTCACAGGACTCCGCTTCCATGCAGGTGCAAACTTGACAGCAGCAAATACAGCCACAATGAGCTCATTTGAGCCTGTGTGTTTTTTGCCTTTCCATGGCCACTGAACTCAAAGTGCATTCTGACTAACAATGTATTCACCCTGCTCCAGCCCCTCATACATATGCACTGCAGTGATTGATGATGCACTGATTTTCCTCATGTGTCTGATTCACTGATCAGTTCGTCACGCCCATTTGCCCTTGGAGTTTGTGTTTGTGCTCAGTTGCAGTGAACAACACCTCATAGTTGAATTGTGGAAGCAGCTTTTTCCTGTGACGCACACCAATCTTCCTCCCTTTCCTTCTTTGTTTTCAGGGTTATACCGTTCTCTAAGCAAATGATAAGTATTAAATACAGGTTCTGTTCTTAAGTGAATGCTGCTTATAATACCCTATTTTACAATTATAGGTTCATATGTATTCCTCGAAAGATTGAGTTGATCTATTTTGGTTAGTGCTTTCTTTTTTGGTGCGTGCAAAGCAGAGCAAGTTATTTGAAGTCAGACAGGGACAGCCATCCCATTAAACTGTAATTGCTGGGATCAATGGGACGTTGAGGGTCGTTATAAGTTAATATAGGTGCTGTGTCAGTGTAGAGGACATGAGTATAAATCTCATCCATATAGTTTTGAAAATCTGCGTGAAGTGGAGCGGCCACATTTCTAATACATCTAATACATCCATATCCACATCTCCATATTCACTTGCCCTGAATACATACATACTAACACCAGATCCAGTGTGAAGGAAAATCCATCTTACAGTAAATCTCATCCTTTCATCTGTGAAATCTTCTGTTTTCCACTCTGCTTTGTCATTGTTTTCGCATTTTGCTTAAAATCCCAAATGTTTGATTCATTGGCTCTTGAATGTGTCAGCTGAACGTGCAGTTTCTCAATATTGTTCCCTCTCCTAGATTAAAGCGGAGGACGGCGGTGATCCGCCATTGTGGTCTACTGTCAAACTCCACGTAGAGTGGATTCGCAAACCTGTCCCCTCGCCTCTGCCCCTAGTGTTCACCCAGAGGTACTACAATTTCTCTATTTTGGAGACGGCTGCGGTAGCTCAGCCGGTGGGAGTGGTCGCCGTCAGCCAGTCAAGCACACCTGTCTGGTTCAATATCATCGGTAAGAAAGTTTATGTACGACACTAAACTAACAGGCTAGAGAACAATTAACTCATTACGGCCTCTGTGTTCCACCTCGTTTGATTGGTCAATACTACTCTGATTACTCGACTCAAATACATTTATTCAGGGGTTTTTGTCAACTATAAAAAACAGCAAGGGCCCACTAGCAAACAAGTGCAGATTCTTGTCATTTGTCAAACTCAAAGACATTGAATTGCCCCTGAAGGGATGAAGTATTTTGATATTAATTGAACTGATATATCTGCATGGCAGACTATCGTGAAAATGCTTTTGAGAGGTGTTATTTGGGTTTTTGGGTCAGACCTACCCTGGATGATCTAGAACAACACACGGGAAGCAATGCATTTCACACCATACATTGTAAAAGGTGGAGATACTGCTGACAGTTTTTCAGGTTAACTATAGTGATTATTTCTCATAATCAAAATTAGCTTGTTAAAATCAAAAGGCTGCTGACACATTCTGCAGTTCATATTAACTGTGCACAGACAAAAGTGCATTGTATATATAAAACACTTCACATCTGTCTGGGTTATTTTGCTAAAAGCAAGCTGGCAAACAAAGGACAATAAAAGAATGGCCTGTGCTGATGCTCAGGCATTGGTGGAGACAATGAATCTTGTCAAGAGCATACTAGTACTATACCAGTCTGCCTGTATAAAACTGGAGCTTTCTCTTGTCCCTTGAAATCAGTGAATAGCTCATTATTGATTGCTACTCAATGGGTCTGATTAAAGCTCCCTTCCTCAGATATAAATATGAAAAGTAGTTGATTATTAGTTGATTATTCCTTTCAGTCACACACACATCAAAGATACAGAAAATGCAAATGAGGTTCGTTTTTGCTGTTCCACTCTTACTGTTGATATCAGAGGAATAATTGTGCAGGAAAAGCTCATCAATATTTCACATATTTTTTTACACAGAAGGTGAAAGCATGGTGATTATCTTCTCTCGCAAACTTCCAGGATCTGGACTTGAATGTCATCTGTGAACGAATCACATTTTCCTTACGGTGCTGAAGTATTCTGATGAAAAGTCCGCTCACATTACTTAATAATACACATAATTAAGAAAAACGTCAAGAGGTCGACTTTGCAGAGCGCTGTATATACTGTAGATGATTAAGACCTTTGATCAAAGAATATCACTGACTCCCTAAATATTAATAACCTCTTTCTTTCTCTCTCTCACTGTTAAGGCGGACGCCTCGCCAGGGAAATGTTCTACATTCCTCAGAATGCATGTGGAAGAAACTGCTCCCTTGACACAGGTCTGGTCAAAGATAATTTTGCCACACCTCTTCCTCAAATGCCTGAAGTCTGGAGAAGTTCAGAAAATGCAACATAGAGTTGCAGGATCTTGTTTAGCCAAAGGCAGTGTTTATTGATCTGAGCTTGAAAAAGGATTCTCACACAACTCTGCCCAAACAGCACTAGTTTGTAATCTCTGCTCAGGCAGGACAGGTTCATATGTTTGGTTCAGCCACTGTCCTGCTACTGAAGAAAGTAAATGGGAAGGGGGTGTGACACAGTTGCAATCTAATTGTAGTGTTCCTACCTCAGACTGCTCCAGATATCTATTTGAAGGAATACCTTAATATCTAGCTGTGATGTTAACTCGTTCAGAACCCAATTATACTCTAAATACACTCAAAGATCATTGGCAATAGAAAGATAGATTAAATCACTTAATCATAAAGCTCTGAATGGCTGTGATGCCTCCTAAGTTTAACGTGAGGCTGCCTGATGATGTTTCTGGAGTTACAGACAAACCCAACATGTGTTTTTTGTGACAATAGGAAAGTAAAGTATGGTACTCTGTGTCACTGACCTCTGCCACAGATCAGTTTCAGGCTGTCTGTATTTTTTGGGTTGAAGTTCATGTGTCTCAGAGCATTGATATGTGTCAGATGAATATGTGATAACAAACAATGGAGGGACTCACTCAGAAGAATTGCTCTACAGCAACAGTATTGATCAAAACTCCACAGGGTCCCTTTGAGTCATTAGTCATGTCTTTCGCTTATCTGCTGACAGCAGTTAAGGCTGTTGTCTTGAAATAAGACAAAACTAAGTGAGCAATTAAAATGGAATCTCAATTATTGGCTGTTTAACAAATCTCTCTTTTCAGAATGTATCGACTACTACTGCAATTTTTTTTCTGCAGACATATACTGCACATGCTGCATTACTTACCTGTTCAGACTTTGTACTGCTGTGTGTGGAAAGTACAGATGCTACCAAAAACACTAAAACTAACTCTGAAGCGTGATCAGACCCCCTAGAGGCACCTCTAGCAGACAGCAAAGAAAAGGTACTTCCTTTTATTTAGAGACTGCAATTTCTGTTTTTCTTGATGCTGCAAGATTGTGGTGTTATATTGACCAGCCTCCCCTCCAGAAAACAACAACAACAAAAAAAAAAAAAAGAGAATCCCCGTGGTTTGCTCCGACTCAACACGCTTCAGTGGTCCTGTGAAAAATGCCCAATCAGTATTCATATGCTGAGGAGAGCTCAGGCTCCCAGATATCTCGAGAGAGAAGCTGGAATGAGACGAAGGATGGGACTGAATACGTAACGCACATCAATCCTCTCCCTCGCTCTAATCAAACATTAAGCCTCTAAACTGTACACTCACCGCCCGTGGAAAAGACCCGGCTGCAGGTTTTTGATCTCTGAGATGGGTTGTGTTTTGGAGTGATAAGACAGATGTTTGTGTGGCTGTTAACAGCTCTCAGGCTGCCAAGTGGGTTCGGTGCTACATTGCATTGCATTTCAGTTCATTTTATTTCACAGACCCTCCAGCTCCAGACGCAGGCACCTGGCCAAAACAATTACACAGTAATAACTTAGAGCACCTGAGTTTAGCACGCAAAGTGAATACTAAATGACTGAAACTCCTTGTGAACTATGTGTGTGGGTGTGTGTGTGATTCCAGGGAGCTTTGACATGCAGTTTGACCTTCAAGTGGGGGTGGGGACTCTAGTCGTGGCCAAGCCCCTGGATGCAGAGGTGCAGTCTGTGTACAACATGACTATACAGGTGACAGATGGGACTAACTTTGCCACAGCACAGGTACCCACACTTTTGATTTGTTATGTACTGGCACTGCCTCTTACACACTTCAGACCCACATCAAATTAAATTATTGTTACCTCTTCCTAGGGGAGCTGTTTACTCCAAGCTTTCCTCTTTCCGCTTGCACTCCCTTTTTCTCAAATTATCTCTTGCTGACTATGAAATGTGCTTTTTGTTGCTCTGTCTTTGACATTTTCTGTGCTCCTGCTGTCTTGACTGCCCTACTTAGTCTGGCTTGTAAAGGAAATCCTCAATATCAGCGGATTAATGGGATTAGTTTGGGGAAATAAAGGTCAAGTGTTTGTATAAATGCAAAAAATGCCCACATCCCTCTTAGAAAACATCCTGTCTGGCTTTAAAAAATACCAGAACTATAACTCTATAGAGATTTACTCCTTCTATCTCCTCTTCGCAAGTGAAAAATTCAAAGGGTAACACCACCTTACAGCTGAATCAAATTTTATCAGTCACCAAAGCTAACTCTACACCAGGGCTGTTATCTTTAAGGATAATATACTGAGCACACTTCAGCTCTGTGCCTACCTTTGACTTTTCAAACTTCACTTCTGCCTCTTTGTTACTCAGGTGTTCATTCGAATACAAGACAGCAACGACAACCCTCCAGTCTTCTCACAGCCAGCCTATGATGTCAGCGTCTCAGAGGATGTGCCGGTTGACATGGAACTGCTGCGGGTTAGGGCGTCAGACATGGACGAACGTGCCCGTTTGAGCTTCTCCATCTACGGCAGCGTAGACCCAGCCAGTATGAGACTGTTCAGGGTCAATCCTGGCACGGGGGTTGTCTACACTGCGGACAGGTTGGACTACGAGGCAAGAACGCAGCACATCCTCACTATTATGGTGAGAAGGGACACATGGAAGAAATATGTTTTTGTGTGTGCTCGGTTGGCTCTTTCTATGAGTGTGTGTGTGTGTGTGTGTGTGTGTGTGTGTGTGTGTGTGTGTGTGTGCGCGTGTGTGTGCGTGCGTGCGTGTGTGTGTGTGTGTGTGCGTGCGTGTGTGTGTGCGTGTACCTGTGCTCACTTCCAAGTTATGCTCCTCTTGGCAGCTGTGCCTGCCTCACTTAGTTTTAGCTGATTTCTTTCCTTTATCACTTCCTATAATGCTATCCATATTCATCTCTCATTTCACCCCAGGTCAAGGATCAGGAGTTTCCATTTAACCGTGACCTGGCTCGTATCCTGGTGGCAGTGGAGGACTCCAATGATAACATCCCCTACTTCACCAGCACAATATATGATGCTGTGGCGTATGAGTCTTCTCCCATAGGCACCTCTGTACTCCAAGTGACAGCCTTAGACAAAGATAATGGGATTAACGGGCAACTCACGTATTCTATGGAAGCAGGTGTGATGTTATTTAAAGTAAAGGTGTTTATTAGTTTCATGTCTCACATTTCTTATGTTTTTGAACAGTGGTTTGAACTGCGACGGGTTTTTAATGCTTTGTCCCAACAAACTGGGATTTGCATTTACAAGTAAGGATGCCTGTAACCTTTCTGCTACTTCCAGGTAACACCGGTGGTGTGTTTGGCATTGATAATGCCACAGGACTTATCTTCATTGCCAGGGAGCTTGACCTGACCTCTGTGGGCTTTTACACCCTCACTGTGCGTGTCACAGACAGTGGATTTCCTCCGTTAATGGCCACAGCTTCGGTTCGCATCTCCTTGGTACTCTCTGACTTCTCCAACCCCAAATTCTCTCAGAAGGAGTATCAGGCTGAGGTAAAGAGAGAGAGGGCTGGGGGAAAGGGTGGGTGCAGGGGTCAGAGGTGTGGGAAGGGAGAGATAGATGCAATTAAGAGAGACTGGAAGGTGGTAGGAAGAGATGGTAAATTAATTAAATTGTGCACGTAGCTCACCAAATTGGCTAACGTTTGACACTAATGTCTTTGTATTTACAGATAATGGAGAACAGCACTATTGGAACACATGTGACCACCGTTAGTGCCCTCAGCCGCTCAGCACTCATTTATGATATCAGCAGGGGCAATGAGGACCACTGCTTCTTCATCAACCATCATACTGGTGTAATCAGCACACGCAAACTACTTGACTTTGAGGTTCGGCAATGCTTGTGTTGCAAAGTAGTAGGCGTGCAAATTTATACCATATGCCAAAGCGCAGTATTCTGACCAGTCTTGTCCTCACTCATGTATATGCATGGCATTTTAAGATCAAACTTTTGCTCTCTGCATTTCTTTGTCTTGGCAGCAAACTACATCCTACTTCCTGGTGGTGCATGCCCTGAGCATGGCTGGAGTGGAGGCCAGCACCACTGTTATCGTCCAGGTGGGGGATGTCAACGATAGCCCACCTGTCTTCCAACAAATCAGGTATTGGTGGTGGTCGAAAGAGAAGAGCTTTGGCACTAACATGCTCCTACGCTGTTTGCTGAGCCGTGCCGAGCCCTGACAGCGGGTCATTTTCTGGAGTGATTTAGGTATAGCTCTCCTGTCTTACAGCAGTGTCCTCTTTTTACCTTAACAGGTATGTGGGCGCAATCAGTGAGGCTGCTCCCATCAACAGTGTTGTCCTGGGAGAGGATGGTAACCCTCTAGTCATCCAGGCGACAGATAGGGACCGCAATCACAACGCCCTGTTGGTGTTCCAGATCCTAGACGAGACCGCTCGTATGTTTTTCAGCGTGGACTCTGGGACTGGATCGATTCGGTAGGTGGCATTTAGAAACCATCAAGTTGCATCGCCATTGAGGATGTCTGATTCACCTGCTTATAAACTGATATGCCTCATCATTTCCGTAGCAAAGAATGGGCTTCTTCTTATTTGAATGGTTCTTAAATTTTAGAACGATTGCCAGTCTGGACTATGAGACCTTCTCCGAGTTCCTCTTCCGGGTTCATGTTAGAGACAGTGGTCAGCCTCCCAGGAGTGCTGACAGCCCAGCAGAGGTGCATATAAAGGTAACTAAATAACAGATTCCACTGCTTCATAAACCATTCTTGACTCACTTTGATTCTTATCTTACATTTATAGGTGCTATTCTCACAGCATGTATACTCTGTCTTAGGTGATCAACATCAATGACTCACCCCCAAAGTTATCACAGGACACTTACGATGCAGTTCTCCTCCTGCCAACTTACATGGGAGTCGAGGTCCTCAGGGTTGAGGCTTTCGACCCCGATATGACCTATGACCTCACCCCGAACTCCGACAAGTCCATCACCCCTCGGCTGGTTTACTCTATGGTGGACAACAACGTGGAGTACTTCTCTGTGGAGCGCTACACTGGAATTGTGACAGTCAGCAATCAGAATCTCAGTAAAGACCGTTACCGCTTTAATGTGAAGGTAAATGATTTAGCATGACACCTGACAAGACTGTCTCTCATAATAATGATGTCCACTGAGAGGTCAGAGCACAGTGTGTTCTGCACACAGAGCCCATAGTTATTCAGTGTCTTGATGTAGAATACTTGAGCTAGTTGACGCAGGGTTTTCTGACCAGGTAGGCAAGTGGTCTCCAGGTTTCCATGTCCCAGGGATGTTTTGTTATGTTTGTTAAGACAGAAAAACGGCAATGCATGCAAAGTGTTGAATTGCACATTGCACATTAAAACCCCTTCATTATATCATATGAATTAGCTTGTGATCAGCTGCCAAACAAATGCAAAGAATGCTTTCCCACTCTGCTGAGGACCCAACAATACCTCTGTCTTTGTTTGCTTTAAGGTATGGGATGGACGTTTCTCCAGCGTGGCGTCAGTCACAGTGCTCGTCCGGGAAGCTATAGACAGTGGCCTCCTCTTCACCCTCCCAGTCTACTCTGCCTCCATCCCAGAGAACATACCCAATGTCACTTTAGTGACTGTCATCAACACAGTCG
The DNA here is from genome assembly GCF_051107435.1 of Chaetodon auriga. Taxonomy (NCBI): domain Eukaryota; kingdom Metazoa; phylum Chordata; class Actinopteri; order Chaetodontiformes; family Chaetodontidae; genus Chaetodon; species Chaetodon auriga. Next base: position 12,129,482 of record NC_135088.1, read on the forward strand.
GCCACTGCCTCAATGAGCCGCTGAAGTACACTCTGCTGAACCCGAGTGGGCGCTTCACGATCCGACCGACCTGCGGAGTAGTGCTCACCACTGGTGTGCCTTTTGACCGGGAGGAGAAAAACAGTTACGAGCTGGTGGTGGAGGTCAGCAGAGAAGATGAGGTGCTAAGGGTGGCCAGGGTGACTGTCCAAGTTCAGGTAGGTGTTGCAAACTGTCTGTAGGTGTGTCTTAGTTCCCACCTGCAAGGACACATTATTGTAGACTCATGTTGTGTGTCAAGTTAGTTTTGTTTCACACTCAATGTTTGTTTAATTTCCTTTGTGGAACAGCTTATTCACTCATTCATAGCTTTTTGCATCCTTGTTTTTGCAGTTTTGTTCAGGACTCTGCCTTTAAGTCTGGTAAAGATTTGAAGTCCTCCAGATCCCATGCAGAAGATTTTTGTTTGATGCTTTGTTTTTTTATTTGATGTTAAATCTTTTTGTGCAGTGCAGCTCTAACAAACATTGTGCTTTCAGTGGAAATTTTGGACAAGCAGATAGAGAATATTATGCTATAAGCTCCACAAAGAGAAATTTTGCAGCAATATTAAGGTTAAGAGGGTTACTTATAATGACATATGGGACAGCTAGTGTTTATTTCTTGTTGTCTAGTACGACATTGATCGATATTATTGACTATTTACTGACCCTGTTACCAAATTTTATCCACTGATTATTTAAGCAATCGGGCCCCACAAAAGTCTCTTTATTATTGTCTTTACAATTTGTTAAAAATAACTAACATTTCTTCAGGTGGAGGATGTGAACGACAATGCTCCAGAGTTTGTGAACCTCCCCTACTACGCTGCAGTGCAGGTGGAAGCAGAGCCAGGATCAGCTATTTTTAGGGTCTCAGCCGTCGACCAAGACTACGGTCTGAATGGAGAAGTGACTTACAGCCTTAAGGAGCAACACAGGAACTTTCAGGTGCGATCCTCCTCTGAAATGTTTTTTAATTCTTCATCGTGGGTCTGTACATTGGTCATAGGTTTGTACATGTTTATGCTTCTGATATTACAAATGCATATTTATATATTCCATGCAGGTGAACCCTGTGACAGGAGAGCTGACCTTAAAGAGGGCCTTTGAGGTTGACTTGTCTAACGCAGAGTACAAAGTGGTGGTTGTGGCCACTGACGGTGGCTTCCCCCCACTGTCCAGAGAGGTGGAGCTGCCTGTTACTGTAGTAAATAAAGCCATGCCGGTGTTTGATAAGCCCTTCTATGGTGTCACCATCAGAGAGGATGTGACCGTGTCCACCTCCGTCTTGTGCATCAATGCCACCAGTCCGGAAGGCCAGAGTGTCATCTTCACCATCACGGACGGAGACCCTTCCTTCCAGTTTGACATTGGCTTTGACACAGGCATCATCAGTGTGATTTACCCATTAGACTACGAGACCATGCAGTACTACCGCTTAACGGTGAAGGCTACTGACACGCTGACTGGGGCAAAGTCTGAGGTGGATGTAGACATTGTCGTGCTGGATGTGAATGATAACCCGCCACTGTTCCAGAACACCTCATACTCTGCAGTGCTTCCTGAGAACTCCATGATTGGAACGACCGTGTTAGAGGTGTGTGTGTCTGTTTATTGAGTCAGTCCAGTGTGTACTCTTACTGAATGATTGTTTACATCCATGACTCACTTCAGCAGAATTGTGGGTGAATATTAGATGCCAAATAATTTATTTATGAGAAGACAGTGTGATATTTCCCTAGAAATTTCCCAGTGGAAACTCTTGACCTTTAGCGAATAATAGACCAGAGCTGTTGTCACATGTTTGCGCAAGGCATCTCTTCAGACACTAAATTATTGAATTCAGTGATTTCTGTAGCTATTTCTTTGAGGTAAGCTAGTCATCAAAGTAGTTTAATGGCCTCAAGAATGAGGAGGGCAGTCTAAGACGAGTGGATTACATGAATGTTTATCCTGCTTACAACACACTTGGGCTTGCTCAGTGGGAGGCTATGCATTGTAAATGTGTTTTAAGGGCTTCAGGCTGGTCATCGTGGCTTATCATGATTATGTCTCTGCCTTGAAACACTGGCATATTGTAAACGTAGCACAAAGAAAATACATTTTTTTGTCACCTACATGAGGATGACTATTGGAATTCTTTTCACTCAGTAATGTTTTTTGTACTTAATAACTTGACAATGATTGCATATACAGTATTATTATGCTTTTGTTTTTTTTGTTTTTTTAACAAAATGATGTCGGCTGCTGGATGATGTTTTGATTTGGTTTAAGGTGCAATTATGTAGTCAGTATCTCAGTGAAACCCAGACCTTCATTTCCTTTTTTCATTTGGACTTGGCGTGAATACTGCAGAGTATTTCAGGGTAAACAAATCACACCTTATCTTGAATAATGCATGAGGAATTGCAATGTTTAATGTTACTCTCCTTGTAGGTGTTTGCCCAGGACCAAGACTCAGAGAAGAACGCCATTGTGAGTTACCAGATCCTATCCGACATCTACAACAGCACCGACTACTTCCATATCGACAGTAACAGCGGACTGGTATTCACGGCACGCCTGCTCGACTATGAGCTTATCCAGCGCTACAACTTCATTGTCAGAGCGACAGACAGTGGCGACCCTGCCCTCAGCAGTGATGTCAGTGTCACCGTGACCGTTACTGACACAAACGACAACCCACCTAATTTCAGCCAAGCGGTATACGAGGCCTTTGTCAGCGAGCTGGCTCCCCGGGGACACTTTGTGACTTGTGTTCAGGCGTCTGATGCTGATATCTGTGATGCTCATAGGCTGAGGTGAGAAAAGAAGTTTCAAAAAGTGTACGGTTTGGTGTTTGTATTATTTTGTACTGGTGATGATTTTTGGACAGCAGTGAACCCGGTTAAATATGTTTAAACTTTTCAGATTATTGTGCCAAGAAAAGCACATTGCATAAGAAGGTGGTCTTGTTTTTGTAATAACTGTAATCATTCTCACTCCATCTTTCATGTCTTTTTCTCAAGTGGTTTTTGTCTCATCACTTGCCAGCAAAGTAGATACTTGTGTTTCCAGCACCACCTGAGCAAAAGAACATTGCACAACATAATCAACATTGTACTCTTTTTTTTTTTTTTTTTCCAATTGCCATCAGGTACAGTATTCTCTCTGGGAATGAGAGAATGACTTTTTTGATGGAGCCAGATACAGGAGTGCTCAGTCTGTCTAACAAGAGGCGACAAGGCATGAAACTTTCCTATCAACTCAATGTGTCTGTGTCAGATGGAGTCTTCACCAACACCGCTCAGGTGAGACAATTTCTCTGCGGTTACGATTTAGTTCTGTCAACTGATTTGCTCTTTTTCACCCTCTGCAGTGTTTATACGCAGCAATCCGAGTGACCTTCTTTAGCAAACCCTCGCTTTGAATTTGTTACACGCGTTCACAGCTGTCCAGTACGACTGCTGTTTTCCACCACTGAGCAGCTCTGCAGTTGGAGGTTAATGTGTGTTCATGTCATATCGGATTTACTATGAGGATGAGCTGCCAGCTGGAAAGAAATGCTCACATCTGTCTTTTAGTGGTAATTACAAGTGGGACTCTGATATCCCACATCTCTGATAGTCCACATTATATGATGCAGCAATAACATGTCAACCGATTCCTTTGCTTGTCTTTCTCCCTCTGACGTGATGCATCAACACAGCATACATCCACAGCAGTTTGTCAGAGGGTAAAAAGTGTTTGCAGCCACATCAATCACCATTTGGTCACAAGCCTGATGCTCTTACTGCTGGTTGGTGTGCCATGTTGACGTGATCATGTTTGACAAATCTGCCAATGTTAATTGTTGGAGGCAAAATGTCAGCATACATGAGGATGATGATGGTTGGGTGACGATTATAATTGTCATGTGATCCCCAGGTGATTGTTCGTGTGCTGGGAGCTAACCTGTACAGCCCAGTGTTCAGCCAGAGGTTCTACCTTGCTGAAGTCCAAGAAAATGCCCCTCCAGGGTCAAAGGTCATTCAAGTAAGTTTGCCTTCTCACACAGTAATGTTCCCCTCAGGAAATTTCCTACATGAATGGTGCTGTACTGACCTGTAATGACCAATCTGACATGATTTTCTAAATCTCTGTATGGATTTCCAGGTTCGTGCAACAGATGAGGACTCTGGGCTGTTTGGCCAGATTACTTACTCCTTCATCAATGATCTGGGGAAAACTCAGTTCACCATTGATGCAGATGGAGTCATATCCACTGTTCAGAAATTAGACAGAGAAAGTCCTCTTAACAAGGACATGGTGCTGACCATTATGGCCTTGGATGGTGGAGGTATTATTTCTGACCAGACTGACTGTAAACTGATTCCTTGACAGAAACCATCGTCATATCAGCCAACATAAGACTTCTTCTTACCTCTAAGTCTGACAAGTCAAACATTTAGCTAACACTGATGCATGTGTGGTCACTATTTTTTGTGCATGCTCTGTTGGCATAACATGATAGCTTTTGTATAATAACACCCCAGACTCCTGAAGATTAATGAATATTTAAGCATATTCACATTACAGATGCATTACATTTTATCATACAGAATAACACGAGAAAAAGGCAAATTTTGACTGTATTAAAACTATGTACATTTAATGAATCCAATTATGTTCTGTTATATTTCCAGGCCGTGCATCGTTTTGTACAGTGCGAGTGGTTCTTGCTGACGAGAATGACAACTCCCCTCGGTTCAGAGCTGTGGAGTACCGCATGAGCATTAAAGCCAATGTTGCCAAAGGTTCTCTGGTCACACAGATCCAAGCCACTGACCCTGATGCTGGTTCTAATGGGAGGATCACCTACTCCCTTTACAGTGAAGCACGTCTGTCCCTGGTTGATGTGCTGGAGGTCAGTACGCTCTGCTCTTTGACTTTATACTACTGCAAAATATATTTGCACTACAGAGCTGTGTGTTTAGATTTTAATAGAGGTGCAAACATCTCCTCAGTTCCCTCGAGAAAAAAGAAGCATAAGTCTAACCAGATCCAAACTTCCATAAATGTATTTAATGAGAGTAAACAATATTACATTTCATAATTTACTCTATAGCCCTGATTTTCAATTAAGACATATTCTCAGCTGATACCACCGCCAAATCTCAGCGGATTAACAGCCATCTGTTAACAGTAATTATTCATTTCTACTCATCAAATCAAAATGATGTTCCATTAAGACTAATGTTTTGCTATTCAAAAGGGAAACCCAATTAACTAACAAACAAATAGATGCCCATGACCCTAAATGAAGGAAAAAGCTGTAGTATAAGAGACTAATATAATATAATATAATATAATATAACTAGGATTATTGTCCTGGAGTTGATTTAAATGGAATTTTGACGGTGCCCAGGTGGAGCCAGACAGCGGTTGGATGATGACTAAAAGCACTGTGGACCACCTCCAGGGGACTGTGCTGTCCTTCTTTGTCAAAGCCACAGACTGCGGTTCTCCAGCCAAACACTCGCTGGTGTCGGCCTTCATCCATGTCGTTCCACCGGATGCATTTGTCCCGTCCTTCAGCCAGCCTCAGTACTCCTTCACCATCCCCGAGGACACGGCAGTAGGGACAGCCCTAGGGTCTGTGTACATGGGCCCCGGACAGTCTGGGTTCTTCACCGTAGTTGGAGGAGAGACGGTCGACAGCAACAAAGGAGGGACCTTCCTGGTGGAGAGGGAGACAGGTCTGATCCGCCTGGTCAAGCCGCTGGACTATGAAGAGGTCAGCATCTTCCGCTTTAAGGTCGCAGCAACAACGAGAAGAGACCTGATCGAGTCCGTCTCCACTGTAGACCTGGAGGTTAAGGTTGGTGAGACGGTTAAACATTGATCCTGTTAGCCTAAGTTTTAATTCCCTTTTACATTGTCTGTGTGAGGATTCAGTAAAGATTTGTCTTTTTTTGCAGATCCTGGATGTGAATGACAACAAGCCAGTGTTTGAGACTAACACGTATGTGGCCACAGTGATGGAGGGGATGCCAGTAGGGACAAGAGTGGTCCAAGTGCGTGCACTTGATCCAGACTGGGGCTCTAATGGGCAGGTGTGTGACAGCTCAAGTATTTTGTTCTTTTTGCATGTTGCTACAAATGTGTTTCTTTGTGCATTTTGTCAGTTCAGGGTGTCATAGATGCTTTTAAAGGCTACTTTCGGCGTCTTTCTGAACTTGCAGGTAACTTACAGTCTCGGACCTCTCCTCACCTACAACTTGGACTTGACAAAAGACGCTCGTTCCTTCAGTGGTCCCATCACCACGAGTTCTGTCTTTGCAATTGACAGTAAAACCGGCTGGATCACCACAGTGAGTCAGATGGACCATGAGGCCTGCTCCAGCTACAGCTTTGAAGTGGTGGCCTCTGATCTGGGGGAGTCACAGTCTCTCTCCTCCACCACAGTGGTAACGATCACTGTGTCAGATGTTAACGACAACCCGCCGCGGTTTGAGAGGGAGCTGTACCGGGGCGCAGTAAAGGAGAGCGATCCCCTTGGCGAGGTGGTAGCCGTTCTAAAAACCAAAGATCGAGACGGCACGGATCAAAACCGCCTTGTCAGCTTTTACATCACTGGTGAGGAAATTAAGTGAACGCTAAGATAATGTAGCTCAACACGTTCTGTGCTGCAGCAATTGTTCCTCACAGTGAGACAAGATTGTCTTGCATAGAAGTTATTCATTGGCCTAATGGGGCTGCTATTATTAAAGGTCAAACTTTAAATTAGTTTAAACTCAAATGTCAAACACGACTTTTATTTTTTTCATTTCCTTTTCATTTTAATATGACAAGGTGTGCATTATACAAGAAAACATTTCAAGCGAGGCAGAAGCCTAAATTCACATTTATTTTTCTCAAATAGGAAGAAGGAAAAATGCTTCGTAACAAACTATAGTTTAATTTGGTTTTGCAATAGAGCCAGCCAACCTGGGAACTTCTGTTTATAATCATTCTTATATGATATTTAGTGCATTAGTTGGTCTTTCACACATGACTTTGTGTGGTCATTTCTTTTTTTATGGGAGTAATAAAAAATCATTGTGAGGTCTCTTCAGCAAAACTTTCACCTTGACACTGAGCTTGATGTTTTCCATTCACATAACAGTGTAATAATAATCACTAAGGATGATATATATTGGCCTTGTGTTCTGGCATTTAAAAATACTGATTGGCGTAATGGAAGTGGTGTAATAAAAGGTCAGATTTTTAAACTTTGAAAGGCCATTGCTGCTACACCACCAGCCTGGTTTACTATGATGATAGATGTCTATTGATTGTGCCAAAGGGTACATGCATTATTTGTGTTTGTGTACATGGATGAGTGGGGAGCTCATGCTTATTCATTGTGTGAGTGAGTAAGACTTCTCGTTTGTTCCCAAGTCTGCTACAATGCATCTTCACCTCTGTCTTTCGCTGTGCAGTGTCAACATGTGAGTGTTGTCGTGTATAATCTCCAGGGGGAAACCCGCGGGGCGTGTTTGGCCTGGCCCTGGTGCAGGGAGAGTGGAAGGTTTATGTGAGTGGTCTGCTGGATCGTGAGCAGCAGGACTGGTATCTGCTCAACATCACAGCCAGTGACGGCCTGTATGTCGCCCGTACTGCGGTGGAGGTTACAGTCATGGATGCCAACGACAACAGTCCCATCTGCAACCAGGTCAGGGACACAGACAAATGGAAATGGGTGAAATGAAATCATGCAAAGCAAACAAACAGAGCAGACTGTGTAATGCACGGGAATGAGCTACTGTGTTATTTTGCTTTTTAGGATTCATGGTTGACTTGAGGTTGACCTAATCTGGTGTTTGTCTGCAGCCTAACCACCTTCCAATAGTATTTTGTTAAAAAAAAAAAAAGTGATATTCTTTCCAGTTTTAGACAAAGATATATAACATTATTGTGACTCTCGACTACTTTATTAAACACGGTAAATGTTAAGTAAATAATTTATCACCGATGGGCTTTGGGGACAAATATAATGAAAATAAATGAAATTATTTTATGTGTGTTTATATAGAGTATAATATAATCATAATCTTGAAAATGCCCACAGTCAAAAGCTGTTGAACTCTGCCCTTTAAACCACACAAATAAATGAATTTACACAAATGTCATGAATCAGTGATAAAACCAATCAGCTTTAGCTTCTGTGTTAATTCCTCCCTTGCTGCTTTAGGACTCATCCTAACATTAGCACTGATACTTTGCCAAAGCTGGTTTATGAGAACAAAATCAGAAAGAGAGGAAGAGGAAAGAAGAAGAAGAGAGAAAGATAATTGGGCTGTGCACTCTTCTGGGAGTTTCCCTTTTCATTTAGTAAAGTATTCTGCAATTCTTCAATTTCACATAATTAGTTGAGAAACTTTCATTCTCCCTCTAAACTCTTACTAATTCTCTTTGAAATCAATCCTCCCAGTCTCCCTCTCCTCCTCTTATATTCTTTCTGTTCTCAGACAAGTCAGACCTGTGTAACTGCAAAGTGGTTCCTCTGGCATCACATGTTAGCAGCATCAAATGGATCAAAGGACATTAAGAGTCAGACAATGTAGCATAACTGTGTTGTTAGCAAATTATTCTCATGTTTGTTATATTATTAAGTTGTAGTAGTACTTGTTGGTACTACTAGAAGCAAAAGCATTTCTGTGGTAGTAGCAGTAATGGCAGTAGAAGTACATGCTTTACTGCCACTTCTGCTACCAGCCGTGGTATTAGTCATGGCAGAAGAAGTACAGGAAATACTAGTGATATTTAAGTCGTAATAGGAGTAGTAAAAGTAGTAGTAGCAGCTGTAGTACTAGTAGTACCAGTATTACTAGTGATATCAGTGGTAGACCTAGTTGAAAATGTGATAATTCTAGTAGTCTTCATGTCAAATATGTTAGTTTGAATTAGTATTGTCAGCAGTTGCAATGGTAATTGTTAGATGAACATTATTTAAATTATATCAGGAATACAACTTATTATTGTTTTCATTATCAGTTAATCTGCTGGTAATCTTTCCACTAATTGATTCGTTTTTTCGCCAGGAAATGATGGAAAAATCATATTTTTCACAATCATAGCTTCCTGTGACGTCTTAAAATTGCGTGCTATGTCTGACAAGCAAGGAGAAATGTGAACATATTCAGTTTTCAGTCATACAAAACAGAGTAGAGTGGCAAATCCTCTCATTTGAGCTGGAACCAGAGAATGTTTAGCATTTTTGCTTGAAAAATGACTTCTACTATCAATTATCATGAAAGCTACTTTTATGCTATCTTCATGCTCCTAATTAGTTAATCGACTTATCCTTTCAGCTCTTTTTTTTTTTATTATGAAACCACTTACAGGAGAACTCTGAAGCACAGAGCAATCGCAGCAGGGTGGGATATGCTGTGCTGCACTTGGACATACTACAGTAGTTTTCCCAATGTGTTGAAGTTCATTTCTAAAGGCAGTTACTGGCGGCAGCAGAAACAGGGTCAGGAAAGGGCACCTTACTCTGTTGTGCTAGTTCTATCAGCAGGGATAATGGACGCAGCGCCCCACAGTTTAATGCACTTTTTGATGTGTTGGACAGCGTGGTCTCACTTTGTGCTTGTATATCTGTGTGTGTGTTGTGCCAGGCGGTGTATAGCGCCTCTTTTCCTGAGGACATTCCCACTAACAAGGGCATCCTGACAGTGGGCGCAACAGATGCTGACTCAGGCTCCAGTGCTGAGATCCAGTATTCACTGTTTGGCATCGGGGTTGAAGATTTCTACATGGATGCGAACACTGGTGCATAAACACATATTTTTCTTTAGTTTTTCCATGATATAAACAGGATGTACACCACAGTTTCAGTGTCTTTCCACAGCTTTACACACCTCTCCATTTGTGTCCAAAGGTGAGCTACGCACGGCCACTGTCATGGACCGAGAGATGACGCCCACCTACAAACTCATTGCCCAGGCAACTGATGGAGGCGGGCTGTTCTGCCGCTCTGACATTTCTCTCAAAGTGTTGGATGTGAATGACAATGCCCCGTCTTTCTCCTCTATTCATTACCTGGCTAGTGTGTATGAGAATGCCGCCCCCAAGGCGTTGCTTACCCGACTGCAAGCCAGCGACCCTGATGAAGGTAAGCTGTTATTGTGCTATGCTGTTATATGTTGGATGAGTAACACATCAAGCAAGGGTGATAATGAGCACAGAACCCGAATCCTACATGCACTGAATGTAGGTTCAAGCCACTATGTCACTAATTATTCCAACTGCTGACTTTCTGTGATAAATCTATTTTATTATTCTCATCAAAGAGGTTTACTACAGCCAATTTAATACATACATGCATGTAAATCTGTGAACGTGCATGAATTTGTCTTTTGTTCTCTCCAGGTCTTAACCGTACAGTGGTCTATTCTCTGGTGGACTCAGTCAATGGGTTCTTCTCAATCGACCCGGTATCAGGGATGGTTATTCTGGAGAAGTCTCTGGACAGAGAGAGCCGAGACTCTTATCGTGTTCGTGTCCAGGCCACTGACCAGGCTGGTCAGCAGGGGGCACTGTCCTCACAGGTTGGTGCTCCCAGTGACACACCTGAACCTAAAAGGAAACCTAAGTGCAGGGAGTGTTGCTCCAGAAGAAACACACAGTCCCAAAAAACACGGCACTTATTCTGAAATAAATCTGGAAGAAGGTTAAAGATTAAACGAAATGTGAAAACAGCCTTCTAGTTTCAAACTCTACACAACCTTCACAGTGAAGTTCACACATTCAACTGCAGGAACAGGCGACTTTTAAATAATAAGATTTACTTGTAAACAATATTGAAATTCACTTTCATCATAGCATTTATATTACGTTATGGGCAGGTGTTGTTATATTACGTGATAGAATTATGGTTTTCTGATTAAGTACTGTAAATCAAATAGAGTAATTAACACAGCCTCTGACTAATTAGCATAAATTATTTTGAAAAACACAAATGCATATGACTATGTAATTAAACCATTTTACCGCAATCATGCAGTTAGGATTTCTACACTACATATTCAATTTCAGATTAGTCAGTCATGGTTTCATCCGTCTGGTGATGTGCAATCTCTATGTCTGTCCACAGACATGGATAAGAGAAGGCAATTAATAAAAACATGTTGCTTACTGCAGAGATCAGATAAAGAACCTATTAGATTTAATCAAGATAAGTCTTCATCAAATTGTGCAGTGGGTGGGAAAGATGAGGAAGGTGACAGTTATGGAGATGGAAGCAGCACAGAGAAGAGGAGGAAAAGGCCGTCAGACATGCTGAAACACTATTTGCTCTTTCACACCTCTAGGTTTTTCTTTCCATGGTCCTTTTGTGGCTGTCAGAGCAAGACATAAACACAAACTGAAAATAAACTGGAGGCAAAACTCAGGTCATGTGCACGTTTTGGACGAATATATGATTTTCGTTTATGTAGAACAATCTAAAGCTAATGCTAAAGTTCATCCTACAGCGCTCTTAAAATGTGTACTTCTCCCAACCCTCAGCTACAGCTTTAAAATAAACCTTTTCTCCTTACAACTTAATAAGGTTAACTTATTTTGAAGTGTATTTTTGAAACTCCCTCCAAAGGGAAGAGATGGAGCCACAGTGCCAGAAAAGGTGAACTTTTGACTCACATTCAATTGAGCCAAAACATCATTTATCTGACTCAGTAATACCACAAATCTCTAACATTTATCCAGTGGCCAAGAAATTCTGTCTCAGTCTTTGGTGTGCACAGTCCTCAATTGATTTTTGCCTCAGTCCACTATCTTGTCAGTAGAGCCTTTAGTATCTTTTGCTCCCATTAAAGCAATAATCTCAAGGGTTTTTAGTGAAATAAATGTCTGTTCAATGTCTTGTAGCTCACTATCTATCACCAAATGAGCTAACACAAAACTGATTGACCCTATGGCCTATTGACCAAAGCCCTTGCATTTGCAATATTACGAACTGGGTGTCTGTGGTGCAGTGATGTGCAGTTAGTGATGTATTTTTCCTCACTTAGCAGTGATTGGTCCCCCAGACTTGCTCTTCAACCCACTTGTGTGTGAAGCACTGTACTGTTTTTGCTGGTCTCTCCTCCTTGTCAGTAAACGGTTACTATGGCCAAACAAACAAAGAAAAGATTGATGACTGCTAATGATGACGCTTGGAAGTTAGGTTCAAAACACACCTGCAATTACTGCTTATCACCATAGGTGCCGCCAAAGAGAGGGAAACAGGGATGACCCACTGTCCTTGGTGCTGAAACTGAACTCTCAGGGCTTGGACCAGCACCAACAAACACATTTTTAGGGAGTCCTGTTAACAGCCTCTTGTGTCCCCCTCAGGTTGATTTGACCATTTTGGTTCTGGATGTGAATGACAACGCTCCCGTCTTCCAGAGGAGGGACTACGCTGTTACTGTCCCTGAGGACGTAGCCGTGGGAACCGAGGTGCTGCGAGTGCTGGCGACGAGCGTTGACATCGGACCTAATGCTGAGATCACCTACCGCATCCGGTCGGGCAACGAGTTGAGAAAGTTCACCATCGACAGAAACCTGGGTGAGCAGACGAACTTGTATTGTCATGCATTCTTTTGTATTAAATTGAGTCCTGTGCATATCATGCTATGTGTCTGTTTTAGGCTCTATTTCTGTGGCTGATGATTTGGACTTTGAGGTGTGTAAGGACTACTACCTCACCATTGAGGCCTGGGACAGCGGGAACCCTCCTCTCAGCACTGCTACCATGGTAACCATTGAACTCATGGATGTCAACGACAACGCTCCGGCCTTCAGTCAGGACATCTATAATGTTCTGGTCAGCGAGGACGCGTCAGTAGGACAGACGATCACAAGGGTAACATTTGATGTTAATTTGATTTCATTATCTCCACCAAAGAGTTTTGTTGGGTTTGTTTGTTATTTATTTATTTTTTTGTCAGCAGGATTAGGGAAAAACTACAGCGGCAATTTTCATGAAACTTGGTGCAGGGGTGTAGCATAGGCCATCTTAAAATCCAGTAGATGGTAGTAAAGCTCAACAAAACATAGCCAGTAGTAGAAATACGATGGCTCCATATCAAATTACGCATTCCAGTAATCCAGGTACCAGTAATCATCGGTAGCCGATACATGTAGTTGCTCACACTTCATAGACATATTTCCAGTTTAGAAGCACATAATAAAAGCATAGCTGAGATTGTGAGGCTTCAGATCGGCAGAACCACATTTTGATGTATTTCTAAACTTATATAGTGGTCGCGCTTGCAGATTTGCATATCATGGAAGAGTGGACTGTATCTTTACTTTTCTGTCTTTCATTAAATTTTGTTTTTTAGCTATCGGCAGAAGACCTGGACAGCCAGGTGAATGGGAGAATAACCTACTCCATCCTGAAAGGTGACCGGAGTAACCACTTCTGGATTGACCCTGTAACGGGACTGCTCAAAGTCAATAAGCGGCTCGACAGAGAACTAGTAAGGATGCATCTTTAAGTACAATATCTCATAAACAATCAATAGTAATTTTCTGGTTCATGAGCACAGGCAAGACAGAAAATAGCAAGTCCGCTCAAGGTCAGTCCACAATAAAGTCTCATATTATGCAAGCATGACGGTGCTTGCTGTGCTGCCTGATACATACAGATGCAATGCTGGCACTCTCATCCCCTTCTGCTGCATCTAGGTATCCAGGTACTCTTTGTCAGTGCAGGCGTTCGACAGTGGCTCTCCTGCCATGTCCTCCACTGTCACGCTGAACATCGACATCTCCGACGTTAACGACAACCCTCCTGTCTTCAACCCTCCCAACTCCACAGCCATCATACAGGTAACAGTCTTTTTGTGTGTTTGCTTGTGTTTCTGTGCTCAACTGCCCATCTCAACTCCTCTCTCTCCGTACTTCCAGCTCAACCAAGCTGCTGGCACCACCCTGCTGAAGCTGTCAATCAGCGATAAAGACTCTCCCAGAAATGGCCCTCCCTTTGAGTTTCGCATCGTGTCAGGAAATGAGGGAAATTTCTTCTCCCTGGACCAGACTGGAACTCTGAGGTCCAACCGTGTGTTTGACCCTGAAGCCCCCAGAGAGTTCACTCTTGAAATCCAGGTTAGCGGCGGGTGGTTTTAACCACCATTTATTCAGGAAAAGTTTACTGGCAACTTGGTTGGCAGTAAACTGGCAGCATGGTTACACACTGTCAGCATCAGGAGCTGCCCATTACTCAGACAGTCTCTCATTGGTAGTTGCTAAGTCAGGCTTTTAGAGTTTTGAAAAGGATCTTTATATAAACTCATTTGTGTAATGGAGGAGCTATTAATGCCACTAATGTGGTGGCATGGAAGGAGAATCTGTTATTTCATATTGACTGCTTCACAGTGGCAGACTCAAGCTGTCTGAGGGGCAGAGGCGATAAGGCTAAAAAGGGCTCCAGCTGCATGCACTTCATTATGTTTTCTCTCCTGGAAGGGCACCCTAGAGGGCACTGCATCACATTTTCTTGCACACTGGGCCACCGTAGAGAGCTCTTTATCGTGTTTTATCTACCATAGGGACATCCCAGAGGGCACATTTTCAGCATTTCAGCAACACGGGGATGATGAAACCCTTGTTTCAGGACTGTCATACAGCAGCATGTTGTTGCCTGGGCTCACTGAAGCATGTTTTCTCCTCAGTGCTGCCTTAAGTCAGTGCCTTTTTTCTTTTCAGTTCCAGCTATATCACTATCCACATACTTTGTTTTCAGACACCAGCAGAGTCTGAGTGTAAACACAGTTTTATCATATGACCTTCTTATGACCATTTATGCTATAACCATCTTTCCTCAGTAAGAAATCATGCCCTAATGCCAAATTCGTTTTTTACCTTAAATATTCCAGCAGAACTGTACCTTTGTTTCTTTGATCTGAGTTACTCAATATCTCACTGTCACTTTGTTCTGCTCTTATAGGGAAGTGACTCTGGTAAGCCAAGACTTACCTCGTCCTCCTGGATATTTCTGAGGGTCATCGGGAACAGTCAGTACAAACCTGCAGTCTCCCCCCTGGAAATCTTCATTGTCATGGTAACAGATACTTTCCCGGGTGGCCCGATTGGTCGGATCTTTGCAACCGACCGTGACCCCAATGACGTGCTGACGTTCACCCAGAAACTTCAGCCCAAGAGCATGTTTAAGATCAACAGGCAGGATGGCAGCATTGTGGCTCTCCCGGGCCTGGAACCCGGCAGGTACACACCACACCACACAAACACACCATCTAGCACACATACATGCTAAAAACTGGTCCTTTATTGTCTCTCAGATACCAGATGAATGCCACGGTGAGTGATGGACGTTTCGCTGTGATAGCTGATGTGTCAGTCCAGGTCGAACAGGTGACAGACGTACTGCTGCGTAGCACCCTGACCTTACGTTTCAGCTCCTTGACACCGGAAGACTTGCTTGGTCGCTACCTGAGCCAGATCAAACTAATGCTACGGGGGCTAGCTGGATGGAAATGGTCACCAGGACAACAGGATCCCCTCCACATACTCAGTGTGCAGCCAGTGATGGGGACATCCGGCGTGGACTTGCTTCTGGCCATGGAGAGGCCAGAGACAATGGGCAGCGGACGGATGGGTGGGTTCTACTCTCAGAAAGAGTTGTCTGCAAAGCTGCAGGAAGCAGCAGAGCGGGGCCAGATTCGAGGTGTCCTAGCTGGGGCTGTGGTGGTGAACAGTGCTTGTTCTGGGGAGCTGGAGTGTGGGGACAGGGTGTGTGAACAGACACTGGTGATGGAGGGTGACTCGCCTGTCACCTACAGCACAGAGAGGATCAGCTTGGTGTCACCGAGGTTCAGCCCTACGGAGATCTGCACCTGCCCTGGTGAGCTCTGCACGCATGCTTGCCCTTGCAATCAAACTAAGCCCAGTTCACATTGTTAGTGTCCTCAATTCCTGTCACAGCTGCTCATCCATGTACATTACCAGTACTGGTCGTTAGTTTTGATGTAAATATCTGTGAAATGTGGCTATTTTGCTACATGTGCCTACTCACACTGCATCCATTAAAGAATAGAATAAGTAAAAAGGACGACAGATGATGACATTCTGAAGGCGTTATTTTCTATTTTTTCTCTATTTGCTCCTTTGTAACCAGGAGGGACGTGCCCGACTCCTGTGGAGCTTTGTGAAGGCCAGTCATGTCCAGCTGACATGCAGTGTGTCCGTTCTGGTCCTACAGCGCCATCTGTCTGCCAATGTCAGCCTGAAAGACTGGATGAGTGCGCAGGTATGATTTGATCCCACCTTATGCTTGAATTTGGGACTGTGTCTGCGTATCTAATTTGGAAAGATGAGATGATCACCACATTGCAAGGATTTGATTATGTATTATTGATCCTTTTCTCTTTAAACTGAAGCTTTTCCCCTCTAATTATTAACCCTGCATCTCTTTTTTGTGCATGTTTAGGCCAAACCTCTCTTAGTTTCTCTGGGAACAGTTATATCAAGTACCGAGTGACAGAGAGTGGCCAGAGTGGAGAGATGAGGCTTGGCCTGAGGATCAGAACACTTCAGAGAAGAGGAGTCATTATGTTCACCCGTGTTAATCCCTGCACCATGCTCAAAGTAAACACATTTATGTGCTTTAGCTGCTGTTATTTCCCAATGTTGGATCTGCTGAGCAGAAGGTGGAGTGTCTTTTAGTGGTTGCATAATTATTAAACTCAGTTTTTTTCTTTGTCCTCCCACAGATTGAAGGGGGTCGACTCTGGTTCCAGTTGGACTGCGACAACACCCTTGGCATTATGGGTATCTCTGGCAGACCAATAAACGACGGCCTCTGGCATGCTGTTGCCCTGGAGCTGACTAGAAACTACACCCTCCTATCATTGGATGACAGCTATGTGGAACGCCGCCGAGCAGCCCGAGCCCCAGTTCGCCTCTGGCCCCTGGCCCCAGATTCGTCCTTCTTCTTCGGGGCCCAAGTGAGGCCACCGAACGGGCAGGGTGAGAGGCCAAGCCCGGGGCCAGGGAGAAGCCAGGGGGGGGCAGGAATCGGGGACCGTGCCGCGAGAGTCCCGCCGAGAGCCCAGGATGGCTTCCAGGGCTGCCTGGGCTCACTGATGCTGAACGGTAATGAGCTGCCACTCCAGAATAAGAGGAGCCGCTACGCTGAGATAGCCGGACTGAGCGAGGTCAAGTTGGGCTGCGTGCTTTATCCAGATCCATGCGTCAGTCAGCCCTGCCTCAACGGAGCCATCTGCAGCAGCCTGCCCTCTGGAGGTCTGTTCAGATGACAGTATGAATATGTGTGGGTGTTAGTCAGCTTGTTGTATAAATAAATGACTAAAACAAATGTCGTCATATGAGACAAAGTCACAGTTTTATAGCTTGAGTCTCAATTTCAGCATTTTCATTTTGCCTAATTCTAATTTGTTTGTTTGCACAGCAGTGATCACCTTACTACATCTCACTATTCAGTCAGTTGCTCGCAAATGAAATCACATGACATTCACTGGATTTGATATTGATATTATTTATTGACATTTGTGTTAATACACATTATTATTTGACTCATTTTGAATCTCTCTCCAACAGGCTTCATGTGCAGTTGCAGCGCTGGCTTCACTGGGGGGCGCTGTGAAGTTGAATTGACGTCCTGCATGCCAAATCCATGCCAGAATGGTGGCGACTGCAGACCTGTAGGCAGTGCATTCCTCTGTGGCTGTCCTAGAGGACTCGGGGGACTTATGTAAGATAAAATAGCCTGCAATCACACACACGCACACACACACACACACACACACACACACACACACACACTTTGAAACCTTAATGACTGATTGTGATAGCGTTGATGAATGCTGTGCCCTGTTTACACAGAATGTACACAATGACAGTTAGGTTAGTAATGATTTGCATCACATCTGCATCTCCCCTCTCGTACACATTCACACATGATAGGACGCGGAGGCAAAAACACACACTCCCTCATTAGCCCACATTAGCACCCCAGCACCCACTGCGTTGTTTTCGTTGTTATTGTGCTAGATGAATTACTGTTTCTAATTTAATTCAGTATAATTTCGGTTGAAAAGCCTATAATCATTCTCTAGCTTCCTTCTTAATTACAGCTCAGTAATTGCCTTTGAAATAACCTCTCTGCTCATGCGGTTGTTCAGTGGAGCCACCACTAGAGAGCAGTTTCCCCTCAGAGGAGAACACGCTTCTGCTTTTTTATGACTTTGACAAAGATGCAAAACTGCATTTGATGAGGTTGGATAAAATTAAATTTAGCTGAATAATTAATCTTTTCTGTCAGGCAGCGGGTTGTTCAACTCATTATCAGTTAATGATGAGTGCACTGCATTCTGCCCCAATCAAACACCTATTGAATAGCAGATTGGTAAATGCTAACATCACACTGAAATATTTATATTCAAATACAACAAAATAAAGTATATTCCATGGGTAAAATCCTTAGAAATGAAAGCAATTGAAGAATTTCTCTTCAAAAGCTCAATCACACATTCAGAGATACAATACAAGTATGACACAACTTGCTGATTTCATTGAGGTCTGTTAATGAGGGTATACAGTATTCATTTTCTAAAATATTCATGAGTGAATATCACTGGCCAATATACCCAGCCCTTGTACTCTATATGCTTAATGACTTTTTTTAAAGCAAAACTTTGAATAGTTATACAAGAAAGCTTCTTGCAATACTCAGAAGTGTTTTTTCTTCCTACCTCAGACCTTTTGTACAGTGTTTTGAAAATCCCATCAAGAAAAAATAATTGAAAAGAGAAATACACGTATTTTCTATCTCCCTCACAGCGGGGCACCATGTTTGAAATGACAAGCTAAGATGAGCACGTATGTGTGGAGTAAAATTATGTTTGTGATGTTCTGCTGTAATTTACATCTTTATCCAAGAGTACGTGTGTGTATGTGTGTGTGTGTTTTTTTTTGCAGTCAGGCATATTTCTTTAAATCAGAACCATGTAAATTGCGGATAACAGGGGATCCGTGGAGATAATCCCTTGATTTAGCAAAAGAAAGTCCCTCTGAAATGATGATCTCCAAGTATTTATTTTAATTCTGTCGTTTTAACTCACTGTCACACTTTCATCTTTTATTCTCCTCTTTCACTTTGATACAAATCAACTTCACCGCTCCCATGCATGGCAAGTTATTTGTCTACGCCTTTGCAGATGTGATGAAGATGTAAATGAGTGTGTCCAGAGCGAGTGCGGAAACGGAGGAGAGTGTGTCAACACGTTCGGATCGTTCTACTGTAACTGTTCAGAGGGGTACGAGGGTCAGTTTTGCGGCGATCAGACACCTGGTGATCCGGGGGATGACATGCAGGTATTGTATGAACTTACACTTGAAACTGAATTGTCGGAGTGAATCTACTCTAATCTAATCCAGGAAGTACTATCTAGCCTGTCGGCCCCCTTTTTGTACAGTCAGCTTGCTCCTAATGGGACTTGGCATACTCAGTGAAGCTGTTGAGAATTTTGAGTGTGCCATGGCCTCCTGGGAAGCTTTATTCACCAGCTTGGTATGTTTGTCTCGGCAGCAGATGAATGAAAGTGTGGTAATGGGTAAATCACAGTTTCCATTTGAAGTTGTCACGCTCTTGACTTTTGTCGTGCGCTATATACCTTACATTGAGACTGCAAGCCTAATTAATGTTGCACATTGTGAGAAGGAAGGTGCTGCCATTATTCCCAAGAAGACTGTAATTAGCAAGTAACCATAGTGGGACAAAACCTATTAGCCTGCCTTCACAACCAATAGATACCGCATATTAGCTTTGTTTGTTTGTTTGTTTTAAGGACATTTGAGGCTGTCTCTTGCTGGAAATAAGGCTGAATAAGAAGTTCCCCTTTTTAATGGCATTTACTTATCACATACTCTAAATCTCATCAATCATTTTGCTGCATTCTGCAAGCCCAGAAATGTGATTGTTACAATCCTTGGCAATAATAAGTAGATGAAAATCACAGCATAATACAAAAAATGCTTGTAAAATGTATGTGGTTGTTTCAACATGTGATCTCTTCATTTACATTTACCTCCCTCCTAAAAGCACTTGTGGGTGGATGATCAACTGTTCTGTATCTGTGCGCTCCACCATCAAACTTGCATATTAACTCCAGCTGTCATATGGCTGCCTGGGGGATATTAAAGGAATCTGTACTAATGTCGGAGACTGATGGCAAAAAGCCAAGAATTTTTAAGGAAAGGTTTTATATACCAACAGGTGTAGAGTTTTCTCAGCAAGTTGGATATATATGATTGTCCTTTAGTTGAGCATAAGTGAATTTTAAACATGGAAATCCCTTGAATGGAGTTCATTCCACCAGTCAGTGATACATTTGGAGATCCAGTTCCATTCATATTTTTATGATGTTTCTCTTCATTTTGCTCAGGCGGAGCCCCTTTCTTACGTCGGACCTGGAGAGATAATTGGCATTGGGGTCCTTGCCTTTGTCATCATTCTGCTCCTCATACTCTTCATCGCCTTTAGGAAGAAAATCAAATTCAGGAAAGACTCAGACCCCGGCCCGGGGGCCCAGGCTGTGATGGGTGTGTCAGCTATTTCCACAGAAACCAGCTACATGCTGCACAAGACCGGCATGGGGGCAGAAGGGATTGAGTTTAAAGCCGTGCGCGTGTCAGGTTCACCAGGGACCACGAGCACCTATGGAGAGGTGGGAGGCGGCACTGGGGGTCCTCCACAGGTCATGGTGCGTCCGACAGCCCACTCGCCTCAACCAGGAGGACTCAGCAACCAGGGCATGAGGAGTGGGGATGGTGACAAGACCACCTCCAGTGAGGGCAGTCAGGTGTGCAGCAGTATGCATGGGCATAATGACTATAATTTATGACATTTCTGATGTTCTTCTGCATCATGACATCACCATCACCTGACAGGACTGAGAGACAGCAGTTTTAGTAATAATCAAAAGAAAATAATAGATATGGGCCATATTGAAAAATCTGAAATTCTATTAATATTTTTACTACTAATAAAAAGAAATGACATAAAAATCCAAGGCTTATATCAGTTTTATATCATTGTATCAATATTTATATCAGCTTATATCTTCCAGCTCCTCGTTTTGATGACGCCAGGCTCCTGTAATTCAATTTCTTTTATTGTCTGAAAGAGACCCAGGATATTAGTATCTCCATTACCATTACAGTATAAATTAAAGACAGCCATGGCGAACTTGAGAAAGGGTTCACTGTCCTCAGGGTTGAATTATGAAAAAAATGCTCCTATGGCAGGAAGTAAGAGTGATGGAGTTTCCATATGATTGAAATCTACAATGAAATTTTACTACGACCCTGATTCCAAACTACTATATGATAATAAGCGTACAAGATCAGAAAAAAAGAAATTCTTACTGAAAATGTGAAGAATGTGAGAATCCATGATTTTGGCGCCCCCCAGTGTTTCAAAAAGGCCTCTGCTACTAAAACCCAGGACACTGAGATGAAAGCATAAAGTGCACAGTCGTCCATTGGTTCTGTCTCATTCTTCTCAAATAAAAACATATGCCACGAAAACAACAATGCTTTAAAAAGCATTTAAAGATTGAGATGCTTTGAAATAGAAATCTTTAAAAATGGGTCACAAATGTATACTTTTATTTTTAAAATCCGCTAAATAATTTCCTGAGCACTAAAAGTTTTAGCAAACATTTCTAAACAGGAATAAATATTGCATTTGTTGGGGACTATTTTGAGCCGCACATTAGGTACACTACTGAGAATTTATGGGAGCAGAACGATGTATGTGGCATTGACTCAAATTGCCCATGTTCATTCTAATGAAAGAACATGTTTCCCAGTGCCATGGTGCTGCTCAGTGATGTGTTTTAATAGTTGCTAGGTTGCTCTTTTTTCATTGGAGCTTTCTCCCATCTCTGCAGTTCAGCAGCTTCCTCTCAGACATGTCCAATATCCGAGGTGTGGCCAATAGGAGGGGAATCGCAGTGTGCAGCGTGGCGCCCAATCTCCCCTCAGCATCGACCTGCCGCTCAGATCACAGCCCGGCCCACAAAGTGTCCTGGGAGGGTGAGGAAACCAGGGAGGAAGGGCTGGAGAGGGTGAGAGATGAGAGAGAGGAGGAATGGGGGCAGAGAGCTTTTGAGTTGGAGAGAACACAGAGAGATAACAGTCCACAGGGTAAGACTGCAACCATGTGCGCACGCACACACACACACACACACACACACACACACACACACACACACACAGTTTCTAACCTCTGATCAAAAAGGCACAGAGTACACAGGCCGTGAAGTCATTGTGTTACACCCGCACCATCATCTCCACTCAGAGAGCTTATTTCACAGTGATCTATGCCTTTTGATCACATACATCAAAGTAAATGGCCCAGAGTAAGCAAGAGTGGTAAAGAAGTCATATTTTTATTTTGCTTATCATTTCATTTTAGTCTTATTATTTACTTCCTGGGAGCGATAAATGATAGCGTAACTTCCTTTTCTCTTACACTGCTGAAATTGGCAATCATGTCCTCTTGTATCAGAAAAAGTCTCTAACATCTCCTGTGCACTTCTGTTTGAATGGTCAGGGTAATCAGCCAGAACTGATGTCCTATGTTCTTGTCCTACTTTTGCTTCAAAAAAAAAAAGTCCAAATCAAACTAGCTGGAACACAAAGAAAGTTGACTTTTCTGCAACGTTTCCCACCATTGACTTTTTTTTTTTTTTTTTTTCCGTCCAAGTTTGCCTCACGTGTACCTTTGTCAACCGAGAGGACAACAAACCGAGGGAGAGCGGTGAGAAATCGTTGTCAGATAATTCAGCTTCAGTCTGATATTTAGATTCCAATGCTGTCAACAGCGAGAGCACAGTTCACAGTTTGTTCTCTGTCAATGAAATAACCACGTTGCCTCTCCGTGCTAAGCTAGACGTCACATATTTCGATTCTCTGTTCAACCTGTTGTTTGAATAATACAGCCTGCAGCGGGAACTTCCTGCTTGTTAATTATTGATTTCTTCCTGTAGGAATGGGAAATAAGTTATTTTATTTTTTTTGCTCCCCTGTCGAGTGTATGCATAAAAAAAAGAGAAAAGCATATGCCCTGAGGGGCCACAGTAACATCACAGTCCATTAATTAATATGTAACTGAGCTTATAGCACGCTGATATTCAGTTTATTGCATTAACGACTCCAGTGTTAACTGCCAGTTTGATTAATCAATTGTAAACAGGTATCTATTTACTCCACAGCAGCCACAAACAAGTCTCATAATGAATATTGCAATAGATGGCACAAGTCAATACGTGAGGAAGCATATTGGTCGTTTTTCTGTCACTACCTGCTGCTCATGAATAAATGAAAAGGAATGAATAATGGAATGCTGGGAAAATACTTCAGGTCCCATATTGCTCAGTTTTTGGCAATTGTGCCCTCTCTGAAGAAGTGTGTTCAGATATCGATCTTCAGGGTTTTTGCAAAGACGTATAGTTTTAATACAAGCTTCATGATTTAGTGGCGACCGAGGCGTCTCGGAAACAGTCTCATAGTGTAGATGGAGTAAACCCTCTTCCTGGAGGCTTTGCAGTCCAAATGCCGTAACTGTTACTTGACCGGACTAACAGGACTAATTGCAGAAAGCAATTTGTGAAGCTGTTTTGGTTGCCGAGAAGAAGACTAGAAACTTTTGAAGGTTGGAATTAGACCACGGTTTGGTTTAGTATTAGTGGTATTAACTATTTCCAATTAAAATGCTGTAAACTGGTAAAAAAAATAATGGACAAGGTGAAAGGAGCCAAAACAAATTTTGTGCTAATTAATTCATTTGTAATTAGAATTAATTCAACTTAATTAAACATTATTAGCTGAGGTGTAATGTGAAGGTTTACCTGTTGTAGATAGGTGTTATCAGAATCACACAGTGAATGCCAGAAAACGGCTCCTGAAGATTGTTTTGATGGCTCTCACAATAAGAAAAGTGCAGGGGATTTAAAAAGTTTGGGGCCAGGATGAGAATGAGGTTTGGCTGAGGGTTAGTGTTAGGATTAGAGCAGGGAGGGTCGGGTCCGTAACCTCAGGCGTGGCTGCCAACACTGGCACATGGCGGTAGTCGCTGGCACAATAACAAATGAGTGTGTGCGGGGGAAGAAAATAAATGGAAAAGAAATATAGAATAAAAAAAGCTTTTATGTAAAAAAGCATAAAGCTCTAGTATATAAGTGTCCCCTCACCTGCATGCTGAATTAGACCAGTCGCTGCTGTGCTGCCTTTCTTATTTAGTTTGATTGATGGTACTGCCTTACTGCTCACATTCCCACAGGCGCATTTCACTTGTTCTGTACGCACTGGACCACGACCACCTAGCTCGGGCTCGGAAAGCTAAAGTTGACGTCCAGACATCCCGGCCCTCGTGGACAGAGTATGGTTTTGGTTACAAGATGGGCCAAGCCCTGGCTGCTTGTTTGCAGAATATCCAGTGTAAAGCACAATTTCGAGACAGACGAGCGGATGCTAGAAGATGTGGCAGACAAGGGTGACAAAGACATGCTGTGCCCAGATATGAGAAGCAAGCCACCAATCACAAAACCTCTTAAAATAATCCCTGCTACCAAGGTACACTGACAAATTGTTTATTGCTTTGTCAAACAGGGAAAGCTGTTTGCCAGTGGTACTGTATTATAAAGCAACAGCTGAAAGAGCTGGAAAGCACAGTAGCTCAAGATTTCTGCATTTTCACCTGTTACGTGTGTGCACAGGATTTCTAAAAACAGCACAGGGTGTGGTTTTAAAGTTTCAGATGTTGTGCTCATGCGCTACCTGCAGCTTAGTTTAAGGAACAGAAACACGTTTGTCTAGAAGGCTCTATTTTATCCATAACAAAATATGTCTCAATGCATCACTATTTACCGTGTCTTAATATAAGCAGCTAAACAAGAACTTATCGTCTTTAATTACCAAACTTGTGACTGAGACAAGGAATAAAAGGATACTCAATTTCACACATTAAGGTCAGTGCTTTAACTGTATTTAGATTCGGCAAAAGTGGCAGTGAAAAGTAAACAGTTTTCTCTTTCTGCTCTTTCCTATTTGTTCCACCTATCAACATAAAGCCTCTTTCGTTTTGCCAAAAGTTACTTTTAATCACATCAGCAGAGCTGCCAGCTCTTATTTCCGAGCAGCTTTATATTCCAAATAGAATTGTTGCTATAGCCCATGCAAATGATTTCCACTCTGGTGGTCGTCTGTAGCTCTGTCCCAGTTTGAACACTAATGTGAAGCCAGGCGTTTTATTGCTGCTAGATTAGAGCACCTGGTAGAGGAATGTACCTGCGTCTTGCCTTATCAGACAGGCTTACAGACAGTTTTCATTGCATCTTTATCTAAAGGCATTGGGGCACATGAGTACCAGCCCTCCCTCTCTGTTTGACAAATAATTACTCCCCCCCTCCCCAAAATACCTCCTCAGCAAAGGAAAACAATGTCAGCAATCACACTGACTTGTAAACATCTATTTATTTGAAATGTTGCCACTCAAGACACGCAGGTTAAGGCTTACTAGGGACCCGAGGCCTGGCAGCTTTCTCCAAATGAAATTTCATCTGACTTCTTCGCACAGACGAAATGTCAGGTTTGTGGCTGGAAATAAGAGCTTTGATTACTGCAGCGTAAGCAGTTTGGGCTGTATTTTTCCAATGTACCTGCTGTTTGGAGGAGTTTGTATTTCACATCTGCTGCACTCCGCTACACTAGAACAAGTAACTCTGTGGTCCTTACCCTCCATGACTCCTCCAGCTGGTGCAGACGGCATTAAATGAGCAGACCTGGAGTTGCAGTGAGTGTTGTGGGATTTGGTGAAAATGCTGTACTCCAAAACAGTGAGGAAGCCTTTGGGAACAGACCAAAATTCATTTTGAGTATACTGCAGCTTAAATAGTCTTCAGATTTGAATAGTTTGTGTGTGTGTGTGTGTGTGTAATGTGTGTAAGTCTCTCTTTTACCTGGATAGATGAGTGGAGGTATGAATGGATGGATATTAAAAGATCGATTTAGATCTTCCAAGTCTATATTAAAACAATAAAACTTGCCCACATGTACATTGAAAGAGTTTTTGGTCATTGCAATCATTTCTCCTTCTGACATCCCCTCAGCGTAAGAGATGGGAAAATCCACAGTCCTTGTTTCATGCAAAAATTCATTCAAGTGCCAAATCCAGTGTCTACCCACTTGATTTGGCTAACTCAGACTGCATAAGCCTCATATTACCTTGGAGCCGTGCCAGGAAGGGATCTCTGCACAGCCAGGGCGGCCAGAAAGAATGATTACAGCATTCAATGAGTCTTTAAATGCACACACATTTATATCAGCTTAACAATCTTTAATTTGCCTTTAATTCTGAGTGGAACTTGTTGATGTGGCTCATTGGCGCAGAGGAAAATGCTTCCAGAAGGAGTATGGAAATCAATATATGTGTGTGTGTGTGTGTGTGTGTGTGTGTGTGTTTGTGTGTGTTGGTACATTAGGTGTGTCAGAGCTGGTGGATGAGGTGGCATGTCTCTCAGACTCCACCTCGGAGGAGCACTCCCTCAGTTCCTACACCTCTGAGTCCTTCGATGACAACGGTAAGACTCGAACAACCCAGCATACAACGTTCACATAGTTGTTTTTTTTTTTTTTTTCTCTCATTTGGCACAAGATCTTTAAGACTTATTCAAAGGAAGAGAAAAGGGGAAGTCTGAGCATCACTGCTGTAGATAAAATTCCCTGGATGTAGGAACAGCCCACTTTGCGCTTCTACCACAGTGCATCAACTATTATTAACATATTGAGAAGCGAGCAGACAATAGACCGGTGGAATGAAAGCTACATTAATGCAGCCAAATCCATACGTGAAAATACATCAAAGGCTAATGCACAGGTCTTAAATGAAGGGAAAAAAAAACATTGTTTAGCCCTTTTTCTTGAAATTCTATAGAGTGCCTTTTTCCCAGATAACTCAATATCGTTAACCCCTTCCATGAATTCTATAGCTGTCTTTTTCCCAGATAACTCAATACCATTGATCTTTCGTTGGCCAAGTGTAAGAGGTTGGGGAGCCAAACACCCTAATGATCATGTGTGTGGCTTTTCAGATGGGGAACCCATGGAGATGCTTTGTTTCCCGTCTAATTAGCGTAGCTGCACAGAAACAAGTCCTCATGTCTCACACACACATACGCACACATGCATGTTGGAAAGACTAACTTGTCTCCACCTTTCCCATCATGGCCACGCACACACACATTCTCCATCTTATCTCAGCACAACCTTCCTCTCACTGGCACTGATATTGTCACTGTTCTTCTTTGTCTCTCTCTCTGTATTCCGCCTAGCCTCCATAGTGACAGTCATACGTCTCGTCAATGACGCTGTTGATAATATTGAAAGTGAAGGTATGAAAGAATATCCTCTGTTAACTCCTCTGTCTCGTTTCTGTCTGTCTCCTGATGCCAAAGTATTTGTTCAGTGGTGTAACACTGAGATATAATGTTCTGAATGCAGCCAAGCCGCCGCTGTTCAATCCCCTTTTCTATTCAGAATCAAACATCCTGCTCAGATTTCCAATATTTTTGTCAGTTTCTAGCACTGGATCTCTGTGTGTTTCAATTTTTTCCCTTTGGTTTCTGTGTTGTTTGTCTCAGTCTCTCTCTGACTTTCGCTTTCTCTCTCCCTTTGTAGTGTCGAACATGGACAAAGAACAGCGGCGGAACAGCCCTGGTGAGTGAGTTGCAAAGCAACTGAAAAACATCTTATTAACTTGCCATCCCTTTGGCTTTATTTCTCAAGCTCTGATCCCAAAACCCATCCTTTTGTATTCTTTACATTATTTTCTCTGAATACTTTTTCATACAGCATAGATTACCATTTCTGTTCACGCCTTTTTCCTTTCTTTCTTTCTTTCTTTCTTTCTTTTATTTTTTTGATACACAGACTTTGAATGTAAATGTAGGTTCCCAGTTTGTAGTTGTGCTTCCTGACTTCCAACTAGCCTTCGTTTCTGATTGGTGGTTCTGTTTTAAAACGATAGCAGAAAGCACTTTCGGACTTTTTTGTCTCTTAAAATAGCAGATTATATCAGCTGCAGCCATTCAGTCTCGAGCATGTGACTGGCTAATATACTGATATGTACTGATGAGTAACATGAGAAGTTTATTTTTTAATTGGAAAATGTTCTGCTTGGTTACAATTTCTTTAATAACCAAGTATTCATGGTTCCTTATGAAAAATCCAGTATCCACAAGGCTCTTCCTTAAGAAAACTGATGAAAGGCCACGATGAAACTGTTAGCTGGTGTCTGCTTAATGTGCTCCGTGCGAGCTTATGTCTGTGCTCAGCTTTGTTTTAAAAAGAAATCCCACTTTCAAACCCCTCTCTGAGTGATCTGTGTGTTTTTACAGTATAACAACACCAACAGCGTAGCAAAGCTTCCACACCGAAACGCTCAGTATCTGTCACAACGTTCACAAATATCATATCAATATTGTGACCTCCGAATCAGGGTCTCCAGAAACTCATGGAAAACATTTGGCTAATGTGTTAGATGTACATATTCAACATTTAATTTCCCACTGCTCATTTCAGCTCCAGTTTGTAGCTGCAGGTTGAGATTGATTGTCAATACTGTGAATTACTAATTAGGCCTCCACTCAAAACTGCTGCGTTTCCGCTTTCTTCGCCAACAAAAGCTGAGAAAGCTCTTCACTAAATCGAGTTATTTATGTCTTTAATTACTTTCAACTGCTGAAAACTAAAACAAAAAGAGGTTTGATAGGATTTAGATTGGTGGAGTGGATTTGATGCTGGACTCTATCTACAAAACGCTATCAAACTCAAACGCACGTCCAAAATGTTTTCATTATAAAACTGATGATCAAATGAAGACCTTAGATCAAAAATACTCTCTCAAATATTCTCTCAAACAATCTTCTTAACACATACAGTACTTACTTCAGGCATGTACGTGTACATATAACAGCTGATTAAGATCACTTGAGTTATGCTGACATTTAATAGCTCAGTCACCTTGGGTGTTGTGCTCCCCACTCCAAGCAGATCCGTCACCCCGGCCTTGTGGAGGGTCTCAGTGGATTCTAGGGGCACTTTGAGCCAAGCCTCACACCCACATAGAATGGCAGAGGAGAAGGCAGCTTCAAACACTTTCCCTTTCACTCTAAATGGGGCATCCTCTACAAGCTGAACACTGACTTTCCCCTCTTACCAAATGCATTCTTTTGCTCAGACAAAGATCAGGGCAGTCGCACCTGTCCTGCACGATCCCTATGCTCTAGTCACTTGCTGGTGCTGCGGTCTTAAAACCGATATTAATTGGCTCATAGTTACCAAGTCTGTTTGTTCTCAGTTGCATGTAATTTACTAGGTCCACAAAGCAGTTCACTACTCACCCACAGCAAGACTGCGTCCGTGTCTCTTCCAGCCTAGAGACACATAAGAAGCTTTTATTTCAGAGAGAATTAAATGATGAATGAAATTGCTGTCCAGTAGCTTGCTCCAGCTAACCCATTGGATTCAGTGCCTTTGTGTTAATAGAACCTGCGTGCAAACATTTTAGACAATGAGTATATATTCTCATATGTTTGTGCTCAAGTCAAACACAGAGTAGTGCCGAAACGACTGCATGAAACGGAGAAGAATACCAATTTAGTAAGAGAGGAAAGAAAATCTGAAGTGAGCAGCGTTCATGTCTGTTATTGTCGAAATGGGCTGTGAAATTTTCAGCCTCCATTTGACATATCATTAATGTCGCTTGCTTGAGATAGCATGTGCCTGCGCGTACATTAGAGTGCATGTGTACACTTTGTCTGTGTGTGTATTTGCCTGTTTACACGTACCGGCGCTAAATGGCTCTGTGCCAGCCTCCCTCTCCTGTTGTCGACTGTGTTCTCTTCCATGTCATAATTCGCCGTGTCTTTCTGCATTCAGTTGTTTCTGTGAGAAGAGCATTTCATCATCAAAGGCTTCCCGTCCCATGAGATATTTGTTTTGTTTTCCACTTCACTGACAGCGAGACACCACCTGCAGAGCAAAGATGAGATTTGTGTAGAGTTCATCAAAGTGTACATTGCGGATTGTACGAGCATTAATTTACTTTTTAACCCTTAAACCTTTCATTTGAAAACATTCCAGCCAGAAGAAGAGATGTTTGAGCAGCATGGCATGCAGTGAGAACTCCCACATTTTTTTGTGGTTTGTTGGCACGGCAGTCTATTAGATATCTCCGTCCACATGCGTCATGCATTATATAGCAGGAGTTGGCATTGCTAATGAAGGGCACTCTCCGTCCCACACAGAGGATGACCCCTCTGGGTTCTCTCACTTCATCAATATGATATTTTTTTCACTCACAGCTCATTAACCCAACCATGAATTATGCAACCTGCATGCTGTAGTTTGAAGGAAGTGGTGGATTAGCGGGGAGTTCTGCATCAGCCCACTTAACAGCACGAGCTCAGAGGTAGAAAATAGGAATTTTGTCAACAGATTTTATTTGCACATTAATAAATTCTAAATGAGAATCGGAGCAATTACACAACTCAAACACGCAGTCCCGCAGCACGCACACTAGTAAACTCCGCAGTGACACAATGAGAAGCAGCCATTCACGAAACAATACTCGCAGACATGCAGCACACACGACTAACAAGCAACACATTTCTGTGAAAATAAAAAGAGATCAAGGGAGTAGATAATAAGCAGAAGAAAAAAAAAAACTGGAGAGGAGAAAAATAGAAACAAACACACCAAGGCAGAGTGTATGTACAGGCTATTCATTAATGTAACGGAAATTGGCTGACATTTCTTCTTTTGGGTAAAGGGGTTTGTTTATCAGGAGGCTGTGAATCCCAGATCCTGGCACCGTGTGTGTTTCTACACGGGGGGGGGGCAGAGATTGAATCTGCAGTCATTTGAGTAATTGTGAACATCTTCAGATCAGTCCCTCCAGTAACTGATTCACAAAAACGTATTCACTGGTGTCACCTCACTTGGCTCGTGAAGATAAGATTGTGATGATACTGTTGTTTCAGAAGGGAGGTGATTTATTGATGTGGCACCTTTCGCAGGCTGATCCTATTAGAAAGATAATCTCATTCCTTGCCTGCACTGTGCGGTACCGAATGGCTATTTGTAACGTTACACATTCGAGTGAGTACTACATACTTCCAGTGATTTGGCAGCAGCAGTTTGTCCAGGGAATAAAGCCTCAGGCTCTTAACACAGTATGTTAACTGAAATCCCTTTCTTAACTCTCTTAAGTAGGTCATCTCTCTACTTGTTGTTCCATTAAAACATAGTATTGGTCACTGAAGCTATTTCAGACTGTTTCAAAAGATTTATTCTTTCTGTCCTTTTATTTACAGCATACCGCTGGGAGCCTTCCAGTCAGACTTCGAGCTGGTTGTCACCGTCACGTCTGCGTCCACCAGAGGTGGGATCCCATTACGACCTCAGTGACACCCAGCAGAACATCAGACGAGGAGGCAGCACGCGGTCTCTCCAGCTGGACTACAGAGTGATGGGCTACGGCGGTGACAGGGGCCAAGAGCGGGGACAGGAGACCGAGAAGAGGACCTTCCAGTGGGAGAGGAATCAGTCGGGCGGGTGGGAGAGGAAACGCATCCTGGACAGAGAAGAAAAGAGACGGCATGACGGGGAAGGAAAGAACCCAGGCAGCAGGAGCAGAGACATGGGGGTGCGCCAGGACCACAGAGACCATCAGCAGTTGCGCAGCCATGACAGCTGCGAAGACAGCTCCTCGCCTGTTTATGAGGAATACCAAGAGTCCAGCCACGACCCAGAGCAAAGTGAAGACACAGAGAGCCTTTATGACACTCTACCCCCAACTCGACCGGCCTACGAAGGGTACCCTTCAAGCCCGCCGGGCATCAACCTGCATCCGGCTCAACTCCTGCCTCCTCTCAGAGCGTGGGACTTACAGACAGGGGAGTTGAGGGGATCGCAGGAGGATCGCGGAGGGCTCGGCTCCAGCAGTCTGGCAGGTTCCGGGGACGAGCTCGAGAGACTACTGAACCTGGTGTCCCTCAGAGCCAGGAGAGCCACGCGAATAAACAGAGCCTCGACCAGATCTGAACCCACAACAGACTGGGATGGATTCAAATGAGCACACAAGACTGACTAAAACAAATATATTTAATATTCCTTTATAAATGAAAGAGAGGCAATGACCCTCTCTGATTATACTTGACATTTATAATACTACACCACCTAGAAATAATTAAAGGAGAATATTACCATATATACTTTTATTATCCGGCATTATTATCCCGCTGTAAGCAAACACTAATCCAACACCAATCCCCTGGCTCATTTATAAGCTGGAGGAATAAGAGGAAATATATGTGTTGTGTAGACGCCTTCACCTGTGCTGCATGAGAGTTAGTCGAGATTGGCTGTGAATCAATGCTATTACATTTATTATTTATAGAATCGCTGGAGCACAGCATTTATTAACATCAAAATAGGAAAGGAGCCGGGCTGTCCCTGTTTTAGACAATGCCAATGTATGTACATATGTTATCTCACATTTCATACATCGTTCTGTTGAATCACACGCACACACAATCATTTTGTTAGCTCAACCATGTAATGCATTTCTTATTTTTATTGACACTTGCTCGGGGGTTGTTTTGGAGAGAACACGCATCCCAGATGTAGCCTCAGAGATGCTATTAAGTTTACCATGAGACCATACCGGGAGATCTTTTTTCAATCCAAATTCTGTTGATTGTTTATTTAATAAATACGCTAAGAATTTGTTTGCTTGCTAATGAACCTCTTCATCAACACACACATCAGGGATATCTGGCTCGTATAACTATGATGAAGTGCAGCACTTTAGGTAATGATACATTATTTATTTTCTTGTTTGTTTTACTCATGCAAATCAGCCGCAGCTTTGACCTCTCGTTTTAACTCATGCAGATTCACTTATGAATACAGATCCTCTCAATGTTCATTATGTACTTTGTATATATTGCCAAAGTTGAGCTTTTAGCAAGGCTTTGGATAGAATTTAGCCCACTTTACACCTGGTATTGACATGTGATGTGAATTTTCAGACTTGATGTGCTCAAAAGGTTGGAGAGTTCTGTGGAAATGCAGAGATATGTTTGCTTTGCTGCTGTGTTCCTAGCTCACACACACAACAGAGGGAATGTAAATGGAATTAAACTTACATATTAAGCAACTCACACGCTCAATAAACAGGTAATAGGAGTATTTATTTTGGGTTGTGAAAAAGCCAAACCAGATGCCTTTATAGATTGTAGCTGCATTGACTGGCTGTCATCTCACACTTACCATGTATCCTCTGGTAAACACTGCTTGTGTTTAATTTGCAATGGAAATAGATGCGTTGTGGTGGAGAGACACTCAAGGATGTAAACAGCAAACAATATACACACCAAAACCGTTTTGTACTCGAGGATGGGGTGGATATTACCATCCGCATCACACAGAATGTTCTGTACATGTATATTAATGAAGATGTATCCATCCAACCATTCATCCGCCTTTCCCATTCCTATTCAGGTCTTCTCTGTAAGCGGGTTGCTGAAGCGTGTCCCAGCTTGCATCGGGCAACAGGCAGAGAAACATCCTGGGCAGGTCAGACCAACACATGGAAAAAAAAAAACAAAAAACATTCACACCTGTGGGCACTTTACAGTTTCCAGTTCACCTGGCCTTCATGACTGTGGACTGTGGAAGGAAACCCACCAGGAATACCGTGAGAGCATGCAAACAGAACAGCAGCTTCCAAAGGCTGAAATTTAGCCCTAGAACCTCAATGCTGTGAATCAGCGCCGCTGACACGTGAGACACCTTTGCTGTCTTGTTTTACTACTTCATTGCCATCCATTGCAGTTGAATCATCTTGCAAAGTACCTTTCAAGTCCGCCGGATTTAAAGTTGTTTCAGGTCGCTGACTTGCTGAAGCACAATATTTATGTGCCGCGGTGGATGTTTGAGTGGCTGCACATTACAAGGACTTGAAGAATATGCTCCAATCAAGCAGATTCACACTTTACTGGAAAGAGAAAATGGCTTTCGTCTTAAGGGTGAATAATGTACCTGCTGTGCTGAGGCAGGTGAGCTATGTCTCAACGCAGGCTACATGGGATGAATAATACCCACAAAATATTTAATCCTATCAAGTCAGTCTTGTGATGCCTCTTATACATTTTTCTTTCCTTCCCAACTGGAATCTGGCAGATTCATTTAGCAGAGCTTAAAGTCATCGATGTCCCGAGGAGACACGAAGGCGTGAGAATGTCTTCTGGAATGTTAAGTGCATAAACTGTATCATCAGTCAGACAATAAATTTTATTTTGAAATCATTTGAAAAGGGTATTATGATCATGACTTAGATTGCTTTGGCTGTACTACACTGTCATCAGTTGAGCAGATTTCAGCTTAATCCTCTCATTATGCCCTTTTGTTTACCTCAGGAACTGATTTCTTTGCTGACTTGAATAGATGTATCCGGCTTATTGTGTGGCATTCTTTGTTCCTGTGAGTTACAGTTTTTTTTTTTTCCACACTGACCCAGCGCTATGATCAAACCGTGGATCTCTAAAAGCACGTTATCTGTGATCTGTGCAGAAATTTTTTATGAGTCTTGTACACCAGCCATTAGCCACGCATGAAAAATGAAAACCACAATCCACAGCCTCCGCATGTGTTTGATTAATAGAACATGCGCCTCTGCACATAATCCAAATTAAAGCAGCTTTAATTACTGGATGCTACAAGGTCTGCTACTGGCGAGTAAGGTGACATTTCTTAATCGCTTCATCTACATCTTCAAAAGGTGACCAGTTATTAATTCTTGTTTGGAGACAAAAGGTTGAAGGCAGGCGATGGTCAGTGTGCTCCACACTCACTCACTCTATCTCTAACTAACAACTGATGCATCGAGGAACCTTTGTGCTTTTTGATTATTTCCTCTCCTCCCTCCCCCCTGTGGAGTTGACACACAAACTTTGTCCTTGTTATCCTCCAACCCTCCTCATATGAACTCCAGCGGGCTGACTGTCTGCCAGAAAACATTCCCATGGCAACCACACATCCCCCTGATCATGTTTGTATTTCATTTCCCCTGTCACAGACAACACATTTTGGGCAATTTAGGGGTAAGGAGGTGTATGTGTGTGTATGAGTGTGGGTGTATGTGTTCACTGTAACACAGACGCATGATGTCAGTCTCACATGAACATGCCTGCTCCCCAAATACTGTATGTTTACTTGATGCAGTGCTACAGAGAGCAGAGTTATTTGACACAAGAATAAGCAGTTGCCCACTCCTAAACATATAATACTCAGGTATGAGATAAGTCAGGATTCGGTGGAGTATCTGAGGTTTGCGAGAGAAATAGGTACCTTAAATTTATTTAGAAACGTTTCAAGAATCCGTCATTACATCCTTTAAAATGACTATTTGCAAAGTGTACATTTTACGATAGCCACCAGCTGCAGCAGTAGCAGTATTTTCATGACAGCAGTCATTTTGTCAGAGTAACTGTTACATTTTTTGAACAGTGGATATCATTTTTGAAGGAAACACTTCATATATCTTTTAGTGCATGCCAGTTTGTGTCAGTGCAATAGATGGAAATAGCTCATAGTCAAATGTTGGCTGGCTTGTTCCAGTTCTATTCTCTCTCCCTGCAGGAACCATGAACCACAAAAGACACAAACAGGTACAAGGCAGAACTCGAGGGAGATGAATTTTTATTTTCTTCAGCCCAGGAAAAATTTACGCATTACTGTGTAAAATGCACATAAAACTCTATGAAACCTGGCACTGCAGGAAACGTTCTAAAACTCCTATTACCGACTTTACCACCTAAAAATAATCAGCTTGCTTTGCTCCGCAATGCGATCACAACACCTGAATTTATGTTTCCTCTATTACCCCTGCCTGTCACAACAAGGCAACACAGAAAATGAGATTTTATCAATTAGCATAATATGCTAAAGATGTCTCGAGTGAGAGGTCTCTAAAAGGTGCAGGTGGCATGTCAGTTTTCTGTGAATCCACCCATTCATTTTTGAGGTTTTTTGTGCTGATTCCGCCTTCATTTGGGTCCTCAGAGGGAGAATAAGAAGACTCATTACCCACAGGACATGCATCCTTACAGACAAAACCTTACATAACATTACCTCTGCCTCTAGCCGTAAATGCGGTACACACTGAATCAACAACAAAAATGTAAACAGCACACCACAGGTAGAAATAGTCCTGCTGTCTGGTCAGAGGGAGGCGAATACTACAAGCAATTTATTCACCCAGATTCACAGCTTATTAAATTATTCTGACAAGGATTATGCAACATGTCCCAATAACTTACATACTCTCCCTGGCACACTCTTTTGATGACCATCCTGCTTGTTTAACGTATTCCAAGCATGCTGGCTGTCCTAGTGACAGGCACAGGGTCAAACCAAAGGCAAATACCGAGGGCGTGTGAGGGAAGAGAGACAGAGGGAGACAGCAATAAACAAAGTGACTGTTGTGTTTATTCATCATGCATCAGAGGAAACCGATGAGGACCTGCCAGTCCCTTTAGCTCTGCAGGCTTTTCATTGGACCATCTGGCATTTACACCATCAGTCAGCTAAGCCACTTAAAACCTCTTTCTACCCCCACAACCCCATTTTTTTTTCCCCTCCCTCCTTCTTCTTCTCTCCTTTTTTTTCACAATGACGTTCCTCCAGATCTGGCTGGACACAGCAGCGAAGGGATGGGATGGACAGAGGGATGAAAGGATGTTACATAAAGGAGGAGGGGAATGACAGATAGATCATGTAAGAAAGGCGAGAGATGAGTAGAGAAGTGGGAAAAGTAAAGAGAGATTACGATTCCCCAGTTTCTGCTTATTGAGGGGTAGCTGTGTGGGTGATTATAAATCCACGCTGTTCTCAGTAACACCAGGATTACACACCCAGCCAGACCTAATCTGTGTGCCTAACATCTGCCTCCGATGACAAACACATGCATGCACACAAACCCACAGGCACACGGTCGAACATGCATGCACAGCACTCACGTGACCATCATGGTTACAAATGCGGTCAGTGTCTCAAGCAATTTCATCGCATGTATTATTCAAGAAAACTTTAATCTTGTGAGTAGCCTATAATCAGGCACAATACGCCTACACTGCTAAAACAAGCCAACGGGGGGATGGGAAAATTGAATGGTAAGGGGTCACGACCATGTATGACAATATGAATTCTCATCAAAACATGGCCCTCAGCCGTGTGTGACAGAGTAGAGGAGGCTGTGCATCCCATCAGCCCCCTCCCCCTGCTGTTTTAACAGATTATTACTATGGCAATCCTCTGGCATATGCCTGCAAAATGGCTATGTGTGAGACAAGTTTGCTGCTCTGCTGCGTACTTCATGTCCTTTATTGGATTTTCTTGTGTGATGAAAGGGCATAAATGTCATTGGATTATGCCACAACTCAGCTGGTATTGAACACTGCTATATGACATAAAAAAGATGGTGCTTGTCTCTAACTTTGGGACATTTCTCTGGATGGAAAATGGCCACTTTCTGCAAAGTACACAAAGAGCACTGAGAAAGCTGAATCCCATTATCTGGGATATGTTTATTTTACCCTCTGCGAGTCTTGGCTTGAGCTCTGATATGCTGATTTGGCAGGGGCCTTCAGTGTCACCATGTTGGACTTTATTGCAGTGCTCCCCAGTTTGTTCTGATCTTGTAAAGAAATGCTGTCTTAAACAGAGGTGAGACAGAATGATGGATCAAAATTCTGTGGAGAAATTTGGCTGCATCATGGGCCTCAGAGCTCAGCTTGTTATCTGCTTTAGCTCTGAGGAATTGGTACGCTGTCACCCTCGAGATTGCTGATATCTGATTTTGGTAAAAAGGAGGTCTGCTCTATATTGTGCTTTGATCATCAGGGGGTTTTTATGCTCGCCCGCAGAATAAGCATCTAGATTTGCTGAAGTTGCTACAACTGTAGGATTTTTATAAGGTCCTTGTTGAACTGTGCAAGCGTGAAATGCCTGTGGTAGTAACCTTTATAGTCCAGCTGATGACTCGAATGTGAGAACAGTCATAACACGTGAGATTGTAAGACTAACTCACCTAACAGGCAGCCGAGGAGGACAAACCACTGCCAAAACAAATTCTTCTGTCACACCTGAAGACACTATTCCTAACAATGACATTTTAAATTTAAATTACTTCTTGACACTGCACACATACTGGGATTAATAACTTCCACCTCGGCCCTCTAAATCTCTATGCTGTGGCAGTAAAATGATAATCTAATGGAAGAAATTCCAAATCCAGATTATACCAAAATCCCTTTAAGCATTTCTTGGTTTAGGGACCATTTTCCACCAAATTTTGCACAGTATTTTTGTGCTTTTGAGATTCTGCACCATGAAGCTTATTGGGCAAACAGACAAGCCAGTTATAGAATGAATATGATTCCCAGTGATTATTCAAAGCAATCATTCAATATAACAAAACCAACAAGCTATGCCCCATGTTAAGATGGCGCTTTCTGATCATGTGCCCTTTTTTAAGGGGTTAATATGATATATTTCACGTTCTAAAAACATTTTTCTTGCAGCTACAAATACACAGGTCACAGGTTCTCATTCTCAAATAAGACAGCAGCCTTAGTTAGTAAGAAGTGAGTCATCTGAAAATATAAACGTCATTAAAAAAGAAAATTATGCAGTTATAAATGTTGAAAGGTTGTTAATAAACAGATTTTAGTACAGAAAAGTGGTGAAATGGTCCGTCAGAACTGGCTTTCAAAGGCTAGATAGAGGAGGATTAACACTGGCCAGTCTGAAAGGTGTTCCTATAAGTTGCATATAACTGAGCTTTAGTAACATTAATAAATCAATTATATATAACATAGAAATATTTATAAAGGTGATCAAAATGTGGTACTAAAATTAGCTGTATTGCTAATGTCAATTATGTCTTACTGTAGTCCACAGCCATCCCAGCAGCTCTGTGATGTACTTTGGCGCAGTGGTTAGCTGCTTAATGCTAGCATCCATTATTAGGATTCATCCTCAGAGGACAGTGAGTGTCTGTGGAAAACTTCATGGTAAGTCATTCAACAGTTGTTGAGATAATTCAATCTGACTCTGGACCAAAGCATCCAGATCACCTGACCAACAGAGCAACATTGCCACCCATGCAGCCAACCCATTAGCATGGCTAAATACTGACCACACTACAAGTACATTTACAAATAAAACCTTTTCTGCATTTCATCTAATACATGCAATCAATTATTCACAGCAAAGAATGGTCCACATGGTAATCAGACTTTTCTCTCACATCCACAAACCTTAAATATACATATTTTTGTCATCACTGCATTTCAAAATGAACTGCAGGATCACTACATGCTGTATCCATACTGAACGCTGCTCGAGACTGCAGCCTGCTTCTCCTCCAAACCTGTTTTTCATCTCAATAAGTACTGCAAGAAGATTAGATGTCTTTGTTTGTATCCATGACTGCAATACAAATATGGTTACACTTGTTACATTATTAAAGACACTCGCGAGAAGGAAATCTATTTAATAGTGCTAGTATAGAGTTGCCAGGCGAGTTTTCCCTTGTTTCTTCACACCGTTCTCTCCAGACATTTGTTTTGGTGGTACCATCTGGTGATTTGAACAAACCTCTCCGTGGAACAATGGCTCTGAGAGAGTTAGCCAAGAAAAGATTCATCAATATTAATCAAACCATGTTGTCCTGTAGAGTACAGCAGAAGGAACACGGCCATATGGAGCAGCTACGTTACTTGTTATGGTCGAGGATGGTGTTGATGACCAGCTGTTGTGGCCGGTTTCTCAGAGCATCATCCATCCAATTCCCCATTCCTTCTTTTATTCCCTGCATACAATATGCTTCACTACCATAAGTGAGTGCTTGAGATTAGTCAAGGTTCTTTCAGAGCGGGCAAACACAGTAATCACATCGGCTATAGATTCAGAAGTCTGTGAAGCAGGTCCACCACAGTCAGCACAGCTTTATCAGGGCTTTGCAGTATTCAATTAGCTGATTTATGTTTTGTACTGTCATTGCCTGCTTTTCTTGATGTGTGATATGCATTCATTCAGTCGCTGCCCATGCCATTGTTTCCAAATTCAAAGTGTGTGTGTGTGTGTGTGTGTGTGTGTGTGTGTGTGTGTGTGAGAATTTGTTTTTATGTCCTGGAGGGGACTTTAATCTGACTGCATACCAGCCCATGGGGACTTCCTGTCACCGTGGGGTCAAAATTGCAGTCCCCACAGGTCCAGACTGCTTTACTTTTCAGGGTATGGAGTGTCCCCACTGGTATTGTTTCAATACTGAAAGTGTGTGTGTGTGTGTGTGTGTGTGTGTGTGTGGCCATGTATTCCTCACTTTGTGTGGACATAAATCTGTTTACACGGTCACATTGTGGGGTCTCGCCTTCCTTATGGGGACAAGACTCAAGTCACCATAATGTAAATAATTCAATTTTACGTTGTAGACTGGGGTTAAGGTTAGTGTAGGAGTTAGGGTTATGTAAGTCGTGGTTATGGTTATGGTTAGGGTAAGCCTCCACGAAATGAATGAAAGACTATGTAATGTTCCCCAAAATGTTGGAAACACGACTTTGTGAGTGTGTGTGTGTGTGTGTGTGTGCCAGCGTGGCTGACCCCACAGCCAGAGCTGTCTGTCTCCTGGTCATCACATCATGCCTGTGGAGCACATCACCCTGCTCTAAAGCCAGTCTGCTCTAATCTGTTCCTGTTGCTGTGCTCGAGGGCATCCGCTGCAGCCATACGCCCAGTGGTGAAGAGTTAAACAAGTGAATGGCGCTGGCCTCAATGTGTCACCACTGGCACTGACAGTATTGATGACATATAAATCCACTGGATCTGATGGAGACTTCGACTTCATTGTTGCCACCAGTTACCCACGTTAAGGGATGAATGGGATTAGACTGCCACCTCCACTTGATCTGACTGGACTGTGAACCAATGTGAATCATAGTCCAGAATCCAAATATGGCACCCTGGAGGAGGCATGCATACACTGCTAAATGGTTTAATCAATGATGTATTGTGTTTTGCAACTGAAAGACT
Organism: Chaetodon auriga; assembly: GCF_051107435.1. Taxonomy (NCBI): domain Eukaryota; kingdom Metazoa; phylum Chordata; class Actinopteri; order Chaetodontiformes; family Chaetodontidae; genus Chaetodon; species Chaetodon auriga. The sequence goes on from NC_135088.1 coordinate 12,170,698, forward strand.
CCCAGAGCTCCAGGTGTTTATCTTTTATGATTTGAGTTTTTGCAAGGTTACTGTATTGACACAGGGTTTAATAATCCTAATACATCAGAAAATGTACTTACTTATAAATTTCAGACAAAGACCAACAGCAAATTATTCTACTTTCAAAATGTTCGCCCTGCTCATCTGTGACAAATGCTGCACATAAGTCACAGTGTGCTGATTGGACTTCCCGTGCCGACCCACCGCTGTGTGTACACTTAGAGCATTGTGCTGAGATCAAAGACAAATTCTGGGAAGCCACGCTGGGAATGGCCAGGGGAAAATGAGGGAAATCTTCGTTTGCACGCACACCTCGGCGCGGTAGAAGGAGATGGCGAGAGGAGCTCAAAGGAGGAGGCGGAGAGGGAGAAACACATAAAGCCAGGTCGGAGGTAAAAAATGTTCATCGTGAAGCCGTGTCTCTCTCTCCGTCCCCCACTCAGTGGATTTCTCCACATCCAGCTGTGTGCCTGGCTGAGGGCTTCTCTGATATTTACCACCGTACCGCCTCGCAACGCACAGCGCCGGTTGCGTCGTAGTTCAGCGCACGGCAAGGGCATCTCAAATGGTTAGGGAAGACGATTTGCTCCTGCGTTTGCACAGAGAATAGCAAATTAATCAGAAGGACTCTCGAGGCGGTGCAACGGTTTAACATTTTAGAAAGGACTAGCCTTCGCTTTTTTTTTCCAACGTGGGCGCATGCAGACGGATGGGAGTTCGAGATGCCAACCAGCAAGACAGGGGCACTTGAAGAGGATGGAGACTTTAAATATGAGTGGTCTGGACCTTCTTTCATGAAATATTTTCGAAAATAATTTACATGTCCTTTGCTGGGAGGAGGTGTGGCACCGCCGCGTGTCCGATCAGCTTTTAGCGGCACATGGATGGATGACTTTTGTGCGAAGATAAAGAAAAGAGTCCATGTAACTTTATATAGGTCACACCACATAACATCAAGTCACTCATACCGCCTTTAAGTCGCTGACTTGACGTGCGCTCTTGTGGAACTCGGGGAGGCACCCAGGTGCGCTCCATGTTTCATTTAGGACACACCGGTACCGGCGGTACCTGCGGGACTTAAAGCACAGTCGGGACGTGAAAGCAGCGTTGGGCTGTGGGCCAGTGATGCCGGACACATTCACACTCATAAAGAACCGGACAGAGCCACGGCTGGGGCAGCTAGAGCGCACACTGGCCACGGAGGGGAGCGCCCGCCCCGCCTGGGTCATAGGAATCCTGGCCAGCGTGTTGATCTTCACCACGGTGGTGGACGTGCTGGGCAATCTGCTGGTCATCATCTCGGTGTTCAGGAACCGTAAACTGAGGAACTCGGGTAAGTGATGCAGAAAACCTGGTGATTAGTGAGCACAACCATTAATTATAAGTCATATTGTGAAGGAAGAAGTCGTTATGCGCTTCCCCCACATGTATGCCTACGCTGGAACTTTCATTACTATGATAGTACGAATTTACATAATAATGTAGGCAGTGTGCCTGTGTGTGAAATCGATTCTGTAGTGAATTCTGGGTAGAGTAAATCTACTTTTTTTCACCCTGCACCTCTTTCTTTAGGCTGCTTGTGCGCATTCCATGATTTGACCCATACACCTCTGAGCGCACTTTCCCTCTAAAATACCACTGACATCACTGAACCCAGAAACGATTCCAAAGCAGTTCAGTGCATTTTACATAGATTTAACACAAAAAATCAAATGCTCCTCTGAACTCATACCACATAATCTGTGGTTTCAACTAAATGCCAACCTATTTCTGTAAGCCTGCTGCAGCCTAAATGGCTAAAAGGCTCCATAGCTTCTAGTTGACAACATTATCCAGAGCACCAGAGGCTTCATATCTTGCTGAAGGGCATGTGCACAGAACGCCAGGCTGCCGGTGGACATAGTGATGGCTGCTATGTGGATTTAACCAGCACATTTTTCAGTTCAGGGATAGTGTGCTGAAGACTCAGGTGGCCAATTACATCCCCAGAACTTTGTATCACACTATAGTGACAGCTTGATTGAAACCTTGTGCTATTAGAACTACTGTAACCACTTGGTGTCTCTCTCTTGCCTCATCCTGCACTCTTTACCAGAAAGGTTCAAAGGTAGTCTGACTCACACCTGCCATGTTAGAGCTGGTTAATAACTGCAGGTGAGTTCTTTTGAAAAGCTGGCTGCACTGATGTTGATGAACCTCTCCTGATGTGAATGTGTGAAATTACCCAGGAGGCCTCATGCAGCTACAGTGTGGCATAATGCCAAATCATAAAGCACTGGAAGTAGTCTTTCATTCCAGGTAAAAACATGCTCCCTCAGGGTTGTAATTTAACTCTTTTCTGATGAAAATGAGCTCCTTTCAAGGATTTTATGGAATCAGACGCAGTTATTGGTTAAACGCCTAATTTGCATCTCTTCAAAAAAAAATCTACTGACACTTTTTTGTTTACTGAAAATTAATGAAACAAATTATTCCTGAGACTAGTATCTCACCTTCGTGAAGATTTTTTTAAAAAAATGCTTAAGAGCTGATGTGAGATTCAAAACTTGTCAAGAAGGATGTCCTCTGCAGTAAAATCTGCAACGCTGTGCTGACCGGATATTTTGTGCTTTATCAGGCAACAGTTAGGGCAGAAAATATGCATTTATTTGCATATTCAACAGCTATTTTTCAGCCAGTGCGATGCAACCTGGAATCTTTCCTCCTTATTAGTCGATGGGCAAAATACCCAGAGGATTAAACAAACAACTACTTTCCTTTCATTTAAAGATATTATGAGGATCTCCTTATATTTTCTCACATGGGAAAACATTCTTCTTTTATTTAAGCGTATTTTTTTCAGTTAGGTGGACACAATCATCACTGGAGCATTTGAATGCAAGCCTTTAAGTCTTCACACAAAGACTCCCACATTCTGCACTCGAGCATGGATTTTTTTTTTTTTTTTTTAAACTAAGGTTTAGGTAAGGTTCAGCTTATTCATAGCTCTGGAATGCCTTGAACCAAGGTTTTTCATTTATTGAACTTGTTTAGAGTGATAGTAAGTAAGCAGAGCGTTTGTAAATCAGGAGCAATATGTCAAGTGTGATTGCCTTTTGTGTGTAGCGTAACTTACAAATATCCTTTTAATCATTATCTTATTAAACTGTAGGCATGGGGACACATTTATCAAAGCTGCATTCGGAGGATTTAATGGAATAAAACAGAAGGCTTCCCACAATTTGAGTGAATAAGATGTCTTGGAAGTGTACTTATTAAAATTACTATAGTACCTGCACACAGAAGCATGGCCCCAGTGAGAATCCATCAACACATGTGGCTGCTTGTGTATAAATCTCATTCTGCACACACACTGGTAGTCTATAAAAATCACTGTATTGGATAAGATCATGTTTATCCTTTGGCAAAACATGTTTATCTGTCCACAGAGGCTGAATCAAGTGGCTTTTATGCTTTTTAAGAGGCAGCACTCATGGCTTGGATGCCAGAGGAAAGGCTGATCATGTTGCTCTTTCACTGAAATAGGACAATGACACCACCAAAGAGCTCAGCGCTAAATTCCGCGGTCCAGGACACACAGTACACCTGTCAATCTCATCGCCAATTTCATGAATAATTGCCTGCAAGGGGGACGCCTGGCATATCTTCGGGTTAATCACCTGTCTGCAATTTTCCCCATATAGACCAACTAATAAGCTAGATAAGACTGAAGATGTAATGAAACATTTACACATTAATTAAAAATTGTCTGCCTCCCTCATTTCTACATGGTATTCTTGGATGTTGTGGGTTCTTCGATCCTTATATATTTCTAGGTTTCCTTTAGCCTACCTCTCCAGAAAGGGTTATATATTTGTGTTTCGACACTCACATGGTGCACTTCTGCCTTAAAGCTGATCTCTCTCAACTCAAACAGCCCACTCAGCAGTTCACAAACCACGCTGAACCCACAGCCGTGAACTCGCAGGACGGCTACTGTAGATTGGAGCAACCCACTCAACAGTTTAGATGGGAAAACACCTGACTTGTATATAAACAGTCACAGCAGGAGGAGAGGGTTGACTCTGCATAAGCTCCTGCTGTGGCGGAGCGAACAAGACGAGGTGACTGCCGAGTGTTCGACCACAGTATTTCGTCAGCATTTGCAGTTAGTTGATGACTAACTGCAAGTGCAGGCTCATGCTGTAGTAAATATTATAGTGCAGGCTCATTATTATTCTGACACTGAATTAAAGATATCTGTGATTCACCTTAATGAAAGCTCTGATGGCCATGTAACCAATCTGCGTAAGGACTGCTGAGGAATTGCGCATTACCTTTCTGCCTTCTCGCTTTTTTTTTTTTCAATGTTGTCTTTCCAAAGGCCTCAATGTTTCATTTAAAGAGCATTGTCTCTCATCATGTGGTATTGTATGTGGGCAAGACTCTGCCACAGACACACAATCACACACACACACACGCATGAGCCATTAGAGCCATTTGTCCGCTGAAATTTGCCTTTTGAAAAGAGGAGCTTGACTCATACACAAGCACTCCAACATACAGATGCAGGCCTGCGTGAACCACATGCAGGGAAATACAGTAAAGCCCATGCATCTTATTTTGATATTGTGCTGAGTGAGTGTGTGTGTGTGTGTGTGAAAAGTGCCTTGTACAGTTGTGTGGGACAGAGGTTTTTGTCCCCTGAGATTTGTCTTTGAAGGAGCTTAGGTGGTGCAAACCTTCAAAGAGAGTTATACAGGATCACACATTACAGACTCTTCACAGACACGTTATTTACATCATATCTCTCACCCCACCCCCCGCCCCCCATTCCCTCTCCACGTTCTTTCCTCTAAAGCTCTCTGCCTCTACAAAAATAATGCTTAAAATATTCCCTAGTTAAGACTGAGGCTTGACAAAAAAAAAAATCTCTTCCCCCAGTGCAGTGCTTCACATCCAGTCTGCCTCTGTCCATGGTGCTCAAACACCGAAAATCAGTCTCTCCATCTGTCTCTCCATGGTGCCGAAACACTCGAAACCTAAGGCTTCTTTCAATCTGCGTTCTTGTCTGTACTTGTGAAATGTCATCAGTCACCACCCAAGTCCTGTTCCACCTCTAGCCAAGCGCAGTCAAAATGAATGAAAGTGTTCCTGTGCTGCTCATTTTATCGAGGACGCTTTAGAAGCTGCTTTTGTGCATCAAACAACAGCAACGGTGGAGACGGTGCGCCAGACCGGCGACTGTTTTGTGGTTTTCGTCCCACAATTCTTGTTGTGTCACTAAATTAACTGAAATTAAATGAAAAAGAGAGCAATTTGATTTCAAATATGCGGTTGATTAAACCAAAAATAACGCTTGCAGAACAGCTCCTGAGATGACTGGCAGGCTAACGTCCGCTGTCATCTAATGTGAGAACAGCCTTACCTCAAGAGGCCACTTGGTAGTTCACCAGGCGAGGTCTCTGTTGTGTTTAGATCATGTTGCGTAATTCATTTTGGAAGAGAAACTTTGTTCATGCCAAATCAGTTTTTGTTGGACAGTAATGCTGTTCAACGGCGCCACCTGTGTGAACATTTGGGTCTTAACATGTACGGATCTCACCGCATATCCCAAAAAATGCTAAATATATGTAAGTGAAAAAGAAAAGACATTAGAGTGAAAATAACTGCCGAAGTTGAACTTAACAAGTTCGAACTTCCAAGGACGAGAGTGCGAACACCCAACGAAGCCTTCAGTCTCTCTGTCTGGCTCTCTCCGTGGTGCTGAAACATTCAAACCTGGTCCCTGCTGGCCGGACCTTTCTCTTTCTCCCCGCTGTCCTCTATGACATCTACTGCTACTACTAATACTACTGCTGCTCTGTCTCAGCTGCGGATAGTTAGCTGTTCTCACATTGATAAAACATGAAAAAGTGATTAAAATATTCATACAGTAGAGGGGGACAGAGAGAGAGAGAGTGAGAGAGAGAGAGAGCGAGAGAGAGAGAGAGAGGGGGGAAGCATGCACATGTGTACGTCTGATCTGGTATAATTAAACTTGTGAGGAGCAACTCTTGAGAGCCCTGGCACTCCTAATTGGTTTGTGACAGCCGGGCCTGACGGCTTAAAAGGCTGATTTTTCCTGGTTAAGATTAAGGACTTGGTTACAAATTTGTATAGATTAACTGGAGGTGTTTAGTGGCCCTGTTGAGTGTTAGCCCCCAGTGAATGAGTGCAAGTCAATACATTATCCTCCCAAATGTGTGACTGAAGAAATGGGAGAGAAGTGAGACAGAGAGAGCGAGAACTCGTGTCGCAAATGGACAGCTTCAGCTTTTTAGTTTATTGGACAGTTCCCGAGCCTACATTTCACGTCTTTACATTTTAGGCATTCCGCTGACACGCTAATCCACAGCGTCTCCCAATGAATAAGTATGGAGGATTTCCGTGTCTTGCTCCGAGACATTTTGACAGGACATACGGATGTTAGCAGACTATTGCGAAGAATCTCTCTGAACACGAACACCACCCGGCCGCCCTGTCTATACTGACAATTATTAGGAGATGTGCATTAACTGCAGATTTGAGCAATGGGTGATTAACGTTCATGACGTACAGTGATTTCAAATGAATGAAGACACACAGCGCTCATCTTTGTATGAGGAGAGAAAAAAGTGTTTTTGTTGCACATTCACAACGGATTTGTTTAGAAATGTCAGCGAGAGCTAAGCCTGGCTGAGATATATCAAGCCATATATTAGGCAGTGTTGCACTTCTCCAAAAATATATTACCAACCGCTGAAAATCTATCTTCCAATTCGCCTGTAATATAAGTAGTGCTAGTGTAAGTTACAATCCTATTGCAATTGTTTGATTCTCCTTTGCGTAATGTTGCTTAATAACTCACTTTCACGTTGAAACTATATTTCAAAGTGACTTAATTTGCGGCTGCGTCTCGTTGCTGTTTTCTGAGATTTACTCCTTTGAAAAAACCTGATAAAAAAACTGAGTTGAGCATGCAGAATCGGGACTGAAAAGCTATCTACGGCGGTTTATTCTATTGCTAAAGGTGACTTATCTTCCAGTTCATCGTTCTTTGTTTCCTCCTCCTTGAGCAATAATCCATTCGCTGTTTTCAGGATCATCTCCAGACTGTCTTAGACTGCTACAGACACGAATGATATAAGAAGAGTCTAAACCACATCAAATATGTTGCAAAAGGAAATCACAACAGATAAAACAAGACGTGAGACACGGGGTGTATACAGTATCTAGTAGGAAGTTCCTTTCATGTTTGTGCTGCTCTTTTTGATACGAAGCACTTTGTAACCCAGGTGTCAGTGTTTCAAAAGGTGCTGATTTACTTACTTGCTTCTCAAGTACAATACTTGTTATTTCTGCATCACTTATATCTCAAGCATGTACGCCCACAGACTGCAGAAACTAAGATTTTATCTAGGTAAAAATCCCCTAACCCTGATCCAGCATCTCTCCAAAACCCTTAGGTTTGGAATGGTTTTTAACATTCTGCTCATCACTTTTAAAACATAGTTATGCCCTTCATTTCCACTATGACCCAGTGGGTATCCTCAGATCCTCGGCTCTTTTTGGTTTCTACTATAATTTATGCTCCCGACCAAGGTTTTTTGCCATGGGGGCACTTGGATGTTTGATTTTAATTCATTAAAATCAAAACAGGAGATCAGCCAGCTGAACAGGTTGTCAGGTTGATCAGATTTCCTTTCATCCGGAGGAGCTTTCCCAGCTTTCTGATGCACGGATGAAAAAAATAGGTTTTCCAAAACCAGACAGCTGAAGGCAGGCTCGTACCATCCGCCCAACGACCCTGTTGGAACCTTTTTATGTGCGTAACAGAGGAGATGGAGAAAAGGAGGCAAGGAGAGGGAGAGATCACAGAGCAGGCGGAATGGAAATAGAGGAGTGTTAAGCTGTAGCTCAAAAAGAAAAGGGGAAGAGATTAGACACAGGGGCTCTGTTGCTAGTTTGATTTGAATTAATCCATTTACTTGATATTGAATCATTTGGAATCACGCCTTCAAATTGCATTTGACATCCCATTATACATCCCATTGTGACAAATATTAGCGACTCAGTGTAGTTTCATCATGACGTTTCATGTAGAATCCATAGGGGAGTTGCCACTGATCTATAATGCATGGGAGGAGAGTGTCTGAGGGGCTTTGGGGGATTTTCTGTATGTGTTGAGGCTTTGCCATATAATTCTTTCATCATCTGGTTTTACTCTTTCTTTTTTTTTTTTTTTTTTTGTCTTACTCAGTGAGTATTTAGGCAGAAGAGAAGGTTGGACATGACTGCTGGGGATGTTTTCAGCAGTTTTAAGTGCTCTGGGAGTCTACTTCTGCCTGAGCTGTGCCCAGACACTGTCCTGTATCTTTTGGGTGAAGCATGACTTCTGTAATTCCCTTGAACACAGACAGTTGGATAAAGGAAACAGGAGGAGCTCAGACCAGCTAGATGGAGAGGAGCAAGGCTAGAGAGAGGGAGAGATGCAAAAGGAAGCAACGGTTTGGATGCAGCTCAGAAAAATGACAAGGACACTGGCTATAAAATAGAGGGAGACAGCCCGACATTTAGATAAGAGAGGGAAAGGGCTGAAATCTCTTGCTATGAAAAGTAGGAGAATGATGCTGTTTTATGAAGGGAAGAGGCACAGTCGAGACAATGTAAGAACTACTGTCATGTGTCATCACAATCACCCAGTTGTTATCAGTACTTTAGTGCTGAGATGGGGGATGACTCAATAGCAGAAGTTTGCACATATGCACGCGCGCACACACACACACACACACAGCAGCTGACAGAACAATTTTATTTAATCTCAATAACCACGAACATGAAAGATCGGCCCATTTAATCTGCGAAGCAAGTGATCGGTAATTTCATTCCTTTATTCCTTATCGAATCCCGTAATGCCTGCTGTGTCTCCCTCGTATCCATAATACATGCATTGTGATAATTTGAAGTGCATTATGTAACAGTTTCTCAAAACCCTCAGGCAGCAGTGGGTGAAGAGGTGGAAGAAGCAAGGGATTTGCTGCAAGAGAAGGAGGAGAAAGAGAATGAAAGGAGGAGGGAGGTGAAATAGAGAAGACGTGAGATATTAAGGGCAATCTAGGATGAGAATTGGAGGGTGGGGGGTTGTCGCAGGGATGTGCAGAACTATATTCATGCAAGCGACTCCACAAGCATGACAGACAAACAGAATGTTTGTTTCAGGCAGACGCAGAGAGAGACAGTGAAGCAGGATGATGCCACGTCCTAATCTGCTCCTGGATGCAACCCTGCAGAGATGTAGATGAAGACTGTAAATGCACTTAAAGGCTTAGAGGCCAAATATGAAAAGTATGATATTGATTTTAATGCATGTGAGAAGTTATTTTATATTTAATTCATAGGAATTTGTGTTCAGTCTGCGTTTTAGCTGTGATGGGATTAGTCTATCGTTTTGGTAGCAACTTCACGGCGGCGATGTTTGAACTGAAAACCCCCACACAGCTCAACTGATATCATATCATAAAGCCAAAGAAATCATTGCAAACTTTATTTTTAGAAAAAAAAAAAAAAAAGTTTCGCTTTCCAGCCAACTGTATCAGCACAAGATTGAGGGCTACACTTTGATGTGTTGCACTCTGGTGCCGCTTAAATCATTCAAGTGTTATGTCAGTGGTATTTATGACACTGAGTGCTTTGCTTCAAAGAAAATTAAAAGATGAAAAGTGTTTAGTTTTCATTCAACTAGTTTTCTATTTGGTAAACCCTGAAGACATGTTAAATACAGTACAGCAGTTTAGATACATCTCATTAGAGTTGGGTATGTAATCAGTCTCTTCCAAAGAGGAACCTTGGATTAATATGTGTAAAGGGAAAATCTGTTTCTGTTGAACTGAATGCTTCATCAATCCTTATTGATTTCGACTCATGCGTGGTCTTAGTCTGTAAAACTCAAAAGATGCTCAAGGCTCCAGAGTCAAAATGGAAATTACCTCTTTTGGGTAATTAAAAGTATTTTTTCCTCTCTTCAGCCTATTGAAAGTTTTTAAACTTTGCCGTTACGTCGGCATTTTTGCAGCTGAATGGGCTCAGAAGCCCAAGAGAATGAGACAATGACAATTGTTATTCTAATATGTCCATTGAAACAAGGACATTGCAGTTAAAATCACATAAAGTGAAATCAACAGAAGAGGTGTTTGTGTGCAAACAAAGTCGCTTTTCTCCTCTGGGGACGACATGTTCTTTGGTCTTCTGCTCGTCTGTTTCACAACTCCCGATCTGAGCATTTTTGCAGCCCTGCTGTAACTACTAGCAGACAGACAGTTAATTGCTGTGCATTCAAAAGGCCAAGTCTTCTGATCAAACACAGAGTGCTCAAAGAAATGAAAGGCCTTCAAAGGCTCCAGTCGGTCAGCTGGACGTAATTCTGTAAGTTAAGACAAACATTTAGCATAATGAAAGAGATTGTGACTAATGTGCCTCTATAATCAATAACGTCAATAGTGATTTCTCCTTTTGTGCGGTGCAGCTTTAATCTGGACTTGTATTTTCCCGATGTTCACTGTTATAATGATGAGCTAAGACAGCTTTCTGGTTTAATCATCTGCTTTGCTTTACAGTTCAGTGTGCACTTCAAAGGTCAATCTCCTAGGACTAACCAGACTTAATGTCTGCCTGCTGTACTCAGTAGAAAAGCCAGTAAGCCACAGCATCACAGGATCATGTGGGTCCAATGTGTAAATTTACTAAGTCACAGATATAGTGTAATATTGTACCAGGAATCTACGGTGCAGAGGGGTAACCTTGGTGGGAAAAGAGGTTACTAAGTTTGTATTATAGGTGATAACAATTTGTTCTTTGCACTAGCTCCTGTCTTAGATCTCCTAACTAGACGTTGAACTATCGCAAATACCCTCTAAGACAGACTGAGGTGTATCTGCCGGTGCTCAGAGCCTGGTCGGCTCAGCAGCATGTGCTGCCAGACTGAGCAGAGCAGCATTTTGAATGAGAAGGAATAGAGGGAAAAGCGGGTGAAGGCCGGTCTTGTGTTTCCTAAATGGGGGGAGGGGGATTACGGAGGGATTGGCTTGCCTGAGGCAACGCGTCCACAAAGTGCATTTTGAATGTGAACTGTCCTGACCTGAGTTCATCTCCGCGCTCAAACAAAACTTCAGCAACAGATGACAGTTCCATCGAGTAGCCTACATGCATCATTCGTAGACTCGTGATGCACACGAATGGTTTCTCGTATGTTATTCGCACAAGATATTCTTTAAGATTTTGCCCGGTTTGCGAGGCAGCTTGAGCTGTATTAATACCCGAGCAAAAGATAAACAAGCAGCTGCGATACATTTCCCTTGTAGCCTCTGAAAATCTCACCAATAATTTGCTTCACTGATTTCGCAAACAGGCAGAAGCTTTCTAGTCCTATACAACTCTCAAGAGCGAGCTAAACTGACTGAAACTCCCTGCAGTCACATGTCTGTTTATGTGAATAAACAACAGTAGCCTCACAATAACGGACTAAAATGGAAGGAGTCTGTCCGTCCGTCTGCCTGTATGTACATCTGTCCTTTCGCCAGAGATGTTAAACTGAAGCAAAGTCTTGCAATTCTGGAATTCTGCCAACGTCTGAAGCATCAGTGATGTGACTTTTAAAATTAACTTTTGATGAGTCCCAAATAACCAAATAGCCAGCTGTTAGCAACGACAGCAGCCAGTTGATTATCTCACATTCACTATCAAGTTGAACTAATCCCAATCACCATTCAATTGCCCTGATTGTGGGAATATAAGACACTTGATGCAAAAAAATGAAAAAAAAAAAAAGGACTAGCCTTTTGGAGTGAATGCTTTTGTTCCAAGAAATAGCCTGGCTCCAGATAGCTGGCTGTTAGTAATGACTTGAGAAAGCTGCAAGCAGCAATGCCGGAGGCCAGTCAGTCAGCCCGTCACTAACGGGCACATTTTGAATAGCACTGCACCACTTCTAATAATGTTCACTTGAGGATAATTTTATTATCTTTTGAAGAATGTCAACATTACTTTCCCATATTAAATGTGATATCAGACAGCAGTGGATATCATAAAGAGGTCTACACGTGAGGTCTGTTTGTGCTGCTTCCTCGGAGAAAGGAAGAAAGAACTTATACGCTTTGAGTACAAATCAAAGATTAAACAGTCGAAGTTAATGTTCATGTTTTTTGTTCAAGCGTACAAACTTGATTAGAATCCATATATGACTGTTTGCCAGTGTTAGCACTTCATCAATCCAACAGGAAGGGCAAGGTGGTCCATTCAAAACAGAATTAGTTAAAGCACCTGTTAAATCAGATTGAACGTTTCACCGCTCCTTCCTCAGCTAAGGAAGTTCAGTGATTCTTTCCAACAAACATCCACCTCCCAACCCCTGAAAGTGAGCCGCAGCTCACAAGTGTGCCGTCGTATTTGAAAACACTTCAATTAGAACAACAAGAAGTCAGCTGCTGCCAGGCACACACATACTATATGGGGCACCTGTGCATGTTTGGGAGACAGGAAGTGTAATCACACCTGATAGAAAAACAAATTTGTACCTAGAAATCTGGCACTAAAACATGTTGACAGACCTGAGCATTATTTTCGTGCTGTGTTGACTCGTGTGCACACCCGAGGTCAGGCTATAAAACCAGTGCCAGAGCTAATGTGGCATGCATTGAAGATACAAATTGAAAGTTAATGACAGTGGACTGTAAGAAATGACATAAACCATTCATGGTGCCCATTAAGAATTTGATGCTTGATGAAGTGTCAAGCAAAGGACAGAAGAGTGGACATGATCAGCAGATTAATCCATCAGTGATTATACTTCCAATTACACTTGGTGGAAAACATTGCTCCTTTCAGACCCACGAAAATCAGGCATTTATCAGCGCTGTTACATTAATGTTGTAATTCAGTGGGATGATTTCAAGGAAAACTTAAACCTTTAATCTTTTCCACCTTGTTTCCATGTATTAGTCAAACCGGTGGCATGTTTACGAAGTCCAGAGTCACTGCCGGCCTCAGGCATAACTGAATTAAGCAGTTGCTTTTGGTGCCACAGCAACCAAAGGTCCACACGGAGATTGAAAAAGAACTATTTTGCCAGCCACATTCTTCAAAAAATACACGTGGTTTTAGTATTATTCTGCTATCTGATTTATTCTCCTTAGACTTTGACAGTCTTGTTGTTTCACCTATTAAAGTTTCTTCCTCTTTTTATTGTAATTTAAAGCAGCTACAATCAATATTTTTACATGAGCAATGGATCACATAACAAACCCACAGAGATTTTTCATGTGATTCTGCAGAGTTCCTTCGCTCTTTAGTTTTGTGGCATACAACTTCACTGTTTTGGCTCCCTTTTGCCTCTCTCTCATACTCAAGTTCACAGACACACCAGCACCAAACAACAATGAAGTTACTGACTAGTGAGTGAACATAGTAACATATTTCTCCCAGGTCATGATGGAGACCAAAGCAGAGTTGAAAGGAGAATATTGGAATGCTAAGGTTGATCTGTAAATGCTAAATAGGCAACTGTTTTCTAACATGTTTGTCATAATAACTTAACATGATAATATGTCCATTTGTTTTTACTGCTGGTTGATCCCAAGTGGCCAAAAATCAGTTACGGCAAGTTTGAAATTAAAAAATATTTAGTTATATTGATGGTTTTTCTTGTTCCTCTGCATATTTTGCATATTGCAATTGCAAAATGTGAAATAATAATAGTTGTGTAATAATAGTTTTAGAAGACCAAATTACTTATACGGTTAGTATCATCTTTCATTTTTTAATGAATATACAACCCATTTGTTTCTGCAACTTACTGTGTGTGTTCGGGTGTGCAGTGCAGTGAGTGTCAAGTCAAACTCTCCACATAGAGCTTCCCAAAAATCTGGGCAGGTTCTATTCATAAAATGCGCCAATGCCCCCCTTTTTTTTTATTGAAGCAGCAGTTTTAATTATGCAGTGATAAACAGTGTTCTGACATGAATGGATGGCAGCAGAAGAACAGCAGGCAGGGTTCTGTCTGTTCCCTCCTTACTGGAGAGCACTTGAAATTGTATGTTGTTTAAGTCAAAGAGCCAGAGTTTACTGCTGAAGAAGTGCAAAACAGAGAGGCAGAGGAAGAAGGATGCAGCTGATGGTGCTGCAGCCCACAGTTGGATCTCAGCTAGCTTAGCTGGAGAGTGGCCTGCCAGACCAGCAGCAGCAACATCATCACCTTAAGCCAAGTTGATGAGGACTGAACTGCTGGGAACCAACAGGCAGAGCTGACTGGCAGCATTTGCGCTGCAGTTGCCCATCTTTGCCAACTAAAGCTACAGTAAATCACTATGCTGCTGTGAGTTTGACCATAGTCTGTAATTTTTCATACTACAATGTTGCTGACGCCAGCACAGAGGGGAAAGCGCCGACACGTGTGACAACAGGAGGCTTGAAACTTACCTCAAAGATAAATTGAAAGAATAAACCAGTGTAACAAGAGGCCAGTAGAAAGCTTTGCATTTAGAAAACATGGCTATGAAAATTGTGATTTCCTGTAAAGAACTTCCAGGACAATGAATAGTACAATGGTACATGCACTGTGGGACAGCCAAGCAATGTGAGTGGAGCCCAAAATAGCTCAGGTTTTTAGGCTACACTGCTAGCATGGAAATCCCAATGGAGCTTGTCCCTTTATTCCCAGGGTCCAGTGTTCCCAGGCATGTGTGTCTCTTGGCATGAATTAACTGGTAAGGGCTATCTCTGCGCTTCAAATTTCGAAAGAATAAAAGGAGATGGTAAAGATCTGTTCAGCCACTGTGGAGATATCAAAGTCAAGAAAACTGTCTTGTCTACAAATTTAAGGGCGTAGGTTTTCAAAAGTATAACATCAGTGGGCTGTGAGCTGTAGGCGGGTGAGAAAGATACATTGAACATTTGACCTAGGGGTGAAAAAAAAAGCATTGTTGAGAACAGGAAACCTTTGAAGGGGCTTAATGATGGATATTGAGCTGGGGAACATGGATACGCTCCCTGGCACTGTTGGGCTGTCAGCCCACCACTTTGGATGGATTGGCTTGAAAATGTGTGCAGATATCCAAAGTCCCGTGAGGATGAAACCCACTCTTGTAGTCTTCGTCTTGTTTGGACTGCAGACTGCCAGGATAGACTGGGCATCCACACAATTAGTTGCAAAATACCTATGGCTGTGCAGTTCTTTTGATAAAGCATGAATTGTACAAGATGCATTGAATAATTCAAGGTGTTAATAATAGTGTATTGCATGTTTAGGTTGTTCTTTTGTTGGAGATACAGGACAGGTTCTGCAAGAGCTCTCCACAGTCTCAGTATCAAGGCCAGGAGTACTTTTTCACATTCCCAATTAGCATCAAATATGATGCAGTCATTGTATCACCAGCTTCTCTTTTGACCTGCCTAGTGAGCCCCATGGACCTGCTTTAATCTCTGGCTCTTTGATATTATCTCAGCGCAGTCCTCCATCAGTGAGGTACAAGCAGCGCAGAGATGTTAGAGAGAGCTAGAGATGAACTTAAGCTTCCTGTATGGCCTGTGCATGTCAATGTACAGAGCTCGTGCGTTGGATGAACTTGAACTTTCCAACGCCAAGTCCTTGAAACTTTCTGATGTTTCTTTACTGATCGCTCTGATCGATTCCACACTTTAACTTCACTGCACTGTTGAATTTCAGGGATGCTTTCTGGTTATTCTGAGATCCTGAGAACTCGCTCTCTCACTCTCACTCTTCAATAGCGTTCACATGCAGTTCCACGATATGGCCAAGCTGGCAGTTCCCATCATAGGTCAGGGGCTACATCTGATGCCGATGTTGAACATTGTTTATTAGTCTTAGTGGGGCAGTTCACCCAAATTCCAAAAAAACACCACATATTTTCACCATTTCCTTTGGTGGTATGATGCAGATCTTCTTTTTTTTTTTCCTGGGTTTTCTGAAGTGAAAAGATGTTTTTTTTTGTGTTTGTCACTGTATTGAAAAGTGACATTTAAAAAAATTCAACAGCAACTTCTCTCTGCACAAGCACTGTCCTGGTTACTCTGGATAACCCGCATGACATGCTGTCGACAGATTTCATGGAGACTGTGTCTTTAGTAAAACTGACTTCCAGTGAAAACAGCTCAGGATTTTTCTTTCTAACTTTGGTAAACTCATTTTGAAGCAAAGTGCACACGGATGTTTGCACAGCTGGTACAATTATTTCCGAAAAATCATTTATGTGTGCTTCAAAAGCAGATCTTGGAATTTAAGGAGCTACAGGAATGCACATTATTCATTTTTTGGTTATTATAATTTCCATTATTCAGATGAACTGCCTTCACTTGCCACCTCCTGTAGCAGTCCCCCAGAGAGACCCCCCTCCAGTGTTGCCTCTACCTGCAATATCTGATTTCTAAAAGTCTTTGCCTTAAGGTTTTGGTATATTCTGCCATTTGCTGTCACTGGTTTGTCTCCAGTGCTGTTGCATAAGATACTGATGCTCTTTTGTCAAGCCAATTCCTCCCAGTTTGTGTTGTCTCTGACAAATCATTTGGCAGTACCCATTTCTGAGAGATTTTCACGTGGGCTCTGGCTCATAGCATATTCACAATGCCTGACAAAAGATATGCCCTACGTAGCACATTCAGGAACACTTCAGGGTTCATTTGTGTTATTTGTGACACAGCAGTCTATCACTGTACTGAGCAGAGATTGCATACTATATAGGATAAATTGCAAATGATACTTTCATGTGAAGTGAAAAATCGCCTCCTAGTATTCATGAGAAAATTAACAGCTCAGACACTGACACACAAATCACAAATATGATGAAGCTTTTAAATCTGTGATGTGATATCCTGATTGCTGACTGATTATCTCTGCTACGTAGCTAGGTCGTCTATTTACCCTGCTGTAATTCTCTGGGTTCAGATTTACATGCATATTGTATGCTTATGCTCATGGCGCCCTTAGCCTGTCAAGCCTGTATTGTTTTGTCTAAAAACATCTGAGCAACAATTATCTGGTCAGGCGTACACCCACCGAAACAAAAAAGATTGATTAGAACGTTTCATTTATGTTACTGCAAAACTAGTTTGCTTGGAATTACTCCCATTGTATGAAGTGACAGTTTTGCCAAAGGACAGGGCTCGTGGGACACGACACAATGTGAGGGCTGCCTCTGCATACATTTGTGAAATCCTGTCCCTCTACCTCTAAAATTACAGTGACAAAAAAAGGGAAAGAAAAATAAAAACAAGGCCAAGTTAAATAGTTTGTGTGCTCGAAACTCGTTCAGCATCAGGGAGCGTGGCCATGACACAGAAAAAACATTTTGCAAGACAGTTCCTGAGGGTTTGTGTGGAATAAAACCACCAGCTGTAAATCCTTCACTCATCCCTTCACCTGACAAGCTTTTTATCACATCACAACACTGTATTATAATTCCACCAATGCTGTCCATATGCTGACTTTCTCTTGCAGCACGAGGCCAAGACAAGCCCCAAAGCACGTGCCTGAACATGAAACAGCCATATGTGCTGGCAGGACTAATTATGCAATGGCCAAACACTGTCTCCTGTCATTGTGCTTTGAAACTAAGTAGCTTTCAGACCAGGGACCAATTTCTCCCTAAGTGCAGTAACAAAAAGAGATATTTTGATTTGATAAAGGTAATACAGTGCCGACCTCAAGACTGGAAGATTTTTATTTTAGACCTTTCGTCTGATGTAACTCCAACTCTGCAGGCCCTCATGTATATGGTAATAGGCTCATGTTGTCCAGTCATCACATGATACAGAGGCATCTGTCTGCTCGATACCTCACCAAGTGTAATGTTCACAACATACGCAACATGTGCGTTTTTTCCTCTCCAGATGTTGTCTGTGTTGTTCTTTCATGGTTCTCTATCAGATCTGTTTGCTAATCATTCTGTTTTACTGATATTTAGCAGAAACTTAACAATGTTGGTCAGTTATAGAGTAAGTGTTTACTCTTGGAAAGAAATCTGTTGTACACTCCAGTCTATTACACTGACAGTTTAATATTCTCACTATTGTTGTACTATAAAGTCTCTTTGATAGCATACTCACACCCAGGGTGATATATAATTCTGTTCATAACATTAATAACTAATACTTGTTAAGTATCTTATACATCATACTATGATGAGGCGTAATAAGTGAGCTCAACATTTGTCATTTTAAAAGTAAGTTTGTTGGCCATTCTAATTTGTCATGAAGTCCTTGCATGGCGAAAAATCAGTTTTGTGCAGATATATTTGAAGAAATATCCCGGAGGATTGTGGCTCAAAACAAATGACTGTCTATGCCAAAAAAAAAAAAAGTCTCTTTTCCCATCCCACACGTAACAGATAACACTTTGAATAATTTAATGCATGCACAGCCACATTTTGAGGCATAATTTGCACATGTGCAAGCAACTTAGCTCAGCTACACAAAGCTTTGCATGCAGATGCACCCCTCTGCATTAACTGGGACAGCACGTTTAGCATAAACTGGTATTCAGATGGATGTGGGATCAGTAAGACAAACATTAACACAAGCAGCACATTCTGAGGCTCACTCAAACTGGGAGATGAATGACTTTGATAAGTTAGTTTCTGCATGGCCATTCTCTCTGAGCGTGACAGCATAAAGGGCAGAAACGTGACCCTTCATCCCATCTACTGAATACAGCTATTGATAGCAGTTTAATATGCATATTGTTTGTTTGCAAGGGCCAAACAGATCATTCATTTGCATATTAAGATATGGTTATTTAATTGTACATAATGGGATTTGGAAATACATATGGGATTCACTGGGACTTTCCCATAGTGGTTACAGAGTTAATATCATCAGACTTAACATTATTAAAGCTATTATTGTTGTCTTTGCTGCTATTCTCTTAACTGTTTGAGAGCCCCCAGTGATATCTTAAATGTCTTCATTAATTTCATTCAGAGCTTCATTTGAGGAGGCTCTGCACTCCTTCCCCCTACACCATCTTTCTTTCTTTGTGTCTGACTGAACATGATTTAAAGTGTTCTTTATCATTATGGAGGTGATTTAGCCGTTACGGTTGGTTTGCACGTTTGCCTGAAACTGAGGTTATACTGCACGGCAGTTCTTTAATTGGTTCTCAGTTAATTAGTGTGGCGCACACAGCATGAGGGTTGTGTTTGTTTTTGCGGTCACTGTGTTGTGCTGACCTGCAAGAATAATAGGAAAGTGATGTGACAGTACATCAGATGGCTTTTATCCAGGAACAAAAATTGCATATAAATGCAATATGTATAAAAAGCTCAATAAAGGGAAACTTCTTAAAAGCAACTGCAACAATAAATAACAAATATTTTTATTATTCTTGTTATGTGTGTTAAAAGTTGGGGTTTTATGTAAGTTATTTAGAATTATTTATGCTTCCACTGTGAAAACTTAGTGATTTCATCATGTTGCATTAGATATCTTGCAGCTAGTTGCTTAACACTGTTAATATATCAATTATGCTTATTTCTAATATGATTTAGAAATGAGGCATCATATTGGGTGTTTCACATAGTCTACAATGACTGTCACAGACTGTAGGCAATCAGTGCCATCTAAGGAGAGGTGATGGAGGCAGAGAGAGCGTAGAGCTGAGAGGGGCAGGTGAAGAACAGCTTCTTTGCAACGCTGGTTTCAAAGCAGCAGCCGACCTAAAGCTGATTCATATTTACTAAAATATTCAGCAACTAGTTCCTACACACTTTCCTCCAATGAGTTTTTTTTAGCTCTTGAGCAGAGTAACTTAACACCAACCTCCAGCGTTGAAGTGCTGCAGTAATGTAGATAGAGGTGACGCAGCTAGCATGATGTTGGAGGTGATCAGAGGCGCAACAGATTTGAAATGCTCAACCAGAGGAGGTCAGTGAAACTGCTTTTCAGCTTGGTGTTTAGTGACTCTTTAAAGCTGGTGGAAAGCATGTAAACTGAGGCTCTCTGGACTGCAATGTAATATTATCTTCTGGATTACATTTCACTGTTTGCCAGTACCTGAAACAACCCCCATGTGAAGAAACCCCTTTCATTGTTTTAGGTAAAGATGGGACTAGTGTGACGCTGTTAAGGCACTGCAAAATCAGGAGGTCAGGTGTTTGGGTGTATTAAGTGTCTGACTTTGACGCAGGTGACCGTGATTCGCATCCTGTCCCCATTCAGCAGTCAGTGTTTGTTTCCTTTAAGCATGAACTTAACCTTAAGCGAGTAGTTGTTACGTGCAAGGTGTATAAATTCTGTGCAAAATAACACAGGAGGCAAAATAAATTTTTACCTTGTATTGCTATTATCAGTTTTATTTTTATTATATTGTGCATTTTTTAATTTTCACTCTTTTAGGACTCAATAGCAGACACGCAGACAGGGAGTACGGGTAAAAATAGGAATTTATTGAATGAGCAATGAGTGGAGATTCCAGTTACACAGGAAACACGTAGCAGAGAAGTCCTGAGAACAGCAAGTGAGGCACAAGGTGGAGAGCAGTTCATAGATACGCTGGAGCACACAGAGCTCAGGTGGCGTGAGTACTTGCGTTGATGGTTGAGGGCGAGAGGCTCGAGGCAGGTGAAGGCAGGAGGCTGGGCAGTGTGGTGGCAGAGACGCTGGAGCTGGAGATCGGTGCAGGAGAACTCACTGATCAAAAAAGGGAAAAAGACACAGGAGATCAGACACCGGGGACAGACACGAGAGAGCAAACACTAGAAGATCATTACTAATACTTGTAGGCAACACTGGTAAATGACCAACTATACCACTAAGCAGGGGAAACAATCTGGCAATGAGTCTTCTGCCGTCCACAGCCTTTATGCTGAGCTTGATTGTGATCAGTCCCAGCTGTGAAGGAGCCAAAGCCCCACACCTGCCCACAGCACACAAGAAAAGCTAAGTTTTCCAACCCACCACAGTGTCATCTTCATAGTAGTTTCTAACTTGTAGGGGGGTTTTTTGTACCTTTTTAAGTATTTCATCCCTCTTTCTAACTGGGTGTTGAGCTATTTGTATTGCCACAAAGCCATTTCTCTGCATGTAGTTAGAATAAAATAAGGAAGGCTGATATAATAAATACAAGATCCCTGAATATTTGACTTCATTTTTTTTTGATGAAAGGGTTTAAGGTACTTGTAGCTTATTGGTCTTTGTAATTCCACTTTACCATCTCAAAGACACTCTGCGGCATTCAATCAGTATTAACACTCTGCATGTCCCTAACCCTAACCCTAACCCGAGCTGGTTAGACTTTGAGCACTAACTTCCAGGTAAATTACAATGTTCAAATTGAAAGGACTCCTACCAGATAAATTGCTGCACATTTCTAATTAAAACGTTACCTCAGGGCTATTTATACCAATTTACTCAACCAGGATGACGTTTCCCCTCTGCACTTCTGACAGAATGTACTGGTGGGTCAGATAAATGGCGTGTCAAGCCAAACATGTTGGAGTAGGATCAAAATAGCCTCATACCTAAATGACTGAACAGGCTGATTGACTCCCAGAACAACAGATGGAGAGAACGAGCACCAGATCTTCATCATCATGTCGTTAACATTATGAAACAGTCTCAATTTGCTTAGGTTTAGGCAACAAAACTACTTGGTTAGGTTTAGAAAAAAATCATGAGATAAAATAAGTACATTACTGTTAAGTATGTTATGCAACTTAAAATGGGTCATCGCTGACTTTGGGTTTGACATGGGACATGAACTGCAGTCTCTAGGGTGAAGGTCCTGTGTTTGTTTGAGCCATCCATCCACCCCACCTTCCTCCATATGCAGACTTTCTTGCTCTTTATACTCTCCTTTGCTCCAGTCGTAATTACTGTGGCCCCTAGAGGTCATCACCTGATGATAAATGTAAATATGGATCATAATGTCCTGCTTGGACAGTTGACCTATACAGCTGTTCTTCTGGAGAGGACAGTTGGTGAGCCACTGATAAAGAGTTTGCAAAGAGGAATTGTCTAGACATCTATTTAGAGAGTTGGTTTTTTTTTATTTCCGCCTCTCAGACTTTTATATTTGATTATGTGACAAGTATTGGGACACTTCAGTCGTGTTAACAAACAAGTCACAGCTTGAGGTGGTCGTGGTGCCAGCTGAACATCCTCATGCTCTCTGTTTGCTGATGTCATGGTGATTTCTAGGTATTGAAGAAACAGTTCACAGTAACCTGTGGCTATCATCTAATGGCGCTTCCGTCCTAAAGTGCCCGATGTAAATTTAATGATTGTTGTCTGGAGAAAGCAAAATTCAGACACTTACAAACAGATCTGGATGTACTGCTGGCCACATTTGTCCTTGCTCCTGCAGGAACTGTAAGCTTATGAGAGTGTAAAGCTTAACTTACTGTACAGTAGTTGCCTGAGGCAATTGCTACTATTCAGTTACAGCAAATAGACTCAAACTTTTGCTGATGTTTCTCTTCTTCTGCGAACTCCTTTTAATTTAGGGAGTCAAGAGAGGAACAGTGCAATTTTAAGGTCATTTTCTTCACATAGGAGTGGTGAGACATGCTTCCAGTCCATTTCAGGCTGACAACAAGACCTGATCATCTGCCTGTGTGAAACACATTCAACCATGGCAAGGAAGGAGGGTGATTGGGTCATATTGTTCAAACCTGAGAAATTTCAAGAGGAATCTGAAGAGTAGGTAAGTGGGTAGACAAAATAAGAATCAGACAGTGGTGAAAGTGAAAGGTTTGCCTTTCTTTCCCTCGCGGGGTCGGCTGGGCCAAACTGAGACTGACATGTACGACCAGGCAGTCGGCAGGGCCGAGTGAGGAAGCAGCTGGCACGCTGAGGAAAGGGCTCTGATGTATAGTGAGGATGACAAGATCGCTTATTGCCTTGCCTACAAAACTATGAGAAAATGTATTACTCCCTTATCTCTATCTTGTTCTGTCATCAGCTTATTCTCCTTTCCCTTCATCCGCTGCTAACAACTGCATCCTTTGCTGACCTTTCACCTCCTTTTATTGTTTGCCATCTTCCTCATTTTCCATTTCCTGTTGACAACCTTATTCTTTCGTCTATGTCGACTGAGTCAGACATTGCCTTCTTTTTGTCTTTGTGTCATGTTCTTGCATTGAACAGATTGACGAAATGAACAGAGGTGACAGCTTCATTAGAAAATAACAGGGCTGTTAATTGTCCAGATCACATCTTGTGGGAAATGTATCATTTACCCTCCTTAAATGAGACTGGCTCCGGACTTTTAACACAGCCTTTCCACATGAAAGTGAAGCTTTTATCATGCCTGACCACTTTTCCCTCCGCATCACTCCTCTCTGGATCCCGTCCCCAGTCCTGTCATCATTCCCTTGCCATCTATTTTTTTGCCCCCGTTCCTCCACTGAAAACAAATTTAAATGCAAACAAGCAAATCTGCCTTGCATGTCCTCCCACAGGAAAGACATTAAAAAAAGCAAATGAGAGGAAAATCTTTGCAATCTCTTCCCCTAGGGAAGTGCTTCCAGACATGGAGGGAAAACACACAAAATCAGTCTTGGTTCTAATGTTGTTTATTACAATAATCACTCACACATTGCTTTAACAAAGAAGATTACGGTTCACTTTACATTTCCATATGCAATTATGTACACGTGAATAACCTTGTGAGGAGGTGTACGAACTTCAGTTGTAACACCCAATCCAACTGTTAGGCATAAAATAATAATAATAATAATAATAATAAAATACTGCAGTGCAAAAAAAGGCTGTTTACTATGCACGTTTATTCATTTCCCCTTTGATTGGTGCAGCCAAATAGGTTGCTGCTGCAAATTAAACTCAACACTTCAGACTGTGTACATGCTTTTATCCAGAAATTCAAAAAATTCAAGGTCTCTGAACAGTTGGTTGTCCAAATTGTGTCGCATTCCCGGGGGTTTCTGGGTAAATGAAGTTGTAGTGTAATCTAACTATAGTTTACATTGCTCCAAAGCCTGAAAACAAGATTACAGCATTTAATCTTAGACTTCCATCTACAGTTTGAATAATTATGAAATGTCATCATCATCATAATCCCTGACTTTAGTGAACAGATGGTTCAGAAATTCTCACAGGTGTGTCAGCGTGCATCCATGTGTGCTTCCCACATGTGAAACACTTGTTTGCTGCCTTGTTAAATGCGTGCTGCTCCCTGTCAGGCTGATGGCAGAGAAACTGAAGCGGGCCAGCTACTGCTCTCTCTCTCTCTCACACACACACACAGACCCAGATTTCCTGGGTCCATGCCAGAGCCAGTGCACATGTGGCTGCTTATCCAGCCCTCATGCATTAACAGCACTGCGTGGTCAGAGAAGTCATAAACAGCTGTAGGAGAGAGGATTTTGAATCTGTTTTATTTTTTTGATAATTACAACCATCTGCTTTGCTTTTTAAGCCTAAAAAACAGCGCTGAATGATACATGACCGGTCGCTGTTTGAGTAAAGAAACTCCTTTATCTCATCCTTCCCTATTTTACAGTTGCACCATCACAATTCATAATATTCACTCAACAAATTTAACATCATGTAATCTACTTTCCGGCTCATTAGCTCCCAAACAAAATAAACTACTTTCACGGTCATGAATAAACATATCTGTGAAACAATGCTTCAACATAAAAGATGAAGCAAACACGAAATTTGGCAAACCTACCTGAAATCTGACTTAGTACACAATTATGCCCGAGCAAGAGCCTCATCACAGCCGTGCAGGAGCTTATGTAATGCTTGCTGATTCTAATGTGGTGTGATGACATGGCAGTGTAGTAGAACAGCGGGTCGTTTTATAGGTCAGACATTTTCACAGTTTAGACGTGGCAGTGAATGCCTTTCTAAAAGAAAACACGGTCCTGACAGCTGCGCGATGATTGTCCAAATCCTTTAAAACTTGAGTACATGCAGCTGAACTGTCACAGTGCCAAAGGTGCTGCACTCTTTGCTCTGTCTGAGGTGAGGCGAGGTGATTGTGCAGGGGACCTTTTTAAGGAAAAATGTTTGCAGGTTTTGAGTAATGAAGGTGGGAGAAAAACTTCTGAATTAATTAGAAGTCAATTCAAAAGAAGCTGTCTCATTTCTAGAAAATATTTAACAAAAAGATCTTTTTTCCCGATGCCTTCCTTTGTACGTGAACTTTGATTGCTGACTCTTTCTTGTCGACTCAAACCATTTAAAAAGTTTTACTGCCTAATTTCAACTTAATGCCATAACGACCATGATTAAAATGATCTCATCTCATCTCATGGCATCCTGCTCATTGCACAAAATCATTAAAAATAGGCCTTGAATACCAAGTGCAATTGTAGGAACATTAATTTTAAGAACATATAAAAAATGTAATAGTTAACGATCCAAAACTTGAAAAGTAATTCTTTAACGAGGTCTATTATCAATGCATCCAAATCGACGTTGTTCCCACAGCATATGAAGGCACATTTGGATGGAAAGAAAGCACAGAAGCAAATAATAACAAACACAATGAATACCACAAGATACTGTAGGTAAGACAATACAAAAAATAATATAGTCATAGAGTTAATTGCACAAACATGAGGAATTCTTCTGCACGGATCAGGTAGCGAGCATGTTGAAAGACCTAGTGAAGTAGTGTTTTGTTGCGCATATGGAAGGTAAAGTTTGGATTTCATCTTGCAATGAGCCTCCTGTAAAGGCTGCCTTCGCCTCAAGGTGAGATTATAGCACAGAGTCTGATCTTTTTTCCTCTGTCTGTTTATTGTACACCTTTGTGCGCATGTGTGTGCAGGGTTCGTGTGTGCCTCCACCTCCATGCTTTATATCTGTCGTCATTGCCTCATTTATTTATTGAAGTGGGACACGCTTGCCCACACACACACACACACACACACACACACACACACACACTACAAAGCAGTAATAATAAGCATTAATCATTACTCTATCCAGACCCAAAAAGATAATTTCTGCTTTATCATGTTTGAGGAACCCTGTGATGAAAAGATTCATATTAAGGTTTTTTTTAAAACGATACAAAACATCATGCCTCTTTTCATTTTACAGTATTTCTTTCTGCCTGCTTCACACGTTCGATTTCTATTCAAATACACTGGAGAGAATGAGCAGTACTGGATTATGAAGTCTTATGAAGTCTCTCAAACACATAACTGTCCACAATGAGTCATTCTTCTCATTAACATATTTGGTTGGTTGGGACTGAGGCATATGCTGTGCTTTGACTTTCCATAAATTTCTTTGGGATGATGACACTGATATTCCCTGGTAATAATCAGTTTAGATAAGTCTGTGTTTATGTCGTGTTCATTGTACTAACACTGATATTTTGAGCAAATATTTATTCTTAATCCTACATTTAAAAAGACAAATAGCAGCTACATCATGTCCTAGCTGTGTTTACAGAACTTTTCATTCAGTGTTTGTATATTTGAAGTAGGATTATGTTTTTTTGTGCGTTTTTTAGGATGGCAGTACTGCTCTGTCAGTCGGTTGGTTGCAATAACTTTTGGTGACCTTAGTATTTTAGTGTCTTAGTATGCAGTATGTTACCATGCTAACACATTAATGTATAGAGTGAGAGAGGGAGAACCGGCCCACACCAGCACACACATACAAAACAGAGACAGAGACAGACAGGGCAGCACTGGGAGCACAGGGAAGGGTAAAACCTGGAGGAGACAGTGGGCTACGAGAGACAGGTTTAAACCGAGAGACATGACATCTTATGTGGACCAACATCATGGGGCGTGAGTTAAGAACAGAGGTGGTTGGACACCCTTGAAGCATTTGAATGATGACATACTGTACATGTGGCAGAGCTTGACAGGGAGTTGTGTTCATGCTTGATCCATAACAGGTAAGTGCTCTAGGGGGAGGGGTTCTTGAAGGCAACATAGCGGAGCACTGGTCCCGGTTGGCTCGTTCCATCTCTGGGTGATAACCAGAGGACAAACTCACCACAGCTCTAAGGGCTTAACAGAGAAGGCTCTCCAGACTTGGGAAATCAGGATCTCAGTTGGACAGGATGTTAGTGGGGATTCCATAGAGACGAAAAACATGGCACAGCTGGACGTCTGCACTTTCCAAGGCTGTGGGGAATTAAAGGACAACCACAAAGTGTACTGCTATAGAAAATCTGTCCACAAATGGTGTGTATGGTGGTTTCACCTTGAGAAGGTGGAAGTCCAGTAACAAAATCAAGGTTTATGTGAGACCATGGACGACCAGGGACCAGCAGGGGGCGGAGTGAGAACAAGACGCTTTTCTTGGAAAGTGCTTTGTCTCACAGTTCGTTTTATGCTCGTATAAACTGTTCAGAACACCAATAAAGTCCGAACTTGGAAATACACATTTTAAGGTGTATACACACTATATGCAATTTGTTTGCATTTATTTACAGGTCAGAGTGTTAAACCCTCGAGGTGTAAGATTAGAAATAGAAATACAGTCGCACAATTTGTACATTCTTCATTGCTTTTATATTATATATTTTATTAGTGAAACTATCGCTTTTCAGAAGTACATCTTCTCTGTTTGAAATGGGCCGTGGTTTGGTCATGACCAGTCAAACCTCATCTATTCCCTTCTGCCAGCAGCAGAGCGTTCTGTGCCACAGCACTCTGACACTTGAACGATGGAGGAGAGGAGTCCAAAGTGATTTTTCCACAGAAGGAGGGAACTGATGTCCTTGTGCGGGAGGTGCTGAATTGCTGTCTCCACTTTGTGCATCACGGTGCATGGTGACAGTTCTAGGTTGACAGCCACACACCAAGGCCACATGTGCACACACTATAGTTAGTTGTGTCGAAGTGGCTTGGTATAGCTGTAAATAAAGCACTTTGCACCATGCACTTTTAACATGGTTCCAGCAGGTGGATTATACAAGGCACGGCAAGCAATCCCAGTCCCGCTGAGAAATGTCTGAGAACAGGACACACAGCCTCTACCATTCCCAGCACCAAGGTCAGGGGTCCCTCCAGTGCTTCAGGTCCCTCCTGACGAACACGGGAACAATCGGTAGTTGTTGTTTGTGGATGAGGGAACAAATGCTGCTCTGCAAATGACCTCTGCATGCATCTGTAGGTGAAACGTGATGAGCCACATACATGAGACCTAGAAGGTGCAATGCAGTGACACACTTTCAGTGCTATGTCGTGTCATATTTCGACTTACCTTTACAGTATCGTCTATGTTGTTTCTAACAAATCAGCCTGAAATATGGCAGAATCCTACACTTCCAAGTATCGCACCTACTTTATGACAAATGGTTACCCAGATGACATGAACAAGAATATATGTTTATTAGATCTCATTAAAGTTAACAATACCAAAATCTCTGGTGGGAAGGCATCAGTGTATAATTGCTGTACACCTGTGTTACTGTGTTACTGTGTTACTAGTCAGCTGGTAGCCTCGGGATCCGAAGAATGAGCTGCTAATGTTGAAACACGAATGAGGCTGAAATGATGCTATTTATCGAATGCGGCCACAACGCTCTGCCTAAACTAAAGCAATGCTTCATTCATGTGACATCCGAGCTGGATTTTGGTATCCAGAGACCACAGTTTGGATTAAGCTGGAGATCAGATAAATGAAAAAAGACCTGCAAGCCCCAGTGTCGAAGAAGAAGCTCAAGAGCTGTGTCAACAAGCTTGTCCCTCTACTCTGTCAAAACACAGCTACTCTGCAGTCCCTGATAAAACTTTGTTCGGGGTGAGACAACCGGCTGTGGGGCAGAGGCTGGAAACCTTTTGTACGCAATCTCATCCCTCTCTGCCAACAATCTGGCCAAGCTGGACATGCTGAGATAGGCTCCTAGTGTATTGAAAATTGCCAGGTCTGGTGTTTGCCCAATTAGGATAGTCCTCAGTATAAAAAAATGCAATGTAAACTTTGTTTTCTTATTACTTTAATTCACAAATAACTAAATCAAGGAATGTGCAGCAATCCAATTAAATTTTGCCATATTGAAGCAATTCGCAAAATGCGCATGCAGTCAGCTGCAAAGCTATACCATCGACCTGTAGCAACATGACAGGTGAATACTGGAAGGGAACTCTGACATTGTAACGTAATGTCAGCGTTAAAGAGTCATATATACCAGAATATGAATGCAGCTGTTTGATATGCAAAACATATGAGCACTTTAAATGTAATACCTTCAAAAGTGGGTAAAGGCTGCTCCTGCCGAGAATGAGGGTTGACTGTACTTATCCTCATTGGCTTATGCAAGCAAATTCTTTGTGCTGAGATGAGAAGACAAGGGGCCAAACCATTGGAGTCCCATTAGAAGGTGTATCCAGTGTTAACAGAACAGTATGACTATGGTGTGCCCAGCATATTAAAGCATGTGACTCGTCTTACAGTCAGAGATGAAGTGAATGTGTTTAAGAGACTGTCTCTGTGTGTCTTCCTCTCCAGGTAATGTATTTGTGGTGAGTCTGGCATTTGCCGACCTTGTGGTAGCCTTCTACCCGTACCCCTTGGTTCTCTATGCCCTCTTCCATGATGGATGGGCACTGGGAAACACACAATGCATGGTAAGACCACTTCAGTGATGGCATGTTTCAGTTTACTACCAATACCAGTAAATCCATCCAACGACACAAACACTTCTCCTTCTCCTTCTGTTCAGGTCAGTGGCTTCCTTATGGGCCTGAGCGTCATTGGCTCCATTTTCAACATCACAGGGATTGCAGTGAACAGATATTGCTACATCTGTCACTCATTCTCCTACAGTCGGCTGTACAGCTATCGCAACACTCTGCTGTTTGTTGCCTTAATTTGGGTGCTCACGGTAGTGGCCATTATCCCCAATTTCTTTGTCGGTTCCCTGCGCTACGACCCACGGGTGTACTCCTGCACCTTTGCCCAGAATGTCAGCAGTTCCTACACGGTGGCGGTAGTGGTGGTTCACTTCTTGGTTCCCATTGCAGTGGTTACCTTCTGTTATCTACGCATCTGGGTACTTGTGATTCAGGTCAGTCTTCTACTTCTCTACATGGTTATTTTGTCTTTGTTTAACTGACCAGTTAAACTGGTAAACATGCTACGAGCTGTAAAGAACACCCCATGGGCCAAACAATAACAAGATCCATTAGCCTTCCTGGGTTTATCCAAATCCAAATCCAAAAATACAATGTTGAAAAATGACCCTTTACTGGACAAGTTAGTGTAATTTTTAAAATGCCAGAACACACTGACGAAATACATCATCCCATCGCGGAAATCCTTTTCGCCATGTAACATTTCAGTGAAACATTTTGAGTTGTCATTACAAGTTTTGGTAGATTTAATACAATCTCTTAACACTGCAAAGATCTGGCAAAGCCAATGATTTCAGCTGGATGTCGCTGTATGTGGGTTTCTGTCTGGTTTTGTGTGTCTATAAGACAAGAGAGGTGTAGAGAAACAGCAGCTGGCAGGCGTCATTTACAGTCTAATTCCTGTTCAATGTGTTTTCATCATCCAGGTGCGACGTAAAGTGAAGACAGAGGAGAGCCCTCGCCTCAGACCAAGTGACTTGCGGAATTTCATCACCATGTTTGTTGTCTTTGTGCTGTTTGCCATCTGCTGGGCTCCGCTCAACCTGATCGGCTTGGCAGTGGCCATAGATCCGTCCCGTGTGGCTCCCCGTATCCCAGAGTGGCTTTTTGTGGTCAGCTACTTCATGGCCTACTTCAATAGCTGTCTGAATGCCATCATCTATGGCTTACTCAACAGGAATTTCAGGAACGAGTACAAACGCATTGTCACCTCCGTGTGGGTGACTCGGCTTTTTGTGACAGAGACCTCGCGAGCCGCCACGGACGGCAGGAGCATGAGGAGCAAGCAGTCGCCGCCTCCACCGCTCAACAACAACGAGTCCGTGAGAGATCGCACAAACAAAGAATGAAATCTGGATCTTTGAGCCTGTTCAATGGTAATTCCTGGTTTTATGTGACATTCAGACGGTTGTGCAGCTAAAGAGTATCAAGCTGCAAATGAAACCGGAATGCATGGCTTGGTTTTCTGTTGGCTGACGGCAATCAGAACAGGGCACAGATGAACACATTTACATCCGTAGATGTTTTTTTTCATCTGGCTAAAGTTGTGAAGAGTTATACAATTAATGTAATGAGTTCTTTAAAGTGTATCGTTTATAGGAATGACTCAACAACTTTGCTAAAGTGCTAAACAGAACTTTCTTAGTAATGTCACTACGTCCTGAAGATCTGAGCCATGCATTGCAGTTTTATTTTGCTCTTACTCTAAAAACAATCTGAATGGTACATTAATATTTCATTCAAAAATATAATATCCTTTAATGTCTGCTGCCGTAGACTCTTTGACATATTTCACAAAATGGGGTAACCACTGGTAAACATACACCTCTCCTTAGTAACTTCAAAAGCCTCAAATATAGTTCAACTCGCCTCAAATGAATGCTAGATTTGGAGAGGAGGTCTGATGGGGTTTGACAGTAATGTGGTCAGAATTGCACACTTTACCTAAATATGGCAGTAGCGTACACTTCATACTGCCGGGTCTGACCCTTTTGCACTGCAAAGAACAAGAAACAACAACTTAGTAATAAGCATAATAAAATGATTCAGGAAATTAAGTCACTGATGGACACAAAGCAAGTCATGAACCGGCACCAGACCATCTTAGACGTGCCAAATAATATGTCTGTTTTATTTTATGGAAGTCCCCCCAAAACATGTAGCATGTGATGTAGCAGGTGGAGGACACCTACATATCTACTATTGCTGCTGTATGCAACATTCTTCATGTCGCCTTTACTTCTCAGATGACCATTAGGTTACTTAATGGCAATACGAATTCATAGGATATGTTGCTCTAGGCTGCATGTAAAGCCACCGTTGGTGCTGTCTTTTTAATAAAATCTTAATTTGATATTACACCAGTAAGGTTATTCCCCATTTTTCTTTTTCTCTTTTTTTGCTATACGCATGCAAAATGAGTTTTAAACTGAGCTCAAAACAGACAGTATACTGCACCACTCTTTGCAGATTTATCACTAATGTAAATACAGCATATATATATATATATATATAGCTTTTAGGATAACAAAAATACAATGCATAGAATACAGTATAAAAACAATACATAGGAATATTCAGTATAGACAGGGTTAAACAGA
The DNA here is from genome assembly GCF_051107435.1 of Chaetodon auriga. Classification (NCBI taxonomy): domain Eukaryota; kingdom Metazoa; phylum Chordata; class Actinopteri; order Chaetodontiformes; family Chaetodontidae; genus Chaetodon; species Chaetodon auriga. The sequence continues at coordinate 12,202,898 of NC_135088.1, forward strand.
CAAGGAAACAAAATACATATGAATTCACTATAAGATCACCATAGAGGGGAGCATGTGATTTAGAGAACCCCAGTGGTGGAAAATAACTAAGTACATTTACTATTAGTACAATTTGAGGTTCTTACGATACCTCAGTATTTACATTTTCTGCTACTAGTTCACAAACTACTCAGCACTATATAAGGTACTTAAAATGACAATATCTCCCCCTTTACCTGCAACATTTAAGGGAGGTGCACAATAATAAATATACCAATGATATACCCAATATTTAAAATGAGTACCTTCACTTTTGGTACTTTAAGTATACTTTGATGCTGATACTTTTGTACTGTTACTTAAGTAAAAGATGTGAGTACTTTGTCCACCACTGGATAACACCCACAGTGCAGGACAGTATAAACATTTTGGGAGAGCACAACTCCACATACTGATGTCAATATAATAACAAAATCGCAATGCAATACGTTGTTCAATTTCATCAAATAGCAAAGTGAAACAGCATGGCTGATTCTTGATGCACACAAACACATTGCTATGCAATTCGAAACACAGTCGTTCCTCACGATCCGCAACATTCAACATCAGGTGCATCTACAAATCATACCCAGTTAAGACTGAGATAGTCCCCCACCTTAATACATCCATATTTAAACAAGATGTCTCACTGATTCACTGTAAATGATGCTTCTCTCCAGGCTTCAAAGTTACAAAACACAACAAGTTCAGGATGTTCTCCTGCCTTCTGTGTCAGACAACCTCCAGCCCCTAGAAAAAAAGAAGCGGATAAATACATTTACTGAATGTGCAGCCAGCAATATAGAATGGACCCAGGCTCCTCTGCCTCCTACATCATGTACAGCATGTGGTAGTTTTATGCAGTGGCGATTCTTATTCTTCATTGTGAAATACATATGCAAAATTTTAGCTTTTCGTTTCACGGGCAATTTATCTTTGTTAATTAACATAGCTCATTTATTTTCTAATAAAAAAAAAAGGACTTAATTCACCAGGGAAGCATTTTGGTGCATTCACTGTGGAAAAACAAACATAAACAAAAAGAGCACATTAGGGGAAGTGTTAGGGGTTGTACTGTCGCTTGGTCGTATTTAATTTGATAGAAGAGTGGCATTCATTGCCTTTTAACCGAATTGTGTTTGGAAAGATGTAGATTGTTGAGAAGGTACAGCTCACATCTGTATTCCCATCTCAGGGTGCCTACCAAACATTTTGTCGTTGTCCAAAACGTGTGCAGTTTATTAGCTGCCATATAAGGGAGACTGAAGACATTTCAAAGGGATATTTTGTAAATTAGTGTCAGTGTGGTTTTTAACTGTGGTATACTGTTATTGGAGATGTATTCAAATTGTGTGTTTTTTTATATATATATCTGAAGCTCAATAACCCCACACAATTAACAGTTTATTATCGGACAGTGCTTAACTTATCTTTCCATTAATTACTACAGTTGCAAAGTGCATCTAAAACAACCTCTTGCTTAATTGGCATGTATATTGCGTCAATAAAAATCCATTTGTTTTCAGCGTGGGAATCAACTTCTAATTGCACAGATCAATTATCCAAGATTAGCAAAACTAGTTCCTCATAATAGTTTTAATGGGTTTTTTTTTTTTCCCCACATTGAAATTCCTATTGCGGCACATTTGTGTGTTATTATACAGGGTAAAAATGTGCAAAGCCATAGATCAAGAATGGTAACAGATGCAAAGCTCAAAGTCGTACTATAAATATTCATAGGACAAGACAGATGCAAGAGCATTGCAAACAGGGGAGGAACATTTGGAAGCAAACAATGACATTTGTGGTGCAGAGGAGAGTGGAAAACAGGGGTATATTAAGTTTATGGTGAAGAGATGGGATTAAGATGGATAAAGGGAGTGACTATTTTGTCCTGACAGCAGAGGTGAGAAGGTTATTCCACCTCTGAGGAAGCAGGAGTGCCATCCAGGTCACTGCAGGGAAGGAGAGCTGAGCAGCAACAAAAAGTAAAAAAAAAAAATAGAGTAATGTTGTTGTGGTGCGAAGAAAGCTAATGCTCAAACATCTGGAGAGTGTTTTAGATGCACTGGGAGGGAGGCAAAGACTTCAATTTAAACCAAAGAAATGAGCATAGCTGAAGGCCGTTAGGTGTATATACACGTTGTCAAGTTATTGCTGGGGGAAATCTTTAAAACACCTTGGGTCCTTTAAGGTCTTTTTTCATTCAAAAGTACTGCCTTACAGTTAATACAACAGTGTCAAACTTTGAATATTATGGCAAGTGCCATATTTTCTATTAAACACGAACCCATTCAGTTTGCCTCCATACTGCTTCTTTTTATGTATTCAGGACGGTCGTCTATAGAAAGTTTTCGCTGCAGCATTGTGCAGAAGTTCACATGCAGGCCTCAGGCAGGAGACTCAACTGCCAAAACAGAAGAATAAATATTGTCTTTTCTCATTTGCGTTTTCTTTCTCTGTAAACTACAACCAAATTATGTAACTTTGTTCATTTATGTTCCCTGTGCTCACTGTCTGCACCCTGAATTTGAGCCTTTCCTCCATGTAAACAGATATGACACCTTGCTTGCCAGCTTAAAGGATAGGTTCACTGTTTTTCAACCTGCACGTAAATGGCTGCAGTATGTAAAGCTAATTCAATTCAATTAGTCTGGGCTTTAACAGAGTACAGTAAGGTAAATATTTAGCCATCCAAATCCTACGATGACCCTTGTTTTTAACATAGGAAAGGTGGCAGCTTTACAGTGCTTTTCAGAGGAAAAAAAAATGTTTTGAAATGAAAAGGAAAAAAAAAGCTAGTTTTTCCAACTTTCAAAAAAATGAAATTTTACCCTGATGCCTGGTTGCCATGCTGTTGTGTATTTGCACCTGAGTGTTAAGCTACTTTCTCACAACAGATGCTACAGGTGTGCCTGCGCTATGTGTGATTAGAGCTGAGGAGAAACAGCAGTTTGAGTTCGGAGACAAAAAGCAGTGAACCTATGTTTACTTTTATCATTAAGTGTGAATTGAAGCTGATGCAACATATATGTTAATGGTGTAAATACAATTCTGCCTTCAAAATAAACACACAGGGAAGTAAGCAGTGAAGGTTATCACAATGTTTTTCTTTGGGAGATTAAAGCTAAGGTTTCTGTGTGCTACTAATCCTTTTGAGTGCTGTACTCAATGAGGCGACACACTCGCAAATGTCTGCATTATGCTGTTTGAGTCCCTCTTGCACTCTTCCCATCATCTGTGCACAATATTCATGCAGGGTTGACATTTTCCTAAAAGAGGCCTCCCCTTTTATTTCTCAGCTTCTGACTTTTTCTTTTCTACCATGTGATCTCTGTTTTGGAGGAAAACGTAGCAGGAGCGAGGCAGCCGCTTTGCATTCGGAAAGACTTGTATTTGATAGCTACTATAAACACAGTCACTTCATTTGACTCATTTTTAGTGATGCAGTTTGTCCTTACATCACAAAGATGTCGCTCATCAGGGCTATAGTAAGATTTGAAATACAACGTTGATCAGTGCTTAGACTGTATAATGAATAGCTGACGTGGCCACCGTGACGTCACCCATTGTTTTTCTGTTTTTTCTGAAGCCTTTAGTTTGGCTTTTTGGCCGTGGCCATCTTGGCTTTTTGTAGCCAGCAATGATCATGTTTGGATGAGAGGGTGGAGGTGCCATGCATGCACATAGCTACACCTCTATCCTGATTACAAGGACACACCATCATAGCAACTTGTTAATCACAAAGGTAGCCATGGCCTAAAGCGTACCCTGCCTTATCATCTGTTTTCCTCTAAATGGGACCATAATTTACAAAATGAACAGCATGCTGCATTGAAGAAGATCTGAAAGCAGTGATAGAGACCATGAACTCATTAGGAAACTGTTTACTGAGGTAATAAATCAAGTGAGAAGTGGGGTCATTTTCTCATAAACTTACATGTAATGGGACTTCTGTTTGCAGCCAGTGGAGTCGCCTCCTGCTGGTCATTAGAAGGAATGCAGAATGCTGTTTGTGGATCAGTTTAGAAACCTTGCAGTGCTGTAAGCAGGTATGAAAGATCATTTAAATATCCTCCTCTGCACACCTGCCAGCTCTGATGGCTGCATGACACAACTCAGACTACAAGCATCTTGCCTCATATAGCTTTTGTAGGCTGAGGGATGTGGGCACATGATTTCCATGTGGTGACTCTGAAGCCTCATTGTTCTCTGCCTTTATTTTCATCTGGTCATTCTCACTAGACAGAGCCCAGTTTTTTTTGTTTTTTTTTGGTTGTTGTTTTTTTTCTATGTGTCATTAATGGGTTATGTAACAGCATGACAACATCAGCCCACAGCTAAAGACCGAAAAGGATGCAGCACTGATCAAATTATGTGCAAGGTACCTGCACTGAGATGGAAAGTAAAATGATAAACCTTGGGAACATAATCAAATGCACTTACAGTGGACTGTCATGGGAAGAATGATGACAAACCACAGAAAACGGGAGACGTAGTTATGTATGCGCCTCCTGTTGGGTTTGCAAACAGGAAGCCAATCTAGAGATTTAAAACTGTGACTCTGAAAACATGAAACAGCTATTAAAATATTTGCAAAGCACAAATCATATGATAAATATTTACACTCAGTGGCCACTTAATTGGCTGCAGTTCATTAGACGTAGGATCTGTTTGCCCACAGTCTGGAGGCATGACTTATATTGTACGTTGGAAATGTTACACAAGAATTCCTGTTCATGCTGTAATGTTTTTTTTTTTTTTTAAACAATAATTATTATTTCTATTTATTTATTTTCTGTGTAAAGAGGCACCAGATTGAACAAAGTCTTTTACGACATGAGCAAAGTTTAGAAATTGGTGACTGATCTCGCTTTTGAGGCATTTAGCCAGTCGACTTCTTGTGTCTTGATAAATGTCTTCTGTTCCAGAGGCTGTGTGAATGTGCATGCTCGTCTGATGTTATTTATGGCTGACGATCATTGAGAAGAATTCACCAACAGGTGCAGGCCTCGATGCCCAGAGGACGGTCTGAGTAGCATGAACCAAAGGGAAATCTGTGGAATGTAATGGAAAATCTCAACGCTCAAAAGGCTTAGTTGTGACACTGAGTCTCGTCAAAATGAACTGTGTGTAAAAAGATATGCATTATGTGTACAGTTCTACTGAAACACGATGTTATGGAAAATAAAACAGAGAAATATATATCATGCTTTGTGATAGCTGCTCATTAATGCATTTGTGAAAAACATGAACCTTTGTTGCTCTCTTTTCCAACATTGCTTCATATTTAATACCTCAGTAAGTGGTTAAAAGGGTTCCTGAAAGCCCAGATTCACTACAGCCAACACATTTCTCATTGTAGACCCGGATGCCAGACTTCTTAAGGGTGTTTTAACTGAAAGTTTCCTGTGGATGAGGTACCCTCTTAACGCTCAGAATTAGGCTGAATTGGAGCTAGAGAGCTTTTGCCAGCTAGTGGTGCATACTTTGAACTCCCTCATGCCATCAGGCCTTGCTGCCTTGCACTTGCAGAGCTATTCCCACCTCTTCTTTTATATGAGTAAGGGAGATGGGCAGCTGGTTTGAAGGGAAAGAATATTAATGCCCTCAGTTTGGGGAAAAGGCGAGGATGTGAATGGGGTAAGCAGCTTGTGGAGTTCAAGGAGTATAAGTTGGGTCACATTAGGCTTCCTGCACTTATGGAAAGTTACACCTTGAATTTTGTACTCTTGTGTATCCATAAAACTTTAAATGAAATTTATTTTTTAATTAAGGTCTTGGCACTTTAAACAGCAAAGAATTCCAATTAAGAATATATTAAGAAGTATTTTAGCAGTTCTATACACTTAAATGAATTTATACAGTAGTCATACAATATATATAATCTTACATCAGTCCACAGATTGTGTGCGTGAGAGAGGCAGAGAAGAAAACGCGGATTCGATTTCAGCAGACAGCAGGACATAGACAAGTGGCTGGAGGTGATCCAGCACCGGAGGCAAGGATTATGATTAAGAAAGCGGGATGTGGTTAAGAGAATTAACTGCTTGGTCATGATGAATAATTGCAGGGGGTGATATCCAGATGGTAGTCTTGACTCATCCCCACAATCAAACCCAATGCACACATCAACAGGACAATGCGAATGCTTTCAACGAGTAACACTGCGTATGATATTTTCTCATGAAATCAGCATCTCTGACCATGCTACAATACGTTGCCACAGATGAAGAGGTCAACTGATATTGAAGTGATTAAAAGGCTTCCAACTATCATAGTTTTATTCTATTATTCATATGACCATACTCCAATCCTCACTTAAATATCAAACTGTAATTACACCCCACCTAAGAAAAAGAAAAGAAAAAAATCTGCCCTCTCTAGCCGCAATATCTGGCCACCACGTGGACGTGAATGTCACGAGTTCAAGGGATCAACAAACAGCTGACACTTATATTTTGAGTTAATGTCTCTGAATAGCCGGACAATTTTCATATGAAGGCTTAACTGACTGGATGCGTTCAATAATTCTGACATTTAATGTGTAAAAGGGGACTTTAATTGCACCTAATGCATGGATTAACAAAGATAATCCATACATTAGATTAACTGTGTGATCCATGAATTCATTTCATCCAGAAACAATATTACAGCATTTAATTCCCCTGGGATTAGAGGGCACACTTTTATGAAATGACATTACTTACTGTATCATAATCACAGGTATTATGAGGTAAATATGGTGTGGGTCATTATTTCAAAAAATCTGTTTTAACTGAGGAAGGTTTCTAATGAATTCAATTGTGAAAGAAACACTAAAGGTACAGCAAGATAGAGAGGATATGCCTCAGTTCGAAAATTTAGAGGACACGTGCTCGAAGCCCGTGTGTCCCTTTGACACGTGGACCCCTTCACATTTAAAACAGAGACAACATGCCAGATACTTCCCTGTTGAGCGGGACTCAGCAGGCTTTTAGAGAAGAATGGGATCAAAGGACTCGTGCTATTTTTTTTATTTTGTAATACATTGATATGCAAACTGATATTACAGCTCCCAAAACTCTGTTCTGCCAGTGTTTGAGTGTTCTGTGGTTAAATTAAAGCAATTGTTCTTGTTACATGTGTGACACCTTAAGGAAGACCTTAATCTTCATGACACTGATCTAAATTGAATCTAAATTGAATTAGCCTTTTATTACTTTAAGGTTGGAGAAATGATCTTATTCCACCCTGTCTGACAGTACGTATGATTTCGAGAGTGAAGTATTCAAACCCAAGACCTCGGCATGGCTGCCCCATTCCCCAAGTTTTAGTCTAACACAGTTTTTGGAAAGATCCACCAGCGAGCCGCAGCTCGCAAAAGTCAGATAGAGTTTACGAGGTGCGACCTTTTCTTCACACAAACAAAAGATGACTTTAATTACTGTAAACAAATTTTCCTTCTCTGAAAAAGAAATTGTCTGAAAGCTGCCTGCTGGAGTTGAAATAATTTCCAAGAGCCAGACTGGCTTCATAAGCACGGCCAACAGAAAAACACGTCCAAAACTATTGACTCTGAACCGGCTCATCCTTATTACAGCTCTTGTCTCACTGCCAACCAGCTCGTCTTCTCCTGCTCAATCACGGTCGCATCACCGCTCCACTTTAAACACTCTCAATTACTGTACTTTGCAGCTGCTAGAAGCACGCTGATAGGAGTCAGCTGTACCAAAGGACCAAAGGAGCCTGAAGCCTGTCGATAGCAGCTGACACCTCCACTGTTACCCTATGGTTGTCATGACAACAGACGCGGCAGATACCAGCTCCTCTGTATCATCAGCCCTAAACAAACCCAAACTGTAAGACAGCCAGCCTGCCGTGCTGCTCGGCATGTGGCTGAATGTTCAGCAGTGGGTATTACAATTTTAATTTTCTCTTCAGTCTCTTTTATCGCAGCATAATGCTCAAAGTCAGCGGTCTGAGCTGCCATCCGGCACCATCCTTAAAACTGCTGAGCCTCTGTGAACTGAGCTGAAATCTAGGTTGATCAAACTTTAACACATTTTGGATTATCTACTAATAAAACCCTGTTTGCCTTGTGAATTACTGAAATATCCTTCTCCACTTTGCCAGTTAATAGAGGAGAGGAAGGCTTTGATTTCCCCGAGGCGCAATCGGGCTTGCAGGCAGCAGTCAATAGAACTACAACAAATTAATTAAGGAAATGGTGGTCCGTGCATTATAGAAGTGCCTACACAATAAGCACAAGCACGCAGGTTGATGTCAACATCGCTCCTGTCGATTGTCTGTTTTTCTAAAAATTATTACAGAGGTCAGTGGAAAAATAACAAAAACAAAAATGAATGAATGAGAGAAGAAGAGAAAGGGAAGACGGGCACTTTATTACGAGTAACAGGCCAAATCACATATGTTTAAAAAGCCAATAGCTGAGGGATTAAAGGCGTGGTGTATCTGTTTGTTGCACCTCTGGGGAGCTAAAACCGCCACCTTGATGGAGGCAAATTAAACTCAGGATGTGAAGGGTGCAGGGAGTCCAACAGGATGACCGGAACTTTCTCTGTGTGTGACACAAGTGGCAAAGTTTTTGTTTTTCACTCAGAGGTTACCAAACTAACAGATTACAGCAAATGTTGTGTTGGCATCAAAGGTGAGCTCATCATCCAGGATAGTTCTCAGGTGTTTGTATCACTGGACTGCAGTCAGAGGCTCCTCTTTAAAATGGTAGCAAGAGAAGAGGGTCTCCTTAAAAGTCAATGATTGGTCTTAGACACGTTCAGTTGTAGGAAAGGCTGTTGGCACCAGTTGACAACCTCTTCAACCACTATGACTCTGTTCCTCATTGTTCAAAAGCCTGACTATTACAGAGTCATCCGCAAACTTAAGAACACCTGCCTTTACGATGAGTCCGACAGCCATTTGCGTACAAGACAAATGGAAGTGGGGAATGGACGCAGCCCTGAGGAGACCCTGTAGAAGACGAGGGTGTGCAAGAGAGAGGACCATTCTCTCAGGCCCTCTGTTCAGCCAACCAACAAACAGTGTTAAAATCCAAGTTAAATCTTGACAGCAGCCTTTGTGCAGGGATGTTTGGTTGTACACAATTAAAAGTGCAGTCTTTCATGTTTTTTTTTTCCCTCTTCCAGATGCCTCGAAAGAAGATTTAACAGTGTCGCAGTAGCAGCTTCAGCCCCTCTTCTTGACTTATACAGGAGGGTCCAGTCTATCCTTTGTCTTATCTAAAATCTTATTTTTAAAAATTTGTTTAAAGTATTTCATCACAAGGGAGGTAAAAGCCATGGGTAATAATCATTTCATGACCTTGGTGAGACACTCCTTCCAGTCTGGGTACCTTCTTCTGTTCCAAAGAAGACCGGAAGATACACATCAAACTGACACTTTGTCTAACACAGCATTTCAGGGGTTTACCCCCAGTGCGCTCAGGACCAGGACTTTTCCCCTCCATGATAAGGCTGAAGGATTTACATACTGTGGCTTAATCAATCTGTATCTCACAGCCCTCTACCCTCTGTCTCTCAACTCAGAGAGTTCATCATTTAAAAATAAAATACTCTACCTCATTGATAAAGTAATGACTCATCTATCTTGTCTATGCGAGACTCAAAATCTATTTACGGTGGAGGCAATCCGTCTTTTGGCTGTTGAGGCTGTTCTTTTCACTGTATCCATCACCAGCTCTCATATTTCACACTTGGTTATGTTCTAGTACGTATGGCAGCAAAGTGTCTGCCTCTTTCCCCTCGTGTCTGTGTGTCTTTCCAGCGGGTGCACAGTTACTCTCTCACAGTCCAGTGACATGCAGGCCAGGTGAAATGGTGTGATCATGAGAGTGAATGTGCTTGTCCACGATAGACTGGAAACCATTCACACAGTGTTGAGAGGTGGGGTAAAGGCTTGTCCGTTGCAATCAGTGGCCCTGAACAGGAAAAGGACAAGTGGTTTAAGTGGATGAATGGGTGTTGTGCATAACAAAACACTGTGTCTCCAATTAGTGTCCAAATTTCACATAAAAAAAAAAAAACAGATCACACTGACTCAGCAGTCTGGCAATCCATAGAGAATAAAATCATTGTTTCAATTTTCACAATGCACTGCACAATCAGTGCTGTTAAAGTGCCGTATAGTTAAAACTGTTATAAATTCGACTTGGTGACTCACTCACTACTCACCAAATTTTTACCCCAAAGTGAATTTCTCCTCTGCTCACATACAGCTTTGTTTCGAGGATTTCTAGCATCGCTGCTTGTACTTTACACTCTCTCTCTCTACTGTAAGATGAAAATTTGGCTCTTCAAGAATCACTTCCGATGCCCTCTCCCCTCGAATCACCTCCTCTCCACCCCTAAATGCTCCTCTTCTAATACGCATTTTCCCGAAAGTAAAGAAACTCATTTCTGCCTGTCTCCTCCAGTTTTGATTTCCATATTCTTCTTTTTGTACAGTACTTGATTCAGTCTAAGGTCAGAGGAATATTTTGTTACATCGATTGGCATCTAGAACTGTGGCTCTACTGCAAGCACATTTTATTATTGCACTTGGATGTGAATTAAGAGCTAAAAGGGCCAATACTGACTTGATGTGTGGCTGAAATTAGTGATTGTGAGCTTGTAAATACGGACCTATTGAAACAGGGGAAATCATAGCTATGGGTTACTATGTCTGAACATTTGAACTGGATGCTCTTACTCAGTTATTCTTTGTTGCATAGACCCATGGCTCTATGTAACATTAATTGATAAGGATTAAATATCAAATCCCCAACAGCTTGCTAATACAGGCTATATTAGCAAGCTATAGTATGCTATAAGTAATATGCTAATATAAGTGAGTGTGAAATGCATATTAACGTGTCTCTCTGAGAAGTTATTAGCATGAAGTATGGATAGGCGCTTTGTTACCAGTGAACTCAATATGGAGAGTTTCGGCGTTTTAAGCTCAGATGATCAACTTTATTTTAAATAGAAATAGGCAGCGAGCACGTAATTGGTTGTGCAGGCTTTAATTTATACTGTGCCCTTTTGTCCTCTGTGCCCTTTTCAGATTGAACGCCATGATGAAGTTTTTGAAGCAGTAAGTCTAAAGGGCATTTAGCATTTCCACAAGGCTCTTCAGCTCTGATGCACATGCCTCGGCTCTTTTCCGCGGCTTACGCTGGTCACGTTGAAGTCCAGAATTTTGTCTGAGGATTTTTTAAATTCGTCATTATGTCAAAATGTCAACAAAGACTTGTATTACTTTAATTTTAGTCATCTTTTGTACCTGTGATGCTTTTGAAATTACTTCTACCAAGTTTTTGGAGAAAAAAAAGAAAACTAGCTCTGAATCAGAATCTTCTTTTTCCATCACTCTCCGCCTTTACTCTCGCTTTCTCTCTCTGTTACAGTATATTCTCACAAAGGACGTAAAGATAAGAATTAATGGGTGAGATCTGACCCAGCAGACTGCCACAATTTAGTTTGGAAGTGATAACATTACTGCTACGGCAGTGGTTACTTTAATGGCCAATAAATTAACTGAGAGTATCCACTCCCATTCGGGAGAAAGAAACACTGAAAGTAAAGAATAAAAACTACAGACAATGAAAAAGAAACAATAACATCTAAATTTCTTTTCTGTGGTGAAAACCTGACAATCATGCATGATTGTATCAAATGCTAATATGTATTATAACACTTGATTATGAGTACCTAAATCAAATTTTCTCATATTTTCTCTGGCCCATCCCTTACTTAATGTTAATTATCTCTATTAATTAGCAGACAGCAGATGATTAATGTCAACGGCATTAATCATTCCATGATTAATGTCAGTACCAGTTTGTTCATTAACTGTTCATTAACAGTTTATGTTTATTTGTGAACCTCAATCTCGAATAAATGGAAGCATTCATTCTGAATTTTGGATAACACTTTCATATATTAGTTTTTGTGCTACATTCAGGGTAACAATTATGTTCTCTAAATAGTTGCTCATGCTTTATACCATCTATTCATGCAAGTTATCCTCTCAGTATAAACAAAGTGAACAGCAGTCATGCTATCATTATTTTCTTTTCCCTGTGCACGCATGCTGAGTGCCACTGGGATGTATGTAGAACTACAGAGACAGAGACAATCTTGACATCTGCATAGCCAGCCTTTGAAAATACATGTGAAACAGATAATGGGTTTCCCTTCATTCTGTTTGTATCACAGATGAACTCTGAGACTCCTGATGCATTTCAATTTCAAACATGACTGAAGCTCCCCCACGGTTCACATTTTTTGCAAATGGCACGCAGTCTCAGAGTAACAAAACTGCATTTCGTGGTGCTTTACAGATAAATGTAGTATGGTTAATGGAGTATTTCCTGAATGCATTTGAGTCAGTGTTCACATGCTGAACACTCACTGTGCTGATTGGCAGGCAGTCCCAGTTCTCCTGATCCAAATCTGCTCAGCAGAGGCAGTCCAGAAGGTGTCTCAGTTGCCTGACTGGAAGGATTAAAGACGACATCAAACAGTAATCTGAGATCTGTTCATTACAGCTCCTCTGATAAAATGGAAATATGGATGTGAGTTATGCAAGTTGAACAGAGGAAGAGAGCGTTTGAAAACTGTTGATGTAGTTTAATGGTGCAGACACAATGAGAATCACTGAGTTGCATTAAATCACCTGAATCGTAAACTGTTCAGACCATTAAGTAAATAAACAACTTAAGCAAACAATCATATTTCCTCACACGGTGTGGTTAAGGTCTTGATTACATGTCAGTCTGAACAGTTTATGATGATACGACTTGGCCATCAAAACAATTTAATTGCACGGTTTTCATAGTCAGTTCAGTGCGTATGTTTAAAAATCCATTCTGCTTCTGGCAAAAGCTGTCAGCAAATCACTGCTTCATTGTCTACTTAATAAATAATAAGAATAAGTTTTGTGTTACCTCACCTTACCTCCTGTGCAGCGTATCAAAATGCGTAGGTGCTAATCAAAAGTTTAGGCCTGTAACATTTTTTAACAACTCCTGTCTTCCACACAACCATGAAGAATGAATTAAGGTCTTAATCATCCAAATCAGGCATTTACTTCTTATTGTAAATACAGATTTCAATGTAACCTTCATATTGTTAATACATTATACACTGCAGCTAAAGGACACTGAATTATTCATAATAATAATAGTAATGATGGTACAGTATGTGCTACATGTGATGACAACGCTAAATCACATTTCTCACTTTGACTTTTTGTTCTTGCTCCAACTCAATCATCCGCCTCTTTCCCTTTATTACCATTTGATTAAGGGTCTCCAAGGGCGTGGGGTTTTATAACACATGAATCACCATTTAAAACAGAGTCATGCAAATTGCATGCACATATGAATAATGTTAGGTGTGTCACATTTGTCTTTCATGAATGCAACCAGAAATGAGAAACAGATTAGGACTAGTTTTGGTCCAATTATGTTGCATTTGTACATCAAATGTTTTCTTGGTTTACCCTTTTATCTGACAATGTGCATGCGAACATGGAATGCTAAATGAACTGAGGTTTCACTGCCACTACAGGTTTTCTTTGCCTTGATATGGTTACAGTAAAGAATAAAAAAGGATAAGCAGGAAAAATACAAATTTGCCTTTTATATAGAAATTAGTATTGATGACAGGATTTTGTAATGCTGTGGCAATATTCCACTTCCGTCCACCTCTCTCAGGTGTTGAGGATAAGTTCAAATCTACTGAATGCATCTGCATAATGTTGAATTTCCATAAGCTCTCTGTCATCTATACTGTACTAAACATTAATGTCCCCAGAATCCCTTTAATGGCTGACCTTTGTTGAGTCTGCTTCCACTCGTCCACAGCAATTTTCACAGTATTTGCATGTGATTGATGAGCAAGAAGTAAAAGAGCAAGAAAGAGTCCAATTGCGCATGTGTTTGCGGAGGCCTCGAAGCCAAATGAAGCCACCGTACATGGTCTTGTTGGACAATGCTGAACCTCGTTTTCTTGCTGATTATGGGGAAAATAAATTTCCCTGATGGTGTTTTGATTGCAAAATATTCAATTGGCCGTGTATTAATGCAATATGTTGATTGGTTGCTGAATAATCTGAGCCATGCTCTCTGATTGCCAGATGAGAGACCGTAATTTCACTGAGGGGCCGGTGACCATGGGATGACGTTCCAGCTCAGTAATCACATTGACTCTGCTTTCTCACTAGTTTGCTCAGGCAAAAAAGAGGTGGGTCCAGCTGGCAAGTTAAAAAATTAGGTGTGTCTCATTGCCTAATTGGCTTTCCTGTAAGAAAAGACTTGAGGCTTCAAGTTTTTGACTGGCTCAAAGAGGACGAGGGACAAGCTGCTTAAGTGGTTCGCCAGAGGAAGCCGTTTGACTGGTTAACTGTTTGAGAAAGGAGGTCAGGCCAGCTGTCTGGTCAGACACTCGTGTAAGACAGTCCACAGGCAGTAACGTAGCGCCTGGGCAGAGATCGCACCTGGCCGCACTAAATCACAAGTGAACACCCACCATTTACCGAAACAGAAAACAGTGCACAATCAATCTAATGCGAACACACTCTGCACTCCGATGACCAAATGGACCAGAGTGACAATACAGAAAATCCTGGCTCACTTCCCTCAGTTGTCTCTCCTGAAGTGCTTTACAAAGCTGTGCACATGTATATCTGTGGAAGACCTGTCAGCATTGTGTCCTCAGTTCGCTTTTTATATGGTCATGTTTACCCCACAAACAGTCGGAGGTTTATTGTCTCGGATTCTCCTGAGTACACTCATCCCCTTACATCATGTGTTTCACTTCGCCTTACAAGGATTACCCCTTTCTGTAAAAGTATATGGTATCCTCTTAGTCACTGGGGACAGATTATATGATGTGCTTTGTACTCTTGCCATCATAATGTGTTAGGATATTTCTGCTTGACTTCACAAGCTCTTATATTTTATTCTACTTATCAGCTTGGAGGTACATTTAAGATAGAACTTAAAATAGGTTCTCCCATTAGGCTGCCATCATGAGCATTAATTTAATAATTCTTTGGCTGAGTCTGGCCACATGCACTACATCACATTCATTTGCCAAACACAACTTTGTCTAAGTCCATTCTACCTACAAAGGAACAAGAGCTACTGTATACCTCATCAAGGCTTTAAGTGCATCCTTCCACAATAACAAAGGACTTCTGTGCAGTACAAGTGCAAAGTTATATTTTTTTAATATATTTTTTTATTGCAAATAATAACTAATTAAAAGTGATCACTGTATCCAGAAAGTAAAGCTGTGCATAGCCATACCCTACTGAGCTCTGAATTTGTACTGGGAATATAGCATGATGATAAATGATGAGCACATTTCAGCATGCAACTCCACTGGCACGAGTATTGGCAAAGGTAACCTGTTTGTGGGCTCGGCATTATGCTCAAACATTCACTGTTACACCGTGGAACAGCCTGAGCACAACACAGACTCCATCTCATCGAGCAGTAGGGCCTTATCCATGTGTTTTAATCAATGAAAACACCGCTGATAAATTAAGGCTACGCTTAGTTTCAAATACTCCGAGGTGATGGATAACAGGAGACCCAGGTGTGAAGTGTGGCACCCAGCTTTTCCATCACGATGCTGCCTTACAATAGATTTTTTTAAACAGGGAAAAACCCCCAAAACAAACCAACACCAAAGAGTGAAATGAAATGGGAGGATAGTTTGAGCTGCATAGATGCTTTCAACAGGTCTGCTTCTTCTATGAGGTTAGCAAAAGTAACTTTGTTATTTCCTCTGTTTGTGCCTGGAAAATAACATCCTTGACCATGTGTGTATGTGTGTGTGTCTGTACATATGTGTTGACCTTATGTTCATGATATTCACATGTTGCATCTCTCAAGGATTCCATTCACAACAATTGCTCCATATAGATGAAGAATCTTTGCATCTGACTTTTGCAGTAAAACAAAGTTGACTTTAGCCTAGACGGCTCACAGTCCAGGACTACATACAGGAACAGCAGCGCTTCCATCAAACATTCAGAAGTGTTGAAGAAATATCCAAAGTCAGTATAAAAATGGTAATACATTCATTTATGTCAAAGATGGATGTGATCGTGTAGGAAAGAAAATGCCTCCAGCAAGTGGTAGCAGGGGGTCCATAAGGAGTGGATTGAGTGTGGAGTTGGTGAAGAGCATGTCAAATAGACATTAAATGCATTAAAACTGGTATTTGCACCGGGGGGCTCAGAAAAACTGTATATGAAAGGAAGAAAAAAAATGTATGATTGATGGCAGTGCCCTCCTGCTCAAACAAACATAAGTTTCATTTCAGTCCGCTCATCATCAAGGAATGAAAAACATGAGCAGTTTGATCTTTCTTCAGTAGCAGAATGGACCGAAAATGGAAAATATTCACAGCTCTGATTGCTTCTGTGCTTCTACACGTTCAGCATTTCGCAGGAAATGTGAGAGTTGTCCCATTCTCCAAAATAAAGGCCTACTCATAAAATCAGCATATAGGTTTGTTAAATCTTAAAGGAAATATCTTTCTATTAGTGTCTAATCACCTGAAAATAAGAATCGTGTTAATATCTGCAAAGGGGGCAGGTCCTCTTCCAGAGTCTGCCATGTTGCACTGCCATGTTGCTACCATAGCCCAGAGTGGACAAATACTCAATTTGGGGGGGGGGCACCGCATTTTTACACCTGTCCTCCATGCCTGCAGAGGGAGGCTGAGGTGAGGGGTATTCAGTTGATTGCAATATGCTAGATGCCACTAAATACTACACGTTGGACCTCCAATACATTGAGTTCAAACTGTTGTCTGGATAATTTATTGCACTGTGAACAGGTTGCACTAAGACAGTGGACAGATTTAGTGGTGGTTTTGACTATGATATAATACCTAATAGACAGTGTAATTGATGTGCTTATAGTACAGTAAGACTGAAAAATAACTTGCCCTTTCTCAGAAATTTCTCCTTTTTTTTTTTTTTTTTTGCTTATCATCCTTTTGTTTGCTTCACCAGTCCAGCTTAGAACAAGATTAATGCTCCAGTTTTTCACTTGAATAGATGCTCAGAAGTTGTTTGAGGCTCTCCAAAAGTCTTTCACAGACTTTCAAAAGTCCATCCACCGCCCTAGCTTGCTCACCCTTACTCTCTGTCTCATTGCATAAAGTGCACGCCACATTTTGCGGTGGAACATTGCCATTGGACCTAAACCACGAGCTGTAGATTCGTCCAATATGTATGGAATTCAAAGGGATACAGGACCGCAGTGTCATGACTGCTGCTATTCCACCCTCTTCACTTTCATCCTGTGTCCAGCTACAGTAGGATACAGCGGCTCTGAGAGCTAATAGAAATTGATGAAGAAAACATCTTCATCAATTTTACAACACATGCACAGAAAAAAAAAACACAGAACCACTACAGAAACACAATGAGATACATAAAAAAAAATTTCAGCATTTTTCCCATTTTTTCCCCCATTTTTTTCCCTTTTTTTTCCTGTTTCTGCAGCACATTTCTTTATTAGCTTTTTCTGTCTATTACAGCACTTTTCAATATTATTATAATTTTTTTTCTGTTTATGTAGCACTTCTGTTTTTAAAGCAGGTTCTGTATTTGTTTTATTTTGTTTTTGAGCACAGGCTCCAGCCCCCCCGCAACCCCGAAAGGGATAGGCGGTATAGAAGATGAATGAATGAATGTTTTTGAGCACTTTTCCGGAGTTGTTTTTATCTTTTTGCTGCACTTTTCAGTATGTTGTTTGTGGTTTCTCACTTTGCAGCTTTTTATTTTTTTTTAAAAGCTGCACATCTGCAGTTCTCTTCAGCTACAATCTGACCTTTACACTCTGTTACACTCTGCTTAGTCCAGAGTTAATCATACCATCCACAGCAAGCTGGAATATTTCTTTCTTTTGTAAGTGTACACCAGCTCCTGTACACCAGCTACAGCTCCTTGCAGCCGCCTCAGCTACTTACACAGGGCCCACTGAGGAACACAACCTGGGGCTATGTTTTATAGTCTGAGAACCTTAGACCTGCCCTTTGCCCATTAGGCATTGCACCCACCTTCCAGGCGTCAATCCCACATGTTACAAGACGCTGAGCCCCTATGGCACATGTCCATCTGAGCTCTGAGTATCCCACTGGCCACTACAACCTGCCCTGAAGCACACAGAGCGCACAAATATATGGATTGATTACAACTCTAGCACTCATGCCTGTATTACATTTGGCCGGTTTTCCACCTCTCATGAACTAGGTCACTGCTGAAGTTCATTGTGCACAGCACCTTCAAATCAGCTTGGGCAAAACACCTGTTACATAATCAGATTGAACTGAGATCACTGATTGGTGATAACACCACCTCCATAATTTGCAACAGCTGGTCAGCCAGGCGTGTAAAAAAAGATCAACAGCCATGTTATGTAGGATTTCTTGGGATTTTTGTGATCATGTCAAGTATTTTTAATGTCTCACAAGAAGGGCTTTGGCTTCTGTATTGTTTCAGGCCTAATTTAGTGGTCGGATTGTACAGGGTTTGGCTAGCTAAAACTCAACAGAGGCAGTGTCTTTTCAAAACATTGTGCATGTGTGTAGCAGCAACATTTCAGCTGATTTAGTTTACCACTGACGGTGCTTGTAATATAATCGTGTGTGCAACCGCTGCAGATCAATTTGTACATATCACATCAAAACATTTTTATTTTTACCCGCCTTGTCTGCAGAGTCCCTTTAAATGCCTGAATTTGGTGGCGCACTGCGATGTGATTTTTGTTTTTTGTGGTAAAACAATCCTGCAGCCACCTGCCTCACGGTTGTCTGTCTGGCAGAGAAGGACAATTCTATTTGCACAGTCTGTCCATTTAATTGGCACACGTCATCCTTTCCACTCATGCTATTGACTTATAGTACAAAATTAGTTTACTCATGCAGTCGCTGGTTGGTTAAGTGGGTGCCTGCATCATTAAAGCAGGTCAACAAGTCCGTTGAAATCATTCTTTTAATGAAAGCTCCCACGACTGAATGTTAATGTGCTCATACACCTTTATGCTTATAAATCAGACAAACTTATTAAAGTGATGCATCTCCTGGCTAAAAAGTTGCAAACATATTGATTCTAAATAGGTTTTTAGTATGTAATGCATTCACTCTAGCAAAGTGTTTCAGCCTCTGTGTTTGCTGGCTCACTGGCATGGCTGACTTGCCTAAATGATGCCTAAATAAGCAGAGCTATGATTAACCCTATTAATTCCACCTGCGCTTTTTCTACTATTGCCCAGTCCAGGGGCAGAGCCACATGCTGTAAACACTTAGGGCTTAGCCCAAAGCTAGTGGGAGATTTTTTTTTTCCCATTTACAGTTGCTATATGCACAATTTTTCAAGCCATTTGAGATAATAGAACGCCTAAAAATCTGCACATCATCATCAATATCTATATTAATATTCATCAAATCTAAATTTTGGCCATTCATATTCATATTTAAGGTATCCGTACCTCTATTGTGGAGTATATCATTTTATTGAGGCCATTTTCTATATTTATCACTTCAAATTGTATGTAAATTCTCTTCTCCTCCCCCTGAAGGCGGCTTAGCTAGCCAGCAATCCATCTTCATCTAGTCGCCTCACCATCTCACTGCTACTAGCTAAGTGTTACAACTACAGTTCACTGGCTGATGCTGATGATCCTGAACCGCTTTCTGCGGCTGTCAAATGAGGTTGACTCCTCCTGAAAAATTTCCATATATCCATAACTGTTGGTCCATAAACTTTTTAGGTAGCTGGCTAGCAACCTCGCTCACTGACTGTGAAACGACTGAATGAAACATGACACAGCATCCCCTCACGACAATGTATGGCAACATTTGCCTGTTAATAGAACTTTGCTCCATTGATTTGCCTGTCCAGTCCAAGAGCCTGAGGGGAAATTACACAACACTGAAGTTACTGTAAAAACCTAAAAGATTCAGGGCGTTTGAGAAAATACTCTGCCGTTGGTCTGGTCCACACATGCAAAACAGCTTTTTTATGCGTTCTGGCCTTTCGTCCACACAAGAAAACCCGAAAACAGAGCTTTGGGAAAACTCTTTTCAGGGTGAAGATATTCAGAAAACTCCATTTGCAGTGTTGACGTGTAGATAAAAAAAACAGTTTCAGCTTCTGATCAGCCAACTGGGCTTTATGGTTAAATGTTAATTGTGTTTTTGCATTTTCAAATGAGATTTTTTTGTTCTTTTTTTTTTTGAAAACATGGTTTGTGTGGGTGGGAATTTTTTAAGAACGAGGGAGGAAAAAAAACTGTTTTAAAAAATACCTGCGTGCATGTGGACTTGGCGCGCAACAAGTCTGCTGTGAAAAAGGCCATTGAGGGAAATGCACCCCAGGTTAGGAAATTACTTCTCTGCAATGGCAAGTAATTTGACATTAAACCTTGGAGGAAATGTGGTCTTAATGATACTCAGAACAGTTGGTGGTTTGAGATAATATGTAATCACACCCAGTATACATAGCAATTACAGTTCATTGGTAGTGCAAGTCTGCAGAGCTGTATCATTGTCATTCTTTGCTTGTTAAGAGTCTTTTCAAAGTGAACTTATCCTTCACTTGGGTAGAAATAATCACGCTTTCTTCTGTTACAAGGAACACTTAAGACAGAAAGTGTGTATATTTATGTATTATTTGCGGCAGTGAAGACAACTGGGAAGTGTTTATCCTGTATCTGTGTGTGAATGCGTGTGTGTGGGCATAGAAGAGGGTCCTCCTGGGGCCTATTTATGCAGTTTTTTTTTTTTTTTTTTTTTTGAAGTAATTCAAATCCCATAAGCACCACAAGTTCCCCAGGTCATACTTTATCAACAGCTCCAGCACCTCAAGCTAATATTAACATGTGGCCCATGTGAGATTTGACAGACAAATTTCCCTCAGGCCAGCTAAGTTCAATCCTCATGAAAGGCCACACACACACACACACACACACACATTCCATTTATGGAGCTATTTACAAAACCTCTCTTATGTAATATAGAAAGACCTTAATGAAATCCTGGTGATATATAGATTGTTTAATTGATATAGCTCAATACTAAAAGTATACGTAGATGAGAATTTACACCAGTGGAATTAAAATGCTTTTTAACTTTGCTACTGACAAACATAATTTGCTTCTAAAATTGCCTTTTCAATGGCATAATTAACTCCGTGCACTAACATCAAGCATCATAATGAATGCACCAATATCATGGTGTCGTCTAGGAAACAATACTGCTTGCTGCTTTGTCTGTCAATGTATCAGCAGGTAATTTGGTTTGGAGCAGAGTGAAAACACAGTCCTATATATCCTTTAGAAAAACCTTGTCTTGGATAATATGTACCAAAATCATCGGCCCAAAAAGATTATTCACAAGAGAAAGTAATTTTTGTTTGTGGTAAACAAGACAAGTGCGAGTACTATCATCGCAAATAATAGTAGTATGAGTTCGACAAATGGCACAAAGGGAACGAAATGAGAGATACTCATTTTACCCCAAGGTCTCATAATGGTACTGTTAAGGCTATTACCATATGTTTTCCATTGCTTAATACATGTATGTATATATTTTGAGCACTGAGATAGACCGGCAACCTGGTCCAGATATACTTTGCCTGTGCCTTGTGTGACCCTGAACAGGATAAGCGTGTATAGATAATGATAGATATGAATGTACACACACATAAACACTGAAAATGACGTGTTTTACATGAACAATACAGCCTTTCGTGTCACACAGGCATAGAACATGGTTCATTTTTTTCCGAGAAGAATACACAGACTACAGTGCCAGTGTCAAATAACATCAAACATGAGGAAGAGTGTAATATCGGAAGTGCTTTAAAAATCTAGAGATATTTCATGAAAACGTGCCACATATTCACAGCGTTTTTTTGCTGTTTTACTTTTGTCTGGGTTTTTTTTTTTTTTTTTTTTTTTTTTTGCCATTCCATTTTTATTTAAATAATTTTGCATGTTAAGTTTGGAAAAAGAAATTCAACCATTATTCAACCAAAGGTAAAAACATTAACAGGTTGTTTATGGAGATTTATTCCACTCAGAAATCAGAGGTGAAGGATAAATAGAAAGCATAGCATTCATCATTTAGGTGTGAATCTCCGGGTGTCTGGCTGCTTTACATTGCAAAAATCGCTCCTGAGCTGGAGTGGAAATATATAAATAAAAGATTAATAGGAGTTGTAAGTGTCTTCTAATATCCCCTGTGGAGACTTATATTGTGTTTTTGCTTTTTAAATCACTGAAGCCTCATTTCTTGCCCTTAAGGACAAACAGCAATTTTTCAGGTACTTTCAGCATGGTAACCAGTTTATGTTTGCAAATTGATTTCATTCAGCTGTAAAAACAGCTTTGATCTGTGAAAATTTCCTCCCTTTATGATTTTATCCTTTAATAATGCTCCACTATGCGCATATTCTTGAAAAAAGAGAAAGTAATTGCTGTTCTGTTAGAAGGAATTCACTTCTGGCACTTTGTGTCTTGAAACTAAAAGTTCAACAACGCTGCGTGCAGGGTATTGAACGTCAAGTTGAAGGCACCCACTCTGGTGTTTTTTCAATTATTCTGGTTGATTGGACGTCTTCTCAGGCTGACATTGGAAAGTCACCAAACTGCATAAAAATGTATATAAAGGTGGAAGTTGTCTTGCTCAAACAGGTACAGCTAAACAAATAGGAGAATCAGGGACACATCAATCAAGCGTAGTCTGTACGTGCCTTCAACCCTCGCCCGGGTTTAATCAGTCCGAATAAAAGTGCAAACAGTTTTACATCAAGACCAGAATAACCACTGTTTTTTGATAAATCTGCAACATGCTTAAATGTGTCAGGCAGCAAACAAACAAGGAGCAATTCACATAAGACACCGAAATGCATAAAAACATCATTTGAAACAGTTAGGAGGAAGCAACATATCCTCATGCCTCAATGACTGAAGAGGTGGATCACCACTTACTTACGAAATGACATGATTTGTTTGTAATTACTATGGCCACAATAAACATAAACATGGGTTATATAATAACCTACTTGCACAGAGCATACGGTCGTTTCTTTGGTGAGAACAAGCTCAGAGGAACTTAAATCATCACCTCATGTACCTCAAATCCACAAATCCTCAAATGAAATCTTCTGAAGAGCAGTGTTTCGCCTTGCAGTGGTTGGAAAATGCCTAAAAACCTCAAATTTCCTCAGAAAGTCATGCATAGCTGTCACCTCCTGGCAGCAGGCATCATACCTTAATCCCAGATTAAGCTTTGAAGCAAGGTTACTCAGTGATTAATCTTAGAAGCTGTACATCATTCAGTATGTATCCATCAGTATTTAACTGACTTTCAGTTCCTCAACTGCAGAATGTGCCCTATGAAAGGAAAAGGATGGATTGCATTTGACAAAAGTCTGACTCATTAATGATACATCATTATGCATCCGCTCCAGTGTCTCTCCTTTTTATCTTACTTTGCTTTATTGTCAAGTTTTTTTTTATTCTTGAAGCAACCATGACACAATGAATACTTTCTTTGTATACTTGAAAAAGCAGAATATTGGTGGAATCTGACACATAAATATATTTCCTTTAAAAAAAAAACAAAAAAAAAACCTCTGATATGTTTGCTTTTAGACCACCGTGTTCTGACATCTCAAGTACTACAAGCATTGCACTGGATGAATGAACGAATGACATGGGGGCCAAAAGACATAAAAGTCAAAGAAAGTCTTCACTCACAATGACTGTCACTCGTCAAAGGATCTATCTGGCGATGCAGTTTCTGAGTGAACAACCAGCCTCTTGTTCCTTTGAACCGGCTCGCTGTTGCTGTTGCTGCCGCTGAAAATATAGAATGCATCACCTCCTCTGGCTCTGGAGGATATTTCTCAGAAAATATTAGCAATTACTTTGGGTTTTGATTTCTGATTTTGTTGTGTACAAGTGGAACATGCGTTGGGAGAGTTGCTCAAAATACGAGAATTCGTTATCTCGGGACATGACTACTCAAAGCTAATTGCATCAAAATCTGGCTGTCTGGAGAATATAGACCAAAGTTGGTATGGGTAATTTAATATTATTGTTCTTTACTTATTTAAAACTCTCACTACAGGGTCTTTAAGGAGCCCCTGGCCTCCCTCTCACTTTGCTGTTTTGGGAGACAATTCTTGTGTGTTTTAGACTGGATGTGTGTTTCTGAATATGTTATGTTTTGTATTCATTGCATTATTATTATTATTATTAATATTGTTATTGATGTGGTGATGAAATAGGAGGCAGCAATGAAGGGTGGAGGTCACACTCAGCATGACACCCTCTGCTCATGCTGCCTGTGCAGATGTATGTTTACACACTTTCCGCTGCCATTTTTTTCTGTGTGCAATTGTACGTGTCCTACATATGATGTGTACAATATAAAGAACACACATCTTATAGCATGAATTAGAATTAGCTCTGGAGCTGTCCGTGACCGACATATAATAGCCACGAGGGAGAAGTCAGGCACGTATGAATGCGTGGCATAATCATGCTTACACAAACATACAACAAGACAAAGAGACAAAACCAGGGCACACGTACGCATCTTGTAATGGTGTCAATGCCAGTGTGGTACAGACTAAATTCAGTCTGAATGATAATCTACAATGAATAGAAAAATAGACTTTTCTCTTCTCTTGGAACAACACTTTCTTAACGACAAAAATTTCATTGTTCAACCTCCTTCGCCCTGTTTTGTGTAAGATTCTGTAACTCTAATTAAAAACCAGAGTCACTTACCTGCTGACCTAAATTTTACCAAATTCATCCAAGCTTTCATGAAAGAGACAGACATGAAGAAAAAGACAACAACAATAGTGGCCAGATTGTCAGACTGGGTATTCATGGTTTCCAGAGGATGAATCCTTGTGCTTTAGACTGACATCATGACTCTCTTATTGCATCAACTGGACAAATTGTCTTCATGCAGAGAAGAAATATTAACAGGCATAAAATGAATGAATGCATTGGAAACTCAGTAATCCAATAGTCCATTTTGTACCCAGGATATTGACAACCTAATCCTCAGATTTTCAGGAAATTTACTGTGGACGTACTGACGGCTCAGGCGTTGAATTCTAATGTATCTCTTTCCTCTCTTGCAACAGATATAGTCAGATATCAACCACTTTTCTTTCTGTAAAATAGTATTATATTCCCTGAAATGACAGCTATTTCAGATTGTCATTAGGTGGAGCAAAAGCAGCTTCTTATTCCTCACCCCTCACAAGTTCTCTGCCCTGCCTCCATAATGCCTGAATAACTGCAATCCACAATTTCATTGCAAAATTTAAGGTGCACAGACACTTTTCACATACATGCATTTGCCACTACAGTAGACATGTGAGCCCCCCATGAAGGTCTGATAACATAATAAATGAAGACCCTGCAGCAGCTGTGTGCAGCTCCGATTTTTCCATGTACATGCAGGTGTTTCTTAGCCGTACCTGATCAGGGCCTTTTCAGAGAGAATAGCAAGAGATAGAGTGCTACAGAAATGCTCTCAGGATAGGGGGAGAACATATGTAGCTTAATTAACAGTGACAAGTCTTGAAAATGTCATTCTGTGTCTCTGTTTAAACCAAAGTCTGTAATTAAGAACCCTGATTAAATCTTGGCTATCTCCTAAAGACCACATACTGCATTTAAAGCATTTGCCAGTTTAACTGTGGAATCTAATTAGAATGAATGACTTGTGGATCAAGTCCAACCTAGTCTGCCATGCTGCATTCACAATGATGGAAATGGGGGATGAGGAGATTGGGTGGATCAAGTGAAGTGGGAGAGAGAGGGGCCTTTGAACAAGTAAAAGAGATGCGTGTGTTGGACCATATCAAAGCTCCCGGTTTATGTGTCTGTCTGGCTCTCTTGTATTTCACTCACTACACTTTGGTATAATATTCTGTCACTGTTTCCTCACCTCTGTCAGTCACACAGTTAAGCAATTCAGTATAAAATTATACCTGACAGCGGAATATCTTTCTTGAGACAAGAAATTACAGAATACCTCAATCAGAAGTTTCTTTATTTGAAAATATTTTGTGACATCTGAGTTGGAGACAGGTACATGTAAGCAAGCAATTTAGGGAGGAGAATTGCAGGAGGGGAATTGTGATGAAATAGATTGTGACAGAAACAACATTTCATCTGAAAAAAACACACAAAAAAAAACCCAAAAGAAAGACTGAGAACATGTGAACGTGTGAGACAGAGCCTGTTTCCGCATACAAGTGCTAGAAAAAGCGAGGCATTACATCTCACCCTCTGATCTACGGGAGGGTCACTGTGACACTGAGCATCAACTAACCTCTGCTAATGCACAGAGGCTCCTGGTGGATTTATAACAACATAAAACAGGGAAAACTGGCCTGTCTCCAAACCGCTTATCATTCTGTTTCTAACAAGAAAGTTAAGAACTGTGCAATCAATGAGGTCATTATCACTTTTACTGCTCATGCCACAGTACAGCTTCTCCCCACAGGATTCAGTCTTTCTCTTTGTTTTCCTAAAATGTTGACTCTTCTTTGTTTGAACTCTGGAACTGAATCTCTTTTGCATAATCTGAATGGTTGCTATGTGCATGAATTGCTTTAGCGGGAAATGATAGAAGCACTGACCTGTTATTTAACAATATTAGATGCAGTGTATGCATCTTTATCAATCAGAAAGTGCAAACATCCACAGCTTGTGCCCTCCATGCTCAAGGCATGAAAAGGTAACTGTGATGTGTTTTCACACCTTAGAGCTTATAAAAGACCAGATGTCATCACTGTAAGAAGAGCAACAGAGCTGGAAGTGGGCCATACTATTAACCATAGCTTTGAAGAGGTGTTCCCGATTCTCTATTTGATGCTACCTCACAGCTTTTTATAAGTGCTGACTAATTATGTTTATTTTTTGCACTCTCGGTAATGTCCATAAATTGGGAGTTAAGGCTTTGCAGATGTCAGGGATGCCTAGGAAAACAGCTGATATACTTGCAAGGTAGCAGTCTGTGTCTGCAGTCATTGGCGGCTGCCATATTTTAGAGGGCGCTGCTTCCTGGACCCCTGAATGAATCTGATGTGTCTCACTAGAGACACGACTGCCTGAAGGATCAAACAGAGATTGTGCCTTCCAGTATACTCCAAAAAAATGTGAACATAAATGAAAGTAATAAAGCATGTGCACTATCAGATAAAAATGAAAAAAAAAATGAGGCACTTCTGTGGAAAGCTGAGTCAAACAAGGTAAGGGTATTATCTGATCTTGAGTACATGAGATGTGAAGTACACTGATCTGAAATTGTTTTCTGTAAGAACGAGCTTGAGCAGCAACACTAACAGTCGCAGAGGAACTACAAAGAGAAACGGAGCTGAGAGAAGCAGATCAACAATCATCCCAGCTCCAGAGTTCATTAAGACTTGTTCTGCTGCGCGCAGTTAGTCCAGTGCTTCATTGAGGGGGACAGCTAGATCATGCCCTTGTGGGATAGCATCACTGAGTGCATTTGGGACTGCAGTGCAACAGCAAGCTCCTGTCACAATAAGACTTGTCACATGATGCTTCCAGGGACTATAAAACCAAAACACAACTGCACATTACAGAGTCTCTGCAGAGGCTGGAGTTTGGTAATGTAAAGGAGGCTTCGCCGCGGATCCACATGGGGCTGCATAGTGTATTGTGTTGGAATATCTGGATGACTGGATATAAATATATTTAAGAATCAACAACCTGTTCCCAATCGCACGCATCTACATCTCCTACAGATGCACATGTACGGTACCCTTTAGTGTCTTTATGCGAACGGGCTTTTAACTAACTCCATTGTAAACCCAGAGAAACCTTCTCATCCCAACGATGCATGAAGCCTCCGTGCCAGAAAGCCTCTCTGACATGGTGGTTAATGTTGGGAAATGGTCATGGTTTGGTTAGGTTTAGGCAACAAAAATACTTGTTTATGTTTAGACATCAGAACTACTACATCCATCCACCCTACCTTCCTCCTACCTTCCTCCATTTGTGGACTTTCTTGCTCTTTATATTACGTCACCTTGCTCCGAGCATCTAATATTGTCCTGGGTGGAATTACAGTTAGTTGTTACTTGCATCTCATACAGGCTCCAATCAACCCAGTCTCCTAGAAATTATGCAGGTAGTTTGCATTGCCAAGATCATTTCAAGCAATGTAGCTGCCAGGATTATGTTCAGTAGCAATTTTTTTTTATTATTATTTTTCAGAGAAGGAAGTGCCACATTTTTGTGCCACACACGAGAGGCATGGCTGAATGAATATTTTTGGACTTCCTCATTATGTTAATAAAAAACATAATTCAGGTGGCATCATGTTTCTGTCATAAGAGGGAAAAAGGAGACAGTGTTGTTAGGAATATATTTAGAAGTTGTCATTTTTTTCTCAAGCAGTGTTTGTTTTTGGTTATTTCTCACATTTTTTTTGGGCTGTAAAGACAGTTTTAGGGGTTGCCTATTAGCTTGTTTGGCAGCATTAACCCACTCTCAAATGCCTACATGACAAAAGTGTCCCATCGTTCTCTTATCATTTGTCATTTTATGTTTCATTCTTTAAATAAAAATGAACTGTCTTGGACTATATTTGCATGACTGCAAGAGGTCGCCAGTCAGGAAAAGATAGTTTAACCACAGCAGTGCTGTCATTTTTGTGGTGAGGAGAGTCTCAGGAAACTGTGTCACTAACCTTTATCTTTTGGTGAAGGTTTCATGTATGCCGTAAGCGTCGCTTTGCCTGGACCATCATCTCATTCTGTAATTATGAGAGGCAAGAGGGCAGATAATTGGGGATTGACAGCAACCTTGAAACATTCCTTCATATCTTTTTAATCAAGGCTAGAGAGAGAGGAGGTCTGAGGACACAGATGATTTTAAATCACTCTCAAAGAGGGTATTTTTAAATGCGTCACTTCTTTTTTGAAGTGTGAGTACACTTTGCTTTTGTCCATATGCCACATTGGCATAGAGCCTACAGTTCAAATGGAGCAGCCAGCCAACCAGCTGGGCGTCAGGATGCACATACCACGACCATGCTATCTCTCAGTATGTGGACACTGGAACTGCTGCTGCTGCTGTGCTTAACAAGGTAAGTAACTGGCTGTTTGCCTGAGCAAGAACAGTGGTAGTTGCATAAGCAGGCTTGATGTGGGTAGAGGAGTCAGACACAGATCCTGCTTTGTAATACTGAGATGTCTTATGTGTAATCATCTTTGACATCCCATTTGCTGTCTCTGGCGGCTTTTTAAAGATGAAGGGAGCACTCTTATTTAACTTGAGTTTTTTGTGATATTGTGTAGGTCTGTATGCAGAAGGTTATGTAATCGCCAACACATGAGATGCATTCTGTTGTGCTGATGTTTACTGGTGTGCATCACTCTGAGTATATGACAAGTAAAAGAAGCGTATAATTTCAGTAAAGAATGTGCATCATTATTGTATTTGCGTAGGTGACTTTGTGGCGGTTTCAGTTATTACAAACTTGCTGAAACTTATCAGACACAACTAAGCACAGCAGAATTTAATAAAATAAGAGCAGGATCATATCAAGGTTTCTGGCCAAATTGCTTATTTTTCCACTCCGTTAACATCTTCCTCTCAACCTAAAAGGGCCTCACTGGTGGTTCTGGCCCATTAAAACTGTACACGCTTTACATTACTGCATGCTATTTTCCAAAAATTACTTTAAAAGTTCTAGATTGATTTCCTACTTTCTCAATTTCCAGAGGGAAAATCAGGCCAGTGACCCTTCCATGGTGGAGATTGTCTTTTCAGAGAGTGGTTAGCGGTGTGAGAGTACACAAAGTAGCAATTACCAAAGTTGGGAGAAATGATGTTGTCACAGTCTGACATAAAGGCGTAAATCCTCTCTGCCTTGCCCGCTTTCTTTCAGGTCCAAGCACAGTACAGTGAAATTGTGTAACGTGTTGGGAAATTTGAATACTCCTGCCTGAAGCTCATCAGTGATGTGGCATGCATGCATGCATGCAGAAATCTATAGTGAGAAGAACTTTCTCTCTGGTAAACAAAGTCAAAAGGCACAGAGTGTCATTAAAGTACCATTTTGGCCCTGATGAAGGCAGGGTTCTTGGTACAGCAGAGGTAGGCTTAAGGATGGAGGTGGAAAAGAATAGTCATGCACACATACCTTTTATGTCTTTTAAACTTCTAACAGAAGGACTTTTGAGGGTCTGTGGCCCTTTTATCAACCACCGATGAGCAAAAAATGGTCTCTCTTTGAGAACACTTACACAAAGGTGCAGCGGGCAAAGTGAAATATTGGCTCCTCTAGGGCTCTTTGACACTGAAGATCAAGAACTGAACACTGCAGAGCGCCACAGATAGGGTATAATGGAAAAGGAGGAAAGTTGAATTCAGAAATACTGTGTCTTAATTTGACAGATTTATCTCAAAATGTATTTTTTAGAGGGTGATCATAAGGTACACATTGTTCAGCATTCTAGCATTCTAGCTAGCAGCATGGCTTTAGGGAGGATTGGAGGGGAGGGGTGGATGAATTCTGATAACTTTGTGATCCCTTAACCTTTCCTCTAAAGCTATCATCAGGCCAAAATTGTAATTTGTCCAGTGCTTTGTTTTATGACCAGAATACCTGCTAACCACCAGCCTGAGCTGTCTTTTGTGTTTAATGCTATTTAGCAAATGTTATCATGCTCACATACTAAATTAAACTTCCAGGGACAACTTGATTTGAACTGAACAATTTTGCAACCCAAGTTCAAGTAAGTTGAGGCCAAGCAACAACCTCTGGGGCTAAAAAATGAACCTAATATGAAGTGCCAAAAATTTCGTTTCCTCAAATGGCTACTTGAAGCTGGCCCCAAAAGCCAGTCAATCCGCAGGCGCTGCCAAGATGGTGATGGCCGGAGCTGCTGTCACTGAGCTTCACGGAAACCTAAGAGTGTCGTCGCAGAGACTGCGTTCATGTTTTAAACAGTGTATGTGCTGGATATACATGTAGTAATGTAAAGTTCTTATTAATTAATGCAATCAGAAGTGATCAAAATATTTTACTATCATTGCAAAGCATTTTCACAGCCATCAAACTGCTCGTTAAACAGCAACACGGAGGGTAATTTTCATTTTGAAATATGCATCTATTACATAATGAGGCAGCCTACTTTAAACACCCTAAAATCATTTTTATTTTTTCTTTTGTTCTCCATTCTGATTATTTTCAGCCACCTCTCATCAACAACATTAAAACAGACATCTTGATATTGAATATATGACTTAATGGAATCTGTGATCATGAGGACATGTTAATCGCTGCTCTTAAACCTGCTCACACAAAGAGCGGTTGGGAGGAATGGTGTTACAAGAGTCGATCTGTCAGTCAGAGGGCGCTGAAGTAGAGATAATCATGTTGCCTAATAAGAGGGGGTGTTTGAAGAAGTGAAAGCGAAATTAGCCACAAGCATAATGAGTCATGTCTCAATGTGACTCCGTTACACCATGCCAGCACAGCAGCACCTTATGTCATTCCAAACGCTGCTGCCTACTTGGCATCTTTCCGCTCACTTCCGTTAAGTCAGAGTGTACTGCAGAAAACTCAAGTGTGCTGAGTCTGCAGAAAAAAAAAAAGTGTAAAAAAGTGCATGAAATCAATATAGGTGCATGTCCGTGAGGGTTGAGGGGAAGCCATTTGCTCTGATCTTTCCTTCTTTACAAAATGCCACACTTTGGTAACATGTAACATGACATGGTTGAGACTGGAAAGGAGCCTAATTGGGGGCACTCAATAGATGCGTTTTCATTTAACTGTCGAGCAACTTTGAGGAAAACCCTTGAAATGTCACAAAAAATCTAAAAAAAAAAAAGAGAATACGCTAAGGCATATTTCCATGAAATGGTTTAGAGAGGATAAACTAGGCTGCACATTGGGAAGTTTCATCAGAACTAGGCTACTTTATGCATGCGTGGAATAAACAGAGGCAAAGAGGTAGAGGTCACAAACCGGAAAAAAACCCAGAAACCTCAAAGAAGAAACAAAACCAGATGACTTGTCCACCCATGAGAGAAAAATGGAGAGTCAGGTCTTTAAGACACAGCTTCTTTTCTTGGAGCTGATGCAGCTGATCAGTCATGTGAATTCAATGTTGACGTCAGAGCTCATTCCGAAGAGGTGTCTCCATCTACCATTAAGCGTGTTAACTCTTTTCTGCAAAAGGCAAAAACCAGCTCAAGCATGCAAACATTTTTTTTTTATATATATAAAATTCACAAAATTTGTTCAACTCTTGCCTTTTCTATCAACTGCACTGCGATGCTTCAAAATGCGTGTTAAAATATATTGGTGGAAACACAGCTACTGTGCCAAAAACAAACAAACAACACTGTTTTCTGTGTTCAGAGCACTCACATCACAGTGTGTGCTTGTCTTTTAGTTGATGTTCATGTGAAGTAGCACAGAAAAGAGAAGAATTCCATCACAGAGGACTGTTTTCTTAACAAAGGACACACAGGACTCTTATTACAGAAACATTTGTAAAGAGCTGTTGCTGTTGTTTTTGTCGGGTTGCTGTTTTGTTCAGTGTAAAAAGAGCCCCTGCTCTCCTCTCCGCAGATATGGCAGTACAACATACTTTGCCAAAAACACATGCTGCCGCTAATGCTACTACACACAGAATACCAACTGGGGCACATCAAGAGACAATCAAATATAAGTAGTACACACTGGGAGCCGACGTGCTTGTACAAATACCGCCTCTGTGATTAGATTGAATTCGACAGGATTGGAAGGAAAAAGCTGGAGGAGAGTTGTTTACTTGTCCCCTGCCCTAAAAAACACATGGACGTACACACATGAAAGCACACAGACATGCACACACATTTCTGAGCAAGATTAGATTTCATTTCTTTGTCCCCATTTCAGTGAAATGATGGGCATAAATGCTCCCTCTTCTGCTAATCTTGACCCACAGTGCACACTCTCAGGGTCCCGAGACATGTTGTCAAATTCTTAACCCTCTCAAATGTCATCATAGATAATAGCAGACAAAATACCCCAGTGGAAACTGTCAGACGCAAGCTGTGTGTGTGCATGCAGGCGTGCATGTGTGCAAATGCATGACGGAAGAAGCATGCTTTAGCATCAGGAAGTTTTATTAGCTTGATGGACTGACCTGAGGGTTTTTTTTTTTTTTCCCCCAAGAAGTTACCCTTAACTTTGCAGAGAAAACTCAGAACTCAGTCCATGTGTTCCATATTCATGTGCAGACATTGGGCAAAAAAAAAAAAAAAAAAATTTTTGAAGTAGCATAACTTGCTAGAAATCAAAGGTTTCTGTAAGTGTAAGGTATTTACACAGAACACCCGTCCTCACTTTGCCAAAAGTCTTCCAGACGAGTGCCAATTCTGGCCAATGTGACACATGGAGAAACTGCTGCACATAAATGGACTGCGAGAACCAGCTAGAAACTGCAGCTATGTGGTAGTTGTAATGTTAATGCAGACTCCATAAAGATGGGAGAAACTAGCCTACTGAGACTTAATTCTATTTAAACCTTATCCACATATACCTCTATACCCCGTTTTTAAAACAGCATCCTGTTGCTGCAGTGTGCTGGAGTAAATTTGCCTGCATAAACAATGAGCTAAGAAGCTTTACAGCTCTGTGGAGTCACAGAAATGAGAGATAAGTCTCGTGGATTCAACACTGTAGGCAATGAGCGACTTATTTTACATGACACACTCATTTGTTTCCTTGCTAATTGGGAATTTTACTAACTTTGGTCGATAATTCCTAGACAAGCTCCTTAAAACCAGCTGTATTCCATGAGCAGCTCCACCTGAGGCAGCAAATCAAACAGGCCCAGGTTTAATGATAGTAAATTGAAATCATTATCGTTGTGTTTTATTCATTGAATTATGGCTACTAAAGAGTTGCAAGTGTGGTAAGTCTCTTGAGAGTTGAGGCACTTTCAACCGTAATCAATGGATGACATTCAAGAGAGACAACAAGAGGCTGCTGAAGGGAAAGATATGGGAAAATACAAGTTGAGTAATGGGTAGAACATGGGATAGAGCTGAGTGTACTATAATGGGAATGAGCTAACAGTTGGAGCCTGAGGTTCTCATCTGCTGGGTTAGTTCTTCCACAGTGCACTCATTCAGATCCTCGGGGGACTTGCATTGAAACAAGAAGCCCTGTGACTTCAGAGTAAGGGTTCCGCACTAAAGCAAAAATTAACCCAACAAATTTTTGAAACCCATTTGTGCTGTCAGAGAGATCAGCGTAAACGTATGAGACAGTGAAAAAGGAAAGCATGTGTCACCCACCGGAGGGAGTAAGCGGAAATAAAGAGAATTAAGATAAACAAGAGAATTTAACGCCTTTCACATAGAGGAAATCCGACTTGAAGCTATTGTTTTAGTGGCTTCATAAGCTCAAAAAACAATTTTAGATATACCACAAATAAACTCCTCTTCACCACTGGAGGAAAGTGGCTGGATGCCATTTCTTTTGTTGCGCAGAATAGCAAGCTGGGGGAAAAAAAAAAAACAACATTTCAGCTTTCAAAATCCTACATCGCCATCACATTCACTTTTATTCACCCTATGCTTTGTTTGATAGAGATATTTTATTCATATCCAGGGGATAATTGGGGATTATCGGCTCTAAGCTGGCATTTTGATGGCTTTTAAAGAACACTGATTTGCTCTGAGACAACCAATAGTACGTTTCTAAGTATAGTTTTATTAGGAGCTTTTCTGTGAGAGAGGGAGCCATTATGAAAACATGAGAGTGTGTGGTAAGAAAGGGAGTGGCCTCAAACTGAAACTAAGTTGCCAACCCAATTAAATCCATCTCTTGTTGTTGTGTAAACTATTCAAGCAGCCATTGATCTCATAAGGACGGCCATAACATAATTGCATCCTCCATCAAACCCTCATGATGTACGGTAACGCGTAATGTCATATATAGGCAGAATAGTTTTCCTGCCGAATAACTAGAGGCCAAAGAGGTATTCAGAAAAGAGCAACCATGAATAAAATCATTTGAAAAGCATGTCCTTTCATTGGTTATGATTCGTTCAGTTGTTATTTGACTGCTCAGTTCATTACAGTTTCTGGTGTTGCTTCTCATAGTGTCATTCTTTTCACACGGTGGGTGAGTGAATGAGTAATGAATAAATTGTTACATCCCTGTTTTTGCTATCCCACCTTACACCCCCATACACTATTCACCATTTTAAGCCATTAATTCTGTGGTCCATTGTGTACAGTCCTGACAAGCTATAAAACTCATTTTTATCCACCACAATGGCTCACTCATTTCGTCTCTCTCCCCCTCCCTCACTCGCGCTCCCACTCCCGACAGCCTCGAAAACTTTCAGAAAGTTGTTCGGAGGATTAAGTTGCTCAGTCATTGTTTTGCTTGTTATTTGTGTCTATCCTTTCATTCTTCAAAAGAAAAATTGCACTTTTCACCAATTTTTTTGTGAGTAATGAGGAAAACAGGGGGCACACATCAACAGAACAATTGAGAAAAGGTGAAAAAGTTGAAGGCAATCATTGTCGATGTGTCATTTTCTGGATGGGTCAATGCCTTCCCCAGAATAAGGGCAGTAACAAAAGACCGATGCTGTGGCGTCGTATTTTGGTCTATTCATGGTTCCTAGAACCTGATTTTGGTAACCTCCCGGGCATTTTATGGAGCTGCTCAAAAAGGCAGAGTGAGCTGTGAACACAATTTTCCAAATTAGCATCAGAAATTTGTCCCAAGCTTTAATTTTTGACCAAATATTTGCATCAGCCTCAGCTGTACTTTAGTGCTAATTAGCCAATGTTAGCATGCTAACACGCTGAACTAAGATGTGAACATGGTAAATTCTACTGACTATGTTAACATTGTCATTTACAGCATCTTAGCATGGTGCCGTTAACATTTATCTCAAAGCTTCATAGTGCTTCAAGAGCTGCTACCATGGGTGTAGGGTCTCAGTGTTGTCCAGTAATGGTCTAAATGCCACCACTGAGATTCCTCCCCAGCATCATTTTTTGCAGACCTTGCCATGAAATGAACATTGTTTTACATACAAGATGCATAAATAATGAGACTGAGCTGAGACTGGCACTGTAAGTGTTTAATTGGGATGTCTGGGCTCCTCTTTGCAGCCTCTAGGGGCCACTATGGGTGAGCTTTAAAGTCTTGGTGTTACAATTTTATATTCCAAAATACTACAATAGTAATGTACTTCAGATGGAATGCTTATAGGGACAAGAGCAGACAAGGTAAGAGGATCAACCAAGATTGAAGTGGGGGGTTCACAGCCTCTACATCAGGCATCTCCAAACTATTCTGCAAAGGGCCGAGTGGCTGAAGGTTTTCTTTCCAACCAAGCCGCAGCACACCAGACTTGACTCATTTCATCAGCTGATCTCAGTCTTCAGAGAGCTGATTGGTCAGACTTCGTGCTCTTGATTGGTTGGAGGAAAAACCTGCAGCCACACGGCCCTTTGTGGAATAGTTTGGGGATGCCTGCTCTACATCCTATATGTAAAAACAGTTTTCAGTCGTACTCTTACTTTCAGTCCTGCTCTTCTTGCAGCGATGTTTGAACATGGACGTAGAGCATAATTGCGTTTCTGCAGTTTTTTGATTGTTGCTGTCATAGCTGGGGCTGCAGAGCCTCTTTCGGCTCAAAATGTTAGAAAAGTCTGAGGAGCGCAGTGGGACGGAGAGGCTGAGTGGACTGGTTTTACTATGAACTGGTCATGCAAAGAAGTTGAACTAAGAGCAGATTGTTGAGGACTTCACGGTGCAAAAGGCGCAGAGAATAACAACAGCTGAGAGTCAACAACCAGTGCTGCCGAGCAAAGCAGCATTGTGTGCTTGTGGTATGTGGTGTGTAAAAACTGTGTAGCTCTCGTTGCTTTCATATGTGTGTTTGTGGCTGCAGCAGCAACTGTGAAGGAGAAGTTTGCAGGCAAACTCGATAAGCTTTGTGTTCACAGCTGTCTTTAGTTTTAGTCGTGTGAAAGCAAGACGGCAATCTTGAGTTTAGAGTGTTTATGCATCTCTCTATGTTGTCTGCTTTGGTGATGGCAGTTATTTTATTTTTTATTCATTTAGAGTTTTGTCCTTTTTTCTGGTTACTTCTAGTGATTATATACAGAAGTGGGCGATTGTGTTTTTGTAGTTGTTTATCAGTGCTATGCACTGGCTGCAAAATCAGTCTTAACAAAAGGATTTTATTGTTGCCGTGGACATCAGGGCTCAGTGGTGTGATGTGATGTTGTTCCACTGGTGAATGCAATTGACACTGAATGCAATTGTAGCCTGAAGGTGTTCTTAAATTTCACAATGGCATCATATATCACCAGATGTTTTTTAGTATAACATTCAAGCCACTTTCAGATCATTCTCACAGCGTCAGATCCAGATCACCATGACCAATACCTTGATGTTTAAAAACAGGTAGATGGCATGTTCGTGGTCTTTTGTCAGAAGGTTAGAATGTGAAAGTAGTGTAAGTTACACCCTTTGTTATATTTAGCAGCAGTACATTAAAATAGTCTCTCAGGGCTCTCACTGGGTTGTAGGCAGGCAATCTGTGCAACATGCCCAGATTTTAATAATACATCGCCTCTAAAAATCAAACTCGTTCACAAAGATAAGACTGCGCTTGCAGCAGAACTGAGCAGCGAGTGCGGCTAAATGAGCAGTGAGGCATGTGTGAATGCATGTTAACACTGGTCACACACCCCCTTGAGGTCAGCAGACACACAAACACACACCCCATACACACACGTATAGATACAAATATCTAAACACAGACTTGACAATTAGTGTTATGGTGCAATGTGCTGCAAAATGTGCAATTTGCTGCAGGTCACAGGGGTATCCAGGAGCCCCAGAGACTCGCAGAGCAGGCGTGACCTCAGTGTGGAACTATTAGTGTGTGCAGGGGTAGGGGGGCAGGGTGCACCCGCAGGTCACAGCATTTTCTTTCCTTCTCATTACACCAAAGAAAACAGCTAGCAGAGCTCACCAAAACCAGTCATTCATTTTCTTCCTCACTATTGAATGAGAATAGTTCCTTTGTAACGCATATGTCTGGAACACTGTGCAGTGATTAAGCTAAAATAATCCTCATCGGCCGCTTTACATTTTGTCCTCGTCATTCTTCTTGGACCACTGGATGAAGGCGTCACAGTGGTGTCACACTCCGACAGAAATCCTTGAGACTTCCATGACTTCCCCTGAAGGAAATGATGCTGCCTTTATCAAATGGAGCAATGCAGCAGGGTCCCCTCACACTTTGATCGAACACTGACAGAATACTGATAGAAATCTCGTTCTGGATCGCAGTCACTCTTCAAATTTAAGCTATAAAGGTCATACACAGAATATGACTGTAAGGATATCAATCATCTGGATATATTGAGGGGTCTTCTGGGAGCATTCATAGTAAATGAAAGGGGAAAGCTTATAATATGTGAAGGAGGGATGAAAAGAATGAAAGCAGTTTGGAGAGTAGCATTTTGGGAAGTTAATGATATTCCTACCTAAAACCAAAACCTTTGAAAACATTGCCACCCATTCATTAAATATGTATATCAATAGGTTTATAGTGAATATTTTGAACAAACCCATTTGCCTTACCAATAGCATTTTCTTACTAGCCTGTTAGATATGCACTAAGATGTAGCTTTAGAAGATTCAGACAGATTTCCCTGTTTGTTCTTATGATCTGTGCTAATTAGGTGTAGTTAGATGAGGCCATCTCTCTCAAAGCTGCAGACAAATGATCCAATTCTTTGAAGAATGAATTAATGCATCAGAAATCCCGTGTTGTGACATAACGTCTTACAGGAATAATATTGCTTGTCTCTACAGAATAGGGTAAACAAATTATTTAATTGGAGTAATAAAATCACATTTGCCAGAATTGCCTGTTATTTCTGCAATAATTCCTTTTATCTCTTTATCCCAGCAGCAAGTGTGGCAAGCTTTATAGTTAAGTTTGGCGATGAGACATCAAGCTCAAGCGCATGAACAAGGCGAAGCGAGGCTGTAAAGTGCAGGGGGAATAATATCAAGCAATCAACTTTGCAAGTTTTACAGTCATATCAACTTTATAAGCAAGTTAAGCAGCTCTATAATGCAGCATCCCTCGTCTGTTTAGTGGCTCGAACAGAAGGTTGCTGACTAAGGATTGACCAACAGATGGAGCTGAAAGAAATGTACATGCACATCATGTAATCAAAATTGTGACATGTGTCTGGGATGTGCTTGTAAGAATCAATTTTTGTTTAGTGTATCAGTTGTGAGTTAATTGCAAAGGTATGGTTCACAAGTTTAACCTCAAGTGACTTATAATTGTTCAACCTGTGCATGTTTGGAATTAATTAGTGAAAGTGAAGTTTATTGAGATGAACATTAATTAATCTTTCAGTCTTGTTTGTGTTGGTGTGCTCCCTTGGCATCTTTCTTCCTGGATGATCATCGGTGATGTAATCTAAAACCAAATGAGTCACTTCTCTGTATCCTGACTGTTAGAATAAATAATGATAAACACTGCAAAGATTTGCATGTGTTGCAAAACCTCCTCGCACCAGAGGTTTTCACCACAAAGCTTCAGCGCCAGTGACTCGCTCATGTCGCTCTGTGTGGCTTCCTGTGAAGATAGGTCATACTGTTCTCTGTCTCACAGTTTCTGCCCAACTCTTTAACCTCTGCTGACAGTCGACTGTTTCTGTCTTTGCTGAATCCCTCAATGGATTCAGCCTGATTGATCGTAATGAGTTTGGGGAGCTCAGACATGGCTGGAGGTGCACTGGGAACGGCCTTCTCCCTCCTGCTCCTTGCCTCTATTATTCAAGGTAATCCTGGACCACATGTGCTGTTGCTCATACACCAGCAAAGATGGGATATTCACCATGGGTTTGGAATGTGTATTGGCTTCTGGTGTGACAAGCTGCCTCAGTATAACGCTCTGATTTTATCTGCCTGCATCCCAGCGGACTGCACCATGTAATATCAATTTCAAAGTGTAAGTAATTTTGTCTCCTCACTTTTCTTGCTTCCAATGTCATCGGATGTGCTTGACAGGGCTCCGGGATGTTCACGTGATCTATGAAGAAAAGATGGAGGCAATTGTCGGCCAGAACGTTACCTTACCCTGCATTATAGAAGGCAGAGCTGATCTCCAGATTGTCAGCATTGAATGGAGGAAGAATAGAAATGCAAACACAAAGCTGGCTCTGTACAGCTCAAGGTTTGGGATTCGTCTGTTTTGGCCTAATGTCACCATTCAGATCGAGAACAGGTCTATCGGCTCCTATCTACACCTTTCAGGGGTGACAAAATGGGACAGTGATACCTATATCTGTGACCTTACAACCTTTCCTCTGGGCTCCATCAGGAGAGAAACAGAGCTGAAGATCAAAGGTAAGACGACAGCAAACACATGCAAAGCCGTACCTGCATACCTCAGGCGGGCGCTGCAGTCTTCACAGGGTTTCAAATTTGGATGACGTGCAGCAACTTTCTATCTAATTGTCCGTTGCATATATTTCATGTTACTCCTGATTGCATCAGAGCACGGCTGCTGCCAATCTCAGCAGTTATTTACTTCTGAGCAAATGTATGTCATAATTACAAGAATGCATCTACAGTAAGTGTTTGCCTTGAGATATTTATTTTCTTCCCTCTGTTTGGCCTATTGTTTTTCCCTCGTCAGTCATTAGCAGGCAGAACACACCCTTACCTTCCTTTTAAGCTATAAGTGAACTGGAGGGATCACAAAAGAGGCAGAGAACAGTTACAGGAGGTGTTGTTTATGTGCATTGCACTCACAGCTCTCAGTAATCTTTTGCTGAGAGCATTGTTGTGTTGCCAATCCAAGTTAATCTCACATTTTTTCTCTATAAGACGTTGAAATAGTATGCGACGTGGACAGCACCGTTGAGGTCCGTGCTGGAGAAAATGTGACCATTCCATGCAGAGCGATCCCAAACACACAGTTCAAGTGGACCAAGGTAAGAGAAAACAAAAAAAAAAAAGAGTCAATCAGCCCATTTCTGCCTTTCCAGTGAATTTCACTTCATTCACCGAATGCCAAGATTTGAAACCTACAACACAAAAACATCTTTTCAATTTGAAAGGTATTCAAATGCTACATAATCTTGTTTTGCCCTAGAACAAGAAGCTGGTGTCAGAGAATGAATCTCTGGAGCTCTTGTGGGTGACTGACGCTCACACGGGGGTTTACACACTGACTGTCAGCACAGGAAACACAAGTCTGCACAAAGAGTTTATCATCACTGTGCTGACAGCAACCACAAGCTTAAGGACAGGTGAGCTTCCTCATTTCTTTGCTGCTATTTCTCTCTTTGTGTGGCACTCAATTTCAGCATTTCCTCAGGGCTGGATTAACAATCTAGCAGAGGGCCCAAGAGACTGAATGGCTTAATAAACTGCACTGGACCAGAGAGCTGATACTTGACTTTTGTTATTATAGTGTAGCTCACTCAATTTTAATTTTAATTAGCTGAAAGGAAAGAGAGAGATTCAAAGGATTTTGAAGCTGCCAGCCATGTTATGAGAAGGTACTAGTAACTGAGAATAAATTGGGAACTACAGAACTTTAAGAAAACTCTCAATTATTTGCTGCAAATCAATTGCCCCGTGGGATTTAGGGTTAATACCGAACTAAGTTGAAGTAAAACAGCATGCGCGGTTTTAAATTTGTAAAACAACCAAACCGCATGTTGTCTGCATCCACTGCTGATATAGCTTGGTGTAGTGCTGTGAGTGGGCCGTGCTTAAGCAGGAACATAATCCCCGGTTGTCTACTTTCTCATCCTGTATACGTGTTCCTCATGAGAATTTCAATATATAACAAAAGGAAGCGCACAAGCCACACAGACGTCAGAAGTCACTTCCTCCTCATCTGCTTTCAAACCGTAAGAACAAACACACTCGGCTGAGTCTCAGCAGCCGTCTCTGAATCATGACATGGGGTAAGAGCACAGTCTGTTGGACAGATTGGGGTAGTACAGCCCACATGAAGGCTTGAAAACAACTGCATTTAATATGCTTCTTATTTCAATCTCTCAGTTGTGTCTCATAGGACACGTGAGCTGAGATTAAAAGCGGATCTGTCCAGGTGTATGTATGGAGGTACGCGTGGCAGCAGAAAAGAAGTGAAGCACAACGGATTAACTGTACTCATTACTTAGGAATAGATAGACAACGTACCACTGAATCTGCAATTCATGCCCAGTCCTTTGCCTCAGGAATCTGTGCCCATGGCTTCACAGTCCAGGTTCTTGAATGAGCTCTTTCCCTTATTTTACCTATTGATTATGCACAGAGTGCTCATAAATGCCAACTCGGCCCATGTTTTAATGATGTATCCCTGTGCACTGGGTATTTTAAAGTTTTGTGGTGCATTACTGATACTTCCTACTCCTTATTCAGCTTTCCAATGCGAAGCTAGTTAAAGGAATAGTTTGACATGTGGGAAATATGTAAAAACAACTTGCCGTTTTACTGCACAGATCACAGTTGCCAGGTATCCTGCTGAGACTCCGGGAAGTTACTACTTCCAGCGTAGAAATAGTCCCAGCACATAACTCCCCACACAACCACATGTCAGTTTCACATTGCGCTTTATTTGGATAAAACAAACTAGATGTAAGATGTTAATTAGTAACTTTTAGAGGTGCTGGCAGGCAGATTGTGTTACTTTTAGACAGAGCCAGGCTAGCTTTTGCCCCTGTTTCCAGCCTTTATGCTAAGCTAAGCTAACCAGCTGCTGGCTCCAGCTACGTTTCTGTCATACAGATGTGAGTGGGATGGATTTTCTCATTGCTGTGGAGTTTCAGTCCAGCATGTTTTTGATACTGCAATGACAACATCAAAACAGTACTGTGTATGGTGACAGCATGTTTATGACAGACTTTGCTGCTTTGCTACTTTCAGATCTTGTGACAGTGTCACCACAGTCTAATGTAACTGAGGCCG
Source organism: Chaetodon auriga (assembly GCF_051107435.1). Lineage (NCBI taxonomy): Eukaryota > Metazoa > Chordata > Actinopteri > Chaetodontiformes > Chaetodontidae > Chaetodon > Chaetodon auriga. The sequence continues at coordinate 12,246,010 of NC_135088.1, forward strand.
GTTTGATCGAATCATCAGACAGCGGCATCACCACATCGTTGACCACTGGGCTTTCAACCATTGACACTGAGAGTATGGGCACTGATGTAACAGATGATAATCCAAACCTCAGCAAGACTACAATCACAAGCGGAGAGCATGGCACCTCTTATACAAATCATGCTCGTATCAGTGCCACATCACCCCCTGTCACACACACTGACCGCTATCATTTCAATGACTCCAAGCAGGAGATAAAACCAACTGGCGCTTTAAACACATCCACTTTTTCTACTCAGTCAGTGGCCAGCAATCAATCCACAACATTAAGCAACGGTAGTAAGGTGTTCAGACCAACACAGGAGACGAGGAATGAGTCCATGCCACATGCAGTGCATCCAGAGGTCGAATCCTCAACACACCCAGAGGAATCCAACACCCTGAGAAGTATTACAGAAAACTCCGACAACCCTGGTCCAACCCCAACCCTGAGCACTGCAAACGTGAAGGCTGCAGACAATGAAGGTAATAATTACTTAATATTTCATGGCTAATTGATCCATGTTGGCAAATACTCCCCTTCCATTAATGCAGCATTTCAAGGATAGACTATAATAGTTATTATGATCAGCATTGTGTTACATTGCGCATTTCCAGTCTTTGTCTGAGACCCTGCATCATCCAACATCCCTTTGTTCCCTGAAATTGGCTTTTTAGTGATTCTCTCAGATTGGTTTGGGCACATCATTTGCCCTGCTGCCAACAGTGTGCTTAGCATTGTTTGTGGCTAACGAGGTGAGGCGAGCCGCCGCAGTGCTGGAAAGTAAACAATAAAAAAAACTGTTTAAAAGCAGCAAATAACTGCAGACAACAGAGCTAAACGCTCAACAGGCAAGACCCCATGCAAGACCCCTTTGAGAGGATGGACGAATATGAGCCGCAGTTTCTTCGCCCTCACCATCTGCATCTTCATCACATGTTGGGGTTTAATAGATTCCAGTTTTTCAGCCTTAGGCTAGATTGCCTTTAAAGACAGAAGTCTTGTTAAAAGGAGCTTCTGTGTTTGGAGTCCGACGAGCTGAGGGAGAGGACGTCAGGACACACAGGCAAAAAGTTTCACACTGTAGCTTTACATTCGTTATCAATATTTGTTGGAGTCTGCTGAGTTTCAACAGAGCAAGCAGGTCAATATCTTACAAACACATCTCTAGCTGTTGCTGTCCTCCAAATGACACTTTTCCCCTCACTGAATATGCTTCCTAGCTACTAATGGTGTACGGACTCATCTGTTGTTGGTGTTAATCATCGTTCCAATGCTGGTATTGATCGCGGTGGCTGGCTTCATCTACAGGAAACAAATTATAAAGCAAAGGTAAGAGTCTTGCTACCTATTCATTCAAGTATCCTCTACACCCACTTACACTTGTATTAAGGGTCATGCATCTGGTGACCCTGAAAAATCAATGGATACAATAAATGCACATGACCTATAAAGGCTGCACACTTCCTGGCTGCAGCGAACTTTCGAGCAATGTAAATTATGTGCTCTCTCTGCAGGATGGACCTACCGCCTCCGTTCAAACCCCCTCCTCCTCCAATCAAGTATACAGCTGCAAGAGGCAGTGAGAGTTCAACACAGCCCTTCCCCACTTCAAGATGTAACTCTGTAACACAACTTAAAGATATGAGGCAGAGGTTAATGGATGTATAAAACCTGGTGTATTGCAGAATGACAGCTGATGAGGGATATAGTGGAAGATGCGTCTTGTCTTGGTTACGTGCAGAATTGCTGAATGTATTATTTCCAGTTGTGGTCAGTGTCAGACTGCAAGCAATTGTAGGTAACTGTGCAAATGTTGTCTGTGTGTGTGTGTCTGGGGTGGGCTCTTTGCTGTTATGTATAAAATGTGCTGATAGTTTTATCTTTGCTTCAGATGTATTATATTTCCTGAAAAAGTTTGGAACATTTGAAAATAAAAGTTGATTTAATTTGACTTATCTACTTTTTCTTTTATGACAATCTTGCATATCATATATTCACTGTGTCTTTTTAATGCAGTCATTTGGATTTCTGTGCTATTACAGCTTATGCAGCAGTAAACAAGCATTTTATTGCCACTGAAACCAAACTGCCGGAGCTGTATGGCTGATTTACATTGGGTGTCCTTTAGAGATCTGCCTTAAGTCTGTAATGTCATTTAAGATTTCCTGCCCTGCAGCCTAGTGATGTCCTGCAATGAAGCTGTTTAGTGCTGATATTACAAATTCACTGGTGGGCCTGTATCAAAGACCATACATGCTGTCCACATGTACCACAGACTGAGAGGGCTAAAACCACAGACCACATGTGCTAAATGGCTAACAAATATAACAACCACTGGATATCCTACTCAGCTTTTCATCTTTTTTTGAGTAAATACTGGGTTTATTCTTATCTTTAAAGTGTTTTGATTAATAATTTACTTTAAAAATTTGCAGACTCAAACAATGTGGACTCTGCTTAGTTTTGTTTGTCACACACAAACACACACACACACACACACACACACACACACACAGCGAAAGACTTGTGTTTCCATCACTTTTCGGGACATTACAAAGAATTGCATTCATTTCCTTGACCTAAAACTGAATGATTTACATGATGGGGGCTTGCGTTGTGTCCCCATAAGGAAGGCAAGTCCCCACAATGTGATTGTGTAAACAGACATATGTCCCCACAACGTGAGTAAGACACGTACACACATTCGGATACATTTCTACATTTAACTCTTGTGAGAAACTTGTCACAAATGCATTTTTACATTCGATTTTCCGACCACAGTAACAAAACCACAGCGTCCTGTATGTACCCAGGATATAAATTCTTGATAGGCTCTGAAGCCCCCTGCACACAGAGAATTCATATCATGTGTAAAGGTCTATTGTACTGTATTCAAAGCAAATCTGCATGTGTGCTTGTTCTGCATGACACGATGCGGACTCGCTCGCTGTCTGGGAACTGAAAACACGGTGTTACCACAAGCATATTTATTTTAGGGTTTAGACTCGGTGTTAAGGTAGAATTCAGAATCAGGTTCAGTATATCAGTGCGAGGAGTTCATTTGAAATATTCTGAAAGTCTCCTGGAAGTTTTCTGCCTTTCTAGGGTGAAATGTTCTTCTATCTTGCTTCTGGGCTGAGTTTTCAAATTTAACACATTTTTGAATTAACACCGAAGGCGCTACCATTGCTATGTTTAGACCGTAACGTGGTGATCTGTGTGACATTATATTGTACCTCACAATCGTTTGGAGCCCGGGTGCCTCAGAATGAGGTTACATTGTTTCCTGTTTGTAACTGAAGAGCAGGCAGTTTTCAAAGTGCTGTGATAAGAGAGAGGTAACTAAGGCAAGGTAAAAATAGACTACAGTGTAGCACACCTCACTGACTGAACATTGTGATGCCCCGTAGCCTGAGAGCAGTCGTGTCAGACAGACAACCCATTTTGTTCAAGACGGCTGGAATATGGCAGGTAGGATCAGACCAACTTTCAGGACTTTGAAAATTCTATTTAGATTTTCTCACTTACGTCTAACATGACCACATTGGTCATATTTGTGTGAATATTGAATGTTTATTTTTTACGATTTCTTCTAAATGCTGCTTTTACCACAAAAACAGGAAAAGCTAAGCTATCCCTGAAGCATATGTCACAGAACATGGCAGAACAAAAGGCGAAAGTAAAGATTGGCTGATTACAACAAACAGAACAATAAGCTCATAACCAGTTTATCTACAGCATGTAGCGCTACACTGCTGTTTATTGTAGCTTTTTAGTCACACATGACCTTGTTTTGTTGATGTCATAGTGCATATTTTTATCGTGTGAAGCACACGTGATTTCTGAAACAGTTTTAACCATATTATTTATTTTACTCTGAGAAATTTAACATTTACAGGAAAGCTACGGTTACAGTGGGAAGAATGAATATCCTGTGGAATTTGTCAGCTGTTTTCAGCAAAAAAAAATAGGTTTAATATGTTTGGGGTTTTTTTTAATCGTTGGACTATTTTTTTTTTTTGAAAAACCATCCTTAGAAGTCCCTTATAGCACACTACTGGCTATGATATGGCACATGGCAGATACACTCATGGTGTACGCTTATAATTTTAGGACGGCCATAACTTTCTTTAATGGCCGCAACCTTCTCCACTTTTCCTCCGTTTCCTCCTCCTAAAGGTCAGAGATTGGAATTGTACCGTACTGTTGTCGCCTTTGCGTGCAGGTGATGACGCATTCTAAAAATGTTTCATCTTTTCTGTTTGTTGTTGAGATGTGCAGAGGGAAATTCCAAACAACATAAGAAATAGCTGATAAAAAAAAAAAAAGTCTGAAATTCCACATGCTGACTTTGAAAACTCGTCACTTTTTGACAGAAGTTTGACCGTTTCAGGTGTTAATGGTCAGCGTGTGTTTGTCTTTTAGATTGTAAAAATCAACTGGTAGGTCTGGCGCTGCTATCTCTGGCCTTGTTGATGTCTTTGTGTATCAATATCATCCTCTGCATCAGACGAAGAGCCACTTTGTGCCGAGGTATGGTTTCATGTGGAGACAGCTCTGACACATTGTTTTGCTTTTTAACGCAAAAGCTGATTCTAAATGTCTCCCAGCTTTTACAAGGACAACAGGGTTTTCTATAAATTGCTAAATATTTTATTCATACAGACGATGAGTGCTGCGACCCACACCTCTATGAAGGAGAAAGGTATGCTTTTTATTTATTTATTTAATCAGGCTTAAACATGTGTGCAGTCAGCCTATTATTATAAAGTCCAATACATCTTATTTTATTATAAATAATAATAGCTATTTCAGCATTTCCATTTTCTTTCTTATCTACAAATGACATCTTACTGTAGAAATAAACTGTGAAATTGCTCTTCTCTGTCGTGTTGAAGTCCTTTACAGGATGAAGGGCATTATTTTCATAACCTCAATCATGATGAGCAGCAGGAAAATCCCCTCAATCATCATGAGCAACAGGAAAATCCAATCTATGGCAACATCAGCACAGACAGAAGGGGTGAGCGCAGGCCTGCTTTCTGTCACATTTGCAAAGAAATAACAGGAAATGACTGCATTTTTCTTGGAATGCCAGTGTATCACAGAGTCCATCACAGAGTATTTTTGTGTATGAGCTCTACATTTTCTTTTTTTTATTATTTTTTTTAGAATTCTAATATGATTATTTGCTTCTTCTGTATTTATGGAAAGTAGGTTTTCGCAAATGCTCCCTGGCTGCATTTTCGAAACATGCAAAGTGCGTATTGAGACAAGTTAAAAGTTCATTTGCATGGAGGTTCCAGCTTAAATGAACTCCTAAATAAATGCATTTAGAATAAAATATATAGAATCTTATGTTGAATTTAAATCTTCTTTAGTTTTCCATTGTTTAACTGCATTGTTTGCAGTAATTTAGTCAGTAGATGAGTCTGTTAAAATTTACATTATTTTTTTTAAATTTATGCGTGTGGCAGAAAATATTGCACATGTATACGGCCTGCTGAATAATTGAAAAGGGTCACTGCAATCTTTATGCACTCTTTGACATGAGAATGGATCCAGACTGTCCAGATAGAAAGATTTTAAGACCCTGGGGTATCTGAAGTTCTTGAGCAATGACCGTTCTAGGTAACTGTTGCTGACGTGATTTTGGTATTTAGAGTATAAGACAAGCTTGCTCGGCAGAGCCATGTATGCCCCTCTTTGTGATCTTGTTTTCTGGAGTTTAACTAGACTGTTGGAAGGATTGTTTGGAAGCAAAACCTATGCAGCCACTGTGTAAAATGTAGTCCTCACAGCAGCACTAATTAAATATATTCATTTAGAAAACAGAGGCTGACCAAATGTTTCTTGTAGGCTGTCCTGAAAGTACAGTTTTTATTCATTAGTGTGATTTATGTGTGTCTACTATAGTAAGTAGAATACAAAACAAATGACCAAATCATGTGTTTGACTTATTCAGGTTCTATAGAGGTTTGTTACGAGATGATGACCGTGCAACACGCAAGAGATCGTATGAAGGTAAGTGCTGCGACTGTGTGTTCAGAGTATCCGTTAACCAGCAGTGCGATATCTCTTTAGAAGTTCATTTGCGTGCATGTACAGTTCTCACACAGCTTCCACATATTTATTTTATGTGATGTTGTTACATGCTGTATGTTATTTTATCATCATTAAAAGCTGACAGCATTATCATAGAGGGAAACAAAAAGAAGAACTTTAACTTGCTACTACAAGCTTAATTTTTCATCTGCTTCGTGTCATTAATTTTCTGATTCCACCTGATTTGCGTGTGTTTCTACCTCGAATGCATGGTAGGATAGTGACATTGTTAAACCTGTTGCATCTCCGATACACAGGATGAAATGCGTTGAATATAACATGCACTAAAGGTAACAAGCACAAATGGGTCTGTGAGTTGTGTGCAAAGTATAATCATATTACAAACCAACTGCTTGAATACATTTGGTAAATGCTGGTGCTGGGGTGTGTTTGTTGTTCTGTTTGAGATTAAATAATAGATGGTGTGCTTTTCGTATAAAATACGCAGGCAGCTTAAACACATGGTGACCGCTTTGCTTTCAGAACGGAAAGCACTGCTGACGTGTGGTCAAAAGAACTGTGAACCGATGAACACAATTAAGCACAAAATGTTCTAAAAATAAACTACCTTACAGAAATACATGTGAACATGCAGCCACAGGAATCCACCTAAGATACAGAATATGTATAACTTGCACATAGCACTGCAGTATATTGTTTATCGCAATTTTAAAAAAAAAACTAAAAAAAAACAGGATTTTGCCAACAAACTTTGTCTCCATTGTCTGAAAGCAGTCTTTAGAGCCTGACCTGAATTACGCCTCACTGGATCTGAAAGTGGCAAACAAACACAAGAAGAAGCATCGGCATCAGCAAGGCCTCGCTCAGGGACGAAACAAACTGCAAGATCAGCTGCCGGCCCACCTCACACCCCCTGTGAACGCCTTCTTGGAGGTGGAAGCAGACATGGATGCTCAACTTCCTTCCAGAGACACAAGCACCATGGTGTCACACAGCAGCATTTACCTGAATAGTCAACAGATAGCCCAAGAGACAGAGGACATGGAAAGAGAAAGCAGGGAATGGAAAGGAGAGCAAGAGAGCAAGGAAAGAAAAGATAGACTTGATTGTAGTAACGGGAGTGTATGTACACAGCTGTCAGAGGTAGACGCTGTTCAGAGTGGCACCGATCATTTCATCAGCAGCTTAAGCCATGACAGCGTCCAATAAGATGATGCAAAGTTCATATTTGGACTGTTTTCCTATTTGAGACTGAATAGGCCACCTGAAAAAGCCAATAAAAGTCCATTTCTGTGCCTGCGAGAATGAACACTGCTGTTTGTCATATTCAATATTCAGTGAGCGTTGCACCGTTGAGCAATTTCCTCTGTGATGCAACGAAGTACCTCGTGAATTCTCCACATTGAGCAACTCAAAGGTGCACCTTTCTGTGCAGAAGATGTAATAAACGCTGAGGATTTACAGAGAAAAGGAAACTCTGTGTGTGACATTTAGAGGTCAAGGGCCACGTGGAAAAATTTTTTTTTTCATTTGTTGCAAGAGACAAAACATCAGATCATCACAGGACATGGAAGATCTCTCATTGTTTTGATGTCTCATAGTAGTCAGACATCAGCAGATGTCTCATATCAAAGCGTGAAGGGGGGAAAAAAAATTCTTTACATTCGTTTTCCATGCTGTAGGCGATGGCCAGACATCGAGAGGTGACGCTTTCTTGACTGAATGTACGTGCCCAAGCACAGGTGAATCTGCTTTTCAGTCTTGTAGCTCTGAAGATAACATTAACTTAAAGATGAAATTAAAGGAAAGAAAGCAAAAAGGGGAAAGCTATAAATAATTACATTTTCCTTCCCCTGTGGGCTCACTGTAATGTAAATGTCACCCACAGAGGATTTTCCACGTCAGAGTTATGATAATGGTCATTAGCTTTATAATCTAGCGCCCTTATGAGCTAACGCGCCATCTGCTTAAATGATTATTTCCCTCTCTCTAATCCCCACTCAGGAAGGATAATTTACTGCCCTGCTTTCTGCTGAGGGGACTGAGCTCTGATGTGAAGTCAGCAGTCAGAGGCCTGCAGCCCACTAACTGTTTGTTGACAGTTTTTCAATAGCTGACTGTGGCCTACTTACCCTCTATGGATTAATTTTTGGCCTCAGGGGTTTTGGATCTAACTGACGTACAGTACAGGGAAGCTGCACAAAGGGACACACACATAACAGGGCACTATTAGGAACTTGGTGTGCCTAAACGTGGAAATATTTGTCTTTCGTAATATGTAGGCACTCCAGCTTTGTCACATTAAAGTTGGAATTAATAGCATTTTCACTGACAACAACTGAGCCAATGAGATATGGATTTAGAATAGTTTCATGCATATTATGGATGGAGGAGAGCTCAGATGATGAAGGGATGTATGAGGGTCTGGAGGGAGAAAAGTGGGATGAGGGATGAAAGGGTAAGGGGAGAAATGCTGAGGGGTGAGGGGAGAAATGCGGATCATGGACTGATGCATGGAGGAGTGCAATGATCAGCTGTCAGCTGGCGGCGGGGAGACAGAAGGGAAGCGGAGGAGTCCAGACTCTGGGTGGGGGAGTCGTCCCTTCAGATGGTTGGGATTTCTGGTTAGGTTCCACAATGGTTCCTGTATTCAAAGAAAAGAGAGAAGGAAGAGAGAAAAGAAAAAGAGTTTCGAGTGGGAGGGATGTGAAAGCTGAGTCAAAGGAGAAGGGAATGGATCAGGTGAGCTTTAATACCTTTGTGTGGAAATGGAACATGGTCTTTGTTCCCGAACTTTAATAAATTAAACTAATTTAAACAAAAAATGAATTCAGAGACAAAGGTATACATGATTGACACCATTGCCAGGAGTGCTTACACACTGCATCAGTCTCTTCATCACATTTTTTCACTGTATGCCAATCAGCTGGATTGCACAGGATGTTTCCGTGGTTGCTTTGGATGACATAATAAAAGGGACAATTTTTTTCATCCACCTCAAACAGAGTGAATTTTTTTAAAGGTTTCTTGCCATCGCAGATGGTGGAATGATGTGAATTGAAGTCAAAAGCAAAATCATTTTCAGCTTTAGGCAATTTTTACATCAGGAATACACAGGAATTATACAAAGGTATCACTGCTAAATTGAAAGCGGTGCCTTAAAGGAGAGGTTCACAATGTTTCAGTTCTGTCTTAAATCAGTTGTCAGGTATGAATTATTAAATAAGTTTTGCATGCTGGAATGGTTCTTGTTTACACTGGAAATGTAAAGATCCCTTTCTAATGTGCTTTCAGTGGAAGTAATGGGGAATAAAATCCTTGTTCCAGTCCTGGATCTGTGCAAAAGTGAGTTCTAAACTTTACCCAAAGCTAATATGGGACTTGAGCAGTCTGAGTTACACAAATCAAATAAATTAGAGTCCTTTTAAAATAAGATTCCCTCTTTGTGTTTCCCAGGACAGTGATTCCTAGCTGAGCTACAGTGGAGGCACAGTAACACCAAGAGGAGAGTTCTTTACTAAAAAGATTTGATTTATCTAAAGTAGACTGCTGAATGTTAGCTCCAAATGAACTATAGACTCAGTTTCCACCCATGAATGATCCACCAAACACTAAAAGCACATTGAGAATGGATCTCGTAATGTCCATTTTGAACAGGAGGAATGAAAACAGCCAACAATGACTGCTTCAATGTTCAAATGTTGGCTTGACTATTGTTGTAAAATAGACTTGAAATATTGTGAACATGCCCTTTACTGACGAGAAATGCTTTTAGAAACCTCAATGTGGCTCAGAAAGAATATTTTAGAGCATTGAAATAGACCATCAAGCCACAGTGTTATGCCTCTATTATACTGTGGCAAGAAAGGCTTTTTGGCAAAGCAGGATATTATTCATCTGTGGTTTTGATTAACTATGCCTTTCTTCTTTATAACAATGATCTCTTAAAAAGAACTGGGTCAACTTGTCTTTAATGAGTTTGGATGTATAGTAGCTACTCTGGAGTTTCTGAGTGGCGTTTGGCCTGTAGTCCCCCTAGTGGCCTGAAGTAATAGGTGTTACTTTATAGTTTATTTTAACAATTGTTTTTGGAGCACTTCATGCACAGTAAAGAGATACCAAGAAATGAGGAGAGGAATGACGTGTAACAAAAGTCATCAGCTGGACATGACCCAGGGACACTGAGATTTATGGTTGGTTATTTGGTGATTGATGGCCTTTACCCCTGAGGTGTAGTATCACCTGTCAGATTTGTCTCAAGCTTTGCATCCACCCAATCTCCTTCCTGTCTGGGCTCTCACACCAAAACACATTAAAACATGAAGTATGTTAGGAATTACTGTCAGGTCTTAAAAGCATGCCTTCAGGACGTTTTACATCAATATAATGTCACACAAAGTCTGCGTTTGCTCCTGGGAAATGGTCATTATTCTCATATCTGCAAGAGGAGAGTATTTGACCAAATGACCAATGTCCTCCTCTCCTACATACAATTAACCCAGGTTTATTAGTAGTATTCTGTGTATTTTTAATAATTATTTTAAGATAAACACCTTTGCTTCATACATGTAAATACAATATAAATACAATCTAACTTTTCTATATCTTTCATGAAATGAAAATAGTCGCGAGCATTACCTAACTCAAGGGAAACTAATGTTATCGTATACGAAGGTCTAGAAAGGTGCAGTTGTGGAAACCGGAAATGGAACATTTTTTTATGCAATAGAGTGAAGCGTCTTCTAGGGGGAAACGATCTTCGTTGCAAACATGGCAGCGCGCATGTGAATGTCATGCCATCTGAATCTATTACCCGAATCTCTTAATGTTTGGGTGCCGTTACTGATGCGTTAATGCTGACAAGTAAATGACATCCTGCGGAATTGTGCTTTCATTCACTTCAGTCAGCTAAGTTTCGGGAAAACCGGAACTTAGCTACTTACTCTATTAGCTGCCCGGCTCTCTGTGGTAGCATTTAAGCTAGCAAGCCGTGAACCACAGACAGAATCACGATGGATCCCGATCAACAACTGAGAAATGTAAGTCGCATTCACATGCAGTGTCGGATATATTGGGCTCATTTGCACACGAGCAGTTTGATGGTGAGTTTGAGTGTTTATGTCTCTTGCAGCTGCGGGATTTCCTTCTGGTTTACAACCGCATGACTGAAATTTGCTTCCAGAGATGCACCAGCAACTTCAACTACAGAAACCTCACCATGGACGAGGTGAGAACGCTGGAACTCATAGATAACTTGCCATCTGTGTGAACAGACATATCTACATGCAGTTGAAACGCTGAATGTGATTATTTTTTTCTGTACTTCATGATAACAATAAAGAATATCGTTGCATGCTGTACTTGTAGCATGCTCAATGAGTGACACCAAGGAGCTCTGTCCAAACCTTGAAGACAGCTCCAGACTGCATGTGAACGGGGGGAGTCCACATACTTTAGGCCATATGGTGTATCATGAACACATACTGTAGTTATCCACTCATCGCCGATCATTGTCTGTCCAGGAGCGCTGTGTGGACAACTGTGCTGGGAAGCTGATTCGCTCTAACCACCGTTTGATGGGCACCTACGTGCAGCTGATGCCCCGTATGGTCCAGCGCCGGATGGAGGAGATGGAGAGCAAGGCCGCAGAGAATGCCAAGGCAGCAGAGGCAGCTGCCTCCGCAAATGTGGGGCCTCCTGCCACAGAAGCCACAGCAGCATCTCAAAGCCCCATCACCTCATCTCCGCTGTCGCCTCCCCTGTTAAGTCCCTCAGTGGCTGATGTCGTGCCAGAGGCCCACGGCTCATTCTCAAAGCCAGCAGGATTAGGTATCCCAGTTGAGCTCGACACCGCTGTGTCCAATTCCACTACAGATGTCCGATTATCAGCTGCCACAGCACTTACACCTGCGACTGAAGCAGTATATCCCTCAGTGCTCAATGATGCTGGGAATGGACCGTCTTATACCGCAGGCTTTCCTCAGCCGCAGATAGCTGGCACCCAAATTGAGCTTGAGAGCTCAGCGCCTGTGTCTATGCCATCTACCCCAACGTCCATATCAGCACATGTGTCTGTGTCAACAGTAGGTGCACCCAAATCCATGGAGAGCCTTTCAGGCCAGGAGAGAGCCCCACAGCTTCCCCCGCCATCAGGTCACTAATAACGCCCAGTCTGGGTCTGACTCCCACCAGAAACCACCCACATCTGATGGGTAACTCATCACTGGCAGACCCAAATGTGAAACAATTAATGATTCATGGAATGACATAACTTATGAGATTACTTCTCAGCAACTATATAAATTATATGTCTTACAAGCTTTTCTGGCTACAGTGTCTCAAATATGAGAATTTGATGTTTTTCTTTTTTGTTTTCATAATGTAAATCATTGAGGTTTTTCCTCTGTTTCTTTTACAAAATTAGCAACTTGAAGACCTCATTTTTAACTGTTAGCTTGCAAAGGACATTGTCATTATTTTTGACATTTTTGGACCCCTCAGTAAGTAAATCAAAAGACATGAATTGATCTTGGTAAAAATAGCAGTTCTATAGTCATTTCTGACATAGTATTGCCAAATAGTGTGTGTGTTTCAGTGTGTATCAGTGTATGTGTGTGTGATAGCAGTGACATCCTGCAGCCTGGATGGTCCTGGCCTGATCATTGTGGGACCTCAGTTTGGACTTTCAGGATCCAGGAGGGCTCGGTCTGATGTTCAAACACACATAAGTGTTTTGCACAGTAACATTTAAAATCAGATAATCCTCAGTAATAAAAATTAGAGTAATTACTTTTTTGGGTGTTTTCTTATTTTAAATGCTCCATTGATATCCTCTGTTTCATTGTTTGAAACAATTAAAGCCCCCCCCTGTCGGATGTCCTGGTGCAGCGGTGTGTTCTCTGTGGGTGTGAATCCAGTTCAAGACCTTTGCCACTATCACCACCTCTCTCTCTCTCTCTCTCTCTCTCTCTCTCTCTCTCTCTCTCTCTCTCTCTCTCTCTCTCTCCTCCCATCATTTCCTGTCAGTGCACTAAACCTGCTATGCACTCTTAAGTCCAGCAGCAAAGCCATAATAAGCCATCTTACAGCAGCATTCCCACTGGTTTCACTCCTCAGACACAAAGTTTGTGACGCTCTTCAGCACAGCTGTGAAGAATGCAATGCGAGTCAGAGCCAGAGAGACTTATGGCCCCGTCAGGAAGCAGCTAGTCGAGGAAACAGATTTGGTAATTATGCAGTGGCACATGGAATAGGTATCATTTTTCTGAAAACGCATTTTGCAGTATTTCAACAAAATGTCTCTTTTGGAGTTATTGATGATCAGGCTTCCTGTGTTCCAGTTATGAGTTGGCAAAAAAATAAGCTGTGTGAATTATTGCCTCTCAGTGTACTGTAAGGGCACCCAATTGTGGGAAAAATATGAAGCCAATTCTATTTTAATTAGCATGTTTTGGCGATGGAACCTGAAGGCCAAGCAATATATTAGCCGATATTAACTTTCAACTTTGGATTTTAATATCCGTAACAGCCTCATATTCTCACATTTATACATGTGACGAGCAGCCTTATGCATTCTCAATCATGACAAATTCCAGTTAAAGATGAATGATTAATAAACTATTGAAAGAAGTATACACACTGTGAAAATATTGAAGGTAAAAGTATTATCAGCAGCATGTACTTAAAGTATGAAAAGTAGAAGTACACCTTCTGCAGTAAAACGGTCCCTGTCAGTGTTTTACTATTATTATCATATATTTGGATTAATATTACTGCTGGATTAATGTGTATGCTGCGTTTTACTGCTGTTGAGCTCATTTGAGTTTCATACTGCTGCTTAGTTTAATCTACAGCAATGCATCATGTTCTGTTTGCAGTGTCAGTGAGAACCTTATCTTATCTCCAAAATAGTCAACAGCCCCGTTTTCAGCTTTGTAATGATGCACTTTCCAACTAATCCAAGGGGATTTGTTTGTTTAAATTGTTTATTTATCTTAAGAAGTTTGAGCCTTTTCTCGACCCATAAAGGAACACTTAATCCTGCAGTTTATCAGAAACATTCAAAATCACCAAATTTGGAGATACGTGGTTTTTGCGTCACAGGTAGAAGAAATTGCTGTTTGAAAAGTAATTAAAGCTGTCAGACAAGTGTTAAAAGTACAATACATGCTTCTGAGAAGTGATGGAGTAGAAGTATACAGTTGCATAAACTGGAAATACTCAAAGTACAAACACCTCGAATTCGCACTCATGCACAGTACTTGAGTACATGTACTCACTTACATTCCACCAGTGTTAATAAATAGAATTTTAAAAGCTGCACACGTCTCCCTCCGCCACCTCACCTGACCTCGGTATTTTCGGCCGCTGGGTGCAGCGGCATCATCGCATTGCCTCCAGCAGGGGGCGCTGTTGTGCAGCGTCCCGGGACAGCGCGGCCAGTAGCGGAGCCCCTCTCAGCTCCTCACCAGTAGCCCACATCAGCTCGGAGGAGCGGGGCGTGGACTCAGCCCGACGACTCTCTGCTCTTAACTTTGCAGAGACGGCCGACTTTCAGGGGGAGGAAAAGGGAAAAAAAGAAAAAAAAGAAACCGAGAAGAAATCGATCGATCCGCAGCTGGTAAGAGTTTTGAGAACGTTTTTGTTTTGGATGTTTACTTTTGTTTCCATTGTGGTTGGAGAGTTTTTGTTGTGGATGTCCAACTTCAGTGACTTTTTAACAATAGATTTCAAAGTGAGCCAATAGGCCAGCCCCATCCGAGTCCACGGAGGAAGATAAAGCCAAGGGGAAATGTGGGAAAGTGCAGATATTTGTGGACTTTTTCATGTCATTCCGTCCGACTCTGGCTGCCTGTTTGTGTGTCTTGGTGCGGCAGATACTTTTCTGTAAATATTACATTTAACATCCGTACAAAACTAATGACTTAAACGTTGCTCCACCATACAAATGCATGTTTAGGAGCATACAGACACCAGAAAAGATTAAATATGTAAATATAGATACAGCCAGGCTTCCTCTGAGGAGTGTTTTTCACATCACTCCTTAATTTCACATTATAGACATCAGCCGTACACAAGACGCACAATGCATGGCAAAATAATACACCCAAACCTTTATGTTATGTCTGACAAGAAAAAACTTTGTCTCTTTCATCAGGAGTCTCTGCTGAACGCCTTTCTGCAGGCTACATGTTCCTGATCTCAAAGGACACTGAAAGAGCAACCGGTCAAGAGACGCAGCCTACAGCACAACCATGGATGACATCTTCACACAGTGTCGAGAAGGGAACTCCGTGGCCGTTCGTCTGTGGCTGGACAACACAGAGAATGACCTCAACTTGGGGTGAGCGCACACATGTGCACGCGCTTCCTGCAGATACACAAAGCTTCACCCTCACCTTCATCGTTTTCTGGGTGTCTGAGTCTGGCATAGTCTGTAAAGTCTCCTTGTTATTGGAGTTGACTTTATAGCAAAAGTTCCACATTTGGTATGGTGGGTGAGGTGATTCCCTGCTGGTGTGTGTGCGTGCATATAAAGTGATGCCTGGCACATTAGAGGTGGTCAAATAGTTTCCATATTGTGCTCTCTCTCTCTCTCTCTCTCTCTCTCTCTCCCTCTCTCTCTCTCTCTCTCTCTCTCTCTCTCTCTCTCTCCCTGCAACTCCACATGCTGCTGAGCATCACTCAGCTTTAGTCATTCCAGTCCATCTTTTTTGTTTTTCCACTTTCTTCTTGGATTTCTCTCCTTATGAGGTAATCCCTAAAAACTGTGCATGTGTATAATTACTCACGTTGTGGGGACTCGCCATCAGGTTTTAAGGTGAAGTAAGTTAAGGTGAGGGTTAGGATAAGTCTCCAGGAAATGAATGGAAGTCTATGTAATGTCCTCTGAAGAGATGGAAACACCACTGTGTGTGTGTGAGTGTGTGTGTGTGATTTGGGAGGTTGTGCGGTGACATAAATGACTCATACAAGAGAATATAGCCTAAAAGTCATTCTCTGCTGGACTGAAAAGCACAGCCGGACTTTAAATTACAGTGCTGAGACGATTCAGTCGATTGACAGAAAATGAATAAACAGCACATAAGATCACTGCCTTTTAACTGAATATTTAGGTTTTATAAGCTCGTGTGGGTTGGACAAAACACCCACTTTGAAGATGCCGCCCTGTTCTCTGGGAGCAGTTTATGACATGTTGTATATTAAAAATAGTGAATTCATCTAAAATAAAAGCTGTAGATTCATTTACAATGGTCATAAATTGCATGCCTGTAGGTGTGTGTCTGTGTTTGTGTTTGTGTCTGTTGGATATACAGAGCACTTGTGCCTGTTTACATAATTTCCCTACTAGAAAGGAGCGAGAAGACCTCACTGCTAAAGACCTCAGTTATCTCATTCCTGGGCCAGGCCATATATGTGCAGTTTGTTGACGTTGACTCTGAGGGCTGCCGAGCTGCGAGCCAACCACGCAACAGCCAAGGCCATTTCCTCTGTTCAGCTCCATACAGGGCCAGGCCCTCGCTGACGGAGCTTCTCAGGCAGCTCGCTGCAGCCCCGCGTAAACATCTCAGAGACCAGTCATCAGGCTGGAGGCCTTTGCTCTGGCTGTTACTCTGAGGAGGCTCAGCTGTGTGAACTAGCCGTTTTCTTTTCCCCGAAAATGTGCGATAAGTTTTATATGTTGGTGGGAAAGTGTGTTACCCCCCCCCCCCTTTGCTGTTTTCGGTTCAAAAAGTCAGAAACTGGAGGGTGAGACTGGAGCTGTCAGACTTTAAAATGTCAGAACTCCTCCAGGAGCTGCTCTTGTATTTGTGTCACAGGAAGACGCAGGGAAAGAGAGAGAGAGACTTACAGAGAATGTGTAGCTGAGGATTCCACTGTGTATTTTCCGCTCTGTCATTCCTGAGTTTTTTTTTCTCCCCCCGTTACTTTTTATAGCACGCAGGGTTGGTCAGACTATGAACTGTCTGTCCACAGTGCTGGATCGGAATTGTCAGAGAATGTGATTATTTCGCTTCGGCGTGAGCTAGCACTGCGGCTATTTCCTACAGGCTACACAAGCCCTCCTGAGGTTTATTGCCGAATACAGTGCAGAGTTTGTGGCTTTGCGTGGAGCTGCAAGAATGGGTCAGCGAATGTAAAGGGGGTCGCTCGGGTGAAGGGGCCAGTCACACGTGGGTGACAGCTTGGCTCCTTGCAGACTGCTGCAGTACTGTGCACACTGTCTGTGTGTCTGCGTCTTTGCATATGTTCGCAGGCATTCCAGCTTGCACAGGCATATTTATCACTAGGCTGGCCCTCAGATGGGTTTTAGGCCACCGGCACTGTGAGGAAGCATGTGTTTAAGTCTAAATAAAGACTGGTAGGTTGCGAGTGTGAGAACCTGTGTGGCTGTGTGTCAGAGAGAAAACCACTAGATAGTGTTGTGTCAGCTGGTGTATGCCTCAGAGTCATTGAGAGAGCATCAGCACCCTCCTACACACACTGCGAGTATGTCTTCGCCGTCTTAAAAGAATATTCTCATTCGACTTTTTTTCCGTTATCGCTGCTTAAACACTGATTGTTGTTTCAGTGATGACCATGGCTTCAGCCCCCTCCACTGGGCATGCAGGGAAGGGAGGAGCGGCGTTGTTGACATGCTCATCATGAGAGGCGCTCGTATTAATGTGATGAACCGCGGAGATGACACCCCGTTACATCTCGCCTCCAGTCATGGACATAGAGACATCGTGGCTAAGGTACACGCACTCAGACATATGGTCACGATCGGACCTGGTGCATGCCGTGTTTACACCAAATAATGTGCAATCCTTTCACTTTTTGACCTGCAACTGTCAGCTGATTCAGTGCAAAGCCGACCCCAATACAGTCAACGAGCATGGAAACACACCGCTCCACTACGCCTGCTTCTGGGGCCAAGACGAAGTGGCAGAGGTACAGTGCAATACACCCACAGACACTACTTCTGGCACAATCTCTTAGCTGAAAAGGCCCTCTTCTGGGGAGAAATGGCCACTACACTAAAGCAGTGGAGCCCCGACCGCTCCCAGTGTCCCTGCTAAGGTTTTATTCTAAAACCTTAAAGATCCTATCCATACATAATATAGTTCAACCCCTCTTTTTTTAGGACTTGGTGGCCAGTGGTGCCCAGGTGTGCGTGTGTAACAGGTATGGACAGACACCTCTGGACAAGGCCAAGCCTCACCTAAGACAGCTGCTTCAAGGTCAGAAGTCATTTGTGGGCATTTTAAGATCTCAATAGGTTTTTTCCTGTGAAAAGAAAATCATTACGTTGGCATCAGCAATTCATTTTTGTGGTTGTTGTGTCTGCTTTTAGAGAAGGCGGAGAAAATGGGCCAGAGTATGACCAGAGTCCCCTATAAGGAAACTTTCTGGAAAGGCACCATGCGGACACGACCTCGTGAGTAACATTCAGTTTGTACAAAGGAACAAGGATCATTCCTGCAATCAGGACGTTTGCTTGATTATTGGGCTCTTTCAGGTAATGGTACCCTCAACAAGCAGGCTGGTATTGATTATAAGCAACTTTCGCTCCTGGCAAAGATCAATGAGAACCAGTCCGGAGAGGTCAGTAGCTCTTTACTCCTGTGTCAGGTTTTTTTTTTTTTAAGTTCGTTTTTCAGCTCACCGGTGGTTTAACAGATCATGTGCTCTGTGTGCAGTTATGGCAGGGACGGTGGCAAGGGGACGAGATCATAGTGAAAGTGCTGCAGGTGAGAGACTGGACCACCAGGAAAAGCAGAGACTTCAACGAGGAGCATCCGAAACTCAGGTAATCACACATCAGTGTCCTAACAGTGAAGTAAATGCGGTGGTTTTGTTTAGCCCTCAACAGCATTTCATGTGGTGTCGGCACACAGCATAGAGATATCAGGCTTTCATTTAGATCATTAGTCTGTGAGCATTTGTACACACGTCCTGGTAAACAGTGCTGACGCGAGGAGGGCCGTGATTGGTGGCCTCTTGTGCAACCGAGAGAGGAGTTTTTAATTTTAGATGTCATGAAAATGGCTTTTGGTTGGCGTAGTGGCGAAGCAAGTCGTTGACAGCTGTTTACAGTGTGATGCCCTACGAGGTGAAAAACAAATTGCACAAACAAATACCATCACAGCAAACATGTCATCCATTGCAACGTGAAATCTGAAATATGTGCGGACAATTTCAAGAGAGGACTTTCAGTCAGCTCGCACGAGCATGTTGAGACAGGTTCAGCAGGGACCCCCACAAGGACCTTTCAGCGGGCCAGATTAATGAATGTGAGTGAGTGTGCAACTGGAAGGACTTGGCAGTGTGCTTTCATGTTGGCTTCAGTTCTCGCTCCCTTTCAAGAACTGGAGCGCACATAAAAGTAGTTGGGATGAGCATGGTGAAAAATTCAGGGGCAACATATCACCTGACGTGTATAATGAAAGAGCCACAGATAATGAGAGCGTAAATCTGCAGCGTGGCTTAACTTTAAAGGGCCACAGATGATACAAATGTGTATAATAACATGGATTTGTGAAGAGTTTTCATGCAGAACAAGCTTTCAGGACATTTAATGTTTTTTTTTTTTTTTTGATTGTGTTTCCTCTGAACTGTGAAATTGTTAATTCTTTATCGTCAGAGAACCCCCCCCCCCCCTTCTAAGAACATATAATTATTCACCTTTTTTCCCTTCTTTTTTTTGTTTAAATGACATTTCCACACGTTCTCTCTCTTTCTGTGATGTCTCCGTAGGATCTTTTCTCATCCAAACATTCTGCCTGTTCTCGGGGCCTGTCAGGCACCTCCATCCCCTCACCCCATCATCATCACCCACTACATGCCGTATGGATCCCTCTTCAACATACTCCACCAGGGCACCAGTAAGCAGTTTACATTTATGCATGTGTATAAAATGGAAAACCATTGCCAATATACCTGTAGGTTTACTCCTGTGTCTTCCTCAGCTCTGGTGGTCGACCAAAGCCAGGCAGTGAAGTTCGCACTGGACATTGCCAGCGGTATGGCTTTCCTCCACACCTTAGAACCAATGGTTTCACGCCTTTACCTCAACAGTAAGCATGTCATGGTAAGACACTGCTCTGCTGTCTTTGACCGCTGGCGTATATCCATAACTGCCACCACACAACTACGGTGATGCTGTGACTCACCATATGTTTGATGATGTTGCAGATTGATGAGGACATGACAGCCAGGATAAGCATGGCAGATGCTAAATTCTCCTTCCAGTGTCCTGGTCGTATGTACTCTCCAGCATGGATGGCCCCTGAAGGTATTTATTCAGTTTTTCACTCTTTGTTCTCCCTCTCGCCTACCTCCTCCCCCCCATAATGCCTCCTTACTCTTTATGAGTCATTCAGTGAGGAACATACTGTACTGTATAATTTAAAGTCAGCGGTAGTCATGCTGCTCATCTGGTGTGTTGCCTATGATACAGGATACAAACAAACCCGATGAGTAATCTGGTTATGTTAATGGCTTTCCTCGTCCCTTTTTTTGTGTCCAGCCCTGCAGAAGAGGCCTGAAGACATCAACAGGAGATCTGCTGACATGTGGAGCTTCGCGGTGTTACTGTGGGAGCTGGTGACCAGAGAGGTCCCCTTCGCTGACCTCTCACACATGGAGATAGGCATGAAGGTAAGTTGGTGCTGCGAATGTGGGAAGTAGGGGTGCTGAGGGGGCTGCAGCACACCTCCAAAACGTCCCATGGCTTCTACAGGTTCCTATCTTTGGGATGTTTACAGCAACTCTGTGTCTCGTTTCCCTCCCCCGTGTCGCTCAGGTGGCTCTCGAGGGTCTCCGGCCCACCATTCCACCGGGGATTTCCCCTCACATCTGTAAGCTGATGAGGCTCTGCATGAATGAAGACCCGGCCAAGAGACCCAAGTTTGACATGATCGTCCCCATCCTGGAGAAGATGCAGGACAAGTGAATGCCTTGGCCTCAATTTGTACACTCCTGTTACCATCTTTTTTTTTTTTTCTATCAAACCACTCGTTATCTTCACTCCAATCACATATCTGCTAAGCCACTGTAAATAACGTCAGAGACCACTTCAGCTACACAGTTCAAACAATAAGTATTATATTGCTTTCCTTGTATAATTTAAACTTGAGGTATAAATGTTCTTTAGCCTGACTATGTTGCTCTTTTATTATGGCTGAAACATGTTCACTGAAACATCTGCAAACTTTCTGATCCAGTGTGGATGATATTCAGTGATGAGTCAGACAGAGACCGACGCGAAGAGATGTGTATAGAAACAATGCTTTCATGCACACCAGCGAATACCAATGCAATAAATGTTTTATATTTATGACAAATCGTTGTCCTTTTATTTTTAGATGTCATGCTTGCATTAGTTTACCAAAATAAATGTTTTGCATAAGCGCTGGAGCGTTTCCAGCCAAATGTTGCGGCTTTCTTCAGCAGATGGGGTTTGGAGGTGAGTCAGTCTAAAGTTCTGCCATTGTCCTGTGATCAAGGCCACAATCTGGACTGAAAGGTGCACAAAAGTTATGGCATATAGTTTGTCTAATTACTGTTTCCAAGGTCCATAATGAACCATCAAGCTCACGGGCTATGGTTGCAGATTTCTCAAACAACATGTATAATTCAATATCTTTGTCATTTAAGAGATTCATTGCCCCTTTCCTGAGGATGAGTAAGAGTCAGCTCTGTGTAACAACAAATTCTGGACTTCATTGCGATGCAAGATCTTACATTAAAGTGGATGTGTATGGGAGTGGGCTTATGATGAGAATTTAAAGTTTTTGGACTCGGCTACAGTGCAGCATGGAGGTGGTTCCTGCTGTGAAGACATTAGGGCAGAAAGTACAAGTATGCTGGTCAAAATGGGAGGAAAAAAAACTGCTGTAGGATCAATGAATCCTCCCTGCAGAAAAAAAAAAATTCCATCCGGCTAATCAGCTGCGGCTCAGTTTACTCAGATGAAAGGGAGGAAAAAAAAACTTGGGCACGTGATGAGTCAGCTGACTGTCTGTGCCTTTCACAAGACGGAGCAGAGGGACGCTCACCACAACGAGCTGTGAGCTGGTGAGCATCCAGAAGAGGGGCTTCTCGGCCTTGTTTGTGGAAGCGGAGCTATCCTCGAGCTGCTGACCTGCCTGTGTTCACCTCAGCCGGGGAAGACGACGACGACCTTGTCGGTCCGCAGATATTTTTGGAGGTACGGTTGCAAAAGAGTAGCTAGCTACTTTGCTAGCTGTCACTACTGTTGCGCTTTCGTATTAGTTTGTAGGCGTGTACGAGTCATTTATTCTCGAGCTGAAACTTTAACTTACACCTCTGAGTGTTACTTCCTTCATGGTTTTGTTCGTGTCTCCCCACAGAGCCTGCCAACGGAGGATACCTGCTGCCGGAACAATGAGGCTCCGTACCCCGCTGCCCTCCTCTGGGCTCATAACCTGCGCTCTGCTGCTGCTGTTTGGGTCCTGTCATCCAGCACCGACCCCAGAACAGCCCAGGCTGCTGTTCTTGGAGCAGCTTGACCGCACCGGGGTCGGATTTAACTGGGGAAATATCACCTGCCCCTTGTGCAAAGCTGTCTTCACCATCCTTGATGTCGCCCTCCTGGTACTGTTTGAACATTTTGTCTTAATTGGGATGCTAAAGAGGGTGGTGGTGCACTGCGGGGCTGAGCAGTGTCACCAGAAATTATCCACAGATCTGCGTATTAAATGATCAGGATAACAGAAGAAAGGAATAATTCAATGATGTTTTAAAAACACTGTATATTTCTCACTAATGAGCAAATTTTGACTCTGATTGCTGGTTTAGCTTATCTTAAACTAATGCTGTTTAATACATCAGCCAACGGTTGCTGCCGAAGTCAAGATATAGTGTGGTGTCAAAATGACCCTGATCAATGTCATTATTGTCGTTCCCTTCTTCTGTTTGTTGTTCTTCTTGTTCTTTTTATAGCCAGTCAAATATTTCTGACCTCCTGGACTGAACTCTGGGCTAAATGATCGCTTGAACGTCTGATTGGAGGTTGCTGTCGTAGCTTTTCTAAGCTTGAAAAGATTGAATTCAAGATAGCGTATTTGTTTAAGATTGTGACATGAGTGGAAAGGCAATAATGATTGTCATTCACATCCTGTTACTCCATCCACAGATGCTACTTACTGATCACATTTAAGTTAAGGCCATTTTTGCTCTGAATAACCTAGCAGGGTTACTCAAGTTGACAAAACAGACGCAGCATGTGACACTTAGGCCCCCCATATGGAGAAGGTCCACTTCTTGTCCTGAAAATCTTTTTATATCCCCTGGTGCTTATAGCTGATTTAGCACAAAACCATGCTTGAGACATTTGATCATATGGTCCCTTTGTTGACCTCAAGTGCTCCTGTTGTCCAATAGCTACAGCTGTTTGACCTCAAAAAGCTTCATCTATTCTTGTTCAAATCAAAAGTGCAAAACGACACTTCAGCGCTTCTCCCATCCAAGAGTGCGACCATTGTCAAGTGTTATATTGTGGTCTAATAAGCAGGAATTTGAGGTTTTGACAGCAGTGAAGCATCATGCGAAAAGCTCCTCTTCTCTTATCCTGCTCTGCCCTTCTTGCTTCTTGCAGAGCAATGCAAATGAAGAGCGAGTGGCACGGGCGGTCGGTGAGGCGTGTGTCCGTCTCCATCTGGCTGACGAGCAGGTGTGCCGACAAATAACAGAGCTGTTCAGGGACGACTTTATCCGGGCTCTGCAGGAGTCCTTGCTGTGGCCCACTGAAGCGTGCGCCCTGCTGGTGGGCCCTTCCTGTGGCAAATTTGACATCTACGCACCCTGGAACATCACCTTACCGAAAGTCCCAAAACCCCCTGTTACACCACCCTCTCCACCCAAACCTGGTTCTCCTCAGAGCAGGGTCCTGTTTCTGACTGACATCCACTGGGACCAGGTGAGTGTGGGCTGTGGAGGGATCAGCCAAAGTTCTGCCCCCCCTTTGTGGGATAGAATGCGAGAGCTTTGAGCGCCTAAAAGTTTGTATATCAGAAACCGTGTGCAAAAAAATGAAGTTATACCCTTCAAAAACAAATAATCACCTCCACCGACAGGAGTATGAAGCCGGCACCAGCGCAGACTGCAAGGACCCTCTGTGTTGCCGCAACGACTCAGTCTCTCCCAGCTGGAGGCGGAGGGAGGCTGGGTACTGGGGAACCTACAGTAAGTGTGACCTGCCTCTACGGACGGTGGAGAACCTCCTGGAAAATGTCGCCAAAGCTGGACCCTGGGACTGGGTCTACTGGACTGGAGACATACCGGCGCACAATGTTTGGTCCCAGACCAGGAAACAGCAGCTGTCAGAGCTTACAGTCGTCTCCAGGCTCATCCAAAAGTAACTTTCTCTTACTTTGAGTTCTTTGATATAAGATAAGAGCAACTTTACCAGCAACCACAGAGTTGTTCTTAATAGAAGAACTTATGAAAGGTAAGGTTGAAATGTCAGATCTTTCTGGTGATTTCCAGCTGTTATTTGAATTTCTAGCTTATCCATTTACACTAATTTAACCTCAAAGCGGCCTTGTACTCTGACTCCAAACATGGTTTTGTTGCTCCTTTGGTCACATGTTTGTCATGTGCCACCTGGAATTGATCCAAACAGCTATTGACTCTTGCCTCTTCCTTCTGTCTTATGTCCAGACACCTGGGGCCTAATGTGACGGTCTTCCCTGCTGTAGGGAACCACGAGAGCACGCCAGTGAACAGCTTCCCCCCGCCCTTTGTTCACGGCAACCGATCCTGTGCCTGGCTTTATGATACAATGGCAGAGGAATGGGCACCGTGGTTACCTGAGCAGGCTTTGAAAACCTTGAGGTTCTTGTTCTTGTTTCATGTTCTTTTTATGTCTAAATGTGTACGGTAAACGCTGTCGTTAAATGAGACAAAACACAGAGCAAAGGGTTTGTTTTAGATCTTGAAGTAGAAACTGTGTTTATGTTGTTTTTTCTTGCAGTTTCATTTTACAGTTCACATCCCTCTGTTTGAGAGCAGAAGTGGTCACATTTCTCAGAACATTATTCCCTGTATACAGGGTTTGGACTTTTGAGGGGTGCCCCCAGAGCTGAATTTCACTTCAATCACGTCCTTTGGGTGCAATTTCAGGTATGGAGGATTCTATACAATGGAGGTCCAGCCTGGCCTAAGGGTGGTCTCTCTCAACATGAACTTTTGCGCTCGAGAAAACTTCTGGCTGATGGTGAACTCGACCGATCCTGCGAACCAGCTGCAGTGGCTGGTCCATATTCTGCAGGCCAGTGAGGACAAGGGTGAGAAGGTGAGTCGAGCAGCAAAAACGAAAGCTGAGAGGAGACGCTGGGTGTAGTCACTGAACGTTGTAAAGCTAATAAAACGCTCAATGTGGTTTTAATGACGCTCAGGTTCATGTTCCACCTTGTGCCAAATTATAGATGAGGATAATGACTCAATGGTTATCTTATTCAATTTCCCTCTTTTTACTGATACCGGGAATTGAATTGAAATACATTTTTATTAATGCAATAACCTACTTCCTCTTTGATTAGGTACATATCATTGGTCACATCCCACCTGGCCTGTGTCTCGGCAGCTGGAGCTGGAACTACTATCACATTGTCAACAGGTAGCTACATCAGTCATTTAAACCTGAAGGTCCAGACTCCCAGAACTGTCAGAAACGGAAGTAGCAGTGCAGTAAAAACAGTTGCAGTAGCTGTAAATCACTGTATGTTCTGTTTACTTGCTGTTGTCTGTGGAGAAAGGACCAGAAGTTCTTTAAACTCAGCATTGGTTTCTTGTTAATGTACGATGTGACAGTTTCAGACCTTTGAATGTAACGTGGGACAGACGTTCCTCAATGTCAGTTTCTAAATGCTACTGTCGTCAACTTCTAGTGTATTGCCAGTATTTGGTCCAGATCAGTCCAGATTATCAGTAGTCTGGGACTCATTTTAGGCAGTTGAATATGTGGTTGTCTTATTGCCAGCAAACCTTGTTTCTCTTCCTCTTTTGTTTGCATGGACCGATCAGATATCTCATGTGGTTTTGTGTGTCTCCATTAGTTAATGAATATGCATGTTTGGTTTTTTGTATTCAAAGGTCAGCGTTCCACAGTGGTTAAAGCCGCTGCATGTGACAGTCTGACTTTCTGCAGCCAACCGGTTAGGAGAGAGATGACACAAGTTTAAAGTTTTCTGTCTGTCTCGTTTAAAATCCTTTTTTTTTGTTTTTTTGCAGATATGAAAGTACAATCACTGGACAGTTTTTTGGCCATACGCATCTGGATGAGTTCCAAATGTTTTATGATGAGGCGACCATGACCCGTCCACTGGGAGTGTCCTTCATCGCTCCCAGTGTCACTACGTACATTAATCTTAACCCAGGTGAGTTCATAAAGCCAACATTTCAGAAGCAACGCACCACTCAGGAGGAGAAAATCATCATTTTTCTCTGTCCAGGTTACCGTGTGTACTATGTGGATGGGAATTACCAAGGCAGCTCTCGACTGGTGCTCGACCACGAAACCTACATCCTGAACCTCACAGAGGTAAACCACAGTCCAGGAGCGCCAAGTGGCCCTGAGCAGAACCCCAAATGGACACTTCTGTACCGTGCCACCAAAGCCTACGGTCTGACCAGCCTGTTCCCCTCTGACTACGACGGGCTGATGCAGACCTTTCTCAAAGATGACCGCGTATTCCAGAAGTTCTGGTACCTGAGACATAAAGGACACGTGTCGGAGCCCTGCAAGGAGACGTGCAAAACTACACTGCTGTGCTTTCTGCGAAGCGGACGGTCCGACGAGCTGGAGCAGTGCGACCTCCTCAGTGGTTTTGAAGGAAACTTGGCCCGGGCTGCCAGAAAAACCCTGTGTTGACTGAATGTCTGCGTGTGGGAATAAGCAATATGACCAAATATGCAATAGAGCCAAAAAAAAAGTTTGTTTTTCCTGTTGGTGGTTGGTCAACAAGGATTGTTGTATAGGCCTGATAACATAAAGTCACTTGAGCTATTACTTGTGCTCTGCCAGTATATGTGGATTGCGTGGAGATGACAGCGTATGCTATGAGAAATGTTTTACAAAGACAATTTGATTGTGATTTGCAACATGCCTTGGGTTTGTCAACTGCTGTTCTGCAATGATAGTTGTGTAAAGACTGCTTGAAGTTCTCCTGGAAGACGTTGTGGCAGATCTGCTGTAGCTGATCAGGGAGAGTAACGGTCAACATATCATTGGAGCATGTTTTAAGTTTTAAAGCAGCTTAGATGCTGTTCTAGTACAGAATGTCTTCCAGCCTATATCAAAATTCTTCTCCTTAATAATGTCCTTAATGTCCTTGGGGCTTATCAAGACAGGCCTCATGAAATCCTAAAGCTTTCATCAGATTAGGCGAGAATTTGAATTCTTAAAATTGAGAAACATCAGAAAGTTTGTATTAAAACGGATGACAATCTGTCCTTTTGACCTTTCCCACAATGCAATGTGAACGTCTGCTGGGATTTCAAGCTAGTACAAAGATTATAGGACCTCAGCCATCATTTCTCTCAGGTTTGAGCTTTGCATTGTTGCTACACTGTATACAGTATCATAACTTCAGTTTGAGTCGGCTCGTTGTGGGGATGTAGGTCAGTTTGTAAAGTACTGTATCCACCTTAATGAACAGCATCATCTGCCTCAGTCAAGACGTCTTCAAACCTGAACGATTGACAGTATTTCCTCTTGAGGTTTACTTATGTCTGCACTTTAATTCTTTGTTGGCTAGTTTACGTTTAGGTTTAACAAAGATCAAGTTCGACAGACCCAAAGTGTGATAAGCATGGCAAGGTTCTCAGATCTTGGTCTACGTGACCTGCGGTGTAACATAAGCATGACAAGTAATGCGACTTGTAAAATAAGCAATAATTTAAAGAGATTGTAAAGATTGTGAATAAAAGATCATATCTGATACTGTGAACTTGTTTTGTGTTTGTGAGGGGAAAAATACTGACTGCAAATTAAAAAGGATGTTTATTTTGGGGCAACAAAACAGAAGGTACGCCATGGATTTAAAACCAATGGAATCAGCTGAGGCAGTCAAGGCCTGCTGCCTCCAAGACTGACTCAAGGTGGAGCTGTGTGACATCTTCTCTGTTAGCACATTCGTGACTGACTGTTCCTCATGTGTCACCATGTGTTCTGGTAAACTTCAGTGGTTTCCCCCCTTGCCACACAGAGTACGTTTCCTTCCGTTCGTCTTCACAAATGAACAACTCTGTACATATAACAACAGCTACACAGGGTACACTTAAAAATGTGAGGTTTAAATGGACTGAGTCCTTTAAAGGGGATAAATTGATAATAGCACTGGGAAGTTTCAGCGTTATCATTTCATCAGGTACAAATGTTTTTCTGATTCTGTTTGGGATTTTTACATTTTTTTTTTCCAGACACTCAAAAGAGTCACCACACACACAGATTTCAACTGATTCACTGGAAGGCATGAGTAGTTATTTCACAGTCCTTTCTTCACATATCCTTCCTTATAGATTTCAGTTTTAAGTGCCACGACTCATCAGAGCAACACTGCAGTCTGCACGATTTGACTCAGTGGAGACGCCCACTGCACACAACATTTAAACACAAGTACTTTTATGCCACTCATTCATTTCTTGAATTAGTGTTCAATCTACCATTTTATGCATACCATTCATTGTTAAATCATGCAATTGTAATAAGCCATTTTATCCTTTTAAAGGGATATTTTTTAAGGAGGCTTGTATAACGTACTTCTCAACAGTGTGTTACCTGCAGTAGATGGCCTTCAGTTGGAGAAGCAGCAGGAGTTCCTGTGTAGGAAGCTGACCAGTTTACTGGAGTGGACTGGGGCAGCAACAAAACATATCTTAGCCACATGAAATATGCCTGCCTAAAAATCTATTTCAGTTTAAGTGTATGCTATATTTAGAATATTTTCACTGCTTTACCTTGGGAAACTGAAGGCGGGACATCCACCTATGCTCTCTTCAAAGCCACCAGACTCCTTTGACAAAAACAGTAATTTTACCTCCCACAACACAGGAGCTGATGGTCTACCGCTGCCTCGATCAGCTAGTTTGTTGAATGACACCAGTACTCCTGTTGCTTCTCCAGAGTGGGGGTGTGACCTCCAGCTACTGTAGGTAATACAGTGATTCATTGATAAGTACCTTGTAGAACCCCACTACAAAACCCCAAATCCCTCTAATCTTTTTATGAACTTTTATTGTGGCTCTGAGAAGAACATAGTAACACCAAAGTCCTCCTTGTACAGGTCCCAGGTCTTCGGTTTGTGTGGGTTGTCCAGCTCTTCCCTGGGCAGAAACAGCCTGTGGACAGTTCAGAGGTCAGCGTCAATGTCAAAGAAGAACATGAAACCTTTCGAGTCAAGAACTACAAAATAAATGGCATCTGAGCAACAGAAACATACTTGTTGTCTACTATGAAGGAAGTATTGAACCAGAAGTAGAACGGAACATCTTCGTATCCTTTTGGCAGACCCTAAAAGGAAATACGAAAACAAGAGATACAGTGAATGATTGGACAATCAGGATAAACACCAGCTTTCCTTCCACGTGTAGTTTAAAAGATGTCGACGCAAGCACTCACAGCACTTGATTCAAACATGACCTTCACATCCCCTTCAACCACAGGCCCTTCCTGCAGGCTGATGACGGCTGCATTGCTCCCCACGTCAGGAAATACCTTAAAACCAGCAGAAATGCATTAATCACTCAACAAATGAATCGGTGTGACGTGACGGGTGCATGTTCCAGGTGTGTGACACTTACTGTGCAATTCTCCTGTTTGGCACACACACACTGAAAAACCAGCTGTTTCTTCACAATTATCTTCATCTTCAGATCGCTGCCATCACCTTTACCCACACCTGGGTAGGAGCAAAAAGAAAAAAGCAGGTATTAACCCAGGCACAAAGAGACATGTAAAGGAGTGCCCTGCTGGTTTGCTGGGTTTTACCTGCTATGGAGTGGATGCGGACGCTCTTGATTCTGAGGCTTTTAGGTGGAGGCAGCTGTCTGTTGAACTTACTCTTCATGACCTCGTAGTACCCCACATAACGGCTCTGTGGTTCACACGGACACAACAGAGCTACAACATTTAAAACAAAGCACTGGAAGCATTTTTAACTGTCAAGATCAAGGAAAAGTAAAATCTCTCTCTATGTAAACATATACATATACCGCATACATATGTGTATATATACTGCATGTATCCAGTATGAATCTTAAACTGCTGCTACAGTTTAGTGTTTGACCACTAGGAGGCGCCAGTCAGACTGATTTTGAATTCTACACGGAGTAGCTTTTAAGTGTAGTCCTAAAATGGCAAACTAAATGCCTCTATTAAAACCTTTTTCTAAGTTTGGCCCTTGAGTGGCTCGTTCTTACCTGAGAGGGAGTCTCCACTCCCTGAAACTTGGAGCTCCGACTCTTGTCTGTCCTCCTCTCACCAAAATACTCCAGACTGTCCTGGAGCACAAACAGAAATGAATGTAAGGAAGAAGCCTCATCTGGAAATGTTTTGCCAATTCGTTGAGCCTTGATTGAACTAATCTGACAATTAAAAGAGACGCACCTGTGCACTCTCAAACTGGTCACTGTCAATGAGCCAGGTGCACACCAGAGTACCTGTGCGTCCTGTGAAAGAGAGCAGCAGCATTGTGGATTATTTGAAATGAAAATGAATGAAAAATGCAAAACTATAGTACTAACTGGTCAGCAGAGGGTAAACTAATGGTGACAGTTGCACTTTTTCAACAACTATATACCAAACTGATGTTCATCCCAAATAATTCACCAGTGATAACAAAACAAGCAGCAATCTTTGGCGTCACCTTTCCCTCCTTTGCAGTGAATAGCGATGATATTTTTGGGATCAGCAGACATCCACTCCCTCACGTTTGCTGTGTATTTCAGCATGTCCCTGGGACAGACAGTAGAACATGCAATCATAAAGACACTGATACAACCTGCAAGGCCTTCTTGTGAAGCTGCAACCGGAAGCGTTCCAGTGCAAATACAAGCAAAAAGGGAGAGGAGGTGAAACAAAAACGACACATCGCAGCAGAAAGTGTGACTCACTCCAAGGAGGGGACATTGTGGTCATCGATGAACACTCGTTCAACCTTGTAGTGGAAGAACTGCGGGTCGTAGCCTTTCTCACCTGGAAACAAAAAAGATGATACTGATGTGATTTGTGTCCTTCCATATAAAAAGGAGAGGAGCGTGACGAGAGGAGGTGCCAACTTACTGCACAGGTTGTAAACTTTATAGTGGCCTTCATGTTTAGTGTCTAGGAACCTCGCCACTTCCTGCAAAGACACAGAAGGTGTATATACTTAAGAGTTCTGCGGGTCTGATTTATGTTGGAAGTTCTTTGTAACAGTAGCGCCTATGAATGGATTCTTTTTGAAACTATTAAATTGGAGACAAGTGAGTGATGGGCGTGGGCTCATTTAGCGTGCATGTACCCATTTGAAGTTCCACTTACCCTGATTGGATTCCGGTAGAATGACTGCTTCCCAGAGGAGGGGAAGGACATGGCGATGACACGGTCTACAGAAGGTAAAGATGCAAACAAATTTTCCACTTCTTAAAGGGTGTCATGTTTAGTGACTGATTTTAGATGTTTTTTCTTACACGCATGTATGTTTGTTTTTTTTTTGTGTCACACAGCATCTAACAACTACCTGTGACATAGGTAAGGTCAAGGTCAAATCCATCCTTCTGATAGCGCCGCTTGTTCTCAGAAATCTGACAAAAATAACAAGTCAGTGATCAGGAAGTAGTACACAGCTCTCCTCTTGATGCCTATACAGGAGACATCCTTACCATCCTCCTGGTGACCTTCTCCAGCTCCTTCTTCTGAGCTGCCAGTCTGAAAACCCTCACCAGGATCAATATTCTCAGGACACGAAGAAACGTCACCACCCTGATGAAGAATGAACAAAAAAATAGACTTAGAAAATAAAACAATATTAATGGCACTCTACACACCGTAAGGTGACATTCAGATTAAGGAAAATGGTTGAAATCAGTATTATATTAGTGATCAGTATTTGAAAACATGGATGACTTATGAATGCAAAATCTTCAATATTTTTTTTATGTCCACTGCACTGTTTGCTGATGGTTCAGTCTGAGGTTAGAGAAGTTCACAAAGAGGAACTGTGTATCATATCACCATGAAATAAATCCAAGGAAGCAGTAGCGTTTTTATTGGCTAGACCCTGGTGATACATTAACAGTAAATAGTGCTACCAAAGGAGGATTTGTTTGCAGTATTTAATGGGTGACTGTACAGCAGGGTTCTCCATCGACAGTAGGCTGAGCCACACTGTTATATTTATATTAATCGTAATAGTCTTAAAGGCCTGCACACATACACAGGTGTTTTCAGTTATCCAGGCTGATTAGACCTTTAGTCAAGTGAAGCTATTCTGGGAGTTGCATGATGTCACCAAACTCATTTGATTGGTTTGTGCACAGTCCTTGGAAGAGGTCTCGTCAGGCAACATTAGTGAAAACACCTGTGTGGGTGGACTATTGAGGATCATTATAAATGGATCTCCAGGTAATCACAGCTAAATCTAAAAGGAGAGCTTCCATGTAGCTATGTCATTCTTTATCCGCTATAAAGTCACCAGATGTCCAACACGACTGTATTTAGCTGGGAATGCAGGGAAAAGTAGGTACCTGGGGATGAGACTGGTTCCTGACAGATCAGTGAAGGTGTAGATCATGGTGACCACCAGGGTGATTGCCACAACACAGGTGTCTACGATGTTCAGCTTGGAGCTGAAGTAAACTCTGAACCTGAAAGGTGGTCAGTTAAACACAACATGAGACGACTAACGTGCAGCGGAGTAAAGCAGATCATGCAACTACTAGTATCTTAACCAACATGAAAAACACCACTGCAGCAGAGCGTATATATTCAGCGACCACTGCACTTTGAATCATTATGTTTCCCAAGGACCAGCCGAATACATGCCATACATTTCCTGTCCAGCTTCCTCTTTGTAACTTCCTGTTTAACAGCTAATCACTCTTGATTTCTGCTGACACAGAACCCTGGAGATGTTTGCCTCACTCCTTTCTGGCTCTAACATTCACAAGCAAGCAGCTGTGCAGAGGAAACTTAAGATGTGAATTCACTACATTTGAATACTGGATGCAGTATATAATATATATCTTGCAATCTGAATCATGAATTAAACCCCTTACTAACAGCGTCAGCAAACAAGCTTCACAAAGGTAGGATTTATTGGAAGGCTGTAACAAGACTGCACAAATATTGATACTGCATCCACCACAGAATGTATAAAACAGCAAACGCAAAGAGACTGAGATTGCTGAGATCCCATAAATTAGGCAAACATGCATGACCTTTGCGGCTGTGCTTCTGCACAACTGCATGCACATCCTTCCTTCCTCACTCACCCTTCCACATAGACCCGCAGGAGAACGTCAAGGAGGAAGAAGAAGGAGATGACGAGGGACACGGCCTCTAAGGCATTCCCAACATCTCTGCTCTTGGCCGGCAGGGAGATGTCCACGATAACCAGCACAAAGTCCACTAGGATCAGTACCACTCCGAAGATACTGGAGGAAAAGACGGACAGCATCATCAAACCGGAGATCAGGAGTCTAGATGAGCCAATATCTCTGCAAAAAAGTTCCCAAAACACACTCACCGAAATCCAAAGGACATAACAAAAGGTGTAATCTTTGTCCGGATTTTGCTGCAAAAGAGGAAAGAGTGCACAGTCATGTTAGCCAGAAAATGTGTTTCTGAATCAAGTGTACAAAACTGTCTGTGGTCCAAGGTGTTCAGACTTACTGATACATTGTGTCTGGCACCACGCTCTCCTCCTTTCCATCATCAATCTCAACTTTAGCATCTTCCATCTTTGCAATGTTTCTAACAGACAGAAAGACAGAAAGACAGACAGGGTAAACTTCACAAAAGGTAGGCTGAAACAGCACAACAGCACATACACAGCAACAGACAGAATAAAGGTTCATCCTCCCATGTTAGTTACTTTATCTTCCTCACCCATTTACACCTGAATCCGACCCTGGACTGAAATAGACAGAGGACATGATGTGTGTGTCTCCCTCCTCGCTTAGTCCTGAACTTGTGGTCTCTGCATGCGAAGCGTAGACAGATTAAAACTCCCCTTGTTCAGCACGTTGTTCCAAAGTTACAGTGTGGAAAAACAGGAGACAAACTAGAGGACAAAAACTTTGTGTCCTGCCCTGAAATACTGATGTTAGTCTTGCACGTAAATCCACTCTTTGAAAGAAACAAACGGTCTGATCATTGAACGCCTCATCAGCATCCAGGAGCCAGTGTTCTGATGCAAAACCGACCAGCAAACAAGTTAACTTTTGAGAAAGTGAAACATCAATGATTCACTATTAGGTCAGAAAAAAAAAGGGACAAAAAATAGACAAAGATCTCACCACACAAACCACCCGCTTCCCCTCACTCACAGTCCTCTTCCCGGACTGTTTGTTGACACCAAATTAGCCCCCAAAAACTAGCTAAACGCGCCGCTTGCTTACCGTTCGGACTGACATTCGTGGAGTTTTATGGGACTTCGTCTTGTGACTTCTTCTTGTGAAGACAGAGAGACGGTTCAAAGGTTAACCGGGTAGATTTTTTTTTTTTCTTTTCAGTCCATCCACTTTCCTCGTCGTTTACTGCAAACGTAGCGGTTTCGGACTTCCTGGAGGTCTGTGCAAAGCGCTTTCTTTCCCCTTACTGCTCTTTACTCATCTTTCCTCTTAAACCCACGTTGACAAAGCAGCGGACTGAGCCTGACCACCACCTTCCTGTGACTGTTACAGAGCTTTTTTTTAACATTAGCTACACATAATAGCTTGAAAAGCGAGATAACAGGCTGCTCCGTCCTCTCTCATCCCCGTCCTCTCTGTAACATCTGGTTTTAATTGAACGTTACATTCCCAAACGTCTGCTAGCTCTCCACAGAGTCCAGACATGGCTGCGAGGAAAAGGTGTAATGTTATCATGACAAAAAAAAGTACAGCATTTTGTTGAACTTAAGCTGCTTGAAGCAAACGAAGGCAAAACAACAGCAGGCTGTAACACCAGTAACAAACTTTATTCGGATAGCTTTTTTTAAACGACCTTAAAAACAAAAATTCAATGACGCCTGAATAACACGGCTTTAAGAAATGACGTAGTTTAAGATGTACTTAAGACACATTAAATATTGTCCAAATAGATTATGTGTCAATAAAAATATAAAAGGATTATTCAAAACATTTTTTAAGCAGTAACCAAAAGCTAACACAAGGGGGAGCCATGTCGCCGTCACACGCAAGGTGTTTTTTCTATCAATGTGAGGACTTTCTGTCTTGGTTCATGCTGTTGTGAACTGACTCTTCAGGTCTTTGGATAAAATGGTCAGGTGGTGCTAATCAAATCAATTTTTCTTCATATTCTTACTTGGTTACTGGGTTGTTTTCTCTCAGTATCTCATACATGTCAGTTTATATAGTGTTTGTACAGTGTGAGCGACATAAACACCCACTTTCTCCCAGTTAGGCTCACTTTATTTTAACTTCTCCATTACTTGGAATAATTTTCCTGATGTTTTTTTCTTTAAGTTTATACGGTTGAATTTGACCCACATATTCAGCTAAACCCTTGATATGAGGATCAAATTGATTTCTGTAATGTGGAGCACAATGATATAATATCTCAGGACTTTAAGGAGTGATTTTATCTACCAAAAAAGGAAACAAAAATAAGGACAGTACTTCAGGCATGTAAGGAATGGCATCTTCTCACCACCCTTTGTCCATGAGCTCTGGGATCAGCTTGTCTT
This sequence comes from Chaetodon auriga, assembly GCF_051107435.1. NCBI lineage: Eukaryota > Metazoa > Chordata > Actinopteri > Chaetodontiformes > Chaetodontidae > Chaetodon > Chaetodon auriga. The sequence goes on from NC_135088.1 coordinate 12,281,998, forward strand.
TCCGAATACTAGAATGCTTGATAGAGGGGAAAAAGGACAAACTGGCTTGAGTTCAGTGATTGGCAAGGCTGGTCGAGCCTGAATCCTCTAATGTGGACCATGCAGAACCAGCCCAGCCTATAAATAATACTGACAAATCTTTAGAGGAAAAGAACACTGAACCTGGAGAAAACAAGGCGAGACCGTGTGAAATGAAGGTAGGCTTGTGGTGCAGCGTTTTTAAAGTCTGAAGAATCTCAGTTTCTCCATCGATATCTGTTTATTGTTCAATCTGTGTTTTATTTATGATTTCAGACTGATATTGCAGCGAAGGGCTTCCTCCTGAAAGCCATGCGAGTGTTGCTGTTGTTGGCTCTGGTGCGCCCAGCCATGGCCTTTTCCACAGTGTTGTCAGTATGTAGCTTACCTCACTCTTTGAGGGCTTCGGGGTGTCTCTCTTTGTTTCTGTATTGACAGTTCAAATTGAAAATGTGTGGTTGAAAAAGCATAGATTACAGGCAGGGCTGTTTAAGAACTGCCATTCCTAGAAAGTCCAAAGCGCTATGCTTTTACTGCCCCCTCTCTGGGTACCAGTAGAAAGTAAAAGTGACATGTATAACTTGATTTTCTTTTTTTCCTTTTCTATTTTTTTCTTTTTTTTTTTTTCTCATTTAAGGCAACGGAGTCCTGCGGGCCAGAGGTTGCAGCTCTCAAGAGCAGCATAAGGAAACTGGAGAATAAACTCCTGATAGCGACTTGGCAGGTGGAGCACTTGCAGATGCACAAATACTTCAAGCCATTTCAGTCCGCTGTGCCTAATACTAAACCTGAAACTGACACAGGCCCCGGTGTAAACCACAACAGCAGTGGGACATCAGACAGCACTGATATGGCACTAATGAAACCACTTCCACCCGCAGGCAGTTTAATTGTCCACGACAAAGGTAAGAATAGTTCACATCATATCATATTACTGTTTGGGTCTTTATTTATAGTAAAATGACAGTTTGAGATGAGTCTGCAGTGTATTAAAGAATTCTGGAAATTTTTTAATATTCATATTCACTGAGATTTGTTGATGATTTAACATGAAGTAAATAATGTTGAGGATGATAATCAGTAATCTTTAAGGGCTTTTCAATTCTTCTCAGACTGTTCTGAGCTGTTTGACAGACTGAGACCACCAAGTGGTTTCTACCGCATCAGACCCAAATCACAAAAGGAGCCTTTTTTGGTCTACTGTGACATGGAAGATGGAGGAGGATGGACAGTGTTTCAGAAACGTCGGCATGGAAAAGTTGACTTCAACAGGTGTTTAATCAGAGAGAGTAGCCCATGTACAGACCATGTACAGTATATTTAAAAATATCTAGATTCCAAAATCCTTGCAAAGCACAGATTATAATGTAGGTGTTGATAGAGCTGCAAGCTGAAGAATCTGCCCAATTCTCATTTCAGAGACTGGGTGGACTACAGAGACGGCTTTGGTGACTTCAAACTGTGGAATGATGAGTTCTGGTTGGGGAATGAGCACATTTATTCTCTACTCTCAGAAGGTTAGAAATTCTTAAAATCCCAGAATCACTAATTTGCATCTCCTTTTTAAAATGGTATTCTATTTTTTCACACTCTTGTTTTACAGGGTCTAAATGTTCTCCCTGGTTGGCTGCTTTTTTCTCATGTTTTGCTCTCATTTCTTTTCCCTGAAGGTCAGAACCTGGTGAAGATAGATCTAATGGACTGGGATGGAAAGAGAAATTATGCATTTTATGAGAACTTCAGGATCACAGATGAGGCTGTAAGAGCAACAATTTTGCAGTTCTGTTTCTTGATCTCAAAAGTAACTGCGATTCCACAAAAAAAACATTATAATATAACATTGCTTTTACATCTTTTCCAGGACAAGTATCGCCTCCAGTATGAACTGTATAGTGGGCAAGCTGGGGATGCTCTGACTGGTGGTGGGGGGGTGGTGGAGCACTGGTCTGCTTGCCTCAATGGTATGCAGTTCAGCACCAGAGATCAGGTGAGTAATAGATTTTTACTATTCTAAGATGGCATTTTTGTGATGCTAATAACTGTTAGATTACTGACAATGTGCAGATGATGACAGTGATAACACTGATGATGGTGATGCTCATTGACAGGACAATGACCGCTACATTCAGGGCAGCTGTGCTCAGGAGAATAAGGCAGGATGGTGGTTCAACAGGTGAGACCTTTCAAATAAGTGTGTATTATCATTACCATACCATGGAAAGAACCATACTGGTCAGGCTAAGGACACAGTTCTAATACATTTAAAAAAAGGTACACTGTTGACTTTGTGTACTGTCTACAGATGTCATGCAGCCAACCTAAATGGGAAGTTCTACCGCAGAGGCAAGTACAAGGGCCAGTATGACAATGGTGTGGTGTGGGGGACCTGGAAAGGCCTTTGGTATTCCCTTCGACACACCACCATGAAGGTGCGGCCTTTGGTTTTCTTGGACGCCATGGGAAGTGGAGCGGGGGAAATGTAAAAACCAGGCTAGGTGAATGAGGGCAAAGGCTGATGTCATGTTTACACTCTTTGTATTTTAATTCCTCCCTTTGCCTCATTATTTGAAACTGTTATCATATTGCAACAGGACAGTATCTTCTGTTTTTCAGTCAGCATTGCTTTCTATAAAGTGTATCTTATTACTCAAACAATAAAAACAAACAGCATCTCAGCCACAATGCCTCACTGACATTCATATTTGACTGTCCTAGGTACAACTGCATACTACTGCTCTGTGCATTCTGCAGAAAATGCATGAAAAATGCTTGACATTGCTGATATTATACACACAAATTAGAACAGTAAACTAAATCATAGTGAGAGTGGATCTCACTACACTGCAGTATTGTACAATGGGCCTTCACAGCATGTTAAAGCAGCACGTTCAGCAGTGCATACACTACATACATACTACATACACTACAGTCTTCTGTAGTGTATTAAATACTGTCATTGATAAGGTTCATGTTTAACAGTGCATATAGCTGTAGGTACAAGACCATGTGAAATATGACTTATTATGGTAAATACTGTGCCAGCAGCTGATATACAATGAAACCTACAAACAGAACAGTCAAACTCTGAACAAGACAAAAATACGTTCAGATAATGCCTATCAAAAATTTAAATATTAACACAATTACAGTTAAAAAAATGCAATTTAATGTGATTCGCCAACATACAACATAATCTTCATTGATATGTGTGTTTGTGTTAAAAAGTCACAGATTTAGCAGAGAGGTTTTTAGGTTCAACAGAAATGGCAATTCCTTCCTGGTATGGTACGACAAACCTGTGTGGTCTACTCCTCCTCCCCTGTATATGCTGAGGACAGATCTAGGTCCAACATCCTCTGCTCTGCCTCACTCAGCCTGTAGGGCGAGCCGCCACTGCTGCTGTAGTCTCCAGACATCGGAAGAGAGTGGCAGCGACCTTTCCTCTGCTCCGAGGATGAAACGCTAAAGGTGGAGCTGCGCTGCCGCCCCTTGACCCCAGAGCAGGACTGAGCCTCCTTTAATTTCCGGGCCAAGATGTTCCTCTGGATCGGCGATGGGCCGCGACGGTTCCAGTTCTGTTCGGCCCGTTCTGCGCGATCCACGCTCAGGCTGACCTGGCCCGCGGCTGGACCCCCAATCCCTGAGATTCCCTCTCCACCTCCTGTCTCACCACTCCTTTGCCTTTCCCCAGTGCCACTGAGGTCTGCTTTAGTGTGCTTTGCATATGCTGAAATACTGTTTGTGTTGGTTCCTGTGTGCTTGAGTTCACTGTTGTGAGAAGAAACAGCTGTCTCTATCCAATGCTTCCTCTGGTCATTTCTCTGAGGTCTGGATTTAGTCCACTCTGAGGCCCCATGCTCTGGAATGGGGTAAGAACGGTATGGCTGCCTCTCCCATCCTCCTTTGGTCCAACAACTTCCTTCAGGAAGGGTCCGAGATCCCACCTGAAAAGATTTGATCTTTGTTAATTAAAAAGGCTTAAACAGACCTCCACAAATATGACCTACAATACATGAATACATAAATAAAGCTGGACAGGTGACCTGGGTCATGCTCCTTTCTCTGAACTGTCTGGAATGTGCAGAGGGCGGAGGCTGGGGTTTGGTGTCATTAAAACTGGAGGTCCGGCGGAAATTTGGATTCTTATGACAGGAGTTTCCCATCCCTGCATCTCCTCCTCCTCTGAAACCTCCTAACCCGCTCCTCTCCACCATCTCCACCCAGTCAGCGGTGCGGTCACGCCATTTTGAGCTGCCACCACTTGCATGAGCAGAGACATGAGGACCTAAGACCAGCTCCACTCTGGGACTCAGTCTGTCCGGCGTGACCCTAGAGGTCTGCGCTGGGGGCTCAGAAAAGGGAGCTGCAATACGAAAATGGTTGTGGTTGGTGTCGTCCTGGAGGCCCAAAGGGAGTACGGGATGAGCGAATCCAGTTGGTGTCGGGATGGGGGAGGTGGTGGCTGAAGCTGACGTTTCCAACAAGGTGTCATGGACCGGGCTTGAAGAGACATGGTACAGCTGTGTGGCCTCCTTTAACCCCTTCTTCTTCATTTCTTTCAACTGCTGCTGAGCCAACCGGTACCTAAAGAGAAAACTATTTTATTTTCTCAGACTTAGGAGTGACAGAATAAGTCTGGCAATAATTTTCTATGTGCGATGAAAGTAGACAATATTCTAAACATACCCAAATATTGTTGGCAACATCTTCTGACCTGTGGGGGACAGCCTCTCTGGGTCCTGTGAGACAGGTATCACCAGGGTATGGGGGAGAGGTTGACTGCTCAGGACAGCAGTGTCTTTCTGGGCTGCACCCACACCCATGGCCCCAAGTGGGCCATGGCCATCAGACAGGCTGGGTCTTTGGAGGCTGTGGCCACAAATGGAGGCCTCATCAGAGAGCTTGCGTCCTCCAGGGGAATGCATGGACCCTCTGCGGACAGAGCTGCACTGAGGGGTCTTGCAAAACTTTCTCCACACAGTCACCACAACAGTTGCCAGAATCACAGCCAGGCAAAGGGAGATGCCAACCACCACGACCATGTTACCACCTAGCGGTGCAACTCCAACGGGTGCAGGGGGGAGGGATGGAGAAGGGACAGGCAATACTGGGGAAGAAAGGGAGACAACTGTGTTAAAAGTTAAATTCTGCAGAAAAGAGAGGGAGTGGAAAAGAAATAAAAGGACTTTAGGGGTGAAGAGACTGACCGACACAGTCCTCCAGAGAGCACATGGACTGTTCCTTCACCATGCCAGTGCACTGCATCCCTGCCACACCTGAGGGCAGCAAACACTCACGCACTCTTTCCCTCACCCCCTCTCCACAGCTCACACTGCACACACTCCATGGCTGCCACGGGCCCCATGACTCTGCAGAAAAACAGAAAAATATGCTCAATTGCAGAAAAATTGGTCAATTTACAGCACAAGCCTGTAAAAAAGCTAATAGAAGAATAAAAAATCAGACCCTTCCAGACAGAGCTGATAAAGGGTCAACCATCATATCACATGACATCAACCAGTCAGTGCTTTATCCCCAAAATAGACAAAGCCCGGACACAGCTGCAAGCGTCTTTCTATTATGAGGATGTGACAGCTGTGATTTACTCCCTGCTTGAATAGTTCGAACTGACTATGCTTAATGTGTCAACATGGCCATGAAGCATGCCATTCATTGGATTTTCCACTTAATTTGTTAAGTGTTCTTAAATATAGCCACTGATTCCACATTTTCATTTGATGATGCTCACTCGCACACTGCCTTTTAATAACATACTATAACAACTTCAGTGTAGCAGCTCTATATCTCACTACATGAATAATGTGTGATCTTGTTATGCTGTTGTGGCATACTTGGCCCCCCTCCACCGCACTATCAACAAAGATGACTATTTCAGTCTTGCATGCCCTAAAATAGACTGACTTGCGCAATCCGCAATAATACACCATGAAAGTGACTGATATCATTTTGGACGTAGACCTGTGAACTTTACTAAGCTGCCATCATGCTGCAATATCACCTGTTCCCAATGAACCTATATGAAATGTTCCAACCAGGTGTTTTTGGAGTGTTCTAGGACGTTGCCTGTCTTTTGTTGCTCCTGTCCCAACTTGTTTGAAACATGCTGCTGGTATCAAATTTAGAATAAGCTTCTATTTACAAAAATCAGTGAAGTTGATGAGGTAAAAGATTAAATATATTGTCTTTGTATTGTTTTCCATTGGCTATATCTCAAAAAGGATTGAGGAATTATCACATTCTGTTTCAATTCTGGTTTACACAGTGTCAGAGCTTACTGCTGAATGACAAACAGAAGCAGAGTACAAATGTATTCTTGACAGCCACTGAATGTGAATGTGTTGATCTCTTGAATCTCACCTGCACTCCTGTGAACCACCAAACAGGTCTGTGCAGGACTAGGGGAGCGACTGAAGTTGAAAACAAAGCGAAAGCAGTACTTGTTCCTTCCCGGGTAAAACACAGAGCAGTTGAATTCTGTCTCATTCTCTCCCTGCGTCAGCCAGTTAAAGGCCAAGGGAGGAGAAGAGGGCTCCTCTGGTCCAAACCCCAGCAACGCTGTTCCACCTGCTCCCATGCCAGAGGAAACAGCAACTCCTCTTCCAAGACCTGCATCCTTATACAGCAACACTTTCCCACTGATGTGAGCACAAGGTGGGGTGATCAGCCTGACAGTCATGGTCCCTTCACAACCACTCCGGTAAGCATTGCCATTTTCCACCAGCAGCTTATAGGAGAAGATACGAGACAGGTAGAGAGCTCCAGAGCTCTTCACATCCTGTGCTGTATGAGGAGACCGCAGGGCCACTCGTATGAAGTCTCTTTCTGTGAAGGGGAAGGCGCAGGCCAGCTCAACACTCTGGGAGCGGAGGGGTTTGATCGGGTGTCGCGTGCGGGCTCGCACCTTGTCAATGCTGTTTCGCCCAATCTGGTTGTACTCCATGTAGCTGACCTCTAGGAAGAGAGCAGAGTCAACGCCGCTGGAGCAAGCCTGAAAGTGTTCATTAGTGGATATCCCAACCTGGAGAGGGACAGAAGAAGAGTCATATGTTAATCCCTCTGGTCGTCATGCTGCAGTACATTAAACCAACTTAGAGTGCAACGTTTGAGATGGAGTTTGTCTTGCCTGAAAAGATCCTGAGTGGTTTCCAGCCCTCTCCACAGCGATGTGGAAGGTGGGCCACTGCACCTGCAGTTCTGAACTCCACCACCAGGTGGTGCTCTCCGTGCTTCCATCGTCTGTGCCATTGGCATAAGAAACAGCAGAGATGCTGGTCTGCCTCAGCAGGAACCGGAAAGTTCCCGCATACAGGAAGCAAGAGCAGTTGAACTCCACCCTACCGGCCGATTGGTTGTCGGGAAGAGTCCTGGTCAGAAGGGTGGTGTTGGTTTCTGTGTTGACCAGAGAGAGGCTGGTGCTGCGGACGGTGCTGCCGTTGGATTTTGTGCTGAAGTCCACAAATACACTGGCATTGCTTAGCGCAATGTGGAAGGAGGGCCAGATATTGAGCCCTGCAAAAGCTACAGGAAAGGATGCACAGACGTGAGATATGATAGAGAGACATTTTACTGACTGTTCATGCGTCTTGCACTAACTTTTAAGGATGCCAATGGGTAAAATGTGGTCTCAGATTTTGTACTTTTTCTTGATATGACTGTCTGTTACGGTGCCCACAGGGTGTGTTTCAGGCTAAATTGACTGCAGTGATCCAGTTACATGATATTCTCTACAGTGATATGTCCTAATATCTGTTTAGGTGTGAACAGTTACACATAAAGCTGTCTAATTAATGTTTGGACTGTATGAAAACTTCAAGTCCAATGGGGACTGTACTTTTATTTGGAAATCTCATAAATTTTAGACATGAGTCTGGGTGAAATGTGACACAATTTTTCCATAGTGCCACTTCTGGCAGCATAATTATGCATCACCCAAAAAAATCCTTCATAAAGTCATATAACAGCAAATTAAGTACGGGCCTCTCGATAGATTTTCCAGCCACAAATGATGGAATTTGCTCATTCACACAATATCTTCAACAATTAGTAGTTAATTGCTTAGCAGCATATTGGTACAGTATCATTACCAGGGGAAAAAGCAAACATGCTGCAGCTCATTATTTTAAGAGCTATTGTGTGGTGCGGTGTGTAAATCCTGTTGCTCAGACCTCACATCCTCACAAAGCAAAGCGGGTGTGGGAAGAGGAAGAGGCTGACCCTCCATTACCCCCTTCACTCCTTTCCTTCAGCTCAACTCAACCCTCTCCCATTTCACTGAGGGCACATGGCAGAGTACTGTGGGGTAGACCCCAATTTAAATGTTTGCTTGATCAGGTGAATTTAAAATCAGAGCTGCGATACTATTAAGGTGGTTTGGTGACACTCACCGTATCCCATGAGCGCCAGCAGAAAGGGCAGCAGTGAGACAGCCTGAGGCATTCCGATGTCCGTGCCTCTGCTTTCTCCTACACCACATGACCGTCCTCTTCCACCACCCCTGACCTCTATAAATCAGAGGCAAAACACAAAATAACCACAAATGAAAAAAAAAAAAAATAAATAAAGAAATAGTCCGCAAGAAGGCAGCAACCAGTTGTGATTGTGGGTGTCTGGAGACAGGAGAGGGCATGGAAGAAGCGGTGCACTGATCTGAAGTATGAAAAACAGGAAGGCTGGAGCACGAAGCTGTGACCATGAGTATTCTGGATTTACAGCAGCGTCTTCCTCTTCCTTTCATCTTCACAATGGGTATGGAGGCATAACAAGTGTTTGTGATGCGGAGACAAATCCTTGTTGTTTGGTTGCTCACTCACTGTTTTTCAGTTATTTCCTTAGAAACACAATAGACTCCAAAGTTTCCCAGAAAGAAAAATGCCAAAACTTGAGATTTGGGGCACCAAACTTTCATTCTTTTTCTTTTTCTTTTTTACATTTTACACCTCCATTCAAATTCAAGGCTTCTGTGAACCTGGACTTATCACATGAGGTATCAATCAATAAAATCAATACATACTCAATATAAGAGTTGTCATGAATATTTCTCTCTGTTACACTTGTCTCACTTAATGTGTCTTTATCCTTAATAATTGAAGGCTGAGCAGGCTATTTACAGCATGCCCTTCTTATTAACTCTGTTACTCATAAATGATTTTAAGCCTAGATCTTCGGTTTAGCATCAAAGTTTAACTGCGTTTGGGACGATCTAACCTTCACTGTAAAAGCAGAGCTGTTCTACTCACACGTCTTGTTGAGTCGGCTCACCATTATTCCTCTTCAATTATCCGACACGTCGACCCCAGGAACGGCCCCTCCACGAGCCGCTCACACATTTCTTCTGCTAATAATAAACTGTTAATAATTGCAGTGACAGTCGGCGGGACGAGAGTGACGGAATCCGACGAGGCCGTGCGAGGGCGCGCGCCCGTGTTGAGAGCGCGTGGAGGAGATCCGTCACTTCACGGTCAGCAGCGGCTCGCGCTCGATGACAGTGTTCGTTCCTCCCGAATGGAGAGGGACACTGAAGACAACGTACTGTGACGTCATGGCAAATAAACCAATAAGCTAATTTTTTTTCCAGGAAAAAGAAATCTAATTAATGATATAATTGAGGAAATATTTCTAAAAATATTTCAGAGGCAAGTACTGTACTTTTTACTTAACTACATCTATTTTTACATTTCTAGCCTTAGTTACTGGTTACTTGGCAGATTTCTATTATTAATCAATTAACAAATTATATCAAATTAGTTCCACCTTTACCAACAGCAACATTAAAGTGATGTACACATTAATGCACCACTAATTACATCCAGTAATATAATATATAGGCTTCTGAAAAAGGCTATACTGCATGATGAATACTTTTACTCTTGGTGCTTTAAGTATATTTTGATGATACTACTTTTGTACTTAAACATAAGAGAGACTTTGAATGCGGGACTTTTACTTGCAGAAAAATGTTTTACTCTGTAGTATTGCCACTTACAGTACGAAAAGATCTGAATACTTCTTCCACCACCGCCCTTTACATTCCTGCCTGGGAGGATTAACAGGCAAAATGAAGCAAAACTATTCACTGGTTTGGAAGTGGTTCTTACAACTGGGTTCTGAATTTCTGTGATTAAATTGAGACACTCCTATTAATTTCCAAAATACTGGTTCTCAAATACAGAAGGGGCCGTGCAGTACCTTCACACGCAGGTTTATTTGTGCAAGATTAAGTTTACATAGGTCAACAAGTAAAGGACATTATAGAAAACTAAGTTGTATACAGTGTAAAGTGAAATATTCACTTTGACTGACTGATAACTGATTGTTATCAGCTTGAGCAGGCGCCTGAGTCATGAACAGACTTCAGCACAGGTGCCTGAGGAGAGTGACTACATGGAGAAATATGAGATTCACCAGATGCATTCACTCTTTCAAGTGACAATCACACATAAATCTTTTTTATGTAATGGGTCAAAAGATTACATTTAAAAAGAAACTCATGATATTCAGCTAGAATAGCACTGAGTACGCCCATCAGCCCCGGAGGCAGGGCAAGAAAAAAAAAAATCTATAATGGATGCATGGTCGTAAACTGCAGAACTATTCATCTCACACAATCACCTTACCTTCCCTTCACATAAGATGACTGACAAGGCTTTACTGAGATTTTAACAGATGACACTCAGCCATTCAGGAGCTTATAATGCACCATTGAATAAATCAGTCATCCTCAGCATGCAAGAACAAAACCTATTTTGTATAGAAAAACATCCACCAGAGGTTCAGTGCCGTGCATGAATCCCTAATCATTATGATCAGACCTGCCTGGCTTCGGCTCTCACGACTTCCTGAAGCTACCGAGTTCATCTAGTGAGCCACATGGCAGGGTAATCTAATCAGCTGTGGAGCACTACAGACCTTCATTTTTCCTCCAGAGAGAGAGAGAAAGAGAGAGAGAGCCAGCAGAAAACAGGAAGCGTCTCTGGAGATGAAACACCCTTTACTGCTCAGCTCAGCTCAGCTCAGCTCACAATGAGAACAAAGGCCGTTTCTATTCTGTGTGTAAAAAAGCCCTACAGGGACGCACGAGATTGAAAACAAAAGTACAGTGATAACACTCCCAGCAGCAACATTTAGACATGCAGCTACTTTAACTTAATAATATGCTCATATTTCACACATTCATTACTACTTCTGCAGTTACACTTTATGATATACCATCAGCAGACATGATTAAGTGATTCCAAACACTTCACTGTGCCAATTAATATGACAAACCTTCCAGTTTGGCATCAAAACAACTGGATTTTTTACAACACGATCTCTGCAGCGATGAGGCTAATTGCCTGAAGAATGACATTTGGAAGCGTGCCCTATATTTATACGCTGTGAACCAAACTGACAGCAGACAGGGCATGTTATTTTATCTTCTTCTTGAACAGAAAGTGGGGTATTTAGCTCAGGGGATGTTCTCTCCTTCCTCAGAAGATAAGACAGCATGACAAGCTTCATTCCTTAATCATTTATTAAATAAATGTATTTTCTACTTAGGAAAACATGTGATCCATGGCTATGGGTTTTTCATAACCACCACAAAAAAAATGCATAAGCTGCGTGACACAAAAACATGTCATCATTGAAATTCAAAATCAGAGAGTTGCATAAAATATATCCCATTAAGTCAGTTTTCCCAAACCCATTTATTCCGAAACACATGTGATGAAAAGGGCAAATCTGGGGGCACTTTGCTGCATGTTTAGTATTTACAGTTTCTTGAACAGTATCTTCCTGATAAACTTTTTTCTCTTAGACCTAGACAGAAAATAGCTGGTAATATCTCCACTGGATTTGCAGAGCTCTCATACATTACTGCACTCAAAGTACAGCAGGCACTCCGCTGCTGTACACCTGTATATACATGTAGTAGTAAGAGGATTGTTTATTATGTATCCAATCTGTCACCAGAGACAGTGCAACCCAGTTTTTGCATTTAGTTTGAGTTATTATCTCAGCAATAATGACTGTAAACTGGTCAAAAGAGGTTTGGGTAGAATCTCAAACCCTCAACAGAGTCGTCTCTGCACAAGTGGCCCATCTTCTCAGCCAGCAACAACCTGGAGATGACGAGGGATTAGAGAGGAGGAGACAAAAAGATGAAGAAGAGGAAACACATGTGACAAAATGCAGAAGCAAAGAACAATAAAATGCAAAGCAAAGACGACTGAATACAATATTCTCATTGTTAGAACAACACTGTGTCATAAAACTCTGAGAGAGACTGACAGGATGAGTCTGGATAAAGTGTTTCACTGTTGTTTCTATGGGTTTACTTACCGCTCTTTAGACAGAAGAACGGAGAGACCCAGGAGCTTCGCAAACTCCTCTGCCGTCAAAGAGCCTTTGTCTGACACCTGTAGAAGAAGAAGATGAAGAGATACAGAGACAAGGCAGGGGATAAGATGAAACTTAGACTGTGACTTATTTATGGAATTTTTTTAAAAACATATATATCCAAGACAGCGCGCTGTTTGATCGGTCTAAACCACGTCAGTGTCAGTATAATGTTTGTAACGGTAACGCTTACATTGTCCAGTGCTGAGGCTATCATTTCCTCTTCGCTGTGAGACTGCAGCTGGACCACCATCACGCCACTGTCAAACACACGCAGCCTACAAAGAAGACAAGACAGATGAAGGAAAGAGTGTGTGTGTGTGTGTGTGTGTGTGTTAGAGAGAGAGAGAGATCCAGTCAACAGCTTTATGCTGAAGTGATCTTTTATCAAGCTAAAATAGGGACATGACTAATGAACAGCAACCGGTTTGGGGCTACGAGGACCACTGTGGTAAGGAAAAAGACCAGTGTTTCTTTTCAAACACCAGGAAGTGACAGGAAATGACAGTCACTGAGGGCTGGACACCATTTCCAACAACAGGAAGCTGGGCAGGAAGAGCCTGGCCTCTGTTAAGCCGGCGCCAACCCTTTCCTATATATTCCTTTAATATACACACAGCCTGGTCTGTATACACAAATGAACACATGAAACTGTGCACAGATAAATTAAACATCACAAACAAAACTCAATCTCACCTCAGCGGGAGCTTCAACGACTCAAACATCTTGCACGCGTTTAGCAAATCTTCCGGGGATAAAAGCTGTGTGAAGGGGAAAAAAAAGGAACTTCAGGATCTGACAGGCCAACAGAGACATTTGTGTGCAGTGTGAATATGCGCACTGATGGGAGCATCACCTCCATTCCTCTAGCGCGATTGACGAGGCAGTACACCTCGGTGAGAGCCATCATACCTCCACGCTCCTGAGAGGGCAGGGAGCGGCAGAAAGACAGCGAGACAAATAGATCCAGCAAGAGATTAAAATGACTGAACTGAGTGTAGATGTAAAACATGTGACACAAACACTCGCACCTACCTCCAGAGGGGCCTGTAGCATGTCTCCCAGTTGCTTAGCCAGCTGCAAATGGTAATGTGTACCTGATCCGTGCGTTTCCCTTGTAACAGGGTTGGCAATACCCATGCTCAGCAGGTAGGATTTAAAGCGGATTGTCTATAAAGCAGAACATAACTGTTAATGAATTGGAAATTACGTGAAAATAAACTTCATGGTGTAACGGCCTCATCTACTGTTATGTACATATGTTCATCAGGCCTCAGGTTGGACAAGTCATGTGCATACTGGCCCGATGTATTACTTGGAGGCTTTTTGAACTGAATCAATCGTCCTCCTCTTTCTCTTTGCAAGCTCTTACCTCGTCTTCTGTTATGTCTCCCTGCTTGTCTTTGATCTTGTTGGCTATAGATCTGGACAGCTCCACCATCTCTTTGGCCTGTTAGAGCATACGACACTTCAGCAAATCCCACTGTATAGCAGTACAACCCCGATTCCAAAGAGGTTGAGACATTGCGTAAAACATAAATAAAAACAGAATTCAGTCATTTGCTAACATGCTGTGTTTGCTGACAATGGTTTTACAAAAATGTTCCTGAGCCCATGTAGTAATATCCTGTACAATGATCCAAACAGGCATTTTTGGAGCATTCCACAACTCTCCCAGTCTTTTGTTGCTCCTGTCCCGACTTGTTTCAAACGTGTTGCTGCATCACATTCAGCATAAGCATATATTCACAAAAGTCAATGAATTCAATGAAACAAATGTTAAATACATTGTCTTTGTACTATTTTCAATTGAGTATATGTCAAAAAGGATTAGCAGGTTATCACAGTGTGTATTAATTAGGATTGTATCTGACTTTAGTAGATTGAATAAAATAGACTTTGAAAAGGTCAATAATTATGTTAGAAATCATTTAAGACAGGAAGATGTGAGCACACAGAGGAAAGCATTCTTTACCTTCACCATCAGCTTACTGAGGTCCTCAAAAGCCTGAAAAAAAAAAGATACTAAATGAGTAATAGTGCTCAAAAATGTTCACAGTTAAATAAACCACAAAACCTCATGGCTACAGAGATAATTTAAATATCATTCCACAGCATCCCCACTCCTCCTCTGGCTGATGATAAAATTCTCTCGAGCCCTGAACCTCCACTTGTTTCAATGTCAACCTTTCATAAAGCTAAATATGTAGCATGATTTGATTCCATTCATATTAAAGACAAGCAGTCAGTCAAACAGCTGCTCTATAAACACAAACTTCATGGCTGTCTAATGGGTGTCTGTGGTCAGCTTGACTTCATGTCAGTTTCAATAAATTCTGATCAGGACAAATTTTTATGTCAGAAAAAAAAAAAAAAACACTTTCATAGAAACTTCTTAAAGCACTCTGTATTCTCAGTAGGTTCACAGTCGTTTTCATCAAAAGAAGGCTAAATACATAACTTCAGCTTTCAGGAGGTTGATGGCAGAACACAGGGCCGTTTACTCTCCTCAAATGTGAAGTCTATATTCCCATTTCGAAACATTTCTTAGTATTTCACTTTACGGCACCTCACAAATGTTTTTGTCCGTTTCTTTCCTCTTCTCCTCTATCTTCCTCTCAATGCCAACAATCCCCACTGCACGAGTCCTTCCTGCCTACATGAGCACAGGGGAAAGAAAAACACATGCAGTGAAACACACGAGCCATTTAAAACACGTCGGTAACAAGCCTCGAAGGACAAGGAAAGACAAACAGTGCAGAGGGAACAAATTGCAGTCGACTGCTAATACATTAACGAATTTTAGTGACTACAATTTCATAATGTTTATGAACCAAAATAAGATTAATGTAATCTTATTTGGAGACACATGACACTAATGCAAGCACAATGAGTGTAACAGCAAAGTCCTGCTGTGGGATATTACATCTAATCTCATATATCAGTGAATTAGGATGAAAGCAGCTAATTAACAACATGCATACCAATACGGTTAACACATTATCAGAGGTAGAACTTTGGGACTATTTTAATTGTCAAGCCCAAGAATATACTGACAACACTGCCATCCTGTGGAACATAATTTGAATTGACACAAATGGCATTTGGCGCTTTGGCTGATTCAGTTACAGTGGTGTGGAAACACATCCTGTAACCTTCTGGCATCTCGACAAGACAAATTCCAGAAATAGAAGACAGCGGAAAGGAAGAGACTCTAGCTGGATGAGGAGGAACATTTGTTCAGCTTCCTAACCTGAGAGCCGGTGCCTGTTGGGATGGGTTGTGAAACTGGTGTATTCTCCCATCTCTTCTGAGTCATTTCCTCTGTTAGCCTCCTGTAAAACTGCAAGTAAATGACCAAATGCAGAGTCTCAGAGCAGTAAGTATAAAAAGTTAAAACAAAAAAGCCCTTTTAGCTGCTTGTACGAGTGGGACTACCTCAATTTGCCCATGCTCTTTGAAGGACAGCTTGATGAAGGAGAACTTGCTGTGTTGGTAGGGACCTGGCTCCTTGTTGGCAGGTGCTGGGTGCAGATGGATAACTATTTTTGCACTACAGGAACAACGATGCAACGACATGAAATGGATGATGATGAAAATAATTTGCCACTTTGAAATTATTGTTGTTATTAACAGTGAATGTTCATTCTTGACTGTGGAAATATTCTAATTTCTGTTGTTAAAAACCACAAGATGTGTTTAGTGACTCTCACCTCTTTCCTATTCCTGCAGCCTGCTCCTCAAAGAAGATGATCTGTGACAGCGGCATCGCTATGCAGCATTCCTACAGATGGAAACACAGAAGTCATCATGACAGCCAGCGCACAAAATGTATAAGGACAAATCGGTCGGGTGGTCGCGTTTACTGTTGTCTTACATGGTTTTTAACGTCCCTCCAGATCAACCGATGGGTGCTCAACAAGGCAACTCCAACATCCAGTTTAGCCTGGTAAAATGACAGGAAAATATATGGCGTTATTATTTGCTTAAAATAACTTCCCATGTCATCTATCGCGTTATAATCACCACACCACACCACATTACACTACACATTGAACACCACCAAATCATAATGATCTATCTGAACTTCATCAGCACCTTAAGTGCACCGTATTGCTGCGTCCTTATTAACAATGTTGCGTATAAGTTGTAGCTGCTGTGTTGTGACAGGCCTCAAACTCAACAATTAGAAATTAAAACTATACCTTATCATCACCATCATACAGTCTGACCCCTCGTTGCTGAATCACTAACGTTTCGTTTATTTCTAAGAGCCCACTTGACCACGAAAAGCGGTCCATTTTCACTCAATTATAACAATTCCTTATTGAACTGTGCTGCCGAGATCCATTTTATGTTTACTTCCGGTACGCTGTGCAGAATTGGCCTGGCACTGCCTGAAGACAAACACTAAAATATAACATAAAAAAAATGATTGTAATTAAATGGAATTTGTAATCATACAAAGCATAAATCAACTCTTTGCAATAATAATATTATTCAAACTGTACTTTTTTTCCACAATTTGCTGCACAATGTGTCTTTTCTGTCAGGCTGCCTCAGAGAGGTCCTTTTCTGTGTTGACGTTGATAGCGCCAGCTGTCAGTGGAAGCTAGCAAGACTGCTATCTTTCCGAGCACGTTATTTTGTGGTATTTTAAATGATTTTTTAAAGGTTCCGGTTTCTATCGTAATTATTGCAAGCATCGGATTTCAATTAAGCTTGAATGAACAGATGTGCAAATATTTTTTTTCGCATTTTCTCGTGTGTTTCTCATGAGCTCTGCTCAGAATAATGGTCGCTGTAGCTGGCTAGCTTGTTGTTAGCTGCGGACAAATCTGGTGCAGACAGGTTTTGCACTGCAGACCCTGCTTCTCTTATTTTGCAGTCATTGTTCACGGGCGGAAAGTTTGTATCGTATAAAAACACTGTAAAGACCATGCAGCTTCATTGCGTTGCTAATAATTTAACGTTACTGCGAATATTCATTGCTGTAAATTATGCTTTCGCAGCATTATGAATTAAAATCATTAATATTGGATCATTAACATAGTTTTTAGACTTGAAGTCATCCGAATGCATTTTAACTGAAATGATCCTATCTGCTGTATTGTGAAAAGTGTATTTACCCGTTGCGTAGTGTAATAACTTATTTGACAAAGACGCGAACATTTGTTTGAATCTACAAACATGGATAAGAAATCATTTGATATTGTCTTGGATGAGATCAGAAAGGTAAGGAGCGTCTAATCCCAAATTGTCTGTCAGATTTCAGATTTGAAATCGTCTCACATTCGGGTTTTGGTAATTCTTCTTTCTTTGTTTCAGTGCGTCCTGACCGATCAGCGGATCAGGGCCATCGAGCAGGTGCATGGATATTTCTCCAGTGAGCAGGTAAGTGTTCAATCAGCGGCACTGTCATGTAAAGTATCATATCATCACAAAAACTTTGTTAGGACTAACGCATACTGAAGATAAGTATGTATTTGCAAATGTTTATGCCAAACAAACGTGTATGTATGTGGAAAACGTCTTTCCTCCTCCTTTATTTTTATTGATAGATGATAGCTAAAATCGGCGTGGTCTTTCATACTACTTCCATATGAGAGCAGTACAGCTCTACTTTTATTGTCAATTGTAACACTGTCTTGAACATCTGCAGGTGATGGAGATACTGAAGTACTTCTCATGGGCAGAGCCGCAGGTCAAAGCAGTTAAAGCTCTGCAGCATGTGAGTAACAGGGGTTTGAAGTCATTGTGGTTTGCATTCATAAATATGTTTATCCATGTATAGTTAGGTAAAAAGAATATTTAAAAAAGAAGTGTGTAAAAACAGCTACAACACCAATATAAATGACACTTTAAAAGTAAATGATTTTGTGTTTAATTGCCTCCTCGCTGGTGTGTTTTAAAGTGTTTATTAAACATGCTTCTTCTCTGTCTTTTGCCACAGAAAATGGTTGCAATCCCTACAACCAAAGTTGCAACTATCCTGAATTGCTTCACCTTCTCAAAGGACAGGCTGGTTGTCCTCGAACTAATAGCTTTGTGAGTAAATGTCGAAAATGTAATATCAGCCCTTTTGGTTCAGTCAGTCATGAAATTGTTGCATTGATTGGTTTCTCGTTAAATAATGGATTCCTGTTTCTGAACAGGAACATTTCAGACGCTCAGAATTATCGCCCTGTGGAGGATCTCTTTCGCATACACTTGTCTGAGAAGAAGCGGGCTCGCAGGATACTGGAGCAGGTAAGTTGACAATTCATCTTTGTGGTGTTGCGTTGTAGCCATGTTAGCATCTGAGGCCTATTTGCTAACCTTATGTGCATGTCTTGGTGTCAAAAGACCTTCTGGAGCCCCTTTGGTAATCATGAAATCCCAGGAAATAACTGTTGCTTAGTGAGACGTACAGGGACAGATTGATGCAATTAAAAAAAAAAAAATAGAAAAGCAGTCTAAAATGAAGCCCCTAGTCTGCGTGAGTCAATGCATTATCTTTGAATTTCCTAATAATTATAATATCTTTAATGCAGACGGCACATGCAAGTTCTGAAATAACACTACTTCTGTTTGTCCAGGTGTGTAAGGTTGGCTGCAAGGCTCCTGTAGCCATGATCTCCTCCTGTGGTATAATACCAGGAAATCCATACCCTAAAGGCAGACCCAGCCTGGTCAGCGGCACATTCCCTGTAAGTATGTGCCGGTCTCTCTAGCTTAACCCGTTCCGCCTCCATGTCTCAGGATATTAGTGGACAGAACAATGTTCAGAATGTGTGTGATCTTTAGCTCTGTCTGTCGACTAAATATAGAAGGAGACTTTAATCTGCTCAAGATAAACCTGATCATGGAAAATTGTTCATTTTGTTTCTAATCACAGGGAATCCCTCCATTAAAGAAAGAAGGTGAAAAGAAAGAGGACACATTGAACAGCATGGAGGGGAAAGGAATTGCTTCTCGCATTACTGGACCATTCAAACCTGTAAGCACTAGAATGGGAAGCACTGACTGCAATGATGTAATGATACAAGGAGGCCTCAGAGAAATCTCATGACTGAGTGATGAGGCCTCACATGACTCATTATCTACACATGATAAAGACTTTAAGGTTTGAACAAACCCTGTCCCATTCAATGGTTTTTCTTTATTTTTCTCATTTTCTACATTGTACATTAACACCAAAGGTTTACACCTTTTTTTTTTGTTTACCACATAATTCCATGTGTTAGTTTATAGTTTTGGCATCTTCACTATTAGTCTACAATGTAGAAAATAATAGAAATAAACAAAAACCGTTGACTGAGAAGGTGTGAACTTTTGAATAGCACTGCGTGTCAAGCCACGTTATATCAGCTAACAAGGTGACGAGTCAACAAACCAAGGCGAGTGTGCTAAATGGACTCCATTAAAGACTGCACAGTAGAAGAAGCACATAGAGAAACAAACAGGTTTGACTGCTGTACGGATTCTAATGAGACAGAATTGGCTGATCAGGTAACTTTCACATGTTTTCTTTTTTAGTTCCCTTCAACCTACAACCCTCATCGGCCTGTGCCCTACCCTATACCACCGTGTCGACCCCATGCTACCATCGCACCAAGTAAGAAACAACCCACCCACACCCCCGTGTCCTGACAGAACCTCCCCCTGCCCTGTTGAGTAGTCGCACACTGTGTGCAACTTCAGTGACAAGAAAACAGACATGGAAGACAGCAGGAGTTAATAATTCTGCTTTGAGTGGTTCTAGATAAAGTTTCTTTGTTTTTTTCTTCTTCCATGTGGGATTGGTCGAGGTATAGATAGTGGCGGGGTGATTCTCATGTTTGTGTGTGTATGTACGAACGTGTGGTGGACGCTGTTAATATTTGCAACTGCTACTCAGGTGCATACAACAACGCAGGCCTTGTTTCTATGGGAGGGGTTATAACAGCCAACGTGCCCCCTCCCCCCTACAACTCCACCCACAAAGTAGCAGGTATGAGTCGAGTGTGTGTGTGTGCACGCGTGCGTGAGTGCGACTGCAAATAGAGACTCCTTGAAGCTTGCTGCCTAACCGTCTGGCATGCTGCTTACTTGCGCTTCTCAAGCTTAAAGCCTTTTATCGGGTGAAAAATGTGCTTCTTATTTCTGCTGGAATACACTGAGTGACCAGAAAAATGCATCACCCCAAAGACAACAGCCGCACATTGAAGTCCTTTCATTTAAAGCTGTTGGAAAGATGTCTGTTCAGTTCTGTGATTATTCTTTAAGGGGTGCTGTCGGATGAGATTACATTATATAAACACATTTCTGGCATATTTCATATAATACAGTACTTCTGCTATTTTCTTCTCCTCCAAATGCTACTCCAATTTCACAAAAGATGGGACACAGAAAAACAGAATGCAATGATCCTTTCAAATCCTTTTCAACCTATATGTGGGTTGTATACAGTACATAGAGAAGATATTTAGTGTTAAAACTGATAAACTTCACTCGTCTGTTACTTTCTGTTTTCTGGTCAGTCATTGTAGAAGTATGTTTCGTTGAATTGTGAGGACGGGTCTGGGAATAGCCTCAAACTAATGTCATTAATCTTTTTCTTTCTGGAATCATGCTGTATGCTGGCATTTAACATGCATTGCTTGGGATAACTCAGTTTTCACAGTTGAAATACATCTTTAAGGGCCTTTGGGGAGATATGTGGTCATGAATGCAAAGATGCCTCAAGGTTCATTAAATTGACGAATGTCCAAAGCAGCCTTGAGTTAAGAACGGTGTGTGATGAAAGTCAAATTGAGGTTATCAAGCCAAATAAGTTCTAAAACGTTTCCCCAAAGGTAAGAAGAAGACATATTCCAATCTTGAAAATTGTTGGAATTTCCATGTGATAAGTTGCACGCAGGGATGCTCTCTCGCTGTTCCTACTTGCTGTGTCTCTCCTCCTTTTTTTTTTCTTTTTCTTTTGTTAAAGATGTGAGTGGATCACTTCTTCCACAATAGCTTGTTGGGTTTTAACCCATTCTGAAATAACAGCAGATCAAAACAATAGCACTCCTGCTCAGAGACAACAACAACAAAAAGATTTAATGTAACTAAGTAGTCATGATTTCATATTACTCTTCCCACCAACTCTGAACTTTTAATGCCTCCAGGTTACGCCAAACCGGGAAATCCACAGAACACCACACCTGGAGTGAACAGCGGACCCCTCCTCATTCCTCATGGGTCCACGCCTTCTACCCCTGTCCCACCCCAGGCCTCTCCTGTCCAGCCGACTCCCACGACCCCTATCACGCCAGTTTTCCCCGGCATGGTGCCCTCTCACAACCCCAAAGCCCCCTCTCCCGCCCCTGCTCCATCCCCATCTGTGATCAAAGCAGGTCCACAGACCCCCAGTGGCCATGCTACACCTACACCCTCATCTGTCATTAAAGCCCACACCCCCTCCGGCACCCCTTGTGGAACTCCTATCCCTGGTAGCTTCTCCTCTTCCCCCTTCCATGCCGTTTCCCGACCAGGCACCCCTGCTACCTCCCGCAGCGGCCCAGACCCCTTATCTCAGACCAACTCCATGGGCACAGTTCAGCAGAAGGTTTTTTCCACAGACCACCAGTCAGGACAGACCCTCCCTGGTATACATCCGCAAGCAGGTAACCCCTCTGGGTCAGTGATCCGAAGTTACACCCCCTCTGGGCCACCATCTCTCACTCCTGGATCATCCACTCCAATTATTCCAAACTCTTCCACCCCAGGTCTCAGCCCCAAACCCTCCCCCATTCACTCTGCACAGGTTCAGGCTGCCATGGCTGCGGCTGGAGTCCTGAACAGACACACTGGGGGCAGTAACAGTGGCAGCAGCAGCCCCATTCCTTCTGCTTTCAAGGGCACCTCTCGCTCTGGCACGCCATCTGTTAGCTCTCTGGTGGTGCCGGGTTCTGCGCAGGCTGCCCTGGCACGTTCCTTCGGTCTGTCACACCCCTCAGGTTCTCCTCAAGTCTCTCTCTCTAGTCCTGTTGCCATCACCGGCCTCCAAGCTCTGTCATCCAGCCCAGCGCCCTCTCATTATCCTGGCTTGTCCCCCTTTTCCTCTCTTTCTTCCTCTCTCCCTCCTTCCACCATCCCTGCATCCATGCCAGCAATGCCTCCCACCAGCAACATTTCTAACCATCCACCAACCTCCATCTACCAAGGCCTGGCTTCCAATGCTGCCGCCAGTGCAGCCTCCCCTTTTGGTCTGGGCCTCACCTCTGCCCCCTCTATATTCCCAGGCCTTCCGCCTGGCCCTAGCCCTGCTGCCTTCCCAGGATTGGGGGTTTCAGGAGGGCATAGTTCTGCGAGCCCTGTGTTGTCTTCTTTCATGGGACTGACAGGGGCCACTCCGTCTTCAGTAGCTTCGGTGGCACCACTGCAGGCTGTAGCTGCCGCAGCAGCAGCAGCGGCTGGAGTTCCATCATCATCGCCGGTTTTGCCAGGCTTTGCGTCTGCTTTCAGCTCCAACTTCCAGCCTGGGTATGTGAGCTTTGAACATCTGCACTGACCAGTATAGAGAAGCCCTGTCATATGGATAATCTGAAATAAACTCCATGGTTTCACATTGATTTCTTGATATAAAGACCATAGCAGCAGCTGATGTCGTGTGTCCTATTCCTAGTAAACACAGTAGTCAGTGGTGATAATTGGCTCTGGACTAATCATGTGACATTGATTTCCATTTGCGTGTGCAATGGCGTCATAAATCATGTCTATTGATTTTCCACTTTGGATTTTATGTGCTAAGTGGAAGCACTTCACCTCTCAAGTGCAAAGTCCGTTTTTACAGCTACACCTACTGTTGTCTCAAAGCTCTGCTCAGTGATTATTGTCAGCCATATATTTATCATGTCAATGACTTGAAAAGTGTTGCAAGCGCACGTCTCACCTTTTATCAGCATTTCACACATTCAAGATGCAGGTGGTGTCCTTGAAAGGGCTTTTAAATGACCAAGAGGAAGCTCTGTAAACGGCGGACACAGCACCAAAAACTAGTATACCTTTAAAGTACAACAAACACAATTGTCAATACGAGTCCTATAGTCACCCATGTGGGTACTGATGAAAATAACACTGTGTGTAGCGTGACAGTAATCATTCCGCGTGTTACAGGTTGAGCAGTGGACTTCAGCCTCCAGGAAACAGCGGCTTCCCCAGCTTGCTGTCCTTCCCTGCTGTACCAGGCTTCTCTCCTTCTGCCTCCCCCGCTGCCCTCAGTGGCCTCCACAACCCAACCATGCAGTCCGCCTTGCTGCAGGTAAGATACACACACACACACACACACACACACACAGACAGACAGTAAAAGTATTTGAATATATATCTCATCGCTGCAATAACACTGTTCTTCTTTGTCTCGTTCCAGGCTCATCCCACATCTGCTTTGGAGAGCTTTCCTCCTCAGCCCAACAGCTTCACAAACTACCCTCCAGGCCCAGGAAACCCCTTCCCCCTCCAGCCAGGCCTGCACCCCCAGTTGGGTTGGCAGTGAAACCTACAGTACACAGAGAACACTTACATGCTGACCCCCGTCGCACACGCTGCCCCACCCCTCCGCAGTTGACGTGTTATTTTTTGGCCTTGAACCCTGAGGAGCAGTGACGCATATGTTACAGCCAGAGTGATTAACGACTACAAGGAACACTTTTGGGAACACAGTAGAAATAATGTGCAGGGGGTGATGGTGTATGTCTGGTATAATTCATCGTAAACAGTTGTAAATATCAGTTGTCAAAGTTGTAGTTTTCCAAGTAGACTGTGACTGGTTTTAATGTTAGCTGGACTTGGCTGCTTTCAGTCAAGTTTATCCGCGTTTATTAGTGAATAATGAATTATAGAGAAATTGAAAAAATGTACATGATATCATGTAATGACTTGGCAGTATCCTCATGTAGTGTTTCACATCCAGCCTCAGTGGAGAGGACACGATACTGATTGATCGTCCTGAATTGAATATTGTATTA
The DNA here is from genome assembly GCF_051107435.1 of Chaetodon auriga. NCBI lineage: Eukaryota > Metazoa > Chordata > Actinopteri > Chaetodontiformes > Chaetodontidae > Chaetodon > Chaetodon auriga. The sequence continues at coordinate 12,306,387 of NC_135088.1, forward strand.
TGACATGAAATTTTTAGCCGACTCACGGTACATTGAGTCGTATGGCGCAGTCGGCCACACCATGAATATTTTTAATGCTCGTGCTGTGTCAAGAGTGGGAGTATTGTGCACAGTAACCTGCATATGGCGGTCATTTTTGTGCTGTTTTCAGTGAACACACATTTGTGGCTTTCAGCAGTTTACATTTTTCCACATTTTGTTTTGCCAGATGTCACTGCTAGTACTGTTGTTACAGTATTTGACCAAACGTACTGTATGCAGATGTTGCTGAGAACAACGTGAAGCGTTTATTTATACAGCTTGTGGAATTGAGATGCAAAATGTCTGTATTCTTCACAAACAGTGAAAACGGTGATTTTATTTCATTTACTGCACACCTCAGTACACTCAGAGACAGTTACTTTGTTTGAGAGTAATAGACATGTTTGGTACACTGTTGTTTTTGTCTCTTCTGCCCTTTTTTTTGTATTTGCACCTGTTTTCTTTTGTCAGTAAACTGCTGGTTGCTGTAACTGTTGCTGTGTCTCTATTGTGTGCAAACCATATTATATATATATATATATTCACTGAAGGTGGACAAAACAATAACACCACAAAGAAAAGAATTTTAATGCGGCCTACAGTCTGACAAATTGCAAGTGCTGTGGTTAAAAAAATCAAATAAAAAACGATGTGGTAAAGGATTATAAGTACCGGTTCATGTCAGTTAGGATTAATCAGGATAGTTGTTTATATACAATGTACAGTCCATTCAGCACTCTACTTGGTTCTTATCGTGACTATCTATCATATTGCACAACACACAGGTAATGCTATCAGTCATGTGTTAGTCATAAGACCTCCAAGACCCAGTTACCGTATCTCATGTGAGCAATTAACTATTTTAGCAATTTTTCCACTCTAGTCACACTTTGATGACTGTCTCTTCTAAACCAAACCTTTTAAATTAACATCTGCAATTTGATGAACATTTTATGAAGTGTCTTAAAAATCTCAGAATGTGCTCAGTTTGATTTCAGGGCACATTTAATCTTCCTTTATGTAGTTATGTTTTTTGGAAGAATGTCACTTTCTTCATCGACAGAATCAGTATCTGAATCTACTTGAACATATCTGTGGACATGTTCAATGACCCCATTTAAACATGTCACATGTCACACTCCTCATTCCAGTTGGGAGTGGAGTTTTCCAGCTCTGCCTTGGGATCATGATAATTGTAATTTGTTGATGATCAACTCGGAGTTGGAGCCACACCTACACCTCATTTCGGCATTATAGCTTTAAAAGACTGGGTGACGCCCTCCTCATTAGATTCACTTCAACAAACTCAGTCAACACACTTCCCTCTTCACCTTCAACCAGCATATGGAAATGGAGCACCAAATGGAAAGCCAGAAGAAAAGAGGAACGAACAGTGAGGATTTAATATGTAAGATAAACTACATTTCCTGTTGTTTTTTCTTCAGAGCTTTATTTTTACATAACTGGCTGCATTAATAAAGTAAGTCATTACCAACACCAGACTTGTGTTAAACTTAGATCAACAAAGGATTTGCTTACTCTCCCCTGAGCTCCACGATGAGCGTACATTATCTTTGCATAATCAAATGTGCGAGCAGCAGCACTGTGTTATGTATGCCGTATATGTCGGCGCTCACCTGTGCAGGTGGAAAGACGCCACAGAGGCTGGGGGCAAAGTAGAACTCCCATCGTCATAGAGACAAAAATCACATGCCACGGAGATAAGCAGTGCCAAAGCATGTGACTGCGTGTGTTTGTGTGTGTAGTCATGCTCCGTGGAGTCAGGTGAACAGGGAACTACCATGTAGCACAGCTGAGTTTGGCTTGTGTGTGAACATTACTTCATTTGGTTGCTGATACAGGCTTGTTTTCATGTGAGAGGTTTGTACACTTCATTTACATGCATCCAATTATTTGTGGGTGATACAGCACAGATCAATGATAAGTGAACTGGGTGCACAGATTCTGAATAATCTTCCATTCAAACAAACAAACACACAGGTATTTTTTTTAAACCCTATTTAACTGGAAAAAAAAAAAAAAAAAGAATATAATGAACATAATGAAGATGGACACTGTAAACTATGATTAGAATCTCAACATATGCTTCCTAGTAATGCTACTTTACTGCTTTGTGCAACAGTGAATTTTCCACAGGAAGTAGCATTTCCTGTGGTTTAACCTGCAAAGAGAGAATAATGCTGCGTTTTGCTGATAGTAGAGAAAGAAAATCATAACCAAAGAGAGACAAAGGCAATACAAATACCATCCTATGACAGTGGGATTTTGCAGGGTGCTTAGTTTTCTACTGACCAGAAGGTTTGTGGTTCAGTCCCTGGCTCCTCCAGTCTGCGTTGGGCAAGATACTGAATGGGTGAATGTGCTGTGTGCTGTAAAGTGCTTTGAGTGGTTGTTGGAACCAGAAAAACATTATATAAATGCAGTCCATTTACCATAATGGCCTCACTGAGAAATGTGTGCACATGAAAGCTGATATACAGCCAGATGTTATTAAGCCTCCCTCCCTTAATGACTTTCTCTTATTGTCTAAGTGGCACTCCAGAGATCACCTTACATGAGCAAATGTTCTGTTTGCTCTGAGAGCACCTCTGTGTGTGAGCTTCTTTGTTAGATCTAAGCTGGAAACCAGAAGATCAGTCAATAAGGTTAATAATGATGTTCTGTCATATATGTTGTATGTTCCGTTATGACTCAGGGGACAATGTTAATCACTGTTGTAAACACAACACTTCCATTTACCCAAGGCATTTACAATGGGCTCCAGTGTCATATCAAACTGGTTTCTGATCAGTGAGCTTTTGGACTTTTGGCAGATTTCCCCTCATTATGCTCCATTTATTTGTTTTATTCTTGATATGAACCTGCTCTCATCGCTAGCTTTGCTATAACAAGAGCCTTTCACATGTGCTTCAGGGGTTTCACAGTATGTCGAACACACTCAAACACACACACTCTCTCTCTCTCTCTCTCTCTCTCTCTCTCTCTGCAGCTGAACGAACAGGGTCTTTAGGATGTGTTGGTTGGTTCATCGTCATACTTTCCAGCATCTTCACAATTATCCTCTTCCCCATCACCATCTGGTTTTGTCTGAAGGTGAGTGAACTGAGTAAACGAGCACACTGGCACACTGGGTTGAAGAGCTGAAACCCTCATTTCCTTTGTCGCACATTTGAAAGTGAATTGAGTTTCAGTCTGTGGTCTTCCTGCTGTTATTGCAGATTGTGCAGGAGTATGAGCGCGCTGTCATTTTCAGACTGGGACGCATTACAGACAGGAAGCCAAAAGGACCAGGTAGGCACAATTTATTTGTTTATTCATTTTGACTAACTGTTAAAATAGATCCTGCTTACAGGAAATCATTTGTGTGTGTGTTGCTGTTTTTTTAAGTCAATTGAATTTTTTTTCTTTTTTAACTGATAATTCATGTTTTTTCATGTTTCTGCTTATCAACAGGAATTTTCTTTGTTTTGCCATGCACTGATTCCTTTGTGAAAGTGGATCTTCGAACAGTTTCATTCGACATCCCGCCACAAGAGGTGCAACAACACAACGTGCAGCACTATGAAATACTTTGTCTTCAAATCAATGGACGCAAACAAACAAACTGTCATGTATTTCTACCCTAGATCCTGACCAAGGACTCAGTTACAGTTAGCGTGGACGGAGTGGTGTACTTCAAGGTCAGTGACCCCATCGCCTCTGTGGCCAACGTGTCTAATGCTGACTTCTCCACCCGACTGCTGGCTCAAACCACCCTCAGGAATGTCCTGGGGACCAAGAACCTGTCTGAGCTCTTGTCTGACCGTGAGGGCATTGCTCACAGCATGCAGGTACAGAATCTAAAGCCCACTTAAAGCTCTTTGAATTTCATCTGTGGGTGGTGTGGAATAATCAGTGTAATCAGTTACAGGTGTAAGCTCTTCCTCTTTCTTTCTTGTCCAGTCTAACCTGGATGAAGCCACTGACGAATGGGGCATCAAGGTGGAGCGTGTGGAGATTAAAGACGTGAAGCTGCCACATCAGCTGCAGAGAGCCATGGCCGCTGAGGCAGAGGCTGCACGAGAGGCCAGAGCCAAGGTCTGGACACACAAGCAATGAACAGCTATTAAAGGAGGAAAAGGGGTGCTATTTTCAGCTTTTAGTCTAGTTATTGTGTGCTACCCTAAACTCTGCCTTGATCTACGTATAGGTGATTGCAGCAGAAGGTGAGATGAACGCGTCTCGCGCCCTGAAGGAGGCGTCCCTCGTGATTGCAGAGTCCCCGTCAGCCCTGCAGCTCCGCTACCTGCAGACTCTCAACACCGTCGCAGCAGAGAAGAACTCCACCATCATCTTCCCCCTGCCCATGGACGTCCTATCTCACTTCATGCGGAAGTGATTCCTCAGTGACACCTCAGTTCGCCCATCCTCTAAAATCACTGTTAAGTCAAACAGGAGCCAGGTGGGGCCAGGGTACATTTCTGTGGCCCCTTGTAAAATATAATGCTACGAGGCAAGATAATGCTATTGTTGTATGGTTGACATCTTCTCAGGCTGATCACAGGAACATGGTTTATGGTTCGTACAGTCAAGCTGGGATCAGGCCAGGCCTGCTAACCTAAAATTTGATTTGAGATTACACATTATGTCGTTAAAAATGTGTAATAATTAATATTTCATTTATGATACTGAGTGCTGATCAGTTGCATACTTTGATATAATAAATATACATTTTGTAAAGTAACTGTCGAAAGTTTTATTCATGAAGCTTACAAAGCTTTTGCTCAACACTGGAATCCATATAGCGTTAGTTGACCTCTGGGCATCACACGCTTATCCTTAAATGAAACATGGACATCACATATTTTTTTCTTGAATATTTTTTAATACTGTGTTCTCCCCAAAAGGTACAAATAAAAGCATCGACATATCGCGTATACATTACGTGTTGAACTATCTCATTCCTCGTCCTCTACGCCTCCTACGCTACAGTTACATTTCGACCATCACAGATGCAGAGAGCTAAAAGAAGAGAAAGGGGGAGCGAGAAACAGCAAAGACAGAAAAAACATGCTTCTATTACTTTGTTGGTGCACTAAGACACAACTCGTGTTGTAAATGTATTTACATTCAGACATACAATCAGTGCCAGAACAAACAAATTCAGTAAACTTTGTCTCTGGACCAGATCCATGGGGGGTAAATGTATAGCTTACCACCACAAATTCAAATTCTAGTGCTGAAAGTTGACAAGCCGTGGAAACATTTGCTACAACAGCATTTAAAAATCAACATGGACGTCTCAAAAAATCCCGAATGACTTAGGCAAATTACCCATGTTTCTTGTGGGGAGGCTCAACCAAGTGCTACATATTAAATGGCTGCTACATCGTGTTCAGACAAGAGGTCCTTCTATATTAAACAAAATCACATGAATGACTTGTATAAAATGCAGTCATTACATTTTTGACATTCAGCGCATAGTGAGACACAGATGTCCACAGGACACATTGGAGGGTCATTACAATACCAGTTCATTGTTTAGAAATCATAGTCCACTCAAAGGTGAGATATTAATTTGAGATGAAATCGGTAACTTTACGCTGTAATTTGTAAACAATAGTCTTGGTTGCATCCTTGTAGGCTCTGTTTTGTTTTTTTTTTTGCACCTGAAGTGACCTTTAGGAGGACCCTGAAGAATCTTTCAATGACGTTGGTGAACTGTAATCCTAAACATTTGAAAACACAGTGACTTTCTGACTGACAAATTCCTACAATTGATCGTTATGCAAAGACATTCTCAAAATCATCAGTGAAGGTACAAAATAAGTGAGAATTGAGATACATTTCTCAAATCCTATGCTGTGTACTCGACATTCTTTTGTTTAAGAGCATTTAACCCTGTACGTATCATACAAAAACATCCCAAAGATCCACGAAAGAATCATTTTTACTTTTTCACGGCCGTCAAAAGTGCTGGTATCGCAATGAAGGATCTACTTAAAGGTAAATTACTGAAAAACTGGCAACCCAGAAATGTCCTCCTTTACATGCTGGTAAAAAGGTTACATCTACTCAACCTGTAACATAACAGAAAAAGTGATCAGGGGCGCTGGAAAGAATTTCAACGCCTCGATACCCCCCCAAAACACACACACGCACGCACACACACGCACACACACCGCCACCCTCATGCATCTACTTAACTTTAACAATATTACATTAGTCACTAACCCTAACTCCTGCCACCATTAGCAATGTTGCTGTATCTGCCGACGCAGACATACCCTCATCCCCTCTCACTGGCCTTGTTTATTTACAGCAGCTCATTTTCATGTGTAGTCTGAACAGCTTTAGCTCTGTTTGCTAACGTGCGAGTAAATCACTGAGATTACTGTGTAATACTGTAGTTTTCTATGTTGACTTGTTCAAAGCCAGATGAAAGATTAGGACCCTGAGGGTACGTTAGCCAGTAGATTACAGTACAGGAGGCAGCTATGACATACTGTATGCTATAAAATAATTCTCATTTTTATATACCAAAGGTTGGTTTCTCTGTTGTATTTTATAGAAGTGGAAAATTATCTCGGGAAACATCTTGAGAGTGTATAATGTTCTGTAGAGAAGCTATACAAAAAATTAAAATTGAAAGTATTTCTAATCTAAATTTAGAAAATAATTCCCTGAACAATATATTCTTGCACACTGAGACCTCAGCGTAGCTTGCAAGCGTTTGAACGGATAAAGAGTGTCGTCCAGATAAACAAAGCAGAAGCATCAGAAGAGGTTGTGAAGAGGTTGACACAGGTTCGGACAGGTATACGCTGATCTTTGTAAGACTAGTCACAAAGAGGTAAACAGAAGGTTAACCTGTATTATTTTTAACCTACATAGCTTATAGACCCATGTCATATCATAAGACAGTCCCCTGAACGCCACCAATGTCTGCATGATGACAACAAGTCAAACAAATCCGCTCCATATCTCCTTTCTTATGGGGTACGTCACATATTCCACTTTTGTCCCATAGGTGATTATTTTCAAAGTTACATACACTCATTTCCTTCGCAGCTCAGGCTTAATAAATAGACAAATCACAGCAATAATAAGTTTCACATTAAGACTGGAAGACTTTCACAGTACATGCTTGCTGAAGTAGCAAAATACATGTAACAAATAAATTAGATATGAACATCACATTTGAAAGAAATCCACAACATTGAAAACAGAGATTCCTGTGTTGGGTTTCCCCCTTAGCTTTGAGCTCCCTGGTAGCTGTGTTGTCGTTGTTGTTGTTGTTGTTGTTGTTGTTGCTGCTGCTGCTGTTGAGCTACAGACACAACAGACTGCACATTCCCGCTGAGGTAAATACAAAATGGCAGACGTAGTTTTTGCAAGTTGACCTGAGGGATCCCGAAAGTGAAGAGTAGCTCATGTGGTGAGACGCTGTAGGAAGACCTGGCAAGGTTTGAACATTTTAAGTCCTCTGTGTTTTGCAGCTAAAATGGCTGGGGTTGAAGGTAGGGTCGTCCCACACAAGTAAAACTATCAACCTTGAATTAATTACAAAATGTTAAGTACGCCTCGAGGAGGCCGAAAAACAAGATCCGCTTTGATTTGCAAACCAATTCTTTATCCAAAGTCCTTTATGAAATAAAATGTTGCTTGTTCTCTGCTGGTGAGACGGCAGGACGGAGTATAAGGCGCTTTGTTAGGGACTCTTCCAAATGAAAAACAAAAACAAAACCCATTTCTGCTGAAAGCTGATTCAGTTCATGACTCAGAACTAGAACTCATCTCTGAAAACAGAACTGACTATGAGAAGCTAATCCCCATGAGAGAGAAAATAGCTCATTTTATCAAGGACGTGACCGTGTTTTTAACACACCAGAGTATTGTGTTCTGGTGACAACAGTGTGCTACTTTCCATCTGTACTGTTTCCGTCTGTGCGGGACTCATGACTACCCATGCAGGGAGGCTTCACTACATGTCGACACTATCTGTGTCACTATCATACAGTATATACAGTCTACATTTCCAGTCTACATACAAGTTGGGATTGTTGGAACCGAGCTAACTCCGTTTTCCATCACACAGTTCATGTGTTACTGTATTACATGATGGACGCCACCGGCTGTAGAGGCTTGAGAAAGATCAAGACTCTGCAACCTCAGCGCTTTGACTGCACTGTCCGTCCAGTTTGTCCTGTGATGGCCGGAGATCGCAGCCCCAACACATACTTCAATGCATTTCACATTCATGAAGGAAAAAGGAGGTGAAGGGGAGTTAAAAAAAATGAAAGAGAATGTTAAGAAGATGAAGAGAGAGACAGAGAGATGAAGAGAGACAGAGAGATTAAGAGAGAGAGAGAGAGAGAGAGAGAAATGTGAGTTTATCTCTGCAAAGAGCTGAGACAAGCAGCAGAGCTACAGCGATTGGCTGACACTCTGTGTGTGGGTGTGGCCGGGCCAGGGGAGTAATTCTGATTGCTTGCTGCCTTGTGAGTGGGCGTGGCTGGTCCCGGGGAGAAATTCTGATTGGTGACGGCTCTGTGGGAGGGGGAGGAGTATTGAGCCTGCTGGGGACAGCCGTGGCAGTGAGTGGGGGAGTCGCACCCTGCTACAGGTGAGGAGGAGAAGAACGGGGATGATGGGACGGGGGAGGTGGAGAAAGAGCGGTGCAGCGGGGAGGAGGCAGGGGACATGAGGGGGCTGGTCTGGAGACGCCACAGGAGCTCCTCGTTGTTCCGACTCAGCCTCTTCTTCTCGGTGCTCTCCTTCTCGACCTCCTCATGGAGGTTGGCGTTCTCCTCTGATAGTTGCCTGCAGGGATTAAAGCACAGAGGTTAGCAAAGAGCTAATGTTAGCAAAGGAGCAGGGAATACGGAGCATCACATACTGTATTACGGTTTAAAAAGTCCACAGTGCTGATTGTGATGACGATGACTGAATGTGTCTTACCTGGACAGAGTGAGGTTCATTTGAATACGAGCCTTCAGGTCTTCATTCTGCTGCTGCAGAACCTGGACCTTCTCTTCAAGGAACACGTTCTTTTGAGCCTGCTCAAAAGTAGAACACAACCACAGCCCAATATTTCATTCACCAGACGGCGTGACCATCATGGGCATCCAGACCAGGGTTTCTGTCATCCAGTAATGTTTTGTTTGAATGAAGTGTGTTTTACCATGACAAAATTTCTGTTTGCGTAAGCAGAGTCTGGTGGCTTTGGTGAGAGTGATATAGCGGCAAAAAAGGACTCTTTAACACAAAAGCCCATCTCTGAAGGGATCCTTTCCATAACGTCGTCAGGTGCTATGTAACAATATGATCAGTGGCAAAAAACAAGCATGTTTAGTGGCTGATGGTACGCAAACACCCAGAAGGATTAAATTGCAGCCCCTTTCATGGATGTCGACTGCAGCGCTCTCGCTCAATACTGCATCGATTTCAATAACTGCTGTCCCCATTTGTCACTTAGACACAAAAACATGGGAAAATAGGGTCTATAAACACAAATAACATTTGACTGGAATCTCTCCCGTTTGTCTGGAACATCGAAATCTTCCAGGACATTAACTCTGATCTAGACCAGCGTGCATATGTGTGTTTGTGTAATGGTGGCGGTGGTGTGAGTGGGGGGGTCGAGATAGCTTATTTGAGCCTACCACTTTCTCCAGATCAGATATCTTCTTCTCTTGCTGGTGTATCTGCTGGTTCTTCATTTCCACCACCTCCTTCAAGCTCTTCAGATCTTGCTCAATGTGCTGATATGGAGCCAGAGCATCCTGTTACAAAGTTTGGAAAGACAGCACGTACACTTTCAAGCTTGTAGGTCCAATTCAGTTTATTAGCAGTCTATTTGGATATCTACAATATTTCCAGTGGCTCATAGTTATTATGTGCTTGAGTCGGCAGGTAAACTCACAACTATCTGTTCGTCTGTACTCCTCCTCAGAGCCTCCTCAAAGCGTTTGGCTTTGTCTCGCAGACTCTGGTTTTGAAATGTGAGAGTATCCACTTGATCCTGCACAATCATCCACAAACATACATTACATCAGTGTGTATTAGTGTGCATCAACCAAAAAAATAAAGCATTGATTGAGTATCCTTGTAATGGAATCATACCTGCAGAGAAAGTCTGTGTTTCTCAAAATCCTCCTCTAGAAGCATCTTCTGTTGCTCATGAGCTTTCCTTAAGTCTACGCACAGATTCAGGAGCACAGAAAAAGAGCAGGTGTCACTTCTAGCAGTGCTGGTGTCATACTGTGTTTTTTAAATGAGATCGAAAATCATACCTCTCATGGTACGGGCGTGCTCCTCATGCAGTGTTGCCATGGTGATGTTATGCATGTCTCTGAGCTCCTGAATGGCTGCCTGATGGTTGACTGTCATCTCTTCCATCTAACACACACACACACACACACACACACACACACACACACACACAGTGGTGCCCTTTAAAGACTGACCAGATTTCACATGAAGGATTGGATCTCATCAAAGCTAATGTAAAACGCACTCAACTCCCATGATGCCTTTGTCTCACCTGTTCCTGTTGCTGAGTCCTCAGCTCCTCCATCTCTGACCGATGTTCGGCCTTCAGGTGTTCAGCCTCCGCTGAGTGGCACTTCCTGAGCGATTCCTCCACCGCCGCCAGCTCCGCCTCCTGCTGCAGCTGCAGCTCCTGCAGCTCTCGTTCAAACGCCACCTCCAGTGCTGTCTTTTCCAGATGAAGTCTCTCCCATCGCGCCGAGTTGGATGCTGTTATGAAGTAGAGTGTATCTTATGATGTTATATTATCAGAGTCCTGAATAGTCATAGGTTTACTGTATATTTATGACAGTACAAACTGAGGCCAGGGTTCATTCATTCTCATTTCAGTTAAACATATAAGTGAAAAACAAACTCTGATATTAATTTCTTTATTAATGTAATTTATTCAGAGTTAATCTCTTCAAAGTAAACAAAGCAAAATGAAAAGATAATCCACAAATAAAACAATAGACCTTTTTCAAGAAGACATTTTCACATATAAAGGGGAAAAAAATCACAGGTGCAAATAATAAAATAATGATGTCTGAATTTCATTTAGCAGCTTCAGTAGTATTATTCAGGCTGGCTCACTGTCACGTCTTACTGGGAGCAGAGCCCTCGTTAATGTCATCAGTAACACCTGTGCTTTTCCTGCTGCGACTCCTCAAAGTCTGCTGTGAAAAAGGGATCAGTAGTCTGATTTAATCGATTAAAGGTTTAACATGTTGGGTCAATGTTGCTTCTCACTCACCCATTTCCTCTCTGATCTTTTGCATTTCCACGGATAATTTCCTTTGATTTTCTTCAGTTGTTTTATTCTGAAAATCGGAAATAAGTACATTTTTGACACAGTGCAGGTGACATGTACCATTTATACGACTGATTATGGAGCATGGACATAAATGTTGAAACAGCTAGTGGGCAATGTAAGAAGACTAAGAACCTGAGGCAGGTTTAAACTTCAGTACATTGGTGCTTTGAGCTAAATACAAACATCAGTGACAATGACAACAATGCTAATATTTAGCAAGTATAATATTTAGCATGTTCATCATCGTAGTTTAGCATGTTAGCATATTAACATTTACTACCTAGCATACAGTATAACCGAAAACAGTACTTTGTCATTAACCAAAGTACTTGACAAACTTGAATGAATGTTCATCCCCCACTAAAACCACAGCAAAAGTTCTTAGCCTTATAAAAGAAGATAAGATAAGAAACCAGAGGATTATGATATCTGCAAATGAACTGAGACAAAGGTCCTCACATTCTCGTTGAACTGAATGAATCTGCATGAGCTGTCTGGGTGCAACAGTACTGTAGATGTTGCTTACTGATATGAATAATTCACAACGAAAAAAGCATATGCAAGCATGTACTGTACACTGTAGCTGCTGTACCTGACTGGTGTCAGCAGAGGGAGCTCCAACCTACTCAAATAGGCCCATATCTTCACTGTAGCCCCGTGATTGCGGGACTCAGACAGTGACCATAAAGAAGTCAGACAGTCCCTCGACAGCCTGACAGCAGCATTACAGCTGTAACACCTCAGAGGCTAAATCGTTCCATCAGACACCGAGCTGGATGAAACCAGCTCACTGACACACTGAACTCTGGAGGACCCTTCCCACAGTCGCAATCACTCTTGCTCATCGTGCTGCTCGTGGACCATGCTGTGAATCTCACCTCATGCTGTTAAATACTGTATGTGTTCTTGAGTTCATGTGTGTGAGCATGTGTTTTTTTTTACAATCCAGGCTTTGAGTCAATGGAAAGGTTGATGCACTGTTATCTATCTACACAGGAGCACAGATTAACCTTTAGACCATCACCTGTTAATCAGAAGTGGGATTGTGAGGGGTAGCATTGCGACTCTGTGTGGGTGTGTGGGGTAGTGCAGGATATTATTATCATGTAAGACAATATTAATTTTATTGAGTGTATGCATTGTATTATTCAAGCTGGATACCTTGAGGCAGTAATGCTGAGTGGTGATAATGAAAGCTTCCAGACCCAAGGAAGTCTTCCTCAGTTCTTCCCTTAGAGCTCTCAGCTGCCTCTCCTGCTGCTCACAGCGTCCCTGCAGCCTCTGAACCTAAGTGACAGAGAATGAAATAGAATTAAAAAAAAGAGGAACGAGCAGTGCAAACTCCAAGCGGTGCAGCAGATTTTCCCAGAACCTCACCTCCTCCCTTTGCTCTTCTTTTTCCCTTTCCTCTGCTTGCCTTTCCCGTTCCTTCTGTTGAGCTTCCTCTTTCTCTTTCTGCAGGCTCTCCTGCTGTTCCTGCTGCAGCCTCAAGGGAGCCACGCGGCGAGGGGACCCCGGGGGAGCTGACCCTCGCAGTGCTGCTGTGGGTCGCTGCCCTGACTGGACTGCAGGGAGAGAAAAAACAAACGTAGAAAATTAAATCAATTTTGAAATGAGCCTGCTTGAGCATGTGCTTTTCTAGAAAAATGTCATTTTCCCATGTCATGTGTTTTCACATATGACAGCGAAATATTCAAATAACGTATATTATATGATATGCCATTAATTAGTCATGTACTAATTCTTAAACCTCACTAGGACACATCCATCTAAAATGATGAAATTGATGAGCATTAAATCAGAGGAGATTTGACCTGACCTATTGCTAATGACTCGTGTTCACATGATAAATGATAGTAGATAATTGAATCATTTCTACTGAGGAAGCCTTGGGGTAATTCCCGGTCTGGTGTTCCTCATGATGGACCATCGAATCCCATGATGAATGTGATCAGTATCAAGAAATGACTGAGCTGCAGTGTGCAATCACATATAGACACTGTTACAGTCCACATTTATGAGTGTGTTATTTGTATTGTGCTTTAAGGAAAAGCTCCATTAATGGTGTAGGTAATTTAAAGACCAGACAAACATGTGACAGCATTTTTTCCTTGGGGGGGGGGACACAGCCATTAAGCTGCAGTTGATATACAAGCAGTCAGATTAACCTCTGTGTGAGTCACCTTGTCATGTAGCGTGAACACAGTAGCCCATGGAGATGCACAGCACCACGACACAGCATTACTCGCATACGCTAAACTCTTTAAAGATATTCACACTATATGAAATCGCTGCGGCTCCGCATCACCTGCCTCAACCATATAATTCAGGCCCACTGAGGAGCGGTCTCCATGACAACGTGAGGCTGGGCTTGGGGTGCAGGGTCCCAGGTAATAAGTCGGTTAGAGGCAGGCGGGGGGATGAAATAAGGGGAGTGCTGTGGGCCACGGTTAAATGAGAGAAGAGAGCGGAGAGACAAAGAATACAGTCAAAAGAGGGGGGAAGGTACCTGAAGGCGCTGAATGATTGTAATGCTGATAGACGTTTGAGGTCAATACAGAGAAAAGATATACATGTACTTGCAAGTGTATGTGTGCAGATAAAAACCTTAAATGGGGGAAGTTCTCTGGAAGAATTAAATACAAAAAGGTTAAAAATAAAAAGGAGATGTGTTTTCATGGCAGAATATATTCCAAGCTTTTGCTTTGAAAAATGTGCAAAACTGCAAATATCGGCAAATGTTTCAATTATACATCTTCATCAGTGTCTTTACCTTGAAGGCACATTAGGATTCCCGGTCTCTGAAAATGACTAGAAGTCTTATGTAAATTGTCTTCCTCTATTGCAGCCGCACACACACACACACACACACACACACACACACACACACTCTGTACTTCTGTAGGTTCTACCTGAGAGGTTAGACAGAGTTGAGTGAATACCAAATGAGTTTATGTGGCTGAGTGTGAAGGCAGCATGCAGATGATAGCAGAGGGGCTGATGGAGGGGGAATAATGAAAAGGTACTGGCAGACCTTGTGGGGTGCAGACACTAATGCGTGCGTGTGTGTGCGCGTGTGTGTGTTCCTGCTAGGTTGTGGTTGAAGGTGGTGAGGCCTGGTTATTCATGAGGTATATTTCATTTTCAGTTCAGAACACTGACAATATCCTGGCACACTGTCCTGAACAACTTCAAGAAGAAGCAACAAACTGACAATATCTGTAAACAACAGAAAAGCTACAGGGCTGAGAAACAGAGAGAAGAAAAAAAAAAGGTTCTTATTTAGCGACTGTGTGGGAGTAGACAAGGTCCAGCAATAGAGGCGGTAAAGAGACGGGTGAACAGCAACAGCAGCACTTCAGTGAAAAAAAGTGGAATGAGCAAAGAGAGAAGCGTCGCCTGAGGAGATGTGTGTCAGCTATGCTAAGATGGGGAGGCCCTCTGCAATCCTGTTAGAAAATTATTTTACCACTTCTGAGCCAAGAGGAAGAAATTTCCAGACTGCATGGATCAAATCACAGCATTTAAGAAAGTGCTAAGCGTCATGAATCTCCATTTGAAGCTGTGAACGTCCAGCGCTGGATATCTGAAATGGATGCAAGCCGCCTCCGGGTGTGAGTGGATTAAAACAAGGTCATATAAATAAAGACTATTTTTGGAAA
Source organism: Chaetodon auriga (assembly GCF_051107435.1). Classification (NCBI taxonomy): domain Eukaryota; kingdom Metazoa; phylum Chordata; class Actinopteri; order Chaetodontiformes; family Chaetodontidae; genus Chaetodon; species Chaetodon auriga. The sequence goes on from NC_135088.1 coordinate 12,321,414, forward strand.
AGGTTCGGGAAGGCAGACGATCAAGTGGGCTGGAAGAGGAAGAATAGGAGCCACAGAGAGCCAGACCAGCCAAATTAGCACAGGATTAGATCTAATGGACAAAGCCTTTGACTCGTCAAACACAGGTGTAAGTCATTAACTTTAAAATGGGCGAGCCAGCAGGGTTCTGGCACTTTTAACGGCAGACATTCTGACTCGTCATTGCAGGAAAAGCACTAATAACATTCATGGTGATGCCATTCTATTCAAGTGTTTCCGTATGTCAGCATGTACTTCACCAGAGGGCTGGAGCTGCAACAACTGCACTGACTGCAGCCATGAAATGCCCGAAATGCTGACAAAAGGCCTGTTGTGCAGGCTTTTCTAGCTTGAACAAGTCAAGATGTCTGCCGTGAAAATCTTAAAATAGCTTTTTTCACAGAAAACATTAGGGATGTGCAGGAACGTTCACTCTCACACACTGTTGAATATAGTGGAGTCATCATTAGTGGTATTAGCGACACCTGTGCTGTGACCGTCGGTCCTTTTGTTGAACTTTGCATTGTCATTGGGTAGAGGTGGCTGCTTTGGTAATGAGGGAGAAGACTCACCCGGGGACTGAGGTTTGGGAGGAACCACCGCCAGCCTCTTTGGGGAGGACGGGAGAGAACGCGTGACCTCTGAACTCCGCTGAAACTCCTTCCTGCCGACTGTTAATCAACAAGGACACAACCAATCAGTGGGTGTTATTTGGCTTACTTTAATCAGAAAAGCACACATATGACATTTAGTTTTACATAACATCCTGTCAATCAGACTCCCTCATACACACACACTCAAACATCAAACCGACCACCCTTCCCAGTCGACTCTTCGCTCCTTCCTTTCCCTCTCTTCCATTCCTTTGCTGATTTTTCTCCTCTCCCAACTTTTTTCAATCTTTCTGTTACCCTTCTGCTTTCATCTCCAGCTATCTTCCCCCCCTGCTGCGCGGTATAACTATGTCCCACGGGGCTCTGGGTCAAAGAGAGGCAGAGCATACAGCGGGAGACGTGCCCATCACCTCACTGCTATCTGTGACATTACACACTTTGCAGCCAAGCGAGACAACAATCAGGCGCTCTTGTCGCGCAGTTGGCGAGGTGTGTGGGAGGAAAGAAAGTAGGATTTGAAACAATAATTGTGAGACGTGTTACCCAGCGAGCTCAGAATGGCGATGATAGTGAATAAGGAAGTAGGTTTCTGGAGGTTAGCGAGGAATTTGTTGTTGTGCAGCTGAGAGGAGAGAAGGAGAGGGGCCTTGAAAAGAAACTAATTGGACCTGTAATGGGAGAGAAGCCTCTGATCCTGAACAAATCCCCCAAATAACCCTGGAGAGATACTTCAGGTCTGCAGAGACAGTGTGTGTGCGGTTGTGTGTGTGTGTTCACTGTGCATGTGTTGGTGTGGTCATGCAAACGTGGCTCTCAGAGTGACTCATTACTGCCAAGTGAAGCCCCGACTCACACACATACACACGCGCACACGCTCCCACATCACTGTACTGTTACCAAGACTGTCTTAAACTGGGTTTTGAATTCAGAGTGTGCAATCGACTTTACACAAACACTTTCCCAAATGCTCTCACCAGGAGTTAGGTGAGAACATCAAAATAGATTTTGTCTCTGTGTGTTCAGTACAGAGGTAGCTGTGAGGTGTTTAGCCCAGCTGAACACACAGTGTGAAAGCAAAGGGAAACAAGTACAAAAGCCAAAAAATAAATGAATATGCATTCCAGCAACTCCCACAGTTACTGGGCTGCAGGAGAAAATTACAACTGAAAAAACAATATTTTCACTCGAAAGACATGTTAGCGGCTCTGTGAGGCTGTACAGGAGTCAGCATGCTAACATGTTTACAATGACAATGCTAACACGGTGATGTTCAAATCCTATTTTTTTTAACCTATGCAGCCACTTTTTCAGTCTATATTTGATGATGAAAATGATGCAATTGTGTGATTAGCAGTTAGCTTGAACACAATGTCCAAACGTGTGTGCACGTGTACGTGAGAGAGCCTCAGGTGAAAGCTTGTTGTGGGCTATCTCTGCACAGAAAGTCTTTGTCTGAAGCTCTCAGGGACTCAGCAGGACAGAGGTGTCTGTCGACTGATGAAGTGTGTGTGTGTGTGTCTGACTAAATGTGTGAGTGCTGGTATTGAGACAGACAGACAAAAGTCGACTATAGAGCGCAGATAAAAAAAGTGGTGTCTGCACATGACTTGCAGGTTGACAGGGACTCCTCAGGTATTTCTTCATCAATAATTTACAGCACATTTAAAATCAGCTCAGGGCAACAGAAAGACAGGGTGAGAGACATTTTCTCACAGCCGCTACGCTGTCTGCATACACAGACCTGGCTCGGGGCAAAAACTGATGGCAACAATATGACAATGATGTCTACATTGTTTCGCTGTCTATGATGCACTTTACTCAGGTCGTGGTGGTTTGGATGAACTCTTGTTTATTGTGTTCTGTGGAGAGGTGTGGGGCTGTGCGCTTCCTTTTTTGGCAGAGGCTGGGAGTGGTTCTCCAGGTGGCTGGGAGCTGGCTTCTGCTCAGCTGGGACTCATCATAATCAGCACAGTATAAAGACTGTGGACTGCTGAAGACTCGTCGCCAGATTGTTTTTGCTACTCAGTGGGATTGTTGGCAGGTTATCAGTGTTATCATCAAGTGTTAGCTTTTTCCAGCGTCTATCTCAGTGTTTCCTTTTCCTTTGTTTTGGATCAGCCTTGCTTCACCTGTGCTTCCATCTCCACATACCCGCTACACAAGCACTCACACCACCTGAGCGCTGTGCATTCCAGCGTGTCTTGGAACTGCTCACCACCTCATTACCTCGTGCCTCACCTGCTGTTCCCTGGACTTCCCAGCTACAAGTTGCCTGTGCACATTCAATAAATTCCTATTTGCCCTTACTCCCTGTCTGCATGTCTGCTATTGAGTCCTGCTCCTACCTGAAACATAACACAGGTTAGGATGTGCTCCTTTTTGAGATATCCTCTTAGGGCAGAGTTCTGTGTCTTTTATTCAATCAGCTACTGCAGAAGTTAAAAGACATGCAATAAGTGCGAGTGAGTGCAGTGTGATAGTACAGGGATTCTGGTGTTAATTGCCACATGTGGAAAAATATAACTGTGCATGAAAAGTGTCACTCCTGGCATGTTTCCTTGCAACGGATCACACAGGCACAATGAGCCAGGAGAGGATCTCAGTATTTTAATGTTTTCTAGGGCATGAGAAAATGCTGTCATGAACAGCGGTACACTGGAAGTACACTGGACAAAATGGCTGAAATGAACACTTGAAAGGCAGTTTCACTCTTGGATATCTCTAACACAGCTCAATAAATTCTGTAAGTGAAGTGAAGTGTTAAGTTAACAGCTTCAAGCATTTCCCAAAATGCCTTTCAACAATCCCTGAGAGCAGGGGGTTGCGCTTGTGCTTATGTGCTAAACTGTAAATGGAGGAAGAGAAAAGCTGAAAAACAAAAGTGGTGGAGTTGCATTGCGTTGTTCCAAAGAGAACACTGTATGCCTCTTCTCCCATGGATTTCTACATTTGAGTTTAGAACACAAATTACAGAAAATTCTCCAGCAAAAACTTCGACTGACCTCCGGGGGAGCTTCTTGGCTGAGCAGGCAGGTAGCGCCGGGGCAGGGCCGGGGTGGAGGGCGGCTGGAGGCTGTTGCTGCGACACGGTGCCCCTCTCTGGTGATCTGTGGACTGAGGGCAGGTGGTCACTCTGTGAAGAGGAGGCTCCTCGCTCACACTCAGACCTGGAATACACAGAAATGGATTTTGCACATAAGACTTTTATGCTTTTTAATTTATGGTAGATAGGATAGGATGCATCTTCAGAGTCCCCCCCCCCCCCCATGATTTGTCATATCTCAATTGCTTCTCTTCCCCTTTGTCAAATCACATATTGGTTTTTCTACAGTCTGATGTGTGATGGCTGAATTTAAGTTCACTGGGCTGAGAAATGGTTTGTAACCTCTCGGTTTTGCTGCCGCTGCTCTCAATCATGCTTTTGTTAACCTGGACACTTACTCTGCGCACACACACACACACACGCACACACACACGCACAGTCTGACACACATGTTTACACAGCGACACTTGAGCACATGCACGCACAAGCAAATACAATGCACACTCCCAGGGAAGCGCACTGAACATTGCTTATCCTGGCTTACAGTGCCGCTATAATCTGTCAAAAGACTAGTGGATAGTTTACACTCTCGCAATCACACACTCTCACACACTGCGTATATCCTGCTCATCTCATCCCCGATCAATAATGACAAATTGCCTGCAACTCTCCACCTTCTGCGAGTGACAAGCAGGGGATGAACAATCTAACATAAAGCTGCCTATAAGACGCCATGAGATGATGATTAAGCCATGCGGCACGGCTTTCATGTCTCCACATCCTCAGAGATGAGTACATTTGGAAAAACAAACAAACGAAAAACAGCTGCTGTCAAAATTTAGATGTCAAGAGTTTCTTTTGGTCTGCATTATCTAATGTGAGAGCCAAGTCCCTCCGGAGCTCAGTGTTAGAACAGTACACAGCAGGGTGCCTCATCTATTCAGAGGAGCATCTTTGCCGTCAGCGTGGTTTGTGTTGGTGACCGAAGTATTCCACCTCCCTGTGCACATACAACAAGTGCAGGAACACAAAGCACACACACACATACACTGAGCTGCTTATGAGCACACTCCTTCATTTCCTCTCTCTTACATTAGCAGCATTGTACAGCGTTGTTTTAAATAGTGTGTTAGGAAGTTGGCTTGACATTGACTCATTAGGTTGCTTACAAAGAGGATCTGTAAATTTATGGTTCATCCCTTTTTTAAAACATTTCTCTGAAATGTTTACAGGGTTTTTGGGGACCTGAGCTATGTGAAAGAGTTTTTTTTTTTTTTTTCTTGATTTTCCTCCCATTCACAAGTTCAAATTAGAGTCTTGCCCACGGACCCGTCAGCACGTGGACAGGGGGAGCCAGGGATCAAAACGCCATCCCTGTGATCAGTAGACCATCAGCTCCATCTCCTGAGCCACAGGAGGGTTTTGAAGATAGTAACTTTGAAAATGAAGATGTGCCAGAAGGAACTGGCAATGAGAATGAATAGATGCTGGTCCCGAGTGATCAACCACATATTTCAGAATAAGAAGTGGAGCAAGGCATGACAACGGCTGCTCAGAGGTCATAAGCTTTTTGGCAAAAACTAATTTGTAATGTAACCTCCTGTGTCAAATATCCCCCCAAAATGAGACCCAAAGTTCAGAAAAAACAACCATGGATTAAAGGGACACACAAGCAGAATTTGCTTTAGCTATTCCGAATATATAATGAACTGAAAGTGAATTTGCTCACATTTAAATGTCAGAAATGAAAAAATACATATATTTCTAATAAATATAAATGAAAACGCTTACATCGCACATAAGCCTGTCTATGGTTTCTTATCTACTACCGTGTACTAGTGATGCATGTTACCCTCTCAAAGCTGCATTCATCCTAGAGCTGAGTGAGGCTGTTTACAATATTTCCTCCTCATTAACCAGTCAAGGGCACGGGGCAGTGCGCCCAGGCCAGATATGATCTTGGACACTCTGCTCTGCAATTACTGTCAACATCCTTTGCGTGAGGACGTCCACAGGTTAGCCTTAAATATAAAAATCGCATTTGTAAACAAAAAATAAAAAGATTGTGTTTTGAAATTGAAAGAAGATCTTCGGCGTTAACCTCGAATGCTTTGACTGGTGCTCCATCTTTACGAGTTGACATGTATCAACTGGCTGGTTGATATGAACAGAAGTGTGCTCATTAGTCATAGGTCAAATATGTACGAACAAATTCCCAGAGCGCAGAGCCGAGACAGCGAGAGTGAATGATGAGGATGGGCAGTCAGAGACACAAGACTGAGGAATGCTGTGAATGATAAAAAGGAGAGTGGAATTCAGGGGCTTAGAGCTAGAGAGAAAAAGGGATGAATTTCATTAGCGGTAAAAGCTAGCTGATATGCATCACTGATTGGCAAAGTGCCAGCCGATGATGGATAACAGCGTGAGGAGGATAGGACGGAGGAGGAAGGAAGAGGCTGGCTGTATGGGATCAACATGAGGCAAACAAAAGAGCAATAAAAAGGATGGCGCTGCGATGGAGCCAGTGGCAAGCTTAGCGTGTTATGATGGTGGGTGAAAAATACCAAAGATATTAAAAGGGGACCGTGAGCAAGCAGACACAGCAGAGAACAAAGGACAGCAGGTTGTTCCAGCTCAGTGGGAGACCATTTTATTGGAGCACCTTGCACCTCATAGTTAAATGCCAGTGTAATAATGCTGACTCTTACATGTCAGTCCTGTACGCCAACCGAAGAGGAACAAGATACTGAAGCGTGCCCCGTGGGTTCTCAGAGGTTTCCCTTGCTGTATGTATGGAAAGAGTCAGCGTGGCCACACGCCACTTGCACGAGCACCAGTTTTAATTTGACTGTAAAATTTCCAGCTCGGAGGTGTTTCATTTCGCTGCATAAACCCTCCTGTGCTTGTCAGCCAAATCAGCACATTCGCATGCTGCAAAAGAAACTCTCCTGCTGTCCTGAAGGATTTGATCACGGTGTAGTCTGTCCAGGTTGATTACAGCACACGCCCAGGTGCAGCCTGCAGTGCTGACATGCCAAAGAAAAAGCTCTTATTCTTCAAAACACACAGTCCCTGGGAAATATGTGAATGCTTTAAATTGTATTGCAAGCTTAAAAAAACACCCCAGCAGCATCTGCTACAAATGGACTCATTGGGGTATGTAGGGGAGAGCTGATAAGCTGGGTGGTGGGTCTGATGGAGGGAAGGATCATTTATGTATTTGCTTACTAATTTATTCATAATTTTATGAGCATTTCTACAGTGGAAGTGGAAGAGGTACTCAGATCCTCTATTTCAGTAAAAGCAGCACTTCCATCATGTAAAAATACTCCATTACATGCAAGCACTTACTTTATGAACGTATATGTATAATTGATAGAGAAGCTAATCATACGTTTTGTAACTATAGCTGACAGATAAATGTAATTGCTAAATAAAAAGTATAATTCCCTCTGAAAGTATATCTTCTCTGAAATTGTGGAGAAGAAGTAGCATAAAAAAAATGATAAAGAAAAGTGCAAATACTGCAAAGAAGTGTTTAAGTTCAGTGCTTGAGTAGATTTACTGAGTTAATGCATTTGTGTATGTTTGTACTTTAGATGCTACGGTACCAAAGGCTAACCTGAATTGTGCCTGTTTGATTACACTGCACAGACAGATGTCAGCTTCATTCAGCATTGTTCAGTACAAAAGACACTGCGTGTAATTAAGCTTGAAGACTGTACTCATCAGAGTCTCTGATTGGTCCTGTTTATTAATCGCTGCTTCCTGTCAGCCGTTCGAAGCAGGTTTGAAATGTCACTCTTCATCCATCAGTCATAAAGCACAGAGAGCTTTTTTTCTCTATCAGTGGATGCACACATCATATTGTTTTGTTTTGTTTCATGCTGTCACAAGAGAAGCCTGGAACTCTGTCTCAGCATTCATCGCTTTGCTGAACATTTTGATAAACCGTTTCTCTAAGACATTTTGAGCTTTGAGTATTACACGTCACATAATTTAGATTCGTGGTCTTGAACTTAAAGATTTTCAGATGTTTGAAAAGAAACTCAAAAGACTCAAAAAAAAAAAAACTTCTGAGCAGCCTTCAAACTGTGCCTAACTTTGTGTTTCGAACAATCAGCTCCTCCTGGCAACAACAAGGTATGCAAATGGAAAGTGCGCAACTGTGCATCTGCAGCGATGTGTGTGAAAGTCAAGGTTAAAGCTGCATACATAAAGCACAAAGTAATGGCCCTGCAGAAACTAGACCTGGGTTGCAGACTGAGATAGATTAGATGATAACGCTGGAGCTGACAGCAGCATCCACAGGCCTCCTGTCCTCTGTCAGGACCCAGATGTCAGGAGATTAAAGGTCCAAGCAGAAGGACATGTGAAGTATTCCTCCTCCTCTGGCCAAAAGAAGAGCCTCTTGATCGGTAGATCAGCATTTACTGGAACTGTGGAATTGTGATGTTTTTGAATAAACCACAGATTTTTTAGGATTCATAATACAATCTCAAAAACATGCTCGGAGATAAAGATCTTCACTAGCTGATGATCCAGAAGTGTTGCCTGGAATCAACAGTCGAGTATCTCCAATAAAGAAAGGCTGACAGGAGAGGAACCAAAGTTCTGAAAGGATTAAGTGAGATCAGGAAAAGAATTTGGGATGCACAGTCAGTTGAAGTTCTGAACTGAAAAGGGGGGACAGGTCCAGACGGGCTGGGTTCAAACCCCGCTGACAGCTCGAATCATTCCCGCTGAAGTGTCCTTGAACACAGCACTCAGGGCCACTTTTACACAGAGTCGGCTCCGTGGAGGCTCCGCTCATTGCTGTGCCTTTCATTCACTTAGTTTAGTTCAGTTTCTTCAGCGGTGCTCCGCATTTGTCTGCTGTCAGCGAGGTTTCTGTAGGACCCTGCTGAATTAAATTTCCTTTTCCATCACAGTCGTTCTGAAGAACAGCAGAGACTTTTCACACAAACACGACCCTCGCCAACTGTGCGAAGGTCACTGCACAATCACCAAGGCTTTGGGCACAACATTAAGAAACAGTAAGAAAACCTCACCAGTGGATGCGAGGAAAAGAGAATAAATCAAACATTCAGAAGCTTGAATTTGGTGTTTTAAAGTCACAGGCTGAGTTCCAGTCCCATAAGTTGCTTAGAAGGTGGAAAAAATGAAAAACTAAAGATGGAATTATAACACAGCAAATAAAAGAAAAGCCACAGAGCACAGATATTCTCCTCATCGTGTCGTGTCTTGATAAAACGGTTCAGCTGAATCCCCATCTTGCATCATGTATTCCAAAATCGGAAAAAAAAACAAAAAACCACCCAGCCTTATTGATTAAGATCTCTCACTCAATTCTACCATGAAAAGGATATTTACAGAGGTTATTGGCTTGTTTCGATGGAGACAGCAGAGCATTAAACTGAAATAAAGCGGAACATAAATGGAAACTGTGAGAGATGATATGAAAGCTAAACGTCCACGGGATGAAAACGTTTTGTTGGAAAAACACCAGCGAGGGTGGAAAGCCTATACGTGCCGAGGAACAAGAAGTAATTTACTGGCAGCGGAGACAGAAATGACGGTCGCTCTGTCGGAGAGAGGATGAGGAAGATGCTGTCGTGTTAATTACAGGAGAAAACGAGATGACCGTGTCGCCCTTTTCAGCATAATGTAGAATCAAAAAGATCCTTTTTTTTCCATTTAGAATAATTCACTCTTACAAACACTAACACACACAACACCTGTGAGTACACACATCTCACAGTGAGTGACCTTTATCTGATTTTGACGCTCCTGTTTTCACATTCCCAGCGTTTTTGTCAGTCTGGACCATCAGTTAAGCTCATAAACAGTGATTAACATGGCGCTGGATAAAATACGCTGGGAGTTATCAGTTAATGAACAGGCCCATTGAGCCCGTCCTCACACTGCTGCTCCAGTAAGCCTCTGCCATGTTAGTTTTCCTCTCCTCAGCCGCAGAATGGCAGCCATATCTAATTGGCCCATCTAATTTGCTGCTCTACTAGTGTGCGTTTGTGAATATCTGTGTGCGCACATGCACCATAGAAACCATCTGTTCACGGCGAGCTAGCATGAGTCACAGACGAGATCTGAGCCATGGCATCTGGGGTATGGCATCCACTCTCCTCCCCACGCCAATTCCTCCATGCTTCTCTCTTTCCGCTTTTTTTTTCTCTCTCTCTCTTTCACATCCTCCCTCTCCCCTCTGCTCATTTTGACTCATTGAATTTCGCTTTTATCACTGCATCTCCCCTCCGCTCTTCATCTCCCATCAGCTGTCTGCTCGCTTTTCCCTTTCGTCCGTTCGATTTCTGCCATTATTTCATTATCACCTAAAGAGAAGACGGATAGAGGTGATAGCGCTCTAATAACACGAAGTTTGTTTTGGCGATTGAGTTTCCATCGCTGAGTCAGCGTGGCTCAAAGGCACAGGCTTCATCAGAAATCCTTCCGCTGCAGCCTCCTATCAGCTATCTAATGGAGCCTGTCAATCACAGTGGAATTAACACCGTATCCTCGCCGTTTCTTCCATGCACGGATGCTCTCTGTGCAAAGCACACACTCACACACACACACACACACACACATCCCTGGAAGACCTTAAGGGTGTCAGCGACTGGGCAAAAGGGAGGATTGGGTTAATGGCTAATCAATGTCATATAGAGTAACCTATAACCCCCCCAGATGCTAGACAAACACACACGCTCACTTGTATGGACACTAATATGCAAACATACAGTGGGAATTGATCAGCCATACCAGTTTAGCTCAGTGTCACCTTGGTTACCTCAGTGTGAGAGTGTGTGAGTAATTGTGTTTCCATTTAAGTCCTCCAGTTACAGCGTATCTGGAAGGTGAGAAGTTTTTCCTTCGCTGATGTAAAATACTCCAGCCATATAGTTTTAGCTTTATTCAACCAGCTTTTAGTTTGAGATATAAAGTACATCTCTAAAATCATTTCCAGCTCCGTCCTAATAAAATGCTGTTGAATGGAATTTCATTTGTGGTCTTCCCAGCATCGAAAATCAACGAAGGAAGCTGCCAACAGTTTTAATTGGAAGCACTTTCGACCAGAGAAATATTATCATGAGTAAAACTATTGTTTCTGGGACACGATTATGCTGTTGAATTTTTTAAATGTAATTTTTCAGCGCTGTGAGCACCACGAACAAAATTCCATTTAACGCCATGTTAGGGTGCAGGCAGAGATCTCAGCGACTGATTTTGATTATTTGCATTGGCTTATAAGGAATGAGTGAAAAATGTGTTTTATGTGTGTGTAATTTGGGTGTCCTGATGAATTCTAACATCGTGATTGACCCGATGCCTGTGTAAATCAGAGCATAGTCTCCCCAGCCATGCATCCATTCGCCTCCCCGCTCCTCTCACACACACACTTACACACATGTGCACATTGATTACACCAGGCTGACGAGCTATGACAGGAATTTAAACTCCAGGGAAACTTCCTCTAGCCCACTCCACTAGCAATCCTTTCCTCCACATCGCTCCGTTCCTTAACGATTTCTCGTATCTGTATCATCCAGAGCCCTAATGGAGTCCGCTTTTCCTGCTGATCAATGGGGAAAACGAGCAACTGAGCCTGGCTTTTCTTCTCTCTGTTACAGAAGGAGGTACTGGGTTGCTGCGGCTCCCCCGACATCCCTGGCAAAAAGACGTGTGAGAACTCATCTGTCAATCTGGCTGCTCTTTGATCTTAGTTGGAACGCAGTGAGAGGGGGCAAAGATCCCCGGCTGGTAGAGGAAAATCACGAATCGCAAACAATCGCCACATGCACACGTCCTGTACTGACGTACACTCACCAGCACAAATAAGCACGGGCCAAACAGAGATGGAGGTTTTGGAAATTAGAGACTGACGATTGTTTATCAGCTCTCATTACTGCTACTCAACTTTTCTGTCCTTTTTCTGCTCTGGGATTTCATCATCATCAGTCTACAAGTGGTTTTCACTCAGAAACACACACTCAAAATATTTCACTTTCTGCCTCGGGCTACATGAGGATTTCAAAATGTGATTTTTTGGAGATAAATTGACAATATCTAAAATTGAAATGAGGGAAGGATTTAACTTTGAATGAAATGTTATCCCTATCCCTATTTATGCAGCTTTTCTATAGTGCCCCTAGGAAAAAAAAAAAAAGAGTTTGAGGTTTGGGCTCTAACTGTATTAATTTTTGAGACCTGGCCTGTTGGAGGGATTAAGCTGAATGGTCAAATTCATGATGATTGAATCCAAGTTCAGAAACGATAAGAACATAAAAAGTTTGCAATAAAAAAAGAAAAAAAAAAAAACTTTCCCAAAGCAATTTTCCCAAAGAAAGGTTCGACAAAAAGGCATCAGACAACCCTCTGATTACAGCTCAACAAGTGCTCACACACTGAGAGACCGAGAGGGAGAGGTGTCTACAGTCAAGCCCACTTCAGTCTGCAAAGTTCAGATAGAGCGGTGAGTTCAAATGCCTCGCAGCTAAAGGTCACAAGCAACACACAGAGTCAAAGTGGAAGTAAATGTTTCTGCAACCCCCCTCCTGCCTCTCTTACTGTTACACACACACACACACACACACACACACACAGAAATGAACATCAAAGGCCCTTAATCTTTTGCCTCTCATGTCTATCATCCTTGATTCCATTTTGGTCTCACTGTGCTCGGAGTTCAACAGCGGGAGGAGGAACATTCTGCTGCAGGCAGCGCTTTTAAAACTTCTAGTCTTTTGCGTTTTGCTGGCAGGTGTTCCTGTGCTGTGTGAGCGTGTGTGTGTGTGTGTGTGTGTGTGTGTGTGTGTGTGTGTGTTTGTGAGTGTTAGCAGGTGTAATATATAGCGGTCAAAATGCCTATGACAGACTGCTGGAGCAAACCTGCACATTGATATTGGCAGCTGCTTAAATAGACAATATGCTAAACTATGCTAAGCAAGAAGTCAGTTACATTGTGTATATTTATCTCACAGGATACACCTATTACAGTTAAGAGTCACATCAAGTCTGATGCGTATTAGTATAAACTTGTGATCTTTAGGTACTTTTCTGTTGAATCTCACTTCATTGATGCTTGATATGGATACCAGCAGTAATTTCTTTGGAAAAATACAATACAAATGAAGCTATTATCCGGAGGAAAGGGATGGGTGAGTTCAATACTGTTGATTATGTTGCATTTGTCTCTGACAGCAAGCCAACACAGAAATAGAAAAATCAAAATATACAGCTGCGGGCAGCAGTTGGTGCCATACAAGCACCCAAGTGTCATGGAAACTGTACTTTCTTCTATGTTCTTATCCAAACATGGAGAAACAATTGATGAAAACAATGATAAAATCAATGTGTCAGCATGCGTGAAACAGAAATGACAAGCTTTTCAAAAATTCAAACCTCCACATTAATGTCTTTCTTTATGTCTTTTTTTTTTTTAAACACCCCATGGAGTTCTCCCTGTTCCACAGTGGCTGTAAAGGTGCCCTCCCCACATGACTGCACAGTTTGTGTTCATTTTCAACCAATAGGAGAGAGGAAAGGGGGATGAAAAAAGTATGAATACAACAGCAGGGGGGGGGGCAAGGGATAGGAGCAATGACATAACAGGGGGGCCTGACGTGCGTGAGAGTGGAGGTGCTTACGTCAACTGTAACTGGGAGAGGAAGAACAAGCATTCCTTATGTAGGTCACATTAAAAACACATGCAAGCTACCACAAATTCAGCCAACTAACCGACCAGCCTGCCAAGCAGCATTGAAATCACGGCCGTAAGTACACCTCCAGTTCTCCAAGACTGTGAAAATGAGAAAGTATCCACACTGCACAGTTATCTCTGCTGATACTGACTGAATCTGCAGCACAGACCGAGTTAAGAGCCTGTTAAATTACTGATGAGTCTGAGGAGTGACATCATGCGCTGTTGTTTTTACATACATTCAGGAAAAAAAACAGCTGAGCTGTCAAACGCCTTGTTAAGCATCTGAATTAATGAATTATCACTTTTGCATTGAATTTCATATTATATTTTCTTCTTTTCTTAAGTCCCAACTAAGAATCATCTTGCTTTCTTGTCTGTAATATCACATCAGTTGTGCATAATCACCCTTTACTCATCAATCTTAGGAATCATCCATGAGCAAACTCAGCAGTTTGTCACAGTGTCACCATGTTCTGACCTGCAGTCTTAATGACAATAAATGAACGAACTACTATTGGGGCCCCTTTTTGGGTCAATCATATGTGACACATGCACAAACAAATGAATGTTTGAACACACAGTGAAACCTGAATGTATCATAATACAATTAGACACTTGTACTGGCTGTGTCTGCTGCCAGAAACATCCCTTCCACAGTGTCTTTGTGTGATATAGAAAATGTGCTTCTCGAAGCGCCGGCTCCGCAGTTCAACCTGCAGCTCGTTTATGAAAATACAGAGTGAAGAGTAAATTGTAAGCGGGGTGGAGCTCGGGAAGAGAAAGCAAACTGCAACATAATGAATGTGGGAGGGGGCTGTTTATGCAAACCACATTCATGAGGGGGATACAGCAATAAAGACAGTATGGTGATGGTAATAGTGTACTCATGATGCAGTGATAAACGAGGTGTTTGTGAAAGGCTCACTGGGCTTAACAAATAGATAAAAGTGCATTGCAACCAAGACAGACACATGCTTGAGAAACTGAATACACAGTAAGAGTTGAAGCTTGGAACTTGTAGATTTGCATTGAGTGGACTCACGGTGAGCTGTCCTGCAGGGGTCACTCTGTGTGCTGTCTGCAGAGTGGGCCGAGGAGACGGAGGACACACTGGAGCTCCTGACGAAGCCAAAGGCTGCCAGGCGGCCCGCGGGTAGACGGGTGGAGCTGAAGCCCGGGGGACGCAGGCCTGACTGGCTTGCTTTGGGAAGCAGAGACCTGGAGGCCGCGGCCTGGGGCTGGGCTGCTGCTGTGGCTGGAGGAGGAGCGGGAGCATGATGGGTGAAGACCTGGTCGTCTGTTAGAAGATGGAGAATTGTTTTTTGATGTATTATTAGACAACACTGAGTGAACAGAAAGCTTCTCAACAGGTATCGTATACTGTAAACATTGTGCATCCTCAGCTGAACTGATGTTATTATGACAGAAAATATAGGCAGCAGCCAGACAGTATACAGAGAGTGATTAACAAACTCATCATTCCCTGCATTTCAACTTATGCTGCAGCATATGGTGCTGAACAGAGAGCATAGCGACAATAGGGAATAAAATTTTGTGTGCATGCGTGTGTGTTTGTGTTTGACTGGCTACTGTAAACTCATTAACAACCACTCACATACCAACAAAATGCAGGGAATTCAGCATAGCTGTGATGTTTATTTCCCCTGTGAATCATTTATCCAGCCGTGTTGACTAAGCTCTCAGTGGGCAACAGGAAGTTTCCTGTGTTATGACTCTGGCTGCTACAGCAAGCAAATATAATAACTATACACACAACAACCTGCTAACAGCTGCTTTTGGCTCTGGCCGTGCTTGCAGACTGGGCTGGTGGCCAGCAATTTCTCTAATGCTGCCACAGTTATGATCAATACGACACCCACAATTTAGATCTTTAGATATATCTCTCCAATACATACACCATGTTTGCCTGCGTTTAATAGTTCATTACATGATCAGTAATTCCTTATTATTTATGTACTAAAGGTTAGTGAACAGTGTATTAAAAGAGAAGAAAATGAAGAGGAGAGAAGACATCTTTACAGAAGAAGAAGAAGAAGAAGAAAAGACAGGAAATCAATGAGAAAGGGAGGATAAAAAAGTAATCATAGCTCAATTGTGGTTGCTATTGTCAGTGAGCAATGGGGAGAAATCCTCCCTCTTGGTAATCTATGGTTTCCAAAAGCAAAACAGATGAAATGTGCAGGCATGAACAACCAAGGCTGCGCACACACAGTGGGCAGTGGGTAAATCCCCAGGCCTCGGAGAGAAGACCCATCTTGGCTGCCCCAGCCAGCAGCGCAGAAGACGAGTATTATCCCCTGCTGGCTGCAGAGATAAGGTGGGCAGCCCTCCTTTCCTCTCCATTTGGCACAGCGGTGTGCTCCAGCGCAAGCTACAGGGTAAGCAGCACATCAGCACTAGACAAAACTCCAAGACGAAGAATACCAGATGAGAAACAAAGTGGGACAGAAAGAGGGAGAAAAGTGGAGCTCCCCTCCAGCAACATCGGTGCTGCTGTTCACACTCAT
Organism: Chaetodon auriga; assembly: GCF_051107435.1. Classification (NCBI taxonomy): domain Eukaryota; kingdom Metazoa; phylum Chordata; class Actinopteri; order Chaetodontiformes; family Chaetodontidae; genus Chaetodon; species Chaetodon auriga. Next base: position 12,337,335 of record NC_135088.1, read on the forward strand.
CACTTATCCTCCTTCCTCAATATCTGCCTGTGCGCCATGCGGCCTGTTTATTAGATTGCAGCTCGCTGCTCTTGAGTGAGAAGGTCAGGTTCATTAAAGATAAATGTCCTCATTTCCCTCCTGTGCCCCACTCCATTCATCCCCTCTGAGAGGAGGCGGGGGGAGTGAGCCTGACAAACATCCACTTTAGCCTGGGTATCACAGCCCTATGCTCCCGCTAAATGAAAACACACATTATTCATGAGCATCTACAGAGGAATCAGGAGGTGATGAAATTATTAATATGACTTTGACTGTCCTTGTGTGTTTGTATTAGTCACACAATAACTTATTTTAGTCTCTTTCTTCTGCATTTCTCCTACATTTGTCATTTCCTTGTTCCACAAATTGCACCTGTAAAATACCCTCCATCTGATAAAGTAGCCTATCAAAACAGCACTGAAATTCACGAAGGTGCACATTTAAAAATGCTTCATAAGTCATAAAACCCTGTGTGTTTTCCTGGACTTGCAGTTTTCTCCCTTCAGCCATTCCAAAGATTTGAATAAAAGCATTTATTTTGCCCGTGGGTCAGAAGCACCACTTTTCAGTTTCTCAACAACCCCTGAGAAATGAAAACATCTTGAAAACATCCATTGGCTCTCACTGAAAAAAGAGCATCCTTACTTGAGATGAATTATGCAAACTGGGCTCCGAAAACTCAGCAAGACAGGCGGCTGGGATGAGCACTATAATGACCAACCAATTTTAATTACAGCCCAAGGTGTGTTCAGACAACCTGCATGGATTTCCTCCACAAACTATTAAATTGCATGTTATTAAATATTATACTTGAGTGCATTGCAATCTCTGCTGGAGTACTCAAGCAAAGCTTTACTGCTCTCAAGAAGGCAGGACGAGAGACTGAATATGCAGAAATCACAGCAGCTTCAGCACAGACGTCCTGTCCTATAAGTGGATCATCCTCATTAACATGACAATACCAGAGTTTAAAACCTACACAGTAATTATGTGAGAAGTTGGAGTACTTTGACTGTTTCACAATAGCTATACAGCATAATTACTATAATATGTGTGTATGGAAGATGGAGAGATTTTCCCTTCACAGGTACCTTAAATATTACCTTAAAAACCACTATTTGGCACACTGTTATGCCTCAGACTTTTCCAAATGAGAACAACAACAATTTAAAAAACAGAAATCCTGTAATTACATAGCCTGCATACACAAGGCCAGACATTGATTTGCACAACTTTGACCAATGCTGCATATACAGTACATATTTTAGCTGTTCTTTATCCATGCAGTGTGTGTAGAGCAGGGTACAGCAGGGATGAGAGATGATTCCAGCAGGAAAATACTGACGTTACTTAAGAGTTAATTGCTTTGCACTTCAAAGTCTGTAGTTCCCAGAGGGCCAGGCAGCAGTGAGACACCATACATATGTATTAATAGGGATTATGATGAGGAAGCCTGGCACATCATAACACTATGCTGATCAATCAGGTCTGTGCAGTTCTGGGTATCTGTGAGTGTACACATGCACGTGTACAGTATGTCTCTGTGTGTTTTCCTGACTGTGTGTCCGGGTTATCGCGCTCAGGGAGAGAGCAGATCAAACATGCATGGAAGTGATAAATGGCACGGCCTTCCAGCAGTGTGCAGGGTGGTGAGCAAATTTCATACTTCAATATTCCAGCGACAGTCGAGCTGTAATGTAAGTCTGACTTCAGCAGTCAGAGGTGGTATCTGAATTATCTGAATTAGAAATTCACTGTGTGGGGGCACAAAGTCTGAGCAAGCTTTTATTTATTTATTTTGTTTTGTAGATGGCTGCCTCCTGGAGCAGGAAAAGTCCCCTCAGAGTATTTCTTAAAGCCCTCCAATCAGATCAGCCAAAATTAATCTCAGAGAACGCATTTTAATGAGCTGCCTTCATCTCACGCCAATTTGAGGGGGGAACAGTCCCACCACTGCTTCCTGCTGCAGAGGAGAAGAAAGATAAGGTAGCTCTCTAGCGTGTCAAATTTTGGGTTGCTGAAATAAAAATCAGACACGTACAGTAGCTGAAAGGAGGCCATCTCCATCTGGGATTCGAGCTGTTCTCTGTGAAATGTTTTACTTACCTGTGTTATCTTGGCTTTTCTGACTGGTTGCTGGGCTGACAGGTTGGACTGGCTGGCTGAAGACCAGCGTTGACCTCTGAGCTTGACCTGGTCCTCTGCCCTTGGCTGAGCCTGTGGCGGTTCTGGTGACAGCTCCCAGGCCCAGACGCAGACCTCTGCCAGAGCGCAGGAGGCTGCCGCTCCCTCCGGCCTGAGTGGCCGTGCGGGCCTGCAGGGCGTCCTCGGCAGGATTCCCTTTAAAACTGGCCGATCTTCCCACCTAGAGATCAAAATGATGAAATGAACTTAGTGAAATACTGACATAGTCCCATGCCACATTACAGCAGAGGTTAATTTCCTTTTTCCAGAGAAAATCCAATACTTCTGTCCTCTAGTCACCCTATAATTTACCCTGGGACACCAATTGAAAAGAATTAGGTATATATGTATTAGAATATTAGGTATTTCAAGAGAAGGGGCAAAGTTAATTTGAATGAGTGGTACACAAACTGTAACTTTGTTACTTTCTCATACATGCATGTGTCTGGTATGACCATAAATTCGCCTTGAAGCCCTTGCAGATGTAATTACTGTCTGTAAAGTAAAGTCCATGAGCATCCACTGGTATTTTCTGCTGCCGTTCGCTCACATGCTAATGTGTTTAGCAGCTGACTGTCATGACATGTTTAATGTTATATATTTTTCCTGTGACATCGTGAACATACTGAGCAACAAAACATTTCACCCTGTAATCTAATTAACCATCGGCATAATCATGTATTACATCTGTCATTATACCCAAAAAGGCTACATTCTCTTTGTTATCAGACATTCTGTATTTTAGACTGTGATGAGGCTGATCATGTGCAATAGCTAGCAATTTCTACAACTATCTTGGCTGCCTGACTGCAGTGTGCCCACAGATCTGATTTCAGCTGTGAGTAGAAGAAATAAACAGTCTGATGAAACGTGGATCACAGCATATCTGATACTATTGCCTCTGCAAGAAAATGTAACACAGACCTGCAGGGGAACTGACATCTAGAAATTTGACCTGTTTAACATCTGCAGCGTAATTCAAGAGTAAGTGCTGTCTCTCAACGGCGTTACCCTGTGTGCTGGACAAAATGCTAATGTACTGTACATGCGGTGACATACAAAGCATTGAGAATCATCTTGTCCCTGTGGGCTTTGTACTTCAAAATGCATTAAGTATTTATTTCCACATGCTGGTATTTGACGCTGTATGAATATGAATGCCAAATGAAGCTATTTAATCAGAATCAATAAGGAATGATTTTAAAGCGATAATGAGCAGCTCTTGTGAGAGTGGGAGAGAAGAGCTGTGATCAATTATACATGGTTTACTGTGGGATAGAAATTATGGACAGCAGCTCGCGAAACCGATATGCAGAGTCAACTAATTTAACAGAAGGGGTTTGTCTTTGTACTTAATGCATATGGTGGCGTACTGTATGTCATAAAGTAGTTCTCTCCTGCTAATTGATATGGGAACCATTATAATTAAATGCTATTTTTGTCCTTCACTGTTTGTGTGAATGTGTTGTGGTAGTGGTAGTGGAACAAAAACCTTGAAATCAGTTACTTATAATAAAGACTGCATATAGCACCCACCTCTGACGGTGGCCCGTAGAAGTTGTCTGCTTTGCTGCCCAGTTTTGGGGGTGCCGTGTGGCTGTGTGTGTGTGCAGGAGGGACAGTGTGTGTGTGTCCAGGGGGCCTGATAGTCCTGTTCAGCATTCCTGATGGGAAGACGTTTGTCTGCATCTCTTGGCGGTATTTGTCATAAAGCAGATTGGAGGCACTGAGTACTGGGGCTCCTCTGGTTTCTGCATCAGGCTTGGAGGGGTCTTTAGGGGGGTCTTTGAAGGAGGTGGCTGTTTCGCCGTGTGTGTATGCTGAGAGTCGTGATGGTAGAGAGGATACCTGATAAGGTCCGTCAGAAGCCTGAGGCTTAAACTGAGGGTTCTTTCGGACATAGGTAATGATTTTGGGCCGAACTCCTTTAGGTTTAAGTTTAGGTGATGGGGAGCTCTCTTTGGGGCTGGCGTTGTGGTTAGAGCTCTGCTGGTTGTTAAGAGGCGCTTTGGGGATTCCACTTGTGCTTATATTGGTTTTGACTGGTGCTCTCATGCAACTGTTGCTATAGCCCTGAGCTGATGTTGTTACAGCAGGGTTGCATCCTGACGGGATGTGTCTAATCACCCCAGAGACACTCCTGGAAACGAGGTACATGGAGGGTTGCCTGCGTGGTGAACCCTGGGGTGTCCTGAGAGGGGAGTGGGGAGGGGTAGATGACCTGGAATCAACCCCCGTCCTGTTGGGACTGGAGCAATTCCTTCTGTATGTGAGCTGCGTCTGGGGTCTCTTCTCTAAAGTGGAAGGATTGGAAGGACTTGAATTACGCCATGCAGCTGTAGCGGGCTGTTTTTCTGCAGGTGGAGCCTCCCTTGGGGCTGCCTGGTTGGGCTGTCTGGGCTGTGAGAATCCAGATGCTTTGTACAGGGGGGAGAAATCTGATGGCTCTCGTAAAGACGATTTTGTAAACTTTCTGTTTGACCCATTGCTGTGTGAATCCGGAGAGGGGTCGCTTGAGAAAGGTTGCCCTGTCTCAGCTTGGTGAGCATTGGGCTCTACCAAACTCGGTGATCTTCCCATCTCTGTCTGACAGAGGGGTCTGACAAGCTGTTGCCGTCGAGGCGGCATCACCCTCTCCTCAAATCCCGCCTTCCTCCTTTGGCCCAGCCCCCCATCAGAAGACAAGCCATTTCTATGTTGACTTCCATCCTCCTGTCTCTGATCCTGGCTGTAGTATTGAGGACGGCCATGTTTCTCTTGAGGATGCAATGGTGGGGAGTTCTGGTTGGCATCTACAGGGGCTGCCCTTCTTCTGGTCTGGGCTGAGGTAGTGTTGTTTGTATTGGGATATGGGTTGGTCTTGGAGTTGGACAGAGAGATGAGAGACGACGCTTCTCCACTACTATCCAGCACACTTGACAGGCTCCCGCTGAGGCAAACGGCTGACAGACTGGACACGAACACATTTGTCTCCGACTTGGACTCCTTCAGACCTCCCTTTCGTCTCTCCCTGTCTCCTGCCCTACCTGACCTGGTGTCCCTTTTCTCTATTGAGCCTGTCACACATGTGTCTAGCTCTTCAGTGCTATGACAGGCAATCCTTTTCTGCACCTCTTTACCCCGCTGTATTCTACCCTCCACTTTGTTGCTGTCGTTGTCATTCCTCCTCACTCCGATAGAAGCAGAACTGGCAGTTGAGCTTGAGGATATGGACATGGCAGCCTCATCTTTTCCGTCTCTCATACTACCTCCATCATCTTCCTCTTCATTGTCCTCCTCCTGATCCCTGTTTCCCAAAAACGTATGTATCTCCTGACAATCAAACTCTCTGAGATCAGGCTCCATGCATTGCTGTTCAGAACCCCAGATCACTAACTTGTCCGGAGATTCACTCTGAGAGACCAAAGGAGGAATCGAGCCTGTGCTGAATCCTGCATCCTCTATAAGCCCTCTTCCTTCGTGATCGCCGATCGAGGACAATCGATTGGCATTATCATCCCCAGTTTGGGGGAACTGCATTTGGGTTTTGTTACCAATCTTTTCTCCTCTGTCAACATTGGCCCTCAGTCCCTGGTAACCAGTTGGGATGCTCATGACGGACCGATTCTGTTGGCGCGCTCAAAGACACCTGCAGGGTGCTGAGGCCATCTATGGACTTACAAATGTTTCTTTCCTCCCTATCTCTCCTCTTCAGGGTCTGTGTGATGATGGCCCTTCAGTTGATTATTCCAGGGACGAAATGTCATCTCATGAAATCTTTTTCACTTCAACTCGCCACTTATCTTGTGTTTACTGTGAGTTAACAACGTTGTCTTTGATGGCTCTTCAGAAAGAGGGAGGTCTGTTCAACCTGAAAGCAAAGACAACAAAGGGAACTGTAAGAAAGGGCAACAAGTATGGCTGAAATGCAGGCACTTTCACAGAAGCTATTCTGTTCTTCCCCACAGAGCCACTTAAGGTGTTCTATATTTAGTCTGGTCTGGGTAGCTGCAATTTCAGAAATCAACTGTGCGTAGCCCACAGGCTTGAGCTCTTTATTTGTGTGACTCATATCAATGGATGGTCATTTCAAACTAAACACAACAGGCTGCCAATGGGACAGAAAGACCCTGGAGGCATAAGAGGATGTGTCTCAGAACTACCTTGTTTCTATTCTAAAGGCTTTTGTATTTTTTATTATCATCTGCTGATACAAAACATTATACATTAAATTGTGCTCCTTGAGTGTAAAATCTAATGTGGCTAAATACACAAAGAGCATTATGCTCATATTGTAACCAGCAAGAGTAGCGCATCATTAATAGTAAGAATGATCAAATAATGATGGGTGCTCACTGGAGGGCAGAAAGAAAAGAGACAAGTGGAGAGAGAAGAGGGGGATAGCTGAGGCTACAGACTGTTTGTATGTAAGTGAAGGAATCACCCTGGGGATTGCTGATGAAGACAGGAAGGAGGAAGAGAGGGAAGGGTGCAGCCTGTTTTGTAATGAGCTTTTTTCCTCAAGAGACATTGAAAAATAGAAGGCAGAGGATACTGGGAAAACTTCAGCAATAAAAATATGTTCCATTTCGGTTTTATAAAAAATAAAACACACGCTAAAATTATGTTGTAACAGGTGAGGAGTAGAAACACCAGCTCAGGAGGGATAAATCCATTTTGTAGGTCTGATCACTACAGGAGGGTTAACACTCTTCTCTCAACATGCCTTCTCTAACATGCCATATGGCTGATTTAGCCAATGCCACGATTCGATCGCACACAACAGCAGCGCATCCTGCCTTATTTAAAATCAGTATTCTGCAGGGTGGACAGAAAACTGAGATTCAGATCGCTGCGTCGTCATGAGTAGACTCCATTTCAAAGTAACCAACTGTATGTGCTGCCACTGAGACATGTAGAGTCAGTAGATGAGCAGATGGCAGGGAGGGCAAATGTCTGAGAGCTTTTGTCACACCGTGTCAAAGCAGGACAGTTTTATCAGAGTATGAAAAGAGAAAAAAACCCAAACCAATAAACAAGCACACAAGAGAAAAGGATACTGACTCTGACAACATGAAATGACTCTGTTATGTTTTCGCTCTCGGAGGAAAGACTTCCGGGTGTCTCTTTACATTTCAATCTCTCCATAATTATGCAAGAGCTGTTTGAGGAATTCTCCTTCTGCCTTGAACCAGAAGCATAAAAACGACAGAATATTTATGGACTCAGTTGCGTTTGAGGATCTTTTGTTTACCTGTTTGTCAAACGCAAACCTTTTTCTTACATTGCACACAGAATTTGCATACAGTGAAGGTATATTCCAATCAGGTAAATGTTGCGTGCAGTCACCTGTCTGTGCAGGCAGTGATTATTGGATATTTAGACCGAGATGGTCTTTGTGTTGTCAAATATGTGTCTTCAAACCATCACACTAAATGTATGAGTGGGTTCCAAGGTTCAGATATAACTCCCACCCTCTAATTATATGTGTGGCGGGGGAGTCTGTTCTCATTAGCAGGTGCCTTCTCCATGTGTCCTGTGGCAGCAACATCAGTGAACAGAGTGAACTGCTAAGACGGCGGCTCTCACTGCCTTTGGCACATGCGATGCTGCTCCAATCGGGAGTAGAGCTACATTTTGTCCAAATGCACTGGGAGGGGAAACATTCAAGGATATGATTTGTATTCCTGAAGGCCGTCGGCTTAAAAGCTATTCGGGGATATTATCATATTTTCCTGAAGAGTGTGTTCAAAGAATATTTGACAGAACTTTTGGGGACTTGGTGAGTTGAATAAGGTTAAAAAAAGGTTGTTTTACTAGAGGATTCTGAAACCTTCATAACCAAATATCAAACTTTTAACACTCTGAAATGCATCTTCGCTTGCCATCAGATATTGATGGAAGATATTTGTCAAAATAAGCATTTCTTTACTGGCAATATCTGCTTGAGATGCAACAAACAACATGTAGGATAATTCACTCCGTTGTCTGTACTCTGCCTCTGTGCATACTGCTAATATTTACCCTTAGCTGGTGCACACAATCAAATAATTAGCTAATTATAAAACAGACACAGACAAAACTCAAAGAGGCAGGGAAAGAGAGGAATGGGAGGGAGAGAATGAGACAGAGAGTTGTATTAGAGAGTGGGTGGCACATCGATTAGAGCACTGATGTAGCACAGGAGGTTGTGCTGATGACAGCAGTCTTGGGCCGCTGAGTGCTATAAGCTTGGTCACAGTGGCTGAACCAGAATAAGCTGCACATCACCTCACAGCGAGGCAGACAAAACCAATCTGGGAAAACCCTAAACACAGTGAGACAGAGAACAAAAGAGCCTGTCTGACTATGTGAACGAAAGGGCCTGTGGTGATGATAAAGAGCATAAGAAATTAGGTGTATCTTGGGATTCTTCAGGAGACGCGTTTGAGGAAAAAAAACTTGACAGGTTCTCCCTGCTGTCGCATTGCCTTATGTTGGTGACATACCTAGTCAGATGCTAAAAGCACAGAGGATCACATGGGAGTGAGTGGATGAACTAGTGATGGTGAGGGGCTGATTTGATGTGTCCTTTGACTGGAATATGAATTATGAAAGTGTACCAAATATCTTTGATCATCAAGTCTCATCTCTCTGCGTTGGAAACACTGCACAAAAAAATAATAAAAAAAAAGACAGTGAGTACCATGTTTGACTTCACAAGTTGTGTATGCACTGTTGCTAATGGCGTACAATAGTACATTATTTCTGTACCAGTTACCCATGATGAACAGGTAAGATAAATTAACCTGGTGGTGATCTGTTAGGTTCTTTCAGAATTAAAGTATTTAAAAGTGGCACTGATTTGGACTTTTTGATGGAATACCAGAGAGTACAAGACTAATATTATTCTTGCATGTATGCACATTGAGGTGATCTGGGGTGGAATGTATAATGAAGACAGGCTTTGTTTCACCCTGATGGTGAGACCTACTAGTTGAGGTAGCTACTCAGTATGAGCTCCTCTGGGAAAACAGCAGGAGGCAAATCTAAGGAAAAATTGAACAGTCCTACTTCGGTTGTCATGGCAATGCCATATCCCTGGGAATTGCAGAATGCGTGTCCTGACCCATGCGCCTTCCATCAGGGGAAAAGGTCAGCGTTAGAAAGAGGCGGGCTGTTCTGAAGGTTAGCTTTATGCTTCTACACTAACAGCTCATGCATACATTCTGCTGTGCAATGCTTTCACATGTGAACTCACACCTATGCATAGATTGCAGCCACATGAGCACATAGTACACACAAAATACACACAGTCGCTGTGTGAAAGCCAGGGTTTTTTTTCCCAGACGAGGTATATAATGATCATGCAGGAGCAATCATATCCCTGCAAGTGGGTAGATAGACGCGTCGCTGAAGTGATGAGAGCGTGGAGGCAGGATGAGACGATATCTCAGCAGTGATCAAATTCAGCCAAGGACTGGAATTTGTAGTTTTCACTGGGCTCCTAACCTGTCAAGTGCTGCATTTAACCACAGAAAACTCTTCTCAGAAGGTGAGAAATGATGAGCTGAGAACATGGCTCACTGGAAACGGAGAGAAAAATAAAATCTATAGTGGAATTGGAAAAGAAAAAGGCCCTCTTCATTGTCTTCTCCCGCTGAATGTGAGCAGGTCTATGTGGGTGAAAGCATGAGACGCAGACATGAGGTGGGAGAGATGAGACGTGCAGATGGATACAGAGGGGAGGAGAGTTGTCACAGGAGAGCCTCAGCTTTCTAATTATCCTGATGGAAGGGTGTACATCATTTGAACCTCTATAGTATGAGCTATACAGCCCCGTTTCTGAAGTGACATGCTCATATAAGCCCAGGAGAACAGAAAGAAGTAATTATTGAAATCCTTTACTATATGTAATGCTAATGAGCCCTTAACTGCTCCTACTGATGAAACATATATTTCCATTTAATGCGTTTCTGTTCTGCAGTTGAAGAAGTTAAGAAACTTTGCTGAAGGCAGGGTTCATACAGCTTTTAAGAGCAGAATTCAAGCACTTTTCAAGGTACCAAAACCAAAATTTTCCACACTTTGGAAGCTTTGATCATCACATCTAAATTACTATGTTACTATAAATGCAACTGCGAAAAAAAATTAAGTTCAAGCTGAATTCAAGCATTTTCCTAACCTTGAAAACTGTTAAAATAAAGCATTGAAGTTGGTTTGGATTGATAAGGAGAGCATTAAGCATTAAGTCTGGGCTTCTTGAAACAGCTGCCTGGCCAAAACATCCCATCACACGCAGGCATCTCATGGCTAATCTGAGGGACAGTCAGACATCTGATCTCATATGTATCAGGCTATAGCATCATCTGATCTAATTCACATGTGTTTTCATTAAATGGAATCAGGGAACGGGGCGAGAATATCGCAGCGCTCAGCTCCATCAGCAGTCACAGAGCTGTGCTCGCTTCAGTCATTTTGTGTCTGTAATAAATGTTTATTGAGCAGCTCTTTAGTCAAACATAGAAGGTTGCTGGAATATTCACCATCTTGTTGGTCGTTGGTTTGTGTTAATATTTTGAGATATTGTGAGGGGACCGTGTTGTGTTTTTTTATGTCACGGGGAAGGTCAAAAGAAAATATTTGTAATTTCAAAAAAGAGTCAACCCCCTCTCCCTTAGGTTTTCATGATGTGGAATTACAATATAAGAGGGGATTTCAAGTGTCAAGGTGATATGAACGACTGTGAATCCTTTTTTTCATTCAGTGGATCACAGTTATGTCCTGCACGGAATTTTATTTCAAAGAACAAATTTGCTGCAGAATCTCGTACATTTTTCTCTCAATTGCTGGATTAAGCCAAGCCAGACAGGACGTGTAACACGCAACTTGTTTTCTTGATTTCAGAAACATATGGCCACATGTTACAACACGAAGACCGTATGTGCATATGAGCGGATTGTGTGTGTCAGTCACACACCTGCACAGGCGCACACGCAATCAACACATGCACACATACTGGCTCTCAGTGTCTTTGTTGTCGGTCCAGCAGCACATGTGGCTGTTACAGAAGCCATTTGTCTTTGGCACTTTGCTTTATTCCTCTCCTCCCCCACTGGAGAGCAGACAGGTTTTATAGCTCCCTGGTCCCAGGAGAACCCCAACAATGCATGCACGCACACACACACACGTGCACACACATTTCCCTGTGCCATCTCTCTTTCATCCATATATACACACACACATACTTCTGCAGAGGTGTGAATTCCAGCACACTGAAATAGAAGCAAAAGAGTTGGGGGGGAACACAAATGGACAAAGCTTCGACATGCGTGCAACCATAATTTATGACTCCTGCGTGTTTGCACGTGACATAATTAGATTTAGTGCAGGATTTCCATTAAAATGCAGTGTAGCAGTTCAAGACGAAACTCCAGCCCTCTAACACAGAACATGCTGTGTCTTTGCATACATGTAATTAATCTCTTATGACATCATCCTTGTATGTCCTTGTACACCTTCCCGAGGCTGGATTGAGTTAAAATCTGTGTGTTAAAGTGTGAACTTGTGAACATCTACCCACTGCAGACATGTACGTATATTTAAGGCTTCTGCACATATCATTGCAAATAAACCAGTAAATCCTGAACACACACATAAACAATCATCCTCTTGTCCATTTTAGAAAAGTATTCCTTTCTCCTTGTCCTTGTAATCTATTCACAATCATCCAGCAGGATAAAGCTTAGTGAGAAAGTCTATTCAGAAATAAGCTAAGCTTTAGTCATCCATTCCTTCTCCTCCCATCTCTGTCAGCTACACAACACAGACAGAAATAGCACTGAAATAAGCTAAACGCTCCATTTTCACAGAAGACACAACAGACACCCTGTAGACAGAATTTCACAAGTGGTGATTCACTAAACTGTGGCCGAGTGTTTGTATGTTTGCACCAAGCAATAACTCACTATGCAGAGCAAAGGGATTAGCATCACAGAGAACAGTGGAGCAGAACGGGGGAATATCCAAAAATAGTATCTTCCAGTTGCTTGATTGTTGCTCTGCACTTTATGTATAGGCATATAAACAGCAACAGAGCAGCTTCTCATCAACAAGCTTCCCCGACTGCAGCATAATATAGCTCCTAGCTGGATTCAATTAAGCTTTGTCCCCTCAGTGATTCCAATCTGTTTCATCTCTTTCTCAAAAAAATCTTTTCATTTCTGTCTCTATCTCTTCCTCCTCTCCCTCCCTCCAGCCCCTCTTGTACCTTAATAATACAGAGTTAATGAGGGCAGGGCCAAGTGATCAATCCCATTTTCATCGTTATAGACGGCACATCAGCAGACTACATTTGCCCAAATAATCCTTCTCTCCTCCTCTACTTTCTCTCTCTCCCACTCCACTCCCACATACACACAGTTTTTGCTCCCCAAGGGGAGTCATTCTGGATCGCAGGGGGACCTGTAACAGGATTTCTGCAGGATCTTGGGTCAGAGTGGGTGGTCATGCCTAACTGAATAGAAGAATGAGAAAATCAGATCATCTGCAATAAAAGCTGATTTATTTCCTTATTGCTCGCAGGCAGTCCGTGTGCGCTACCTGCGATGAAATCGCCAGAAAATCACAAAATGCCAATAATAGGATTTATTAGCCGAAGCGAAATGAAAAATGGAGGCACATGTTCGCACGCCCGTCCACCAACACATGTTCACACATAAGGTTTGTCTCGTTGTTAGCTGACGAGACGGCAAACTGTGCCAAAAAAGCATACAAAAAAAAACTAAAAGTGTCACATCCAGAAATAAATGAGAGCTTAAAGCGTGTGTTTGCATGCACATGTGCAAAGTTGAACATATAAGTAACATGGGTACCACCTACACATGCAACTACACACATCCAGACTATCACTGCAGCAGGAGCACAGACAAAGAGACAGCTTCTCACTGGGAGAAGATGTGGCTTATAAAATACAGGTCTGTCACGCAAAAACACACTTACTGATGAAATTTTCCATCTCCTTAACCAATATTTTTTTTCAGTGTTGCTTTTGGTGAGTACTGGGAATGAATCTCCTCTAAATCAGACATGGTGCTGCTTCACTGTCTAGATTTGCTGTGCTGTGCAGCCTGTAAGGATGGATTGTGGTTCAGATGGATAAAGGGAGGACAAATGTGCAGGAAATAAAAAAAAAAGAAATGACAACGGGAATTAGATGGATTGGGAACAAAAAACAAAGAGGAACTGATATGGAGATTAGCATGATTAGAAACGAACGGACTGCTCCAGTCTGGAGGGGAGAATTAGGAGGAGGAGGAAGACGCGAGACTTGTGTTTATTGTTTGAGCCCTGCAGTTAAAACATAGATAGATCCAGACAGGGGTGGCATGGTGGAGAGGAAAAAAGGGGCGTCTGTCCACGCCGGTTGCTGGTTGCACCGCATTGTTATTAGCAAAGCCCCTCCACCCACTACCCTCACTTCTGTCGCAGAGAAAAATGTTAACTCTTGCATGGCTGGTGGGCAAAACTGTACGAGGGGACAAAGAGGAGAGGAGAGGTGAGGATAGGATAGGAGCTCACTTCAAATGCAAAGCAGTTGGAGACAAAGAATTCAGCGATGGTGGAATTCTCTGTGGGACCGTAAGGAAGTTGGCACATGCTCACACAAACGCACACAGTCAGACATAAAGCTGGCAAAGGTGAAACAGCCCAGACAAAGAAAAGCTGAGTGCAACTCAGACAGGCTGAGTCACTTCTGTATATTTTAGGAAAATATGATAATACAAATAAATGATGCTGCTGCAGAGAGTGAGGAGGGGGGGCGATGGGAATGTGGGGGATTCTAGTTAGTATTGTAATGTGTAAGTGTTGGTGTGCATGTGTAATGTGCAAGTGGCAAACCCCGGGGATGTGGGGGAGGGACGACCGGCAAAGGATCAGTGAGAGGTGAGCAAAGAATAGAGTGAGCTGAGGGTTTTGGGTGGTGGTGATGTGCAGAAAAAAAAAAAAGAAAGAAAAAAAAAAAAGATCATGGTTTGAGCTGGTTCTGTCTGTCTGAGTGTGTGTGTGTGTCTGTGTGTGTATAACACAAATACTGTTTTCATAGACTGGACAAAGGGAGGTGATGAGGCAAAGAAGTCTTTTGGGATATCAAAGAGGAATGCTGCTCAGGATTCACATATGCTGCTGTGCTGCTGCTATTCTGGCAGATTAGTGTATTTTTGGGACTGTGGACAAGGCTCCAAAAGACCGTAGATGCACAGTGTGGAGTCATAAAAAATGAATTGCGTGGACTCTACGAATGTTTCTGTGGCTTTTTACTGCCAAGTTAAGTACAGCTCTTGAAGCTCTGTCCTCATAATAACACTGTTGACTTCGGTTCATTCATGGAGTAGCATTCATTTGCTTAATAACTACTGTAGCTTGCTGACTAATATAATTAAAATGACTGAGAACACAAACATGCATTAGAAAACTGGAATCTCTGCAGCTCTTCCCTTACACTGACTTTATTTTCAGCAGATTGATGCACACGCTTACACACAAGGGAAAGGTCTTTCATGTTGACTCCCCACAGGACAGGCAAGTGTCTGTGTGTGTGTGTGTGTGTGTGTGTGTGTGTATACACATGTGTGTCATTCGTGGAGGCGTGCCTCTCTGTTCACCCTCTGATGTCCTGCCTGTGACTGCAGGGGAGGAGCTACAACAAGCTCATTGCCACCTTCCAGACAAAAGACAGTGTGAATTTGAGAACGCGTGTGTTGACACTTCATTAACACTGTGTTCACACACGCACGCACTCACATCCTGAGCAAAGAGAAGCCTCCAAATTATTTAATTTTCAGCGATCACAATACAGGTTAGTGAAATAACTGCAGCCTCTTCCTCTTCCTGTCATTCTCTCTTGTCTCTGAACACACACGCACACACACAAACGCACACTGAACTACTTTTAACACTGTGGTATTAATTAGTACAATGTTTTTGTCTGAAGAAAAAGAAACAATACATGTTTAAAGAAAAAAAAAAAACCTTGGAAACACACATATTCCACATGATATTGAGGGACATACTGACACACTTTTCCTCCTCTCTCTCCCTCACTTCACTTATCATCTCTATTTTCTGCCTCTCTCTTCCTTCTCCTCCTTCCTTCTGTCCTATAAAATGACCTTGAAGGTCGTGCCGGTGCGCTACTCTCATGGGCTTTGTGACAAACTGTTGTACCTGCAGAAACACACACACAAACACACACATACATGAGCACCTGAGCCCAAGCACTGACACACACACACACAAACACCCACTGACTGCGAGTGGTTTTCCTGGCAGAGATCTGCTGAATTGATCGCTGTTCAGACACCGCAGAGGTCAGATGTAATGAATCAATCACACATGCATCAGCATCTGGAACAGCAGCTACAGCAGACAACGTGCAGTCACAAGGCCACAGGCTCTGCTGGCCTGCTTTGATGCAGTGTCACAAGTCCACATTAACATGGCCGGGAGGGATTGGCAAGATTTAGCAAAATGGACTGGAAGATCCATAGATGTGGGAAGTCTCTGATATTGGGATCGATAATAGCAGCAGACAATCCCAATAAGCACAAAAACCACACTTATTTCATGCACAACATCTCAGTGTAGAACCTACTGACCACATGTTTGGCCAGCGCAGCCAGATACCAAACAACGTCAACCTCCACACAGCTGCAAAGCTGAAAATATTAGAATGACTAATTTAGCCATGTAAACACAACATGCACCCTAGCAAAGGTAGGAAAACTACCCCCACAGTCTCAAGGACAGCCTGATCATCAGACACCAATCAATCAGGACAAGAGGCAGCTGAGTGTGAAAGACATGACCTCAATCTGCTCACCTTTACTTGATCCATCATTCCCTGTCTTTCCTCTCCTCCCGTCCCCCTAAGAGGCCTACAGGTGAGGCTGAGGACATGGGAATTGTTGCTAAAAGTGGCTAAAGCACATAGAAATACTGTGCATCTGATTAAAGCTCCTCAGAGGTAGAACATGGTGAGACCTGATGTCTTTATGTGCGCCGCTGCAGGAGCAAGGCAGTCTCACTCATGCCTTTATTGGCAAATGAAGGTGAAGAGAAGAACCAGACAGAATTAGACTGGTAAAAGTATTTTTTACGTAGGAAACCTCTATCCACAGTAAATCACAGAAGAGATTTCCTTGAGGGTTTGATCAGTCTCTGAACAAAGCATATTTTTATTAAATTATTTATTTCAACTTCACACACTGCTCCATCTTCAAAAACCACTTCCAACGGCTGAGTCAGCATGAGAGCACTGAAACACAATCATGAAAGATCTTTTCTGACATTTATTTAAAGGGAAAAACAGTTTGAGATAAGAATCTTTTTTTTTATCCATTTTTATTTCTATTACTAATAATTGCAGTGCAAACTCACACAAATCTGACTGGGCGAGAAAAAAACAACAACTTCCTTCAAAGTGTGTTGTTGTCACCTCTCAGTACAGTGGATCATAGCTGGAGTCAGGTCTAAAGCCTGGATAATCTATGCCTGATCATTAGCATCACCCACAGAGACTTGACCTGCTCCATCCATCACACCAACCTCCTCTTCCCTGTCTGACCTCACTGTCTCTCCAACCCCGCTATTCTCCGCCTCAACCAACTGATCCACTTACAGTCTGCGGGTCAACTTCCTTGTTAGTCTTTTTTTTTTTTTTTTTTTCTATTTTTATTTATTTCATTTTTTCACAAACAGGTTGAAATTTCTCAAATCCCCTCACAAACTAGCCTACGCCGCATCGGAGCTGCCAAAATAAAAGGATCAGATCCGTATTTAGCTATGAGAGAACCGAATCAGCACCAAGACCCAAATCCGATCGGCAAAAAAAACGTGCGACACTTCCTCAAGAAACCGACGCTGGCCCAAGCAGCATCGGTGCAAACACCCTCCCAGGCTGTTCTCAGTTGTGCGACTTACCTCCAGGCTCCTCTGCTGTTGATTCGTTTAAGAATGTCGGTCAAATGCAGGAGTTGCAAAACGAAACACAAGCACGTCTTTCCACTCTCTCTCTCTCTCTCTCTCTCTGTGAGTGTGAAAGCAGTGCAAGGCGAGAGAGAGAGATGCTGCGGACCGGGAGAGGAGGAGGAGGAGGAGGAGCGGTGCTGATGCTGCAGCCGACACCTGGCAGAGCATCCTTCTGCTCAGGCGCCCCGGCTTTTATTTCCAACTCATGTGCGCTCTCTGCTGGATCGTTTGAGCAGTAAGGATGAAAAGTGCCAACGCTGTATGTCAAGAAGAGGGTTTCTCCTAGAACAGCCACCGGAAGAAGGAGTCTGGGTTTTGAGAAGCTGGTTTTATTTACAGAACTGATGCATGAAACTGAAGGGGGAAAAAAAAAGGAAACGGTGAACAAGGAGACAAGCAAAAACAATTCAGATATTCTTGACTCACAGGAGTGAAGTTACTATGTGTGGGATTTTTGTGCGGTTGTGTGCAAATCCATGACTTTCTCTCAGCCTCTCATTCAGTATTCCTGGGTCGGTCCCGATTATACCAACAGGTGGCGCCAAAGTAAATAAATTCAAATCCCACACACAGTGACTTTTACAGTGAAATATAAGAAAAAAAAAAAGCTTTTTCTTTTTTAGAAACAGTCACATATCAGACAGCTGTTGAGCACTTTACTTTAGACCTGAAAGCTTCCACATTGTTGTCCACTGATACGCTGACAGCTGAGCAGACTGAGATACGGATGGAAGCTCTAACTCTCCTGCTCACCACAATGCACATTTGGTTGACAGCCATGTTGACAGCATGACAATGTGTGACCGGAAATTTTAAAAAGTTTTGCGCATAATGCAGCAAACACAAAATAATGCTCCTCTTCAGTGAGGCTGAGGAGAATCACAGTGACGGATAACAAAATGAGAAACCTGTGACGATGAGTGGCAGACTCAAACAGACACTGCTTTTGTGCTTTTTCAGCATTTACACGTAGTTATACACACACAATGAAAGCAAACGACCAAGAAAAAGTCTGAGAACGTGATGTTGTCGCTGCAAAATGACATAAACGGCGAGCAGCTCTGCATCAACCCTGCTGATGGATTTGAAACATCAAAAGAATAATTATGTGGCACATGTAATGTAAATGGAAAGCTTAGGTCAGTGAGGTTTTAAAGCAGCATCAAAGGGGAAATAAAGGAGCTCCTTTAATCTATCTATATACTGTATGTGTATATACATGGTAGAAGAAAAAATACTTGTTTTGTTACGTTATACGGTGCATGGCTATACTTCTTCGAAATAAATGAAATTATGGGGAATGGGATGTATCATGTGCTTTTGATCTGTGAAACTGCAAATTTGTGATCGTTATTAAAATGCATGGTTAAGGCATTAATGGATAAATCAAAGCGAAGGTGTCGACTTTACCAAAACGGAGGGTAAAGTTTCAGTTGTACTGATCATGTAAGCACAACATGGGGAACACAATGTTCGACACAAACAGGGCAACATAAAATAAGCCTTTTCTCCAATTTACAAATAATTTACTGCATGAATAATAAACAATATCTTATATACACAATCTTTCTATGAATAGATAGCAACTTTTTTTTTGGTAAAGGACTCCCAAAACCACACGAATGTACTTCAGGGTTGAAACTAATGGGAACGTGAAGTAACATAACATGAACATTACATAATACTAAAGCCTGTTGACAGGTGTTTGGGGGGTACTACTGCATAAAAGGTTGTATAGATCCTTATGTGGCCTTTGAGTGAGCAGCACAAAATCAAAAAAAATTGAAGGGGAAGAATATTAGTGCTCTTAATTTTAAGAAAAAATAAAAAATGTAAAAGCACAAAAAAGATGGAAATAAATGTATGTGTGACGAATCTCTTTGTAGGCTTTTTTCTTAATTGTAAATATTATATTCAATCAGTTTCGTAATCTGAAATGCACGCTGGAAATGACCACATTTTAGGAAGAGGGTAATATAAAGACATTGATAAACATGAGAAAAGGCATAAAATAGAGAACAAATAGTTCATCCAAATTGAACATTTTAAGAAAAAATAAGTCGGTCTGTATTTTTTTTTTTTTTTGAAAAGAGAAACTAAATGTTACAAGCTACAGACGCATTAACTCACAGCAGCCAGCGCTGTGAAAATCCACTATCATCTAAGGTTACATGACATTAACTGACATTCAGACACTGCCAGTACCATCACCTGATGATCAAGATGGATTAGGATTCACATATGAGATTTCATATATTTACCAAGGGTATAAAATATCCCAAAATAGTGTATCTAAACAATGGCTATTATTAATGTGAGGAGGATATAAATCAGGTTATCTGTTAAGAAAATTAAAAATGATCCTGGTGGGCTTTAGACCAAATCACCTCCTCTGAATCTCTGTATCAGAGGATGGAGTTGTCCAACAGAGTATGCTGTTCAATATTTTGTTACAGCAGTTCCTGCATCATAATTTGCAGCCAGATCCAAGGCTTGTGACTGGTCACGGCTGCTCCTTGCTAAGAGGTGCATGTGCACTATATCATATAACCACAGTCGGATGCCAGGCTTTCCCCCTTTGTAAGAAAAACACTGGTGCCTCGGTTGGTACCAATGCAATCCTTTGGAGTTTTAACTGGAGTCAATGGAGACTGTTTGCTACAGCTCCCTGCTGGTCCACAAAGGGAAGTGCAGCCATTGGCCCAACCACCCTTTTCTGCTAGTTAACAGGGGTAATTATATCATTGACAAGCCAAGTGTGTATTGTGCAAGCTCTCATTTGTCAGGGAGAATGGTTGCAGCAGCATGTCAACACCAGTTACATAAGAGTTGGCAGATCTAACAGAATGCAGCTCTATGGGTGCCAAACTGTATTTAAAAACACTTTAATAGTGTGTCACCTGATTTACAGAATTATGTAGATATATACAGCAGTTATTACGTTTTAAAGGTGCAGTGTGTAGAACTTGGGGGGATCTATTGAGAAAGATGTCAAACAATATTCATCGTTAGGTTTTCATTAGTTTCTAATCAACTGAAAATAAGAATTGTTGTATTTTTGTTATCTGAGAATCAGTTCTGTATATCGACAGAGGGGTCAAACCCCCAGTTCACCATGCTGCCAATGTTTCCACATCAGGCCAGAATGGACAAAACCAAACACTGGCTGTAGACAGAGCGTTTGGTGTGTTTCATGTTTTGTGCAGCCTCTGTAGGGGAGGGTTCAGTTGGTTGCAATCTGCAACCTCACCACTAGATGCCACTAAACCCTACACTCTGGACCTGTAACCTGGACCTGGCACCCCGATGAAAGCTGTGCACATAGCCTTACTGCCAGCGATGTAACCCAGACACTGTCCAAAGAAGTAACTGCAACCCGTCATGAAGAGAAACAAATATCATGGTTTCCCACTATCTCTGAACCTCCCTGAAACACAGACATGTTTCGTGTCTCCAACATGAGCCCTCCGCCCTCAGACAGCCAAGCAGTGATGAGCAGCTGAAGCTCAAGGCCAAGCACAAGAGGGTAACAAGCTTATTACAAAATGAAATAATGAACATGTCAATTATGGCTTCAGAAATCTTGTTGTTCTACACAGTAGTTAAGGGGGAATGTCACAAGCAAATCATTACTTTGCCCAAAAGGGAGTATTACCAGTGACAGATTGGGAGTTGTCCGATCAAAAATACACAGACAGACTGGCGTCAGGGTGGGTTGAGATGTACGCAGCATGTTCTAATGCTTCCTACAAATCTCCATCGTCCTCTTCCTTGGCATTGATCGCATAGTGCAGGAAAGCCTCCTTTTCAGGAGACATGGTCTCCAATTCCTGATCATGCTTGAAGCCGTTCATCTCTGTGTCTGGAGATGAGCGGGCCAAAGCTGCCTCAGCGCTGTGATGAATGCCATAGGTGAAGTAGATCACCAAACCTGAGAAAGCCAAGCAAGACACATAGGTGTAATACACTCCATAAACTTAAATTAGGCATTATGCAATTATGCAACAAGTCTGAGAGAAGTGTATCAGTAGAAAAATCAACTATCCTTTAGTCCAGCTGTTCTCAAACTACTGGGGCAGGCTTCTCTGTGGGGGCGTGGAGGAGCAGGGGACAAATATGGCGTGAAACCAAGTAGAATGATTTATGTTGGGAAAATAAAAATGCTGGAACTATCGTGCTGACCTTCATTTCACTAACATTCAGCTTGGCTCCTTTCTGATTAGTTGCTTCCTCTACCATCATTAATGACTGATAAACACTGTGGGGTGAACTTTATTTGGCATGCCAGAAAAAGTCTGAGAATGACTGTTTCAGCCAGAGACACTCAAGTGCCGGTGTCAAGTCAAAAGACTGTTTTCCTTTAAGGGATCATTGCAATTACGGTAACCAGTAAGTCAGTGTAAGCCTTGGACCTGAACTGTTTCTGATGATGGTGATGGCGACTACCTACCTATAACCATCCAGACAGAGAATCGTATCCATGTGCCTCTGTCCAGCTGCATCATAAGGTAAACATTGACGAACATGCTGATCACTGGAATGAAGGGGAGCAGTGGAACCTAAAGAGTCAAATATCATAGAAAGAAAACTTGTGTTAAGACACAGCAATCATTGAGCGCAAGGGCCAGAGGTGGTGTTGAAAAACATCCTAAAGCAACTGCTTTTAATCTATACTATTCTACATAGAGTGAGTGTCTGGAATCAAACCTTGAAGGAAAGTTTTGTCTTGCTCTCAGGCTGTCTCCAGATGACAAAGGTAAGAAGGAGACACACCATGAAGATGACACTGAGGGCTATGACGTTCCACACAGCCGTGCCTCCCTGCACTGCCAGTATACTGAACACCAATATCAACGTTCCTGCAGAAGCACATAATGTTTTTATGTTATTTCATGTGGAAATCTGCATGTGGAAATCACAAACACATCAGCTCTCACAATTTATATTTATTCCATGCTCTTTTATTTAAGCAAGCCTGGCAGGATCACCTACCCATGGCAGAGGCACAGATGTTGACCGTGAAACCTGACAGAGTGGATGGCTCAGGGTTGTCTGGGAACAGGAGGGTCTTAAAGCTGAACCTCTCCTCTATACCAGGCAGGATACCCATACTGGGGACACTGATGCCGTCGCTCAGCTCTGAATCTTCCTGGGTATTCGCCATCTGATACACCAGACTGGGCTGCTCGGGCTGGTACCTGGCACAATTCAACAAAAGCACTGAGCTGCTTTACCAGTGGAACTTTACTAAGTCAGTTAAAATCTGTCTGGTAGAATAAAATTTATAGAGTATGAAACTTCTTTCAACATGAATGCCGAGCTAAGGCTCACTGCTTGAACATGTGTGGCAGCAGGAAGGTGGTGCTCGAACTGTTAAGTGTTTCAGCCTCAAGCTGCATCAATATGGAAATTACTCTGCTTCTCCAGCTGCTTGCCAGTGTGATTTCCTTGCATTCATGCATGAAGTTTCAACAATTCCTGAAAAAATGTGAACATGGGTGTCCCTGGTTAAACTCTATATACCTTACCTGAGCACCAGCACACAGGCAGCCACCAGTGTGTAGGCCAGCAGCGTCCCTATTGACATCAGGTCCACCAGGTCCTTCAGGTCGAACAGGAATGCCATGATAGCTTCGAAGAGCAAGGGAGAGTTGGAGCCGCCGTTAGCATTTAGCTCAGGGCAGCACTGTGCTGTACAGCCTCACAGAGCTGTTAGCCTGGCTGTAGACTTCATGTGTGTAGGTCACAAACATGTTTGTCATAGGCGTGAAATCAAAAGCTCACAGCAAGCGTATTAGTACCTGCTATGACACAATCCAAGTAGAAATTACAGTTACGAATGTTTTGAAAAATCCGTTTAAATAATCACAAGTCATGATTATTGAGTCAGTCTTTCTCTGCTGCATTTTGGGCTCCTATTAGCATTCAATAAAGAGGTCAAAGCTGATCATGCAGGTTATACTTTTTTTCTTGATTTTCACATCATCTCATTCACTCTTCCTCCTCACACTATGGCCAGCCCTCTTAACTCCTGTCTTTCCTTCCCTCTCCTCTAAAGCAGGCCTCTATTTTCCTTTCCCCTCCTTATTTCACATTCCCTGTTCATCTTACCGGACATAACTCCAGCACTTATAGTGGATGTAATGGGGGATTTCCTCTCGCTGACGCGGGCCAGGAAGGAGAAGAGCAGCCCATCCCGAGCCATGGCAAAGATGATACGTGGTAGGGGAAACATGGAACCCAACAGACTGGGAGAGGGGGGAGGGGGGTGACAGTTGTAGGTGAAGAGTAGAGGAACAAGAGGAAATGAAGAATTGAAAGAGGTCGGTAGGTCAGAAAGTGGAAGAATTAGCAAAAGGAAGCAAACATGGTAGGCAAGATAGGAGCTGCAGATTTGGGGCAGGAGAACGTGTAACGGGACACAAGACTGGCCACACTGTAGAGCAGCAGGGGCATGATGTCAAATCAAAGATATTCTGATGCCAGCATGCAAAGTTTCGTCCCCTTAGATAGCATGATGCTGCACATGCGGTTACTCTCTGCTACAATGTAAAAATCGTAGTTTTCATACCAAAATTATTCGGTGTTTACATTCCTTCTAACACTACCATGATGCAGGTAGGCAATTTCCATTAAGTCTCATAAAGTTGATTAAAAAAAAATCTAGTCACTGATCGCTGTTAGAGGAATGCCACCTACACAGAGACCTGGCCATGTAAGACAGGATTAGAGACAGTTAGTGATGCCTTTTCATGCTGGAGTGCTGATTTCTGGCAGGTTTCCTCAAAACACAGTGCAAATTGAATTTACAACTGGCAGGCCAGAGCAGCCTGGCAGCATAAAAAGAAGCCTTCGTGACCATGAATGCTGTTTTGAAACATGCGTGTTAGTGTCTCACCTGACCCTATGCCAGAGGTGAGGGTTGCAGTTAGTGGGGTTTTCGTGCGGGGGCTGATCCCGGCCATAAACTTGAAAAGCAGCCCGTCGTCAGCCATAGCCCAGATCACACGGGGCATAGGGAACATAGCACCCAGCAGGCTACCGGGGGGGGGAAGACCAGGATATATAGTATCCACACTTACACCCACAAGAATGCAGTGAAACACACATGAACAGAGACACCAGCTCACATATACAAGCAGTATCTTACAATATACATACATTTAAATAAAGTGTGTATGTACAATAATATCACCATATAAAAACCAAATACGAATTTAAAATGGAGCTTGTGGTGGCCTTGGCGACATGAGTTAGCGTTACATAATCACTTACATGCACTGATGGTACAATATTCTCTTAGCCGTGCTCTTATTTTTAGTTAAGGGATCAAGTGCCTTCCGAAGTTAAATATACACTCATGCTAACACACACAGAAATATCTACATGTGTGAGTCTGCATGTTTAGCTGAGATAGAGAACTATAGTACATGAGCATGCATTTATAACTGATGGCAGACTAACGCAGCTGTGTGGAACTGCTTACCTAGTAGACAGAGCACAAAGAGAGCCTACAGCTACAGCATATTTGGCTCCTCCCCAGCCAACATATCTAAAGGCTACAGGCAGAGGGCTTTTGTTGTCCAGCAGGTAGTATGGCATCATCAGGGTGAGGGCAGCCGAAACACCAAAGTACGCTACAAAGCAGATGAGCAGCGAGGACACGATGCCAATAGGGATGGCTCTCTGGGGATTCTTCACCTCTTCACCTAGGGTGTAAACGGTGAGGGGGGCACAGTTAAAGGGACAAAAAATACAACGCAACGCCCATTGCAGTGCCACAAATACCAACTATTGAATGGAAGACAATGCAGAAATGCATTTCATCTGTCAGACAAAACAATTAACTGCAATAAACTGCTGTATTAAGTTAAAAAAAGCATACTTTCAAGTCAAGAGTGGATTCTGCTCCTGAATGTACTCTGATATTAACTTATCAGAGAGTAGACATTCAGCACTGAGTGTAATAACACCACTTAAAGACATACAGTTCACACATTCTATTGGACAGGAGCCAGATAAGCTGGGTTACCATCATACTGTACATTTTGTTCAGTGTCACAGATCAGAAAAACTGCTTCGGTTACACTGAGAACTACTTTCTAATAATGACATTTTATTTAAAGTAACTGAATTGTACACTCAGTTGTCAACTGAGCCTGTAAATAGTTTGATTGGAACAGGGCATTCAAATTTGGAGGCTATCGTTTCATCAAGTCATTTGTGCAACCGTTAATACATCAGCCTAACAGCCCCATTAATTGCTCTACCACTGTGTGTTGGTCACTAACTATTCACAATTTAATGCAAGATTTGGGCAGATTCTGAATTGTACACGATATTCAATCTTGTATGGTTGCATTGGCAGAATTCAACACCATGGAAAACTGGGCACACAGACGTATTTAAGAAACATTTTTGCAGGGTGTTTTGCAACAAATTCAACAAGGAGCTTATTTTCACTGCACACCCACAAGACTGAAACACCCAACTATTCAGCTGCAAGCGATTATGCAACAGAGCTCCTCAGGCAAACACTCCCGTCTTGTTCTGTGGTGAAATCACATCGCGATGATGGAGTGTGTCCAACGCTGCCCAGATTCTTTCTTCTACACTACTATTCATGACAGGTGACGGCTACTGATTGGCCCAGACTCCTGGAAGGTCAGGGGTCATAAGCAGTGCTAACAGTTGTGTGGATGTATGTGTGTCTATGTCTGCACATGTGTGCGTTTGTGTGTGTAAAGGGGGATGGGATAATGGCTTCATGCCAATCTAACTCTAGCTAGCTGGAATACACTCACACATACGCACAGATGATAAAATGGCTTTGGGCTGGATGAGAGTGTGTGTGCGCCTACAAGGCAAACTCAAACAATCATTCATGGTTAACTTTGTGTAGCCAATTAGAATTCAGGAAAAAGAGAGGTGGGAAAAGCTGGGGGGCAGGGAGCAGGCTGACTAGAAGAACGCTCACTTGAATCAGGCCTTGAATGAATTAAACAGAACTACATGAAGACACATACCCATTCAAAGGTGTTGATCTGCACAAACTTCTCCCCAGACCTTGTACCATGATTTACACCCCTAACCTGCATCACAGTGCTTGTCGTTCCACTTGCCCTTTATGCAACACTCCTGGATGTTTAGACAGGAGTGAGACTGAAATGGTCCCAACTCCAGATTCAGTTACACCAGCCCCCCAGCCCCACCCTGACCCCAAAACTGAAACATACCCACGAGACAGTGAAAGAGATATGAGAAGTACAACAAGAGGGGAACATGGCCAGCAGAGTGACTGTATTCTGGTTCATCCAGGACTGACCTGTGGTGGCAATGCAGTCAAATCCGACAAAGGCGTAGAAGCAGGTCGCCGCTCCCGACAGGACACCGGTGAAACCAAACGGCATGAAGCCACCCACTCCTAAACTCTCTTTGTCTGGCAGGATGTCTGTCAGACTGAACAGCCAAGAAAGGATTTATTAAAATTGGAAAAAAAAACAAAACATCCTGTCTTGGATGAATTTGTTGTTTGAAGGGGTCATCCAAATAAACAAAAAACTATTTCTTACTTGAGGCTGGAGTTACTAGTGTAATTGGCGTGTAGGATCTCTTCGGGGTCTAGCTGCCAGTTCTTCAAAGTACCTTTGACCAGACCAGAGACCACCATGAACAACAAGACGAGGATGTTGATGCAGGTAAAAACCTTGTTCACCATCGCTGACTCTTTGACCCCAAATGCCAGCAGACCTTCGAAATGGAGAAGACACAGAAGAGAAAATTACAAATTAAAAACCAGACTGGGGTGTTTTTCTGCTGAAATGTATTGAGTGAGCAATGTGAGTGCCAACGCAAGAGAGGACAGAAAGAAAGAAAGAAGTTGTCATACCTGTGAGGGTGATTATGATGAGGACAGCAAACATGTCAGGGTACTCTGCTAAGACACCTGGTGCTTTCATGGCCATGTACTCTCTGCAGAACTGCTCTATGCGCTTCCCTATCAACTCGTCGAAGGTGGCGCTCCATGCACGGGCCACACTGGAGGTGCCTGAGATGCAGAAAGAACAGCTAAGCCAGATAAACAACAAAAAGTGAAACAACATAGTAGTTGAGCATGTTTACCAATGATGTAGGAGAGGATGAGATTCCATCCAGTGATGAAGGCCCAGAGTTCCCCTACAGTCACATAGGAGTAAAGATAAGCTGAGCCTGTCTTGGGAACACGGGCTCCAAACTCAGCATAGCACAGACCTGCTAACACTGAGGCTAAGGCTGCTATCAGGAAAGACAGCACAATAGCAGGACCTACGGGGGACAATAGATATCATAGTTAGAGGCTTTAAGATTTGACTCACAGGATATCTTTTAATTGTTTACAGTCATGCTAACTTGCCTGAATTCTCTCGTGCAACAGCACCGGCTAGCACGTAGACACCAGCGCCCAGCGTGCTACCCACGCCCAGGGCCACCAGGTCAAAAGTGTTCAGGCATCGAGACAGACGGGAGTCCTCTGTGTTACAGTCCACCACCTTCACCCTCAGCAACTGCTTCCCGAAACCTAGAAGCTTCTCCAGCGCCATGGATCTCAGTCTGGTCTCAGGGAGGGGAGGGGAGGGGTATAGGGTCGACCGGGATTCAGAGGTCACACGGGAGAGGGGTAGAGGTCACAGGCACCCTAATGGGAAGTGAAGGAGAGAAACGATGAGGAACAGTGATTCATAGTTCTTAACACTTATTATTGACTCTAGTACTTTCTGAACTACAGTGATGCAATTTGAACTTTTCATTAAGACTAAGTGTCATTAGACCAGTTTAATGATGGTACCATACAGTACCAAGATCATTGACAGCATTTCCTGATGTACAGGTTGCTTTACTGTAGCTAAAGTAACTGCTGCTAACTGCTGTTTGCTAGTTAGCTCAGTTAGCCATGCACCTAGCTGTCCCATTAGCTGACACAGCCCCAGGGTGCCAGAAGCCAAAACCAGCAAGAAAAGCACATTTTTACTGTGTACTGTCTGAAAAATTGTCAACTTTGCAATAAAAATGACCAAATAACACATTCATAAAGACGTCTTCATGTTCATGACAAGTGTCATGTCATGGCTATGGTGGCGTCATGTCAGTCTTATTCACATCCCTTCAAATAAATTCTTACTGACATGTTCATGAGACAATTAGCTACTATTCTCTAAATGTAAAGCTGTGGGTAATCACGTAACAAGAGCTCACCACTGAACAACTGATTCAATATCATTTTGAACACAAATATACATCAAAAGTAGCCTGTATGCTGCTCGATCCACAACATCAAGACACGTAGTGCAGTGGTACACATTGGGTTAAGGGGGTTCACTTGTGCTTGACACACTTGTTCTAAGCAGAACACTGTTTCCTAGGGAGTTACATAACGCAACCCAAATCCACACTGTGTGACCGCTAGCCAAAAAAACCAGGGGCCTATAGGGATAATCCATCTTATTGCCGGATACGTTGCCGACATATGTTACATAACACGACGCAACTCACAAGAGAGGAGGCAGAGCTCTTGAACAGACTGTTCAACACAAAAAGAATTACAACTCATGACACAGAAACACTTTCTTGAAACACGCCGTGGAGGCTCATCACAGTGTTACCTACAAAGAGTGCTTTGCTATTATTTCTCTCTGCTTAGGGTCAAACAGTACCAACAAGGACAATTCACCATTATTCTCCGAGTTCATAGTAAAAGGAGAGCAAAGCAGAAAGCACAAAAAATACCTGAAGGGCCAAAATAATATAATCTGAACTGTGACAGCCAATATTACATTTTCCTTGATTAATTAAAAATGATTAAAAAATGTAAAGCTGAAATTAAACTGATAATATTGCACTTCCATACAGCTGGGGGGCTCACACGAGAAGCAGCAGAGGCCAATACATTGTGATTATCATGCTCCAGTATGGGCCACGCTCCTTAGATCCTCACTGCATCCCCCTTCTTTCAAACTCCACACCTCTCTCTTTAAACAAAAGCTAGAATGATTATGCCATCCGAGTTTACTCTAGTTTTTGTTTTTTCTCAAACTTTGGAAAACTCATCTAGAGCCACAGAAGACATTATGTGACTGTCTATACAGGCGAAGCGGTCATCCTCGTGACGAGTAAACTGGACTTCATGTGTAAAATCAGTGCAGTCACCCTTTATATTAAACACTTTCTGTCTTTGGCAGCATGCCACTATCTGACTTTCCCACGCATTTACAAAAAGCAGACTCATATTAAAACGGGAGAGTGTGTGATAATAAAAAATACTTAAAATGCAGAAAGGACGGAATGAGCAGCCGCTGCAGTCTGAAACTATCTGTACCCTCTGGAGGCCAAGCGCAGCTGTAAGACGTCTTTCCTAAGTGGCTGCTGAGAAGATTCTCGGGGTCAGTAGTCTGTCCAACATCTCATGCACATTCCCCAGTGCTGAGCTCACATACTGAGAGGTAATACTTGATATTTGGGAGAAGAAAAAAACATAAGGAGGGCAGTAGGGAGAATGGAAAGCGGAAAAAAGAGAGGAGGGGGAGTAAACAATGTTAGGCAGCAATGTAAGTTAAGTTGTGCTGGTATGGCAGATATCTAGTGGTATGTCCCATCGAAGAGAGACTGGGAATTGAGTTAGTTGCATGCAGCAGCAAAACATCGTGACCCATTTCCAGATAATGGAATCTCTCCAGAACCCACTGACATGACACAAACCCAGAAAGGTCACGTGGACAGTGCAACAGTCATGTCACCTCATGGAAACTTCCACATAAGGGTTGGCTAAGGTGACAACCTTATAGCCTTTTTTAATCCAGAAAACATCCAGGCTCAGATACAACTTTCCAACCTGACCTACTAGACCACATATTAAAAAATACATTAGAGTAACTGTGGTTGAACTTGAGTCTAGTCTCTATGGATGTAAAGAAGAGCTTCAAAAATCTTCCCTCAAACACTTAAAAACACTTTCCTATATTTTGAAGCTGGCTCAGTGCTGAGCCTTAAGTACTATCCCAATGAAACAGTTTGGTTTTTTGTTGCCCCAAACTGTCCACCATGACCAACCTGAAACTACAACACGAATCAGAAGTCATTAAATGCAGCCTCTCCCATTTGCACCTGCTATCCAGTGTTGTAGAGGTCACTATTGTTTGCTCGGTGTCACTAATCATGAACGGTGTACCATGTCAGCGGTGAGGCTCTTTAGAAATGGTGTGGAAAGAATTACGCAGGTGCAGGGTATCTTATTGTACCCCGTTGCGGTACTGCCTATCATTATGAACCTACAGTGAGAGCCTTTTAGTTTGAGCTGCAATGACTGGTCAATTAATTATTAATTAATGAGTCGAAGAATTCCAGAAAATCAGCAACTATTTGTTTTGTTTTTAAGAATACGATTAGGTGGTGTTCCAGTTTTCTCAGATATATATGCAGATATTCCTCAGTCTTATGATGGCAAACTGAATGTTTCTGGACTGTTGGCCAAACAACACAACACATTCGAAGTTGTCCCGTAGGGCTTTGGGAGATTGCGATGGGTACTTCTCACTATTTCCTGACATTTTAGAATATAGAAAAAAAAGAAAATGGAGAAAACAATCAATAAATTAATCGATAATGAAGACAATCTTTCGTCGCAGCCCTACTTTTAATACACATCTCACACAAATTATACTTCAAAGTTGTTAGCACAGGATACATGTCACATATTAAGTAAATGTAACTGCATGTTGTGGGTAAAAACTAAAAAAAAAGAGGAAATTAGGAGTACTTTAAGAAATGTCTGTTTCACTCATTATTCATAAAAAAACTAGAAAACAGCTGTTAAACAAATAATCCATTAAATTGCAGGACCAAACCAGCTGCAGCGAGACTGCTGAGCCCATGCCTACATGGGCATTCATTAATAAAAGCTTTGAGTGAAAATATTATTCAAATATCCCAGGGTAATGATTAAGTGCTTACAGGAATGATCACACACATGCAGACACTAAGCACAGAGCAAAGCAGCCTATATGAACCACGTGACCCCTCCTGTGGCTCATATAGGCTGCTGGGTGCACGAGTTATGCAACTGCTGAGTCAAATCTTCTGTCAATACCAGTTAATCAGATCAAATAATGACACCTTAAAGGAAACTAAATCTGACCATTCAAAACAAACTCAGCCGTCAGAAACAGGAAGCGAGATGAAACACACGCTGTTAATGCTGCATACAATGTCAAAGCTGTAGATCAATGTCAAAATGGCATTATCCTGTTCCCTCGTGGCAGAATGAGAAAATCCATGGAGTACTTACTTGAAAGCACCTACAGATACACTTCACTTGTCGATCTGAGCGGAAGGTTTGACAGATAGAAGGATTAAAAGACGCATTTGTTAACTATTCTTCGAGCTGCGGGGAAGAGTGCAGAGTGTTTGACGGCCGCCGTTCTGAAATAGAATCTGGAGGAATCACATGGCTTGGCTATTCCAAGCAGCATGCACACACAAGCATGGTCAAAATCCAGCGGTAGCTGGCTGACCGTGAAAACCTCAATAAATGTATTTTTACAGTAATAACTCTGCATGCCCACTTGTGCTCTCACTTATATTATCACAGTTTTGCGGTTGCATGGATCCGAACAGTCACAGTAACACATTTCCATACAGTACATTGGTGTGACTAATGCATGCAAGCAGATATCTACATACCAAAAGTAAAAGTCCTCATTCTGCAAAAAAAATGGTCCCAGTCAGTGTTTCACTATTATATCTGATGTTTCTGTATTAATATTACTGCTGCATTAAAGTGCATGTTGCTGCTGTAGTTGTTTAAAGCTGTGTTCATTTTAACTACTTGACATACTGTTAAAGCTGTCAGACAAATGTAGTGGAGTAAAAAGTACAATATTTGCCTCTGAGATGCAGTGGAGTAGAGTAGAAATATACATTTGCCTAAAATGGGAATATTCAAGTTAAGTACAAGTACTTTAACCTTGCACTTGACTTAATACACTTTGACTATATTCCACTACTGCATGCAAGCAGATGCATTTACACGTGCGTGCTTTGTTTGAATTCACTGGAATGGAATGATTATTTAGACAGTGTTACCACATACATGCCAAAGGTTCAAAAGTGTCCGGATTAAAGACACAAAAACCTTGCGAAATTCAAAGTATGGTCCCTTCTTATCTTTGTGTACACACACAGAGACATACACGACCCGCTGCCAGCTTCAAAATGATCTGGCAGATGAGATGTGAGGAAAGTGGAGGCAGTGCCCATCAGTGGGAGGGAGTGGATGGACATGAGAGGGGGTGTGAGCCTTCAGAACCAATGAAAGTAGACCATGAATGTAACGCTGACATTTAGGAAGGCTAGGAGTCCTTACCAATACTATTACAAAGTAACTCAATTTGCATGGCAGTAATTTAATGATGTATGTCCTAAAAACAGAACCAACGGCTGATCGCCAACATCACGGAAAGCCATATCAGACGGATCTGTGGGACAATGGTTTTTACTTCTGCCATAACAGCATTATCTTACACTGATTTGGAGATGCTCGTCAGAGAGATTAACAGAATAATATAGCAACTGCTCACATGCATACACTCACTATGGACACACAGCTATCTGAGTGGGACTGCTCCTGGAGGTGGGTTCACTGTGGAGAAAGAACAGCATGCAACAGTTGAGTGTGAACTATTTGTTGGCGAGTCCCCAAGGAACCATCTTTCAACATTACCGCTATCACATTACTTGTTATGTTTGCAATATTGTCCTGGTGTGGTCTTAATTATGCTGCAAGCTGACACAGGTTTTATCTGTTAGTCTGCTCATGCAAACAAAGTTTTTCTGACTGTGACGGTGGCTTGTCCCTCAGGGTCACCTTGAACACGTCATGCATGATGTTTTCAACAGTGTCAGGCAGTCTGTGGCAAAAATCATAGACTTCAGCACCTCTGTGGACAAAAAGGATCAGCAAATATAGGTAATGCAGTGGAGATAACACTCAGCAAACGTGGCAGGTAATGTGTCCTAACTAAGGGGTACCCACAAAAGAAAAAGCTTTGCTCCAGAACATGTTTGAGCATTACCAGTAGAGCACACTGTTAGTTTGCCATGTCTTATTTTAGTAAAGTCACACCATTGGCTTACATTGAGGTACAAAACAAAGGCAAAGTGCTCTTCACCTGTCTGAGCAGTCAATCATGCTGCTCCCTCACACAGACCTGAGAAATAATCAAATACATCGGGAAACAAAACATTGACCCTTTACCTCCGTTCACCTAAAGACTGCAATGTGGGGACCAGTTCTTTCTCAGAATCTCATGTTGTGTGTGTATTACTTCTACCCAAAATGGCAATAAGCCACTGACCCATGTTTTGTACACACTGCAGTCTATTTACAGCAGCTGCACTTGCCTCCTTCGTGCACAATGCTTTGACAAATCAAAGTCAAATTCCACCAACTGCAGCATGTTTCATCTCAACTGTGAGTGTAAGCAAAAGCTACAGGTTACACTATTACTAAGCTAACAGGTAAGCCTGGAGGGGAGGCAAAGAGGAAATGTGAAGTCTTGGGATGCTCTAAGGGTACCTGGAAAGCTTCCACATGCTTTCAGTAGAAACAGCCCCGCAGTCAGCAGCTTGCCCACGAGTGACCCACTTTAACACCGGCTAAAGTTAGACTGACTGCAACTGGTCTGTGGTCATCAAGATCTGAAAGGTCACTTGTTTCCATGTCATTCTTCAAATACGGCTAAATTTGGAATACGGTTAATTTAGCATTTTTTATCACACTTTTTAAAAGAGATTCTGCTTTTACAGACTGAAGGACCTGGAACTGACAGGTCTACTGGATTTTAAGCCATTTTTTTATTTTTTTGAGAAGTCAAACTCTGGTGAGGATTGTTGAGTCACACCTCCATCCCTCAAAGTGGATCACTGTATCACACTATGATCATCCACTCTGCATGTTTCACACATCTGTCTAATAGCTGGAGTGAATGAGGGATTTACCTGCAACACAAGTAAAGTTTACGTTCTTATGGCTTAAGACAGTATGTGAAAAAATTTACTTTCGCTTAATTGGATGATTGTCTTCACTATTTTTGCAAATTCTGGCTCTGTCACTCTGCTGCGAGCACTTCTTCCACCACTTCTGCTTTGACGCTTGCTCTGCATTTCCGCGTCGGCTCTGTGTGGCCACTTGCTGCTTTCACTCCAGTTCAGACAACAGCCTCCTTCCTCACATCATCATCATCATCAATATCAGCCCTCTGTGGTCAGGCTAAGCTGCAGCTCCTGACACATTTCAGGCATCACCGCTCTCATTCAATAATCATGGTAAACATGACTGAAACTGTTGAGCAGCTACTGAGGTGCGCTTTTCATTAAAATGAAACGATGTCATTGAGCTGTGATGCCTCTTCCACGGGCATGCTGCAGGAAGCCGCAGCACTTACAGAGAAGCAGTTAAAATGGGGTCTGAGCGACAGGAGCATGCGGTTTCCAGCGTGTGTGCTTTCAGCTCCTTGCACTCACGCTGCCATTCAACTTTACGCACGGAAACGCGGTTCTGTACGTCGCCCTGGCTGGTGTGTGTCAGCTGAATATTATCTGGCCCGGGGTACAAATACTAGAAAGTTAGTAATTACGTGTTATAATCTGCATGCATGTGGCTACGTATCATAACGCATCGTTGTATGAGCAGTTCTTTACCTTGTTTACCCTGCGGGGGCGCATGAAGCACTGATCCGGGACCGGATGAGCTTTCTTGAGGAATTTAAAGAATGATAAACTAAAAGTATGTCGATATACGGTGTACGGCAAAGTTTTGCACCTCTTTACAGGTGAAAAGAGGAATTAAAGGTTTCGGGTTACTGTTCAGATGGAGGAGGGGATACAGAGACAAACACGCAGCCCCGCCCGCTCATTACCTAGTTGTGCAACAGCCAGTAGTGACCAACTGCTGCAAGAGGCAACTGGCTGAAGTCAACAAGTTCATGAGTATTTCACATAAACGGGGTTGTCTGGACTGTTAATAATAAGAAAAACAGTCGGCTTTTGGGGAATCGTCCACTTCACTGAGGCTCACTTTGAGAATAAAAACAAACTGGGCATCCAGGAAAATGTCCATATGAGAGATGATTCTCCTTCAGTCCATCAGGGCGTCATTAAAAACTTGAGAAGCATTCATGGAACACTGAAAATAATTTTGGATTGTCCCTTTTATGGTCAGAATATGTCGAACGATGCAAGAGCACCATCTCATGAGCCAAAGTTTTCACATAACTGCAAGAAGACACGATCATCAAATGGATATTTTATTCTCAGGCAAATAAAATACTGAAACAAAAGTTGTACAAATCTAATTACAAAGCTCTCAGCTCTGGTAGGGTCATCAGGGCAGTCCATAGGTGACGGACGAGTACTGCAGGACGAAGTGGGGATGAGACAACAACCAGACCAACTGTCCAACACAGCGCAGGGAGACGAGTTGGTTGTCAGTCTTTGCCAGTGTGAAATCTCTACCTTTGAAAAGTTCTTTTGGCACATACGGAAAATAGTATGCAAGAGAAATACAGGTGGTAAAGCAGTTTTTACAGAGGTCCAAGAGGAATATGGTGTCAATTTAGGGATCAGATGTTTTACAAAGAGATGCCAGCAATTCACCGTTCACTCTTAATAAATTAAGCATGTAAAATAATGCCAGCGTGTGGAATAACGGAGTGGTTATTTTGAGCTGACAATACAAGGCCTCATTTCAGCATCAGTCTGGTGTTGATAGGTGTACGAGCATACCCGTCTTTACACTATTCACAATATTTACACCGAGGTTTTTTTTACCTTCTTCTTTCAGTTAAGGTAGCAACAGTTGAGTTTTACGTATGTACGCCTTTTCCCATGAATCCAGCTCAGTGATCCACATGGCTTCAGACGTGCTGAAAACAACAAAACACGAATGGAAAGTAGCTGCTGCTGTGTCCTCCTCTATGACTTGGTTTCCAAAAGTGTTTTGATGTCTTTAATGCCGTGCTCTGCTGCCATGGTGATGATGTGGTCCAGGGCATTCATGTGGCCCAACATCTTCACGACCTCTTTCACTTGGTCCCTGTTGGCAGATTTGGATTATATTAGGAATGGACAAACCCCTCTGCATCAAAGCAAAACATCAAAGCACTGTTTAAGTGAATCACCTAAGAACACTAGTTAGTAAATTGTTCTGTGATTTGACAAAACAACCCTGACAAGTTATCCTTTTTAGAGTACCTTCCATAATATTCCAGCAGATGGAGCTACAACTGAATTAAAGTTCCCCAGTTTAGACAAAGTTTGTGCATGCAGTTGTACATTCAGAGCGTTTCTCTTACTTGGCATTGCGCCGTTCCACATCAGACGTGCCCAAACTGCTGCGGTACAAAGAGTTAGCCAGGTGGGTGAGGTAGCGACAGAAAGGCTCCAACTGAGGCAACGTCTGCTGGCCCTTCAGCCCGGAGAACCACTGCACTGGCAAACACTCCAGCACCTGAAAAAGGGACAAGCAGGGACAAGTTCAACACCCGCCCTGGGTCGCCGTGCTCAGTGAGTCACAAACGGCCAGCAATGACCAACTGAGGAGGCGTCTTCGTCAAGTTATGGATGGATGGGTCACGACTCCTGCTTCTTTATGACTCGCTCTCATTTCACATGTTCTGTCACATACGAGCCAAAGAGGGGTGTGTGTGTGTAAATGGTATTCAGCAGGATTTCCATCTGCCATA
Source organism: Chaetodon auriga (assembly GCF_051107435.1). Lineage (NCBI taxonomy): Eukaryota > Metazoa > Chordata > Actinopteri > Chaetodontiformes > Chaetodontidae > Chaetodon > Chaetodon auriga. The sequence continues at coordinate 12,374,300 of NC_135088.1, forward strand.
CAGCTGTGTTGTCTATTTACACATGAAGCATGAAACAACTGATGTGCATGTCTCTTACCTTCTGGCACTTTAGAACATTGTCCTCCCAAGTATCTGTGGTCTGCAGCGCAGAGAGGATGTATCTATTCAGAGTGCTGTCCAAAGCCAGATCCTTCAGATAGGATATGGATAAGACACCATCCCACTGCAGGATGTTGCCCAGCAGCTATTAACAGAGGGAACAACAGATTTAGACTGTACTCATGCAGCAACAGCACAGAACGTCAATATCCGAGTAGTGGTACAAGCTGCCACAGAGGCAAACATCGCCATCAGTGGTTAGTGTACATTCAAGGACACACACGCGTGCAACAATACCTTCACACAGGTCCAGAACTGCCTCTGGTAGAATAAGTAAGGGCCACTATTCTTGTTCTCCAACACACTGTGAGAGATTAAAAGTGTGTTTTTTTTGTTAGAGTTTCACAATACATGTTGAAGAAATACCTCCAGTATTAAGAATTGTGTTACACACCTTTTGGGGTAGAGTGGAAGGAAGACATCTTCATCTAGAGCACGCCTGGTCCTTAAGACAATAGTTTTCAACAGCTCCTGATAGAGGGGGAAAAGAGGAAACCAAGAGGACAATAATTCTACCATAAGAGCCAAAGTAATCTCTTATTTTCAAAATGAAGTACATTATGTTTGCACAGATGGCAGGACCAGACTCCAAAAAAAGCTGGGACACTGTGTGAAATGTAAATAAAAACAGAACGCAAGCGAGCTGTCTTTACCGACAACTGTTTTACAAAGTGTTCCTGAGCCCATGCAGTACACACAGCAGAAATACACCAGTCAGTCTGAAAATATCGTGATAAATGCAGACACTGATCAATATGTAAAACATTATCATGATCAGATTTTTTGCCATATCCCCCAGCCCTGTTTTACACAGCGTAGCAACTTTGGTGTAATCGGGGTTGTGAGAGCAGACGGTACCTGTGTGTAGCGGTTGTCCCCATGCAGCACAGTGGGGTAACCTTTCATTAGTCTGTGAATGAAAGCCACCAGATTGGCTGTCTGACTGCTCGATAGTGGGTCCCACACTTGTTCTGCCAACACTGAAACACACACACACATCCCAAAACATTAACACACATATTTTTTACTGGCCTCCATTGCTATGCCAAGCAAATCTTAGGATGCTACATGCAGCTGTGCGGGTTTCTCCACCTGTCAGTTTGGAGAGGATGACCTTCTCCACAATAGCAGGCAGCAGGCTGATATCTCCATCTCCTCTCTGTAAAGTGCTGTGCTCCTCAAAGCCGTAAAACAGCAGCGACTCAAACCAGAGCATGTACTCGAAATTTGCACACTGCCCCTGGACAGGGAAACAAAAGACGAATGGATTTCAGAGTTCACTCGTCCCTTTTTAAAAGAAACGTTGGAGTAAAAACACTCATGCATGTTTTACCTCGAGGGGGTTCCACGTGATGAGCTGCAGGCGGACTAAAGGGTTAAAGAGTTTGGGCAGACAGAGGCCTATGTAAGCATCTCTGTAGCATTCGCCATAGTGTCTCCTCCACACTTCAAAATGGGATTTGATGCAGTCAAGAGAATGAAAGTCCTCCACCACATCCTCAAACACTTTCTTAGATTCCCTGATGATTCGATCTGAATGAGACGAAAGGCTTTGGTTAGTCATGAGTCACAGAATGTCTGGTGTCAGTCTTGTCTGTGTTAAATCGCATTTGCCAGTTCTCCTCCTTAAGGTCGATACTGTGATTCCTGCAGCAACCTAATGATGTACCTCTCTCCATGTTGAAGCTGGTGATGTCAGTAGAGGTTTCCTCGTCATCAGATGATAAGCCTTCGTTATGCTCAGCCCTCTTTCCGTTCTGCTCTCTAGCTTGTCGCCGCCGAGTTCTGCACCCACACATTAGCACAAAGGCAGACAATGAAAAGCAAGGACAGGATGTTTTATTAAATACCACCAGCATGGAACTGAAACAACACTGCGAAAGTCAGAACTTTGGATCTCTTGCATGGCAAACCAATGCCTAACAAACCGAGCTACAGTCAGAGCTGTATTTCTGGACTAGAAGTGCAAATAGCAAAGCTCAGATGGCATTTTGTGGTCTGAGGAAAGCACAAAAACACAGGGGCAACAGAACCTGTACTTTTAGTCGAGAAACTTCACAGAAATTAAGCATGTCTCTGAGTACAGACGAGCTTCGTACCGTCGCGCTTCTCGTTCTGCTATCCTCCTCTGACGGCTGTGCTCTTGGTACGCTGCGCGGTCTCGACCAAATGAGTCTAGATTAGGAGCCATGACAGCTTTACCTGCAAGAGACAGGAGCCATGTTAGAGGCAGTAATGACAAGCTGAGACATCACCACAACCTTTTCTTTTATTCTAGGCACTCGAACATAAAGAGTACTCCAATTTAGAAGAAGTCAAAATACTTCAAAATAAAGTGAGATCAGCAGGTGATAAGGATAGTTTTAACTTCTGAAACACGTTAAAATTTGGGCCTAAAACTAACCTATAAACCAGCAATAACACATCATATTTGTATAACTACGGCATCATTCATTTTCTAATCACTTACCTGGCGGCAACTTCCTACATGTCACAGTGACAGAGACAAGTCACTAACAGAGTTTAACTTTACTTAGTGACTCATTGTTACAACCGCCCAGCTGACCGTGAGACTCGGCCATTAAAGAGCAGCTGAGACAGCTCCTCTGATTAACATTTCCCACGTGCGTACATGCTCGCACGTTCGCTCACAATCACACCACAAGTAACCTGAATCACACTCATGAGGGAAACATAACAGGGGTAGTGGGAGACAAGGATGTGAACAGTGCGCACACACACACACACACACACACCCACATACAGAGAACTAACGAGGTCTGTTCAAATAAATCATAAAAACCTTCAAGATGGACTGACTTGAAAGGCTTGCAAACTCCGACGATTCATCTTTAATATCATCCTGTCTTCTCTGGACAAGTCGTGAGGCCCGTTGCCTTAGTAACTGGTGCATGGCAGCCTCCAGCTCCAGGACAGCAGGCACCTGAAAGATATGATGCCTTCTGTGACCTCTGACCCAAACAAAAGCGGGGCTCCGAGTCACAGGGATGTCTTGCTGGAGGGACAAGAGGGGGCAAGATGGACAATAGAACACTGGAACCAAAATATCACTAGTGTCGGGTGAAAACTTGCCATCTCGAAAATGTCATATTCCCACTGAAGGAAAGCTTCAACACTATGATCTCATGTTCAGCCAATCGTTTCAGCTTGTGAAGTTAATGGATTAATATCACAAAATTGGAGTTAACGGTTTTTACCCAACATTGACAATATACAGTTCCAGTCTCGATGTTTACGCTGTATTAAGGGACTCCACACTGAATTGTACTGGATGGTCAGTGCCCACGTTTCCATCACAGTGTTCTGTGCAATGAGAGTCCCCTAACAGGGTCAAAAAAAGAAATTAGTGTGGATGAGGAAATGTGTTGGCAGCTGGCAGGCCTCTTCTCTCTCTGTCCCGTGCAGATGCTGCTCTGCTGCTGCAGGATAAGACTGAATTATTCTGTTTGGACATGCATTTAAGCAGCTATAAAAATAGAGTTTGTGCCAGAAACATCAATTCATTATGATTTAACAAACTGGACTTGTAAATGTTGGGTTCTCTTACCGCTCCGACTCATCTTAAGATAACTTTGTTTCCTCACTGTATGAGTAATGACTAGTATAAATTAATTATGCTTAAGCAGCTGAAAACGTAATCTGATTCACTATGAAGTCAGAGCGTTTTGTTTCTATTCAACAGCCACTGGCAAAAGCATGTCACTGAGATAATAGATCACATTTCTCCCTCAATTGAGAGCAGTTGTGAAGCAACTGGGAAATTCATGGAGTGTGCCCAAAGTGACTCATTTGCAGTCACACTGGCTTGTCAGCGCCAATAACAGTATCTAAAAAATTACCAATTAAGTCAACACAGAAATAAGCTTTTCATGGCTCAATTAACGTTTCTCAATACTGCAAGTTTTATTAGCCTCTACGCCTCTAAACTCCACGTTAAGTGGCCAGAGATCACACAGACACAAGACAGAAAACAGCTAATCAGACAGCAGATAAATTCTCCCTTACCTTTTCACTGAAACACTCAAGCAAGTCTCCAACATACCCTCGCATCTCTTGCAAGAATTTATATTGATCTGCATTGTCATTGGACGAGCCCTCCAGCTGCTGTATGGTGCTCTCAGAGGCAGCTAGGTCTTCTTCAATCTGTTTGTAGCGCTTGGCGTTTGCGCTGTGGCCTGCATGCATTTGGCTGAGCCTACGGACACATGACATACAGGGAAAGACAGGAAGGGTGACTTACATGGGGCCGAAGAAATACAAAGCTAGTCTAATCTTTATAGCTGACATAAATGTTTCAGCGTGCACCCCTCAAATAAACACAGAGACATCATGAAATTTGAGAAAACAAGCTAAAATAATGCATTCCAAACAGGAGATGCAATTAAGGGGACTAATGCAACGCCACCTCCAGACCCCCCACATTGCCTCTCTGGCCCTCAGATCTGTGGGTAGCTTTTCTCTTCAGGACCACAGCACACAGAAATTGCAGCAGCTGAGCTGAAGACTGACAAAAGACGTTGCTACAGTCTTCCACTGAACCTACCTATCCTGCAGGCGTTTCTTTACCAGATCAATGGATACCGGGGTTAGATCACTCATAGGGGCCCCGTAGTGAACAGAGCCGTTGTCTGCTCGGCCGGGTGGCTTGCCAGTCTGTGGTGCCACGGTGCTGTAGGTGAATGGCATGCTGTAGGAGGAGCCATAGGGCTGGCTCTCGTAGCTGTTCTGGTAGTAGACTGTGTTCTCCTCTGGCTGGCTGCTTTGGACCTAGACATCAGAAACAAGGAAAACTCATAATGCTTTTACTACGATGACTGATAGCACTGCTGCTGTCTACTACCAATTCATCAGGGCTGAAACTCATGGTAATAGCTAATGCATCATCCATTAATCTCTGAATCATTTTTTGACTAATGGTTTAGCCTATGCCAGAAAATATTCCAAGAACGCTTTCTCAAATGACTTGTGTTGTCCAAACCAGACTCCAAAACCAAAGGATACTCAGTATACAATGAAACAAGACAGCTGGAACCAGGTGGTGATTTTCGACGTATCGTTTAATCGACTAATCCAGACTTAATTTAAAGCGCACTACAGGACTAAACGATAAGAAAACTGGAGAAAAACATGCATCATCTATGGTCAAAGTCATGCAAGAAGGTGAGATATTTTACAGCTGTTGAGAGATTTAGCACATCTTACCTGGGGTATGCTGATTCCTTTCCTAATCTGCTCCTGCTCCCAACGGCTCACCTCCTCATCCTGACCCGTATCCAGTGCCTCATCGTCACTACCCTCAATACCTGTGTGTGTGAAGGGGGCGTTCACGTCGTAAGAGACATCTAATTCAAAATAGCAGTATGAAATCAATGAACTTTAAAGTGCACCAGTTGCTTAGGGTACCTATCTCCTCAGCGATCTTTTGTCGCTGACTTTTGTTCTTCACTCCGCTGAAGCGGATCCTCTTCTCTTCCTCGTCTTCGTCGTCGCTGGCGTCTTGGTCTTCTCCCACCAAGCGCTTCTTAGGAGCCTCTGTCTCTACCAGAGGGGCGTCACCTCCCAGCTCTCGAGCCAGTTGCCGGCGCTTTCTGGCAGCATGGATGAATGCCGCATCGGGGATCTCTCCTAGAGTACGAGAGAAACAGGTCTGAGTGGAGGCTTAGTGCTGTACACAGTGGCATGAAAGCACTTCCAAGGGGGTTTCAATGATTGATTAGAGGACCAATAATTCAGAGCAGGGTACAAAGTTCCTTCTAAGATTAGAAACAGGCTTCAATTTTCAAAATGTTATGAAATCAAAACCTGCTGATTTTCCAGTTACATAACACTCTGGGAAAGTACAAAGTTATCAGCAAGACCAGGAGCTGGCCCAGTCTTTACAGCAGTGTTCATATGAGCGTTAGACTGGATGTGCCAGAGATGATAATCAAAACAGTGTACAAGCAGTCAATGTGTGTGTGTGTGTGTGTGTGTGTGTGTGTGTGTGTGTGAGTGAGTGTGTAATACCTGGTCGCAGGCTGCCGAGGGAGGAGAGCGTGTTGAAAGTTGCTCCAGTGTTGTTGTTCTTGGAGACCTGACTATGTGCCTGGCCACTTTGATTTCTTGCCTCTTCCTCCTGCTCATCAGCGCTGTCCACCTCCATTTCTTCCTCCCCCTGTTCACTGCCTGCTCCGCTGGTAACTTCCTCTTTGATGGTAACCACCAGCTGAGGCGGAGCGTCTATGACAATGGGATGCAGACATAGATGAACCAAGAGGATAACTGATGGATGGATGGATTATGCTTCATGTTACAGCACTGGTCCGTTCAGATCCCCCCTTATAGCTTTGGCCAAATTTCAGGTATCTGGGGTGAGCACTGACAAGCAAAGACTCCGACTGGCATCTGATTGCTGCTTGGTTTCTTATTCAATCAGCACTCTACAAGTGTAAGCAATGAGCATGGCAAGCCTCTGTGAACATGTGCTGATATCATGCACAGAAATGTCTTCATCTGCAGATAATATTAGAAACAACAAATCAGAGCATTTAGACTTCTTTCTTACAAAAATACTCAAACCACTTGATCGAAAATCAAGACAGTTGCTGATAAAGTTCCATTTGAAACCTGATGGATTATCAATGAATCGCTGCAGCTCTACATGTTTGCTGAAATGCTTCACGTTCAGCGACATTCTCATATTACTAATGTGACAGCGCAGGTGGCAGGTAACGAATCGCATGGTCACTCAGCTGATGTTATCCCACCTGATTTGATTTCCTGTTTGACATATCCAGCCTTCTCCAAATCCTCTTTGTATTCTTTCTTCAGCTGCTTGACGATCTTCTTGCTGTGATTGGATTTCTTCACTCGGAACACCTCGGATCCTTCTGTTAACAAACATGTGGTCAAGAAAATGAGGGGGTGAGTTACATCATCCAGGTAAAGATGATGGTCACAGGATGATTACCGGTCAAGTTCTTCTCTAACTGTATCTATACATGTCTTATGCACTTATTAATACGACTTCTGTATCAAGTGGAAACAGACAGATTAACATTAATGCTTCAACCTGTCAGCACAGCACATCTCCTTCATCTAGTTAACGTTAACCGGCCGGCTAGCTAACTTAGCAATGGCTTAACAAGTTACCGTCTTCATCGTCGAAACTCAGTAAACTTGCTTTCGTGGGTCCAGGCACCGGAGCTGTATCTTTGCTTTTCTTTTCTTTCTTGACAGCTCTTATGCTGTTAATGTTCGCCTGAAAGCCGTTGCTATGATAGTTATCCGTGATGTTAGGTGCTCCGGTAACGCTGTTACTGGAGGTCTCCATGAACGGGATTTCCTCCACAACAGGCCCGAACGATGTCGGCGCCAGTGGCGGTTGCCGACTCTCCTCCTGCTCGTCCTCGTCGGACTCATTCCTCCGTCGAAAATTTGCTCGTTTCGCCTTTTTAAACATTGTGTTCTTCTGCTAAATGCAACAAAGCATGCTCAAACGTAAGACACCTTAAAACAGTGCATGGAGCCGTGGGAAATTATCCCTAAACTCACAGGCAGCCATTTTCTGTTAGGTATTGCGTGTCTTCTTCGTCTTCTATAATTGAGACCGCGTACGTCACCGGCACGATACTACCCTCTACTGGTCAAAACTAGTACACACGCGCATCAGTCATGCACAGTAATGACTAAATTATAGCAGTGAATAACTAAATGAAAAACACAACCAAAAAGAAGTGTAACATTATTCTCAGTATCTCAGTAAATGCTAACATAATTTGCTGTGAAAATGCTTATCCAATAGGAGGCTAATACAAATTCAAATACAACAATCCCATTATCTGCTATATGCTAATATTTATTATTTGGTATCTTGCTTCATTTACATATTCAAATACAAATATAGGTTACCATGTTATTTAAAAAAGTACACTACTTGTGACACTAACGAAAGCATTGGCCAATGCAGTTAACATCACTATCTTTAAAAAGCTTTAAATACAGTATATCTCCATGATGTTGCCAAATGTCACCCTTCCCACTGAAGTTGTCATTAACCGATCTGCTGTGGGTCCGCATTCAGGTCAAGACTATTGCAGTTGTGACTGACAACTCACAATGCTGCCACAACAGCATCCAATAGTGAAAAAACACTTATTTATATTTGTACGAGTCTTCAGAACTTAACTTTCGTATTTACAACAGTATGGGGTTGACTTTGACAGCCTTGGTCAAATCAACCCAATATGACAGTTTCCAGTAATGTAATGTCACTGTAACGCATTCAGCCAAACAGTTAATTTGTGCCTGACAATGATGCTTGTCATGCAGCATGTCCCCTTGTTCAATAGGAAATCACCATGATAGAAATTGCCTGGAAAGTGGCAACTTTGAGCTGAAGTAGTATTTGCATATGGTGTACACTTTTTCCAACTGGCTCTGTTTGTTGGCCATGGATGTATTATAGTTTGTAGGAACCCATTTCGCGTCCACATTAGGCATGTATGTACTGTTGATGTAATTAACAAAGCCTGTGGTCATCAGTGCTTGGTATAAACTGAGATTAGTGTGCATATCCTCCTGTTAAAATGGGCCAAATAAGCCACAGAAAATGCAGAGAGAGAATTAGAAAAATAATTACAGCTCGCTAAATTGTCATCACACGCAACATGGGCATTTCCGACAGCAGATGTTTTGACATGCCACAGTACGAAAAGCACAGGTGGAGTAAATAATAAAATGAGTGATGCCCGAATTCCATTCAGCTGCTTCAGTTTGAGGGTCCTGCTATTGTTCACACTGTCATGGTTTATACAACAGAGCCATCATTAATGCTATTCGTAACGCCTGTGCCTTTCCTGCTGTGACAAGTCAAAATGTCTGCTGCCAGAAGAGCCTATTGTGCACAACTCAAAGGAGCCAAAGTCAATTGGAGACACGACGTTCTGTATTTACTCACATAAAAGTTTACTGACGCATAGACAGATAGGAAAATACAGATGTACGAATAGATAGATAGATAGATAGATAGATAGATAGATCATACAAGTGACATAAAACCTGGTGAAACTGTTGACTTTGATCAACAAATGTCCTCTCCTAAAAAAAAACATTCTCCTTTCATTCACGCCTCATTACCTCTGGGCTATTTCTTTCTCTTATCTGCTCACCTGACAACAGCGTTCAGAAAAAGATGAAAGATCCAGATGCATACGTCTAAAATTGCACCTGATTGCTGCATGTATGGCGGCATGTTAAGCACATTATGCCTCCTGTCTCTCCTGATAGGAACACATCATATGCATTCTGGACTTCGACGACATTCAGCTCCTTTAATAAATGCCAGACGTGTGAGCTGCAGTTAGCGGGGGTCATTACAGAGCCATTGCTTGACAAAGCGTAGTACATGCTGTGGTAGTGATAATAACTGCCGAAATTAAAGTGTCACCACAGATGAAGCTGGAGTGATATGTTGTGATTAATTAACATCAAGATGACCCTTTGCCATTAAAACGATAATTGGAGATAAATATCTTCCCATTAATGGTAGCATTTCAGATTTAAAGTCCCAGAGCCCCTTTTCTCTTTATTACACATTCATCACTGGAGCAGAGATCTTCCCATATTGTGATGTAGTAAGAAGTGCAAGTATGCTGCGACCAGATCAGCTGCTGTACTGATGAAGCTATGGTGGTAAACGTTTCCCTGTTTTTACTTAAGAAACCTATCAGGCAATGCAACAGAGGCCAGCGTTTGCTTGAAACAAATGAGTAATGACGATGGGAAGTCAATGTGCTGCATGTGCTCATGTAAGTACAACTAATCTGGACATGTAGGCCTGTCCCCACTTTGAAAAATAACATGTTGAATCATCTTTAAAAAAAGAAAAAAAAAAACAACTAATTGATCACACAAAATATATTATACAAAATATTGCATCTAAATAAAACGCAGGTTCAACCACAAGCACAAATTAGAAAGTTTAGGATTTTCAGTTGTTGGAGTGAGAAAAATGATTTGATTTACTTTTTTCAGAGCTCATAGATATAATAACTCCTCTGAACGTCACATCAGAGGGTCTGCGTTTAGGAGCACTGAGTTCATACACAGCCTGGAACAGTTTTATTAGAGAACAGTTTCAAATAGAGAACATATTGCAGGCCGCCACCATGTCCTTGGTTGTAACCATTTTTCAACTATTGGAAACGACTCATAGCCTGGAGCTTCCCCTAACCTCGAATTTTAAGTCTGTGGAAGTCTTTGGTTCTTCAATATGCAGAGCAATGGTGGAAGAACTCCTCGGATCTCTGAAGTAAAACTAACATTGTAGACACAGTGTAGAAATACTCAATACAGAGAGACCTGCTTTCAGTAAAAGTACAAAAGTACAAGCATCAAAATATTCTTAAAGTACCAAAATGATGTAGAATGGCCCATTTCAGAAAATTTCATATTACTGAATTAAAATCATTGGCAGATGAATGCACATATCAGTTTAATGTTGCAGCTGGTAAACAAGGAGCCATTGACTTAACATACTGCGCTGCACATTAATCTATAATAATATATCATATATTATGTCTTGATAATATTTTGTATTAATAAGTTGAATCTGTAAGTAACTGAATTTATCAAATAAATGCAGCAGAGTAAAAAGTGCAACATTTCCACCTGAAATGCAGGATAATGTAGCAGAAAATGTAAAGTCACTCCCAGTACCGCAGAATTCTGCTTAAGTACAGTACTTGAATAAATGCACCTTGTTGTTCCTTAATTCTGACTTTCAGAACATCAATATTTGTACTGGTGTGTCCTGCTGGTGTTACAGCTTGAGGACGGAAAGACAAAAGTGGTCCGTCTTGGCCCCATAAGGACTGACTCACAGTTCAAACGAGACGCGAGGACTGATCAGCCTTTCGAGCTTCAAGCGAACCACTTGGGGGCACTGCAGCACCTTGTAAGCAAAAAGCTGGGTCTTATTTGTGGCCATGGTATGCTCATAGTTCACTCATGTATAAATGCTAATGAAATACAATGACATTTCCTGATCCAGTGAATGTATCTGAAATAAGCCAGCATGAATATAGATGACATCAATACTGCTACTCAAATGTTCATAAGGCTCATCAAATCACTCCTCTAATCGCTGAGAGCGAGCAGTTGCTGTGTGACCATTTCAGGTGATTATTTGTGTAAGAAAAGCAATTTAATTTGTATGATACGTATATCATTATCTGGCTGCTGTGTGTGTGCAGGGGACCGTGGTAAAAAAAAGGGAGTGTGTCTTTCCTCGTTTTAGGTTCTGCAGCAGGTGTGATGCCACTTTAAATTGCCCCCGCAGGATACAGTAACTGTAAAAGCAAAGTTATAGAAGCCAAGGTTTCATTTGCACTGATGGAACAAACATCAGGGTTGAATAACCGAGCTTATTAAATACACCGTGTGCGTGTCAAGAGGTAATGAAGATGGAATGAGAATTAAAAAAAGAAAAAAGGAGGCACTGTAAGGGAAGGCCAAGAGGATCTGCACCTCCCACCTCTGACTGACTCCCATTAATGCCAAGCTATAGAACAGCACATTCATTTAGATAAAACGATAAAAAGATGTCAGAATTCATCTGTGTTTAAAACAAACATTTCATCCGTTGCAGAATATGAATCGTGTGCTTTTGCTTTGATGAATGCAAAATTTTTTTTTTCATATATACATATAATAGAGGAAGTCAATTTTCCCAAAGACAGAAATCTAATTTTGGAATGAGCTCTTCATCTGTCCCAGTGCTCAGGTAACAGCCTCCTTTGAAGACACGAGATTAATGATGTGACACAAGCACACATGTACAAAGCTGCAAAGAAACGACTACTGCGGATAACTAATTATACTTATCTCTAACAGGGGATCAGGATTCACTGAGGTAATTTCTGTTTGGACTCTCTGTATGCTTTGTGCTCGCAGAGTACATTATTCCTCCCGCAGCAGAGGAGGAATAACAAGTGCATGTGCCATTCTTACTATCAATCACTAAGATGAAATCAAGTAACCGGCTGCCTCTGTTACCAGGGACACAAGCTATTTGAACACAAATGGACCCAAAAGCTTCTGACAAACGACACACTGGAAACACACACGTGGACCGTCTGGTTCCACGGTTCTTTAGAGAGTGAAGAAAATGCTGCCGTCCGTCCTCGTGTGTGTTGTGTGCACGATGATCCATTTGAGTGTGTGTGTGTGTGTGTGTCTGCTTATTTCCCCTCTGCCTTCTCTGTGTCACACAGCAGAGTTTACAGCATGTGCCGATGAGTGGAGCTGATTGCGGTGCGGGGGTGTGTTTGTCTTAGGTGTTAATCCACACTCGTGAATACGGCAGTGACCTCCAACTGCCTCCTTGGTGCATTAGAATAAAAATTGACACTCCCCGTTTCATGCTTCCTTTTCAAATCCCCTTCCCTTCGGCGGCTGCCCCGCCGCCCCCTGTTTCCAGTTGATGCTCTTCCCATCTTTTTAAGTGAGGCGGTTGTTTTTCGTGACGGGTTTTAGGAGTGCGGATAGAAAAGTGGCAAAGACTTAAAGTTAAAAAAAAAAAAAAAAAAAAGTGTGGAGAAGAAAGTTGTCTCAAACTGCTGTGTCAGCAACATCACCTTTCCTCTCCTCCAACCCTCCTCCTCCTCTCTCATCTATCACTCAAGGTAACATCAAAGCCTAATCACTGGGAGACTTAGCCACAGTTACACATCCTGTCCAGGCAAGGAAACTCTATCAGGACTTTTCCTCTCTCTCTCTCTCTCTCTCTCTCTCTCTCACACACACACACACACACACACACACACACACACACCTGCTTTGCATACATGTATCTCAAAGACTGTGTCTCTTCTGCCAGCTTCGCCCCTCCTGGGTGTGTTCGGGAGTACAGGCGTTGGACTCGCGTTGACGATTTAAGAAAACCAGCACACCCTAATCTGCGACCCCTGACAAGGGAGAAGCGGAGACGCGTTTTCAGAGGCTGCGCCGAGAACCTCCCCGCAGCACCTGTGAGCAAAGCAGATGGAGGCTAAAGTTGAAGGAAGTGGAGGGGGGTGGAGGAGATGATGTGCCTGATTAAAGCGAACACACAGAGAAAATTATGATATTTAAACCCACTTTGAAGCTGCAAACTGGTAAATAAATGATGCGTTCAAGAAGACTCAAGAAATGGCTGCGTCTCCTACACCTGCGGCTCAATGCTTAAATATTCATTTCCTGTCATAGTCACACACACTTGAGTGCATGTATAGCTGATAAGAGTGAGTGTGTGTGTGTTTGTGTGTGTGTGTGTGTGTGTGTGTGTGTGTGTGTGTGTGTGTGTGTGTAAAAGATGCATGTTGAATTAGAGATGGGGCTCAAAAACTGCTGTCTTTGAGAAGAGAAGAGAAACGAAGAGAAGAGAATTAAGGATTTATTTTCCCCTTAATGATGTACTCAAACATCCTCAAAAGCCCCTCATCAGCGGACAGCACAGCGGCGAAGCAGCGAAAGCCCTCCCTGCTTTTCATCCGCTCCCTTACCATTCTTTCATCCCTGCAATGCTCATAATGGTCCTAAGATTAGTGCTGGATGTGTTAACTAAACTTCTCATTTGGCAGAAAGGGGGGTGGGGTGTGGGGGGTGTGGGGGGGGTGGGGAGTGAGAAAACTCCTGTTTGAGAGAATTACTGCAGGAAAAAATGAAAAGAGAGAATTTTCAATGCGGATGTTTAGAAGATGAAGGGGAGCTAATTCAGAGAGGAATTTCAACAACATTTTAGTATAAACTAAAGTAATAACTACGTCATTGTACCCAATTGCCACATTCAGAAATGTACACACTTTCCGCAGCAGATGTTCCCACTCAGGCCAAACGGAGCACCACATAAATGCAATGAGCAGCCTACATTTTGATCGTTACAGACAATGCATTTAAATCCCATTTAGCTCATTGTTCTGTGATTGACAAGCTGTGATAGCTGAGACAAATCATCCCGACGCCGAAGATTTGACTCATCTCCATGCAGTTTAAAATAACTATTTGACCACAGCAGCTCACACAGTGTGCACACACTCTTTCCCAACACTTCTCCACTCCACTCTTCATCACCGTCTGCTGATTAATCATTGTATCTGACTGCTCATTAGACCATCTCTTTTAAAACTGCTTGACCTTGTATCGACTTTTATCCCCTCTCATCTCTTCATTTCACTTTTCTTTCTCCGGTTTGCCTCTCTTCTCAGTCTCTTCATTTCCTAGGCAGCGTATGTTTCAGACAGTCCTTCAGGGGCTTTTCTCTTCCGTCAGCCTGAGTACAGATATTTCAGCACCTTGATTTCAGAGTAATTACACAGGGATAAATGATGACTCTCCCTGAATGCATTTCTCCACTCTTTCTGTCAACCCATCATGAACAGGACCTGGGGCACAGCAATCACTCGCTACTACTCTGCAGGAGGGGGCTCGAATCTCCCAAAAGTTTACGCGCGAAGACAAAGAGACTTTTTTTTTCTTGATTTCAGAGTAATTACATAGGAATAACTCTCCATGAATGCATCCCCTCTTTCTTTCTGTCAAGCCGGCAGGAATAGGACCTTGGGCGCAGCAATCACTGGCTGGTGCTCTGCGGGAGGGACTTGCGATGTTTAAAATGTTTCCACGTTGAATTCTCTTCTCTTAGCCTCCAACTTAGCGTTTATTTATGCAGGGGCTTTGGCTGTGCACACATGCTACTTTTCAGCACCATACTGTGTCACATTCATACAGTTCTATAGATTCCCACCAGGGAGTCGCCAAGGGCAGCCACGTTCTGCTGTTTGCCATTGAGCAGCTCCACGAGAACAACTGGACATTGCTCATAGGTGCTTCGATAATGGCTGCAGAGGGACAGCTTATTTCCATACATCATTTGACCCAGACTTTCTCACCTGTTCCTCAAAACTGAAAGTCTGAAAGTACACTTTTCTAAGCTTTAGGGTACTTTTAATAATTTCAAGGTTTCTGTTGTTAAAATTGAGAATTTCTTAATCAAAATCTGGCGTGTCCGTGTGTACAACCAAAGAATATTAATCGACAGGCTCTCACACCAGCCCTTTGACTCCAGAATATACCTTTTTGTGATTCCTGTCACCTTTAAAGAATGCCTTTTGTTCTCGCCCAAGGGCTATGTGAAGTATATCAGTGAAGAGCATCAAAATCCAACCCGATCTTATGTTTGATATCCAGTGGGTTAACAATAACAACTTGAGATTCTGGGCAGGTATGGGACATCTGTGAGTGATGTATTTGGCCCATGGTAGGAAAAAAAAAGAGCCCTGTGAGGCAACTAGAATGACAATGAATTCAGAAAACAAATAACAGGCACTTTGTAACATCTCTTCTTAGGGACACATCCAAGCTCACTGGGGGTAGAAGCCCACTGCTGCCCCAGCAGAAGGCCTCACACCGGGGCCTTGATTTAATCACTGCCCAGCAAGGGGAGAGGCCAAGCAGGCAACAAAGCTGCCCTCCAGCCTTCCATCCTCCTGCCATCAATGCTCCCTGTAGCTTGACCCAGGAGAGGCCATCCCTCACCCTACACCCTCCGCCCGGGCCGTTTGAAGATGAGAGGAACTGGGTGTGAAGGGAGGGACAGCCTAGAGGAGGAGAGGTAGATGAAACCCTGGTTGTTCTCTTTGAACTGCTAATCACTGTGTTTAAAGCTGACCTCGCTTCCTGTCTCTCTTTCTGTGTTTGGCTCATTAAAATATGTACCCTGAAAAAGGGTCCAGATGGGAGTTCACCATGAACCACGATTTCTACTGCAGTTACAGTCCAGCATGAACACCGAAAGATAAAATGATAACAAAGTGAGAACTTCACATGGTATGGTCAAATGGGACAATTTTGATAATCCACGCCTTAAATTTATTAGCTAACTTTGCAGGCAGCTCAGTCGCCAAAATAAATGTTGACATTGTACGTTGAAGTTTGAGTATCTTTGCTATGCTATGCTATATGTTGTGACAATGCTGTGGTTGGGTTTAGGCTCAAAAACCACTTGACTCGGGTTCGGAAAATATCACGTTTTGGCTTGAAATAACCAGGTTTGTTGCCACAAACATGGCAGGAAAATGTCCCAACATCTTGATAAAAATCTGCATTTTTCAGGTGTATCAGAAAGCAGTATTCCTTCATTGAAAGAGGCGCAGAGGACGGCACTGAAGGCTTTTCTCAAAGGAAAAGATGTTTTCGCTCTTCTCTCGACTGGCTTCAGGAAGAGTTTCGCTCTCTTGCTACATCATATGGTTCCTTGATCTGATGGGTTGAAGTTAGCCCATGATGGATGGTGATAGACAGATGGTTCATCCAATCACCTGCCAAGTATTTTTTGAAAGTGCCTGCCCTTTTCCAAACAGTTTCCATGGACGACTTCCCAGATGGTTCTGCATAACAAACCATCTGGTGTGTCGGCTTACTAATTAGCAACGTATTTCATCAATACAAAAGGAATAAGGATACATGTGAAGCCAATGCTCGACCTTAATACCTGAGGATAGGAAGGTGAATGGGTTGACAGTGCAATCAAAGATTTTAAAAAGGTCTTGTACACACTTGGCAACAGAATGTGTTTTGGGTGATGCCATCCTAAGTGGCTCTAAATGCAAACCGTATTGTGGATTCACTGGGCTTGTACCATCCAATCAATATTCACCACACTGAAAGACTTCTGGTGAACTTTGCAGAGTGCATCCAATATGCTGAATCTCCCAAACATCTCTGACACATTTTTAAAGTTGGAATGAGAGGAAATGAGGCCACTGTCATCTTTTTCTATAAAAATATGGCCAGACACAAATTTCTATGTTTCCTTCTGCTAAGCAGGGAAGTAAAATCTAAAAGTGGCGTCATAAGTTGGACTACATCCACTCTCAACTGGCGAAATCTTTTTTTTTTCTTTTATGGAAACATTTGTCCACACTGGCATTGTCAAGTTGTTTCTGTCAAGATCTTCATTCACACTGAAAATGCCAAAACAATAGGACAGCAGCCAATTCTTTTCTTCTTCCTGCTCTTTCAGTATAGACAAACTGTGCACTGGCTGTAACTTAGCTCTGCTGTCTCAGATTGTTAAGCCTCCTCCTGTCCCATCCTGCTCTCCGTGATCACTATCAAGTCATTTAGA
The DNA here is from genome assembly GCF_051107435.1 of Chaetodon auriga. Taxonomy (NCBI): domain Eukaryota; kingdom Metazoa; phylum Chordata; class Actinopteri; order Chaetodontiformes; family Chaetodontidae; genus Chaetodon; species Chaetodon auriga. The sequence continues at coordinate 12,391,587 of NC_135088.1, forward strand.
TGTATTTTTTTCCTCTGTGTTATGATTGTAAAGTCAGATTAATGGCAAAAGCGTTTTTTGAAAAGCTCCAATATTGGGTGTGGCTTAATGTGGACTCTAATGCCAGGTGTGAACTACAATCTCTACTCTACTGGATCTTGATCAAATTTGGATACATTTGCAGTGAAGTTACGGGGTCTGAACGAGCCCACAGAGGCTGGAGGGAGAGTGAAGGTGGGGCAGGGAAGGAGGGCATGATGAGGCGAAGGAGAGAAGGAGAGTAGGGTAGCAGGGGATCAATCAATCATCGCTCCTGTTGGTTTATATTGACTCTGCAGTCCCACTGGGCTACCATGGTCAATGTGCTTTCAGGCATTTTGCGTGGGTCGATGAAGGAGCGTGCCTGGCTTAACACTCACCTTTTATAGGAATACGTGCGTGTGTGCTTGTGTGATATATTAGATGTTTTATACGGAGCGTATTGGCAGGTTTTCATAAATGTATGCCATGTTGAAACTGCGGCCATTAGTGAATGATAAGTGAATCCATGTTTTAGAAATTACACCACCTAAAACTAAAATATCAAGTTAAACCAAGACCGAGTGAAGCCGCGGAGCATCAGACTTTGCCGCGTGCCGAAGATTGAGTTCTTTCAAAATGAGTTGATCTTGCTATTAAGCTGCAGTGTGCCCAGTGGCAGCCTCCCAAAAACCAGCAGCATCAAGGTTGGCTTTGGCCCATTGACCGTGTTTGGCATTCAGACTGTCATATAAATGGGTGATGAAAAACTCTCTACACCACACGGAACCAATATCTGTGTAACCTATTAGCCTGCACCGATGTTCATCTACAGTGGCTCAGTCTGTTTGAAGTACAATAATTGCAATGATTAAATTGAAGTTCCAAGCAGCGTGATCAGTTCATCGAATGCCAGCAGATTCAATGGTCAGGGCCGTTACTTTGTTAACAGTGATGCAAACAACACTATTTGGTGTTCATACTTGTAATTAAAACTGTCTATCAGGGTGAAGGTATGCTGTAGATGAAGCACATTTTCTGGAAATTGAATGCTTTGGGTAATCCAGTAAATTACATATAGGCATAATCAAGGTAAAAATTACATTTATGCATCACCAAAGGTCTACAGTTACTGTATACCCATTTGCATCTATTTTGTTTTTAATTAACATTGCTTTGTTTATTTACTTCTGAATATTACCTGCCTTACTTTTCACTGCAGAAGCTGAACAATTACTGGACAAAGTGAAGCTGAGGACTAATCCAAATTTTTGATTAGCTCTCCAGGTGTAAGTCATTACTGTATATTTTCAGAACCAGAGAGAAAGAGTTTGTAGTTAATAGTATAAATGTCCCAATCACAAATTTGGGGTTGCATACTAATTTATGTAAATGTAACCCAGGTTAGGCTGAGCAGTCATTATGTAGCCTCCACTGTCACCTCTTGCATTCAAAGTCAGTGAAATATTATTTCTGAGGCAGACTAGTTATACACATTATGTGTTTATTGAGCCAATGGGTGCAGCCTGAATGGTGAGTCACTGACATTGATGATGATGAGCATGTTGTTGCCACACATATTCAATTGACTTAATTTAATTTAATTAAGCACAAATGCATACTGTGTGTGTACAACACATGTATACGTGTACAATGAGCTCTGAGCTGTCGCATACAAATCCTGGAAATGAAAATGAAGTGATGGATGGACAGACAGAAGTCAGCTACTGTCTACGTTTTCCTTCTTCAGCAATGCATTCTTACTGACAGTACATGTTTTGTAATAAGCCAACTTAATGCATGTTATCCTTCATTTAGCTCAAAAGAAATATTGAATTTAGACCGAATTAAAACTTCATTTAACTTCATTTAGTTCTAACTGATCAAATTTTACATCTGCCTAAGTTTGTGACATCACCAGTGGCTGCGTTCTCAATTATTACTGAACTTTTTCCAGGAAACTCAATTTACAGATGTCACCATTAGTCACCATAACTCTCAGTGACTGATGCATTAAAAGCATTCTAATTGAATTGATGTCAGCAGTGCTGTAAAATAGCTACCGTCCTTGTCAGTCTGATTTTCAGGGCAGGTGTTTATGCAACTTAAGGACCACATTTGCTGTCTCTGCTGTGCACAGTCTTCAGGAGGTCAGCCGTATTCTCGGCGACTGTGGTGTGTTGCTTTGAGTGCTTTAACACGCCCTGCAATGTGTGAATTACTGACTTTAAAAAACAATCTTTTTCTATCAGACGCACAAGTGGACATTTTGTTAATGGGCAAAAAGCCATAGAGGTTAACATGAACTCACAAAGAGAAGTAAAGCAGGAAATGAACAGATCCTCTGAGGAGAAACCACACAGAGAGGGAAGCCGGAGTTTAGGATTGCGAAGAGATGGAGAGTTTAATGAAATAAAGAAAGGGTGGAGCTCGAGGAGAGCCCCTTTCTTCTGTTTGCTGATGACAGAAAAAAGCCTTCTCAACAGCTTATTTCTCCCTGAACACTATATTTGTGCTCCTCCTTCCATCTCCTTATGTAAATGATAAGAGGACTGTGGATAAACAGGTTTAATTAATGGCTAATTGTGTCACAGTGGTGAGTTATAGCAGGATACATGTGGAACTAAAGTAGTTTATTTTAATGCATGAGTGTGCCTGTGCGTGTGCATGTGGAAATCCACAGTATTTGTAAAATAGATTGTAAGACTGCTATTTTTTTTTAACCCAACTGGTCATCAATCATCTAAATGATGTGATGCCATGAGCATGTACTGACAAGCTCCAAAGTGATGGATGATTGACAACCAATGATTACCTGAGGTGAGGCGTGTTTCTGGTCCCGGGGGTGAACCTCTCTGGGTTTTTTACCTTGTTGGTTCAGATTGCCAGATGACCTGAGATGGGCCGCGAGGAAAACAAATTTACGATTAATAAATCAAAATCAGTTGTCAAAAATGATCAACTGCGTCCATCACCCTTGACTGCGTACATTTGCAAACATGTTTGGCTTTTATTGGATCATGTTATTGACTCTTAGTGAGCATGGTATAGCAGTATGATGGCACGATTTTGAAATTGTCTGATTGGAAAAAGCCAAATCCATCTTAAAAGGATCTAAGCAAGGATGCTGTGAAAAGGGAACGAATGAGGTGTGACTCACTGTTTACACCTCGAGTTCTGTGCACAAGTCAGTCAACACACAAGGTTCATAATAACAATCACTTTCGCATTATTCACATTTAAGTTAAATGTTTCCTAAAAATGCTTAAATTTAAAAAACTAAAATTGATATTTTTGCACATCAACTTAAATCTTGCCGAAAAAGAGACCACTGCAGCTTTGATTTACTGTAAACACTCTAAGTCCTTTTAGAGCTCAGACAATCAATTTTGAGGCGATAAAATCTCTTCAGTCCACAGAATCAAAAGCCAGCAGTGCGGCAAATGTTAGTAGGAAGTAGCACACTTGAGAGAGGCAGAGTGGAGGTTTGGTTTTACAGGACTAACTTCATACTCTGTAATGTGAGGTTTTTCCACCACCCAATTTGCTGAGCATCTCTGACACCGTGACCCTTCTTTTATTAAGAGTCTGAGCAGTGTAAGAGGGGACAATGTTTCTTTGAGCTGGCAGGCCCACTCAATAGAGTCAAGGTAATAAAACGCGTTTTAGAGAAAGGCTGAAAACAAGGAGAGAGCTGGATTGAGTCGAGTCGAGCAGCAGCGGGTGGACAGGCCAAAAAGTGAAAAGGCTTTCTATCTGACAGGTTATTGATTGGCTCAAACTTCCCAAAAGGATCTTGGAAGACTTTTAAAGGGAGAAACGGATGTGACTCGCTCTCCAATCTAGCCATCTCCTTCTTTCTTCTTAACGCTTGACATTGTTTGAAATCTTGATGGCATTCGAGATAAGGTGTAGATCAATGGAATAAACAAGAACACATATGTAGCCCAATTTGAATCTCAACATTTTAACAGAACCTCTAATGTGCCCCACCAATGCATGCTTTAATAAAACCATCATACAGAGAACAGAACTGCTGTCCTCTGCTTATGGCAAAGTGCACCTTTATGAACCATTGCACAAGTGACAAGTGTAACAGTGCAGTACATTGCAAAGCAAGACTAAAATGAAATCTAAATTCAAGACAAAAACAAATGACCCTCACTGCACTCTCCCAAAAAGTCTGCCCACCCTACCTTCAGCAAAAAATAAAAACTACAATACCCTCCCCTTTTTCTGATCCCCCCTCTCCTGGTAATTTGTGTATAGTCCTTAAAATTTTTGCTATGAATAGCCTATTCACAGCCATTGGATGGGGAAGACTCATGTAATTTCAAAGTCTTCTCATTATGTGAACAGTCTCCAGGAGGCTGCTAAATGTGGCCTTTTGACAAGACTGATGAGAATGACCACTGCTGACCTTTAGGATTTTGACAGAGTCATGAAACTTTATTTCCCAAGAAGAACAGAGCAGATTCCATAATGTCACAAGCTACGGTTTGTCTTGGTAGATGACTTTATGTAGTTGAAGCGATTTGTAGAAAAATGCCCCATGAAAAGCTGGCAGCCTGTCACAGTGGCATAGTGTTTAGTTGGAAAGGTTAAAACCCACCATTGTAACAAAGCAGCTGGGTGTTTGCTTCTCTTAAATGGAACAGTGCTAACATGCATTAAGAATACATTTTTTTTAATAATCATTTTCCACAATAACTCATTATTACCCCAGCAAGCTCCCACATAGAGGTTTGGATTGAATATGATTTGTAAAACATGTATATACAGTAGGTAATGCACTCCTTATAAAATGCACACATGCACATAAATGGACAAAAATAGACACATATTTTACAAGCCGCAAGTCCATTAAAATTCTATTATTACCTTTCCTGCAGCCCCCACTCTGTTTTCACAAATCCATTTTCCTCATGACATATTTCAATTAATCTGCCAACAAAATGAGTGTGAATGTGTGCCTAAGCATGCGCAATATGCATTTCTATCTGTTTTGAAAGCAGAAATAACATGAAATGAAGTTGTGACATTGAAAACATATTCCAGTAATAAAATATGAGAAGCCTGTAAGAAACTCAGAGTCTCATTAAGGAAATGTGTACTGACGGTCCGGACCAGAAGACAGGAAGCCATTCAATGCAGAAAAGGCTCAGTTTGTGCGCACGATATAAAGAACTGGCTTAATCTTGGTGCTTTTTCTCAGATAGCATCAAGAGGCTTTCTAGTCTGTCTACAGATAAGGAGAAGTAGGAAGTGATGTCATTGTTACATCACACCCAGACAGACATTAATGCACCTATTGTATTTATGTCTTTCTCTTTTTGCTTCAGACTCTTAAGTGCCCACTGTCACGTCCTCACGCACCCTGGTCCCTGACAAACTCTCAGGTGGAGTCCCAGTGGGATTGGCGAGAAAGAAACACAACAGAGGAGGCTGGAGTGCAGAGTAATATATAAAAGGCTTATCACTAAATGAGAAATGTGAAGACCAGGAGCTTCTTTGTAACACTGAGCAGTCTATTGGCGCAGGCCCCAGACCACTGAGGTACTTGGATTCTCGAGACATCAGACACAAGTCCCAGCACTGGTTCATTATTGTTCCACACTACAGTAGCTAAATGATTAAATGTACAATTTCTGATACGGCTCGATTTTTGAGCTGCCGAGTGCACCGCTTTAAGTCAAAAAGGTCAGCCTTCCCTTTAGCCTGTGATTAATGGTGCAGTTTGTTTTCTGAACAGCTAACAGGACCAACAAGTTGAAAAGTATTGGATGAAATTATATGAAGTGGGTATAAGCCTGTGTATAGTTGGTGGTGGTATAATGTAGTTTTGAGAGTCTAATGTACTTTTTATTGATGCTATGAGTAGGTGTGTGTATATATAGTGGCTCGTTTCTGAGGTGTCAAGGACATAAATCAATAAAGCATTTGTTGAACGTCCTAATGAAATATCCAAACCTGCAGGTTTTAACATAAAGGCTTATAGAAAAAAAGCATCAAAGATACTTGTTTATCTGTAGATGAAATGCTTGCAGTGGTAAATTATGTTAGTGTACTTTATGAGCACCTTCTTTGATCACTCTCAAAAAAAATGTGCTAAAACATCATCCATCTCCACTGATTAGAGATTTGTGTGGCAGACGAGCAGTCATGCTGTGTATTTGCACACAACCCACACTCACAAATGCACAATATACAGTCACACACACACACAATTTTTTCCACCTCACAAAAACATGTCCTAACTCAACTTATCTCACAACTCATCCATAATCAAAACTGACACTCCTTGCCTCTCCGCGTCCCCCATTCTCATCCCACCCCCCCCTCCCCTACCCCCCCCCCCCTTCTGCTCTCACATCCCAAAATACCAGGCTGCTGAACACCAGACTCTCCCTGTAAGCCCCAGGCCAATTAGTGTGGTGTTGCAGCATTGTTATCTGCCTGTCATGGTGGGTTTCTCCTGCCTCCTCTCTGTTTGTGGCAACACAAACTGCTGCTGCTGCTGGGCCACAGGCAGCGTGAGAGCCGGAGAGGAGATGGATGAGGAGGAGGGGAGGCGAAGAAAAGGGTGTGTGAGGAGTGGGAAAAAATCATCCTGTTTAAGAAGGGGTGACTTTTGAAAATGACTGAAGTTTTTTTTGACTAATATCGTGCACTATGTTGCATCCAGTCATGCTTCTTTCTCTCTTGCCATTAGGAGGAAACACAGCACGGGGGAATGGAAAAGGTTGCTTACCAGATGAAGGGCTGAAAACAAACAAGCCTTTAAAATATTCGCTTCCTCTCCACCACCATCACATTACACAAGATAGATAATCATCCCGCTGCTGAAAAACGTGGGCAAACTTCATACCTGTCAACACTGGGATTTCAAAATAAAGGCGATTTTCCCGCGCCCCGCCCTGGGTCATCCCACCATCCTTACCGTCGTCCACATACCCCTTACGTTTATTTCGACCATGCTAGTTTACCTCTCCATCACCTGATTCTGAATCAGTTTCTAGCTCTTTTCCTGCCTTATATTTTCCTTTAAATCCTACCAGAATAACTGTTGTACAAGTTGGACAGTGCATGAAGCAGTGTTACTTAAACTCACATCGTATTAATTATAGAAGTTGTGGATTGAAAACATGATGGCATAATGTTGTGGGAATATAAACTTTGGAGTTTACATTCAAGCTAACTTTAACCATCGAAATATCTTACTGTAAAGCGGTAACAAGCTCAGTATTGTTCAAACTACATTAAAAGCCTTATTTAGGTGTAAATGCAATTACAGCATTTATTGTATGTGCCTTTACTCTCCACTGCAGTCATGTTTGTGTCCCTGTGCAAACAAAACAATTACATATTTGACAATTTTGATTCATTGTTTTAATCAAATGTACCCCAGTGTACCTCAGCAAGCAACATGATGTCTGAGACAGCTTCAAAAGTTAGCTTTAATTTCAATAATAAAAAAAAAAATGCACTGTAGCACAAGCAAACCACTTAACCGCTACATATCTGCTGCAAAAGTACTTACCACATTTACCACAAAATGTGGCTGTCAAGGAGTGAGGGGAGAAGACAAGAGTTAGTGGCAATGGCAGCAGAGCCAAGTAAAAATGCTCCGCTCAACTCTTACACTGTACAGCTCAGAGAGTTGCTTCGAGCCAGCCAAGAGGTAGAGCTGCAGCAGCAGCAGCAGCTAATGTTAGCGGTGAAGCTGCTGCTCGAGAGCAAGATGATGGTGCATTCAGAGTGGTGCGCTGACAACTGCCCTCCAATGGCTTCATGACATGTGTGTATGCCATTGTGATCACTTCTGCTGCACCTTAAACTCTGAAGACAACCACAGGAACACGGAGCAGGGGGCGGTCGTTTGTGTCACTAAAGGGCATGTGCCACTGATGGCCTTCTAAACGAGTTACTCCATGTCCAATGAGTTCGACTGAAATCTGACGTACAAGTAATTCTCACTGTTGGAGAACGAAGAGAGTGATCCAAACTATTATGTGAAATTGATTTATTGCGCGCACACACACAACCTGCACAGGCACAAAGCCTTAACACAAATTCTGATTGAGTAATTTTGACAGTGTAGCAGAGAGATATGTGGTAGCTTTCTCATAGAGTAATAACAAATGTCATGCTTCTGTCAGTTAACTACTGTAGCCGAGGGTGAACCAAAATGCTGTAGACAAGTTATTATCTGAGGGCTGCAAGCTTTAGCAGTTGATGTTGGGAAATGGCATTAAGTTGAGATGTAAAAATGAGAACATGAATTAATCTATAATTACTACACATTTACACACTGTATGTATCGTGGATGCTGCACATGGTTTTATTCTCAGCCTCCTCTTACTGACAGAAACATTGGGCAGGAAAGGGCAAAAGCCAAATTAAAGGCAAAGCGGCTCCCTGCTTGATGCCATTAACTTGCAATACTTTCGCTTTTCTTGAATTTAGTGCTTTAGAATTCCCCGTGAAAAAAAAAAGAAAAAAAAAGTGACTTCCAGGGGAATTCTCCTCTTTGAATAAAGACTGGATCACAGGAAAAGAAAAAAAAAAAAAAACTCTCGCCCCAACAACTCTCTGGAATGTAATTCATAAAAAAAAAAAGAAAAAAAAAGTCCCACAGCTCTCACTTGAACTTTGCTTTGTCGAGAGACATTTATGCTGCTTAAATTTCACATCCAGGCATTTTTGCAACATGCACAGAGGGTAGTGTGGAAGAATACAGATGATCCTTTGCCAGTTCACATGGGTCTGATGAAACTGGTATGGTTTTTAAGATGACTGACTGTAGGGGAAACTTCCTTTTATGTTTGGAGATGTGATGGTAAATGAGAGCTGGGGCTTTCTGTTGTCATTGGCGTTATCAAGTGGGCACCTCCCACTTAAGATACTTTCATCTTCCGTGTTTTTGTTTTTCCTTATTCAGACATTGCACACGCAAACTCCAAGAGACTTTGCTAAACAGAGCCCCAGTGCTTCACATCCACCATCAATGCTGATCAGACTTGTAATCATCTACAATAGAGGCTGACATTAAATCAGAATCATGCAGGACACATGGGACAGCCGCGGGACAGAAGCGTTGCTGCATCGTGTTGTTGGGATCTGGACGAGACATGGTTTAGCTCGAGTCTGGGGAGAGGATGAAAGTTAGGAGATCATTTGCATGGGATTTTATTTAATATTTAGTTGTATCAGCTATTTCAGCACACAGTATGAATGCATAATCATCTGCTCAATATGAATTTGGAAAATCTGTAATATGCTGGCCTATTTTCATGAATTGCAACATGAGGAAGTTGAAGAAGTCTCAACACTAACTCTTTAACTTAAGAAGTAACTATGGGGAGAGGCCCTGTTATAGTGAAAAATGATAACCAAGGAGAAAAACAGTCAAAGGATCAGGATAGAATTTAACAGTGCTCTTAACTCACCGAATCATTAATATTCTCACCATCTATACAGCTAGATCTGGCTAACAGGGTAACTGGATCAGCACACACAGGTGTACCTTTACAAAACAGAAGCTTATAACAGCGTATGGTGAATTGTATGAGTGTGAGCAGAACTTTGTCACTGCAACACTAAATCATAGCTTAACCTGTGTTCTAGTGGTGAAATGAATTTCCATACATTTGACTCCAACTTGTATTTTCTCACTTCAGCCAGTCACTGGTTGCCCTTTCTGGCCCCATCCACAAATCCCTAAACTCATATACATGTGGCTTACAAATCCACAAAGGGTACTCTGCCCTCATCTACCATTCCTGCTGCACCAGGGTGAGCTCCAGCAAGTAAACAGATGGCTGAGTGTTGGACTGTAATTCAGATTCAGACCTCAGACTGCTGCTGACGATCTCTGTGGGGACTGCAAGTTGCTTTCATTTGTCTGCTTGAATCTTCCAGTCCCTCAGCTGTCTTAACATGCACCTACTCAATAATAAATTCTTCCTGACTTGAGCATAAGTTTCTACTCCTACCACTGGTTCCTGTATATACTGTCCAACATTATGACCATGGCTACAGAAACTCATTTGTGCTGATGCCTGTTGGTCTCCTGAACATGAGCAGCGGGATGTGGGTTGGTGTTTTCCATAATGGGACCTGCAGTTGTGATGGGTGTGATTCCCACTGTTGCTTGTAGTTGTTATTGGAGCGTTGTGTATGCGATATTATGTGCTATAGCAACATGTTCTCACTCCAATCTCTGCGAATAAGGCAGCTTGGTCAGTGGCCCTCTGCTTCAAGCTTAGCTTGTAGCAACTTTAATTTCAGGCTGGACAGACACAGATAAAAAACAATGTAGTTCAGAACTATATTCTCTCGATGGAATACATTTCTCTTGAAATATTTTTGAAACAGATATCAAACAGTCACAGAAAAACAAAGATCCAGGAACTGCAGGGCAAGACTTGTGGTCAGAGACAAAAGGTTGAGATATTTACCATGAGAACGGGAGGACAGGCAGGCAGGTTCAGCGAGGAGGGCTCAGTCCGATAGTTATTGCTGGAGAGTCTTGAACTTGAATGTGGGAGAGCAGCTTAAATACTAGACTGATTGGGAATCAATCTCAGGTGTGTGATCAGGTGAGCGGGCATGTGGGCGTAGCTGGCAGGGGAGTGAGAGTGGAAAAGTACTGACTGAGCATGTGAACGGATGGAAGGAAAATGGCAGCAGGTAAGAGACTAAACATACTGTGACGCTTTTGGTTTCACACAGGACATCCATCCAGCCAGCCAACCTCCTCCCTCCATTTAGATTTTTCTCACTCTTAATTTTATGTCACCTAACTTTGATCTTCAAGACATTACATTTGAAGAGTGCCTCCAGAAATGGTGCTAGACAGGTGCCTACAGTCATAGTTTGAAGTAAAAAGCAAAAAGCAATTGATTGAGCTGCTGTATTTGATGCTTTGGGAGTGAGAATGCGCTGGTTATGTATGTGTCTTCACGCTTCATGTTTGTACTGTGCCAAGTTCCTCTGCGTAATATTTCTATATTATATGTGCTTTTATGTGCCATATGTCCTCTTTTTATTGTCTAGCTTTTTATGTGCATCTCAAATTGCCATCTTGGGAAATGATGAACTTGGACTTACAGTAACTTGCACATATTGTTCTCTAAGATAAAAAGCTTTTAGCCGAAGTTCAAGCAGGAGGACAATTATCATTCTAATTTCCTCATCACGCCTGGTCTCCACCTCTTAATTATTATCCAGTCGACTCAGTGGGTTATGTGCACAAGCCTTGCTGTCAACCAACTGCTAGCTAAGGGGTGCTTGTGCTAGTTTAAATGCCAGTGTCTCTTTGCTGTCACTGCAGTGTACGGTGCTATGACCCTCTATCTCGCCACCTCCACTTATGTCAAGGGCCCGTCAATAGCTCCACAGGAGGAGGCCTCTCCAGAACGGATGCAAACTGTTGTTGTTGATTGTTATCAGTGCCAGCAGTAAAAGATTTCTGTTTACTGTCAGCTGCTGCGCTGCCATGGAAAAAGTGTACCCTGGCAGGATATCTGGAGAAGTAATGGATATAGGTGGGATCTTAGTAATATAAAATCACTGCACACTTTCAGAAAATACTAATCTCCTTCCTCTCTTCTCTTCTTTCCCTGCTCATTTATTGGTCCTGCACAGCTGGTGAATTCTCTTTGGTACACCTTGTTGCCTCCCTCAGGTTATGTATTTGCTGGACCACCTCTTTTCAGTGGGGGCTGTTTTGTTAAACATAGATGTGTTTGTGCTGTTGCTCTTGCCCCATGGCAGTCCTGAGTGAGGAATGGTTCCTTTAGGGCTCATTGTGCCTTAGAAGAGCACTAAATTGCACTTCAGTCCAGTTTGATTTTGTGCTATAGGAATTTTTCGACTAAGGTTGAGCCAAAGTCAACAAAAAACTTTCCTTCCCTGTGTGTGGGAGGAAGTGGGGGAGTATTCAGCTTTTTTAAAGCGGAGGAGTAAGAGATCCATGAATAGTAGTAAGCCTCATTACTTTGGTAAATGGGTAAATGCCCCATGGCCTGTACCACCTACAGTATGCCAGCTGCAGGAGCAAATTGGTCTCCAGGGATTCATAGACAGCTGTGTGTGTGCGTGTCAGAGAGAGTGTGAGAGTGAGAGAAATAAATATTGGCACAGTAGCAACTACAAAAGACTGAAGTCACATAAACTAACAAATTTATTAACTTTCTAATGACAAAGCAAAAGAACACCGACTGCCTCCCTCACCCCTTCCATCTCCACGTAGGACAAACAGCAGCTCGGTATAACAATGTCGAAAAGTGATTTTCTTTTTCTTTACCTTTAAACCTCTTTGAAACTTTCCAAACTTTCTACAGCACTGACAGGAACAGTTTTGGGAGAAGGGGAACGTAACCTCACTGTTATTTAATGACCTAACTATCCTAACCTTCTGCATACACATCATAGCTATTAGATATTCTGGGTCATTAGTTTGCTGGCTTCAGTCTTGCAACCACAGCAATGCTGTGCAGCTACAACAATGCCTAATCAGGCCTCTTTTAACTCCATCCAACTTTGAAGTTAAATTAGTTTGGAGTTAAATACAAAAATATTAGCATTTGGGTTTATATGAGGGATGCACAGAACGTGAAGTGAGAAGAAAGGTGTTCTCGTATCATGTTAAAATTAGTACTTACCTGCACCGTTGTGCTGTGCTCAACTCTGTCCATCAATTCTTTATTTGTCATTGATCAGTAGAGCTCACATTTTGATATTTGCACAAGCACATATCCACTCCCAGCAGAAAAAAGGAGGACCATTTGATTAAGATGTCAGCACAGACTTCTGAGAAACTGTCCTGAATGGATTAGTTATATCAGGCTCAAATAGGCATCGTTTTCACAGCTAACATCCGTTGATGACAGCTTGGTTAGAGCTAGATTAAATCCTTTTTATTTTATTTTATTTTTTTCAAATTCTGTTTTATTTATTCCCAGATTCTGAATTTTCCTTGTAAGTTTTACTGAATTCTGTGTTTTATAATTGAAGCACATTTCATCATCAGAAAGAGTGTCTGATTATGTGGTGGATGAATGCAATTTCAACAGTTTAATAAGAAAATATTCAAAATTGAATGAATTTCATGGAACGTGATGGAACACTGCACTGCAGTATATTTTTTTTATTAAACAGCCTGCGTATGCAGCTCAAACACACCTGGCAAGTGGGCCTGACGAAGGCTCTCACTTTGGGCAACGCACCTCCTTGTGAACAATGCTTGACCAGAAATGGACGTAGCATTTCGCTTTTTCTTCCAACAGTATATCTGACTCTACGCATACAGCCATGTAGTTGCACCTCTGAGAGTTTGCTGAAGTGATGAGCTCTTGCTAGCACGCTGCCTCTCGCTCTCTCAGAGGACCTCTTTGACATGACTCCGTTTGTGTGGGTGTGGGTGTGAGAGACACCAAAACATAACAGCGTAGTTTTTTCAGTTCATTCAGCTTTCCTGCTGAGTGGGCTAAAGTCTTATTATGTGTTGTGACAGCATCACTAGCAGAGGAAGTTAATCCAATCTCAGTGTGTTGGAATATTATCAACTGATCCAGAGTCGGACACCATGTAGCATTTGTGTGGTTCATCATGTTAACAGTTGCTTCTCTTTTCGTCTTTAGTGAAACACAGGTGACAAGTATGGACTTGGCTTTCCTGTCATTTACAAGGTTTATCTTTCGCAAGTAGTAGGGCTGTAGTTTACATCATGGCTGTCTTTCTAATGTCTGGATCGACACAATTCTAGTCTGATTTTGCGACGACGGCAGTGTGGTCGTTCAATCTGATATGGTGACCATCGTTTAAGACCAAAAAATCATGTAGTCTGAACCAGGCATTAGTGTATGTTCATGCCCCCAAAACTTTGTGATATGTTCTGTGTGTGCTTTGCTGTATTAAGTGCTTGCTGGATTATTGTAGAGCCTGGAAAAAAATAGAAAATCTTTGCTTTGGCATTCAGTTGCTTTTTGCTTCGCTTTTTCCACTGCCACCTCTAATTCTGAGTCAGTGCTGGAGAGTTCACCATCGAGGTCAGGCAGGTACAGTCAGACTGAACAGATATTTACTGAGACCAACAAAAGGGATGTGAGAGAGCGAGAGACAGAGCGAGACAGAGAGAGAGAGCTTGACCCAAAGAGAGACTTTCTTGGTATTGTGTGTTTAAGGAGACAACATTCCCAAAAAAAACCTTTTCACTCCTGTGAGCCAGACAGATCAGACACACAAATACAAAGCAGAACCACCCAAACAGACACGCTAAGTCCGTGCTTTTGTAAGCGATGAAAGGTGGAAGCAGCCACACAAAGAAAAGCACAAATAAATACTTACCCACTGGGCCTAAGACATAAACAGACACACACACACGCACACACACACACACACACACACACACACATTCTGACTCACCCGTGAAGCTGAGGTAGCCCCCCCCCCCCCCCGAAGTGTGTGTGATGAGTCGAATCATCTTGTGAAGCTGAAGGCTGCAGTCAATGGCAGGAGGCAGTGAGATCAGACAGCTCAGGTCTGTGTAAATTTCTTTATCCGTCCACCAAAAGGCTGCAGCTTCCACATTATTTGGTTCCATTTCCAAGATTTAAGGCCAAACATTTCTGAACTTCAAAATGCTCCTTTAGTCAAATACCGATTCTATCTACTGATGCTGCTGGTTCTTTGAACAGATGATTGAAATGTCCTATTAGCTATTTTTGAAAACTATAATGTATATCTTTCATGGAGAATTAAGGTCTGGAATTCATACGAGGCAATTATATGGCTAATTAGAGGCCAACATCTAATTAAGTGAATTTTCTGATGTTCATGTTGACGATATTTGATAATTTCTTGAGTTAATTATGATTATTATGCTTCTAAAATCCTTACTGTATAATCTTGTAATGCACCACAATTCATTACAAGTATAGCCAATTTATATAATGAGGGATTTTATTATCAGGGTTATTATTTCCTTCAGTGGTGATTACATCTATCAGCAGTCAAGCATGACAAATAAATGATGTGTTTATGAACTGAGAACTTAAAGCAACTGCTGACAAAAAAGTGTACTTTACTGAAAATGCTTCATTGAAAACACCCTTTTGACAGAACACGACGTCAACCCAAGCATTGGTAAGACAGCCTTAGCGCAATATAAACAGTGTTTGTGTGCGTGTGTGTGTGTGTGCAGTGACCCCAGGAAGTGTCACCTGATCATGTCTCTGGACACCAGGTGACGGTCCCTGTTTGTCTCCTGTTGAGCGAAGTATAAAGTGGGATCCTCTTCTGTATACAGCATCCTTTTACAATCTATGCACAGGCTGGCAGCTGTCAAGGGTGTGAAATGAATAGATTTGAGCATTTGAATGAAACACCTAAATCTACAGCATTCCCTAACAAAAGGGATAGCTGACAGAACTTTAAATGAAGATTTATATTCTGACAGTTGCTTTTGGTTAAAAAAATGATCACTTTGCCTCTATTTCTGAACATCTCACAGATTACCATGTCGTTATACTGCTACCATAGGTTGAAAATGCTATATAATGGCTGATAATCTCTTCATGCTGAGAATAAAAAGTAGCTGCTCTGATTGCCTCGGGGTAAAGGTGCCTATTTTAATGGCAGTATCTCCGGTTTATGTCCAGCTGGAGACCTTTGTTGCATGTCATCCCCTGTCTCTCTCTCTCTCTCCCCTCATTTCAGCTCAGCTTTGACTCTGTTACAATGAAACTGTTTGAATCCTGTCCACAAGAAAGGAGTCCATATGCCTCCTTTTAAATTCCCCATTTAGTCTCACCCCATGCAGAGTCGGTGTACCACAGGGAGGTGTACATAGACCTCGACTGTTCTGCATATATATGAGCTGCCTTCCAACACAGTTGGTTAAGTGCAAAAACGTCCGTTACTATTCAGTGAAAATGATAGAGGAATGTCAGCAAGCCAAGATGGAGGTTGTTGAAACAGCTGCATGTCTCATTAAAGGCATTACTTTGAAAGACCACAAAAAGATTGTAGAACTTGCAAATGCAAATGGATGGTATTGGCAGCATAGGAGACAGAGTTCAAGTGACTGTACCGACAGTCGTCTTTAAATCCATGTGACAAATTGCCCCTCTTTTGCTGACAGAACTGTTTAGTTGGGCTCCAGCCCCTAATGGTTGCATGAATTCAGCAGTAAAGGCTTTGAAGCAGTGTATTCCTCAGTATTATGGTGCTACTACCTGGAATTGGTTAGATGGGTCCATAAGGGAACAAGCTCGTCTAGAGCAAACTAACATCCAAATGTAAACTGTAATCTGGATACAAGTACATTTGATCAACAGACTATAATTACTGATATGTCTAATTGTATGTCTAACATTGTTTTGTACCCCTGCTAATACACATGAGTGTATTATCCTGGTGAAATAAACTGTCATTTCTCCATTGACAGATAGGAATAAAAAGCATAAAATGTCACACAAAATAGAAATCATTAAAAAAGTGGTTGCCAGAATCCTCTAAAAAATCCTTCCATGACCGCTCCAGACTCATGTCTCTCTTGGACAATATACAAAATAAAACAGGACATTGAATAGGACAAACTTGAAAAACACTCCAAGAAACTGTAGTGTAGGAGAATGGCACTTCAGATTGTCACTGACAATCAACCATAAGTGAAGAAATGAAACCGTTCAAGTGTAGGCCTCCAAAGGGAAACTTGAGGGAAGGACATAACAGCTCCTCCTCTGACCACAACATGCTACGGAGTATACCAGGACAAACCATTATGCATTTTTGCCTCAAGACCTCACAGTATTTTTTAACTATGAAATATGTAACTGAATTTTGTACTATATAAGAGAAAAAAAGAAAAAATATTGACTCTGCATCTGGTGTTCCATCTGGAAAGCATATATAACCTTCATAAGGAGGATTATTCAAACATCATATCATAATTATGAAGGAACGTGTTGCTCAGATATCTCCACGTTCATTTGGGTTTATTTTTCTGCACATCCCTCCCTCGGTCTGCTCTTCTTTCTCTGGTTGTGTTTGTTCATTATCAGGCCTGAAAACAGTCTAATGATGAAGTACGCTGCCTCTGGAGTCACACGAGGATGCGGAAATGTGGAGCTGAATCCCTGCAGAGTCAAGAGGAGTCAAACACACACACAGAGGAATCTAAATCACACAAAGGGGAATAATGGTTGAAGATGTGCTTAACTCACATGATGATGTCTTGGATTAAATGATGGAATCATGGGAAACCTGTTATTAGATTGTGAGAAATGTGCTGAATCTCTGCAGGGACGAAATTGATCACTCACGCAAGGTGACTGCATTTATGAGTGGAAAAGTGGTTAATAAAACAAAGGTAGATGAAAATGGTTGCATGCAAAACACCCTCTCAAAGATGATGCTTTCAGAACAACTGTCTCAACCGCTGTCCAGAGGGCTGATTCTGGATCTGTCATGGGTGAGGTACTGCAAGAGATGCAGCATGGTAAATGCTTCCAGCTGTCACTGAAACTGTTTTGCAGCCATGAGGCAGCTGTGTCAGAGCTGATCTGCTGATACACTGCTTGATCTGTGTGCAGTTAAGTTTGATCTGGGATCTGCCTCTATCTCTGGAGAGTGTAGGTGTGTCAGGGCGTGTCAGAGCGGTTTGCGGTGTCAGTTGTGATGTGCGATCAGGTGACATTGAGGTAAAAACAGCTTTTCATTTCCTTCAACTGTGTGAATGCAAAGTTTGTGGTACTCATCTGATATGATCAGCAAGCGGGGAGCAGGTTTGTAATGGGACCAATTAAGGAGCAAGATTTCCCCAAGCAGCAAACTCAACACAAATCAATAGCTAATGCCCAAGGTGCAACTGCCCCGTTTCTTTAATTCTGGCAGGCAATTAATTTTTTAAGTTGGTCTTTCTGTTTTCTAATGTCTTACTGGAGATGCGTCTTGGAGCTGACTAAATCCAACTCAGTTTATGTGTCAGTTTAAGGCCAACAAAAACAAATGTACATTACTGGCTTTTTGAGGTTTATTAGCGTTATGACAAGTGATAATTTTGACTCGCATTACCTTGGACTGTTGACGTCAGTGGGGTTATTGCTGAGTTTGCCAGCTGACAAGCTTTTCGCAATTTGTAATGCCAAGTGGGAGATATCGGAGCCAACAAAAATTCCCACACATCCTGCTTGTAATTAGCACTAGGAGGCTGACATACCCATTTTTTCCCAGTTGGCTGCTCACATCTATGGTAAATTCGACATGACGTTCACGCGGTATTAACATCAGAGTGAAAATGTCAGCAGAGAGACTAGACTTATGGCGGGTCCCTTCAATTCTATTCAATTCAACTCTTAATGGGATTTTTAGGCTGTAATCTGCTTCAGAATTCTTGAGTACTGACATACCTCTGTCAATTATGGATGCCATTTTAGTCTGCTCCTAAGGTTTAAAAAACTTCCCCCTTGCATCATAAGAAGCAAAGTCAAAAGTGTCATTTTTAGATGGTGTCTTTACTTTAACTTTTGTCATTTACAAGTTTCAATCAAGCTGCATCTTGATCATGTATAAGCTTCCCTGAGATCATGTGATTATAGGCAACAACAACGACAACAACGACAAGAAAACCATTTATGAAGAGTCAACTTGGCTGCCTTAAATTGTGCCTTAAATTCAGATGAATTAAAAGAGCAATGTGTATGAATTGGCCACCTGTTGAAGGTTACTCCAGACAAATGGGGGTCAGCATAACATCAGAGCAACTGCAAACTGCTGCTCACTGTGCTCTTTGCTGTAACAATGTTAAGCTGTAGTTACTAGCTGCCGTTAGCTATTTAGTCCAGTTAGCTGTGCAGGTAGTGGCCCTTTTAGCTGACTGGAGTCTTCCCTGACCAAGGGTTCAGAGGATGGGGGGATTGTTGGTGTTTAAACCACAGGCAACAGAACCGTGCTTAGGAGCCTCCCAATGAACACCGCTGGATCAGGACTGAACACAGCCTCCGAGACCAAAAGAGGCCAGTTTGATGTTTGGGAAAATTTGCAGAGGTGATACATCTCCCAGCTGAAAGTACAGTGGGCTGGACTATTGGACTATCGCCTCTTGTTATACAAAGCGGTATTATGAGACCGCACGGGCCAGGGCTAGCTGAATAGCATGCTAACTTCAGTAGATATCACTGCAACACAATACATAGACGTCTTTGACATAACATTGGAGCTGTTATTTCATCATATTGTCTTGTGTTTTTGGATGCTTTCAACAAAAACAATGGCCATGTTTTACACATTGAACCTTTTAAGGCAAGGATGGCGAAAGAATACACATTGCAAAGTGGTTTATTTTAATATATACTTGAATAAGCAAAACCAATTGTCCAGTGAAGCTATTTAGAGGACAAATATTTGAAAAATCGAGTCAAGTAGCTGGAACGGAGTAATGGTGGCATGTCTCTGCCTGCCTCTGCAAGTGATGCATTTCAGTGTTTATGCGTATTCAGCTGGGTGATTTAACAGGAGCAGCTTTTGTTACAGGGCAATAGATGGTGGACTCTCTGCCTTTCTCCCTCTCTCACGCAATCTCTCTGCTCACAAACACACACAAGCACACACACATATTCACAAACACACTTTACTAGCTAGTTGTCCTTGATGTGTCTCATAAAGACAGGTTGAGGAGGCCAGGATAGTTTCAGGCAGTAAAAGCAGCCTGTGAAATCACATCGCATGTGAAGTCACAACAGATGGCTACTCCTGCTACGTCCTCACTGAGTGTGACACTGGAAAGACACTATGAACGTGAGCAGCACATTCTGCAGCTACGCGTCCCCGAATGTGGGCATGAGATCTTGTTAAAGACAAGGTTGCATATTGAAAGCTACACTCAACAGCTGCTTATTGTGCTGTAAAGTGAAAAATTAGAATAACATTAAATAATTAAAAAAACAAAAAAACAAAAATAGCACTAGGCCCAGTAGGGGGCAGAATTAGTCCAGAAACCGAAGATGAGGAAAAAGAAAGGAACAGGCAAAAAAAGTACTTGGTTACAAAATAAGGTGTTTTTAAGCAAGGCAGGAATGTCACATGGTATGAAACTACACACTGTCATGATTTTAAGACATATGGACAATATAGATGCAGCCTGTGCACATTTATCTCCATGGTAACCTCATAAGTTTCATACTGACATTCAAAAAGCCCTGGAAACATATATTTCTCCTGATGAAGAGGTAGGGAAGGGGCGGGTGCTGTCTGTATTGTTCAGTGGATCACCGGCCTAATTGCTTCTCTGGAAGGTTACGCCAAAAAGAAAAAAGAATAGATGCAGGATGGAGAAGACAAGGGATGGCTGAAATGACACAACAAAATCCACTTAATTATCTTAAATGAATTAGCCCAGTCATCGCTATTCTGTGGCTGAATATGCATCGGGCAAATACTGGTTGTGGAAACAGTGAAAGCGCCTTAATGGCCCTGTCTGTTTTCAAGTGCCAGTGCCTTTCAACAGTCTTTGCATGGCAACAGAGGGAGAACAGCACTTAAACCCTCCGATGGGTAGAAATTTTAAGACGAAACAAAGAAACCTAGATTCTCTGTATTCTGACTTAACGATATCTACACATTTCACCGAATGAAATGTGGGAAATGGGCTCGAACATATACAATTAATAAAAAAGGAGTAAATGAAATTTTCAGCATTCCTTAAAAGAAAGATTTGGACAGTAGAAATCACCACTGTGCTTTGCTAAAGGAGGCAGCTGCTGGTTCTTTCATACAAACACACATTGGTAGTCAAAATCCATTTCTCCACTGCTGATGAGCTTACACAGTGCTGGCATGTCAATCAAAAACCTAAGAGAGAGAAAAAATCTGAATCAAAGCAAAGACAGAGACAAAAACAGTGCAATGATTTCTGTATTGGTATACCTTTCCTATTTCCCCCATCCAAAGACTGAGCGAACTCTAAATAATATAAAGGTGAAAGAGGCATTATAAAAATTGGGCGAAGTGTTAGAGTGTGGTTAAAAAGTGAGAGAAACGATGCTGGACTTTGCCATAAAAAGGAAAAAAATGGCTGTAATGGATGAGAGCAAGCTTTCCTTCTGAAAGGTTAAGGGAAATAGGTGTCGTTCTTTTAGAGGTGAGAGTGTTAGGTTGAATGTGAGAACTTTCGAGGCTAAATGAGAAAAGCAGAGGGACTTTGCAGACCTCTGTCTCTGTTATAAGACCTCATTTATCCATTATTACCTGCATTTGATTACCACCTCTCTTACCCTGCTTCGCTCCCCTTTCTCAGCTCAGGAACTCTCAGGGGGCTGAGAGCAAGGTACAGCGAGAAGCAGAGGAAAAAAAAATATAAAGGAGCAAAAAAACAACAGAAATCCTGCTGTGAACATTACAGTTGTGATTTCCTGTGACATAAAATCGTAGAGACTTTGCCTACTTGCTCATGTAATTTTTTTTGGACTTGATGAGAAGTCGAAAGGAGACAGAGGCTATTAAAAATGTGATTCTAATTTGCACTTATTAAGCGGCCATGAGCCATTTGGTGAATGCATTTATGGGTCTGGAGTGACAGCAGGGAGAGTGAGAAGGGGCCCATCCCAAATTCTGCACTAACATACTATTGAGTATGCTAAAATAGCACGTGAGATTTTCTGATATATCTGAAACCGTAGTACATAAATAGTACGTGAGGTGCATTTTACATTCGAATAATTCAGTATGCGAAAACTGGACACTTAATCGGCACAAATATCCCACAGTGCAATGTGACATTACAACAACCTAATGTCAATTACACTTGAATTTAAGACTGTAAGTACAATCGTTACTATCACAATTACCACTAGATTACTGCATAATTATTGCAAATGTTGGGAGTGATGAGATTGGTTGGCAAAGGTTATCATGGTGGCACGTCTCCAAGGAGGCTCTCATTTGCAGAAGATACAAACTACTGTTTGTCATGCATAGTGTGGAATTTCAGAGAAGCCCAGTGACACACGTAATGGAAGAATCTAGCACATGTCTTTAAAGCCCAAATATGCAAGCATTGGCATTTCTGATGACTTGGTGCCCCCAGTCTTTTAGAGTGCAACTAACAGTTACACCTCATTCGTAAATACGAATCACGCCTTGACACCATCCCATGCCATCATGATGATAAAGCGTGGAGGTGACTTCAAATCTGAACCATCACAACAATCTGCTTTCAAGCACCAGCGCAGGTTTGATAGGAGGAAGCGCAACTCCCAGCAACAAAAAAAAGAAAAGAAAAGAAAAAAGAAATCATAAGACAAAGAGGGAAAATGCCTTTTGTCAGGAAGAACCCACCCTGTTATAGTGTCCCTGAGCTAAACACTACATCTCCAGCACCCCCAAGACCATCCATAGTGGTAACTGAACAAGTATTTAACAGTTTTAATCGAATGCACCCTCTCTATATGTAGGGCTGATCACACTACAGTCTGCTGTTCCATCTTTGTCACACTTGAAGTTGTGAACCCCAAAAGACGAATGCATGCGCAAGTGAGTAGATAGTAGAGATAGCAGCCTTGCTGCCTTGGGGCAAAGTGTCTTCAAGTTCCTCTTGTTTACAAAACCTTTTTGTGAGAGAAATATCTTTCAACCAGAGAAGGATATTACACTGCAGCTACAAGACAAACACACTGACATGCATGCCCGCAGACACATACGTGGACCCACACACACCCACAACCACACACGCACACACACAGAGGAACCAAAGGCTGACTTCATACACTTGCTTCTGCCTGTTGGGATTCAATTAAAGAAAC
This sequence comes from Chaetodon auriga, assembly GCF_051107435.1. NCBI lineage: Eukaryota > Metazoa > Chordata > Actinopteri > Chaetodontiformes > Chaetodontidae > Chaetodon > Chaetodon auriga. The sequence goes on from NC_135088.1 coordinate 12,414,389, forward strand.
TTAAAATGATAGTGGGATGACTGCCTCATAGCCTAATGGGCTGAGCTTTAAACATCTCCTCTTGTCTATTATATTTCATTACAGTAATAACACGTTGCCTTAAGAGGGGGGATGGGGGGCACAAAGGAACAACCGACAGAGAAAGTAGAGGGGGGGAGGGGGACAAGCACGCTGAAGATAAATGTGGGAGAGGGTGATTAACTAGCTCATAAACTAAAATGCTTGAAGTAAGCACTTGATTGTTGGTTGCATCATGAGTAACTCAAGCTTCCTTGAGGGAAGTGAGGTTGCCATCGTTGCAAAAATACACAGAAAAAAAGTTCAAATATCAGACGCACGCACAGCTTTCTCTCGTCATATGTACACGCATACTGTGCATACACAACATGACGATAGCTCCCAATATCAAACTGTAAAGACATTACAATTCAATCACATTGTAAGGGACATAAAAATCCCTTTTGCCCTACACAGCATTAGAATCGCCTCTTGGCTGGATTCACCAGCAAAAAGAATCCAAACCAACAAGAATTCAATAAAAATATTACTTTTGTACATCACTATCTAAAGCCGTGATGTGATATTTCTGTTACTGTGGTACCCTGGAGAAGGTGAGTGTCTCTTCAGTTAATGTCAGACTATCTCTCTATTAGTGAAGGACAAGAGCAGAGAAATGAGATGAAGGCTTAAAAGAAGACAGCTTTATAACAACACTGCTACTTATCTCGCCCATCTTTCTCCCTCTTCCTCTTTTTCAACCTCCCTCGATTCCCCTGGTTGTTTTGTAATGAAGTTATCCCACAGCAGACTTCTACTCAGCCCAAGCTGTCTTAAGACAGAGGAGGGATGGGGGGAGCAACAGAATCACAGAGAGGAAGACGTATCAAAGACGACAATGAGGAAAAAAGCCTGGAAAGAAGTGAAGGGGTGGGGAATAAGGGAGGAGGCGGTGATGGAAGTAGAGATGTGACAATGTGCAACAATTTAAAACATGCACTCCAGCTGTAATCATTAGAAATACTCAACAATTCCAGTGATATTATTAATGAATGCTAATCAGTGCATTACATAGCAAATACATCTGCATAAAAATACAGTTATTCACAAATGTTTTCACATTAATGAGAAACTTTATGCAACAGGGTGATCAGATATGTCATTTTTTTGACAAGGGATATGTAATTCTATTAAATATTATGCTTTAGTTAAAAAAAAAGATGAAGAGAAAGAGACAATTTGTAGAGTAGTGTGAGGTAAAACAAACAAAGTTAGGGGTAACGCATTACAAAAGTAATTACAAAAGTAATCCCTTACAGTAATATATTGCAACCAAATTAATATAAAACTTTCCTATGAAAACACAATGAGATTCCGGTGACGTGAGCTGCAGACTGTCATTACTTCTGCACACAGCGACAAGTCAGTCACAAAAACCATGAAGGACCTACAAGCTCAGATCACAATGTGACAGCAGTTGTAGAGTTAACCTGCCGTCAGTCAGTCTGTCACTCACTGTGAAACAGACACAAATACAGTAATAAAGGAAGTTAAGACTACCATGAGTAAAAAGATAGGTGCTCAGAACCCATTAATATTTCCTCCATAGAGTCAATCAAAATCGAACATTCTCAAGGTGTCATTGTTGAATGATGTTACAAAAAGAAGAAACCTTTGAAGGATTTTCTGGAAACATTTTGTAGAGATACTTTAGGGCTATTTAATACTTCTTTTTCATGACTGCACCTACTGTGCCACTCTTCAGACTGTGTGGAGCTCAATTTAAAGAACGTGCCATGCTGCAGCAAATGCCACCATGAAAAGAACATCCCAAAAGTCTACCAAAAGACTGTGAGGTCAACACATCATTCAGTTGTCAGGGAAGTATAATTAGGATAATCTTCCCCTCCTACACATCCTTATGTCATTCATTGCTCTAGTCAATACAGCACAATATGACAAGATGAACGCTTGTTATGTCCATCTGAAAATGAAACTAACACACTCACACTGGCAGCTATAGGAGTAGCTGGGACACCGTATGGCAGTGTAGCCCTAAACTGAACATGGTAGTTGCATCTTTGCCAGCAACAGAAAAACCATTTCCACGTACTCCTGGAGCTAGCTAGGATTAGTGAGGTTTGTCCCTCTTGGCAGTTGGGACCTTGTAGTGGGGGCGGGGACGGGGATAGGGAAACCCTTGCTCCAAGCCAACTGGCGTGGTGATTGACTGGTTGAGGTACAGGCGGGGAGCCCAAACTCACAGATGGAAACGACCTCTTCGGAGGCGGTAGCGGGGTGACAGGCTTATGGACACCCATGGGCTGCTTGGACTTCACATCCTGTCTTGAATGATGCTATGTCGGGACTGATTCTCCTTCTTCCTCTGCTCAAATCTCGTCCAAGTGGCTTCAAGTGACTGCCCAAATAGACCCACAGGAGAGTCCGACTCATCCAAGTAAGTGACTTTGTCCCTATCCAGTGTAGTGCCACCACTGTGCATCCCCCTGCTGACGGCGACTGAGGCACAGCAGGCCATGTGGAGAATGTAATCAGCAGCGAACCTGACCTCGTTGAGTAGGGCAGTCAAGGGATTCTCAGGGGGCATCTTTTTCCTCGAAATCTACAATAGCTTGATAAATCTGCAACAATTTTGGTTGTGTGAGAAAACTTCTTTTCCACTGCTCACTTTGGCTTTTCTTCCACCTCCTACACCTCATGGGCAAAGTTTTGGCTGTCATTAGATGAAGCACCAGTGAAGCTCAAGTAAAGTTCCAGGGAGAAAGGAGCTCAGTCAGTCACAATGCCTACACTCTGCTTGATTTATAGAGACTCTTTTTCCTTATTGTTGCTTACATTTGCAATACAGTCCAAGATCCATTTATTAAGAGGGGTGCCATTACCATACAGTTTGGTTACTCATCTTCTTTGTTTTAGTATCATTCCCTTTCCTGTATGCTCTGTCTTTTCTGCCCAAACCTTTGGTTAAAGTACAATCACCTCAGTAACGAGCTCCAATTAAAACCCAACCGTCATTGTGCCATTCATCCTCAAGCTCAGCAGAATACAAGGACGTAATGACACACACACACAAACAGTGTATGTACGTACATGCATGTACATATGCAGATGCCCGTAAAGGATGAACAAGGGACAGAGTAAAATCCACGTTGTCAGCTTCTTTTCATAAGGTGTAGAAAAGTGCACATACACGCACACACACACACACACACATACTTTAGCTTTTCATCACTTTTGGGGACATTACATAGACGTACATTCATTTCCTGGAGACTCCCTAACTCTAACCATAACCACAACTTCCCTAACCCTTACCATAGCCTTAATCTCAGTCTTCACCCTAAATTTTAATGATTTACATTATGGGGACCTGCATTTTGTCCCCACAAGGAAGGCGAGTCTCCTCAATGTGACTGTATAAACAGATATATGTCCCCACAACGTCAGTAATACATGGAGACACTAACACACACACACACACACAAATACACATGGTGTGAGCAGTCAGAAGTGATTAAAGTCTCCCTAATTGCACTCTAAAAATGGTGCTTTGCTTTGCCACAAAGCCTTTTTACTGTTATTGCTGAAGAAGCAAGTTCTGCCCCAAGGTGTTTGAATCCTCTCTCTCTCTTTTTATGCTTGCCTTTAAAGCGCAATGAAACAAAACAGTTGTGCAAAACAGTTGTTTTTAAGGCAGCTCTGAAACAATGCAATTACTGCTGATGCAATTTTGTATGCAACGATAACAACACCTGATCTCGACATGAAACTTTAGAAGACGGCAGCTCCCTTGCAATGTCTAACTTCACGACAAAACAAGAGCAAATTTGAAGTGAAGTAGAAAGTCAGAAAGTTGAAGTTTAAAAAAAAAAAAGTGCCAAGAAGGTAGAAGCAACAGCAAACATGCAATTCATTGTGCTCTTTTACTTTCTCTGGTTGTTGCAAAGTGACTGTTACCATTGACTGTTAAAGGTTTGATAAGCTGTGCTAGCTGCACTAAACTGAAACACCAATATACACACACACAAACACATGCGTGTATACAGATACATAGCTGCACACAGATAGAAATAATTACCAGTGATAAGGAACAAAACAAAACAAAAACCATGCATAAACAGAAAAAGGTGAGTGCAGAGAGAAAATGTTTGACAGACAGAATCACTGTGGTCCTATTCACTCTCTCTAAGGCAGTTATTTAGAAAGCCCAAGGCTGTGAAAGGCTCAAGGTTGCTACAGTGACGCTACAATGGGTGGTGATTGATCGAAATGGCTGCTCTAAATTGTATAATGAGGGTGAGGTGATGGGATCATGATCATGGTAAAGAGACCAGACAGCGCTTGATTTTCCACTCTGGGAGCTTATCACTTCAAGTCATAGCATCCACTGTAGCAACAAAACCTCTCCGCTCACATCACAACTGCTGACACAGAGAGAGAGACGGCTAATTGTACATCTGCATATGTGTGTACGTGTACATATATAATGGCTAATTACCGCGGTTGTTGATATCCTTCCTGATGATTAGACACATGTGTCACACATGTCACTTGGTAAGTGACTGAGTAAAACATTGTGATTTTCCAGTCCTATCTGTGTGTGTGTGAAAGAAGATTGTGTGTGTTTGTGGCGTTTGTTGTAGCACAAAGTTATATTGAATTTTCTGCTTTAAAGACTCAATGCTTAGTGCTAATGCCCTGCATATAAAGGTGGATTCGAGGTTGGAAAAATGTTTGTTGTTGGATGTATGGTTGCCTGTATCTCAGCACTGAATGATGTTGCTTTGAAATCTTCAAACTTCCTGTCAGTCTATGGCAGGATGATCACAAAATATGCTTGAATATGTAATATTGGGTACAATATGGACTTGTGGCATTGAGAATTCATCCAGACCCTCTAAGACTCGCATGAAGCTCAGATGAATCCACATATTTTTCTCAACGACCTTCGTTGAGATGAATCAACAAAGCCCTTGTGATGAAGGTTGTACAAGCTTGGAAGCTAACTCACCTTTCCAGTAGATTAATTTTCATCATAGCTGCTCGGTTTGTTTGAAAGATTCAAACGCTTGTCTCCTTAGCATGGCCATGATAGTCATGGGTATTTGGCTGACGTGCTGAATCTGAATATTCAACAATTACCCTTTTGCACAAAGTTTGAAACAATTTCCTTTGCCATCAACATCCCGCTATTTTGGCAAGTGTGATTTTGAATTAACACTGTCTGATAAGACAGTGAAAGATACAGGCAGAGATGGAGACAAAGCCAGAGTAAGTACAGGGAGGAAGAGTGAGTGAGTAAGAGATTAAAACGGATTCTGAGTGAATGTTACCGAAATAAAAATAGACAGAATAATAGAAAATGGCCAAAGATAGAAATTGAGAGTGAATAGGTAGACAGCCAAAGATTGGCAGACTAAGATCGAGGGTTATAATGCAAAGATAGGTGGCGAAGTACAATATAGGGAGAGTGTGAGACAAATGAGAGAGAGAACGATAACGACAGAATGCTATGAGCATATGTGGGAAAACAGAGAGAAAGAAGGAGGAAGGAAACGGAGAGGCAACCGACGCATGAGGCGCCCTCCCTCCCCTGTCGGGTGAAGAGACCAGTGTAAATGAGATCGACTCATTTCCAACACACAGACACAACCACCCACCCCCATCTGTCTCTCACAAACACACCCTCATACACACACGAGCCCATGCGCGCACACACAAACACACGCGCACCAGCCAACAGCAACCAGAGATGAAAGGAATCAATAGATTATAAGCAGACATCTGAAGAGTCCAGTCTACTCCCGGGAGGATCAACCATAATTGGTCCAGACAAACAGCCAAAGGACAACAACAATAACAAATCCTCCATGCACACCGAATGCAGCAATTAATAAATCAGAACAGGAATAGCAAATTAAATCTATGAACAACTATCGACAGGGCTTTGAACACATCTCCATTATTCGTGGGCTATTGTTGCGGTGTGCCGGTTTCAGAGACCGTGTTTGCATCAACATTTGCATATCTAAATAAGTGACCATCACATCTGCATGTATCCCAGGGTAGATTTTGGTGTTTGGTCATTTTCTTTTGCTGGCTTGTAGCTCGTTAGAAGTCGGTTGATAAACAATTCCATGTTTTAGCTTTCATATCAGGCTGGAGGGTGGCGATCGAATAAAAACCTATGGGACTCAGAATACTTAAACATGGGATTTAATCCTCTCTAGACCGCTTGTTATTCATATCATATACTGTACGGCAATGTTTATGTATGTACCACTGTGTGCTTGTGTGTCACCTGTGGTAGGTGAAGAGCCGAAACCCCCACTGTGCCCCTCTGTATCCAGGGTGGAAGAAACAAATATATGGCTCATCTAATTGATTTAATCCATCAGTAGTCTTACTGGAGACGTGACTGAGTACCAACAGCACAGTGATCCGTTAAGGTCGTATAACACCAGTCAATCGCTTTGGATCTCCATGAGCACCAAAACAGCTGAATGAAAACATGGGAAAGAAAATTGGAGGTTGTGTGAACAAAACGTAACTATTACTCTTTTCAAACCAGTTTCATTTCTGTAAAACTTTGTAGAAAAAGTAATTTGCATGTGTAAGATTATGTATATCAGTATATTGGACAAATGGGTGAGGCAAGGGCAACCCCCCCCCCCCCCCCCCCCAAAATGAGGTGCACTTGTAGAGGGCTACACACTGTGTAGTGACAAACATGTTGTCTTCACTAAGAGACTGTTTTTAGAGAGCAGTATAGAGACTGATAGAGAGCTTCATCACATGGTGCAACAACAATCACCTGAAGCTCAATATCAGCAAAACCAGTCAGCTTGTGGTGAACTACAATGCTTCAAATATGGATGTTGCTGCAAAGAAGCTACAAGTTGTTAAATGTGGATTCTTCACACACATCTTCAGCCCAGAATAATGGCCCCAAAGGGTTTTGCAGAACATTATGATTTGATGTTTTGAATATAAAATGTCATCACAACATCATTTTATCATGAGACGTTTGTGTGAAGTCTTGTCATAATTAGCGTATTAATTCTTGAGTCATGGGATTAAGAAAAAAAAATGTATTTTGTGAGATCACAGTGACCTTGACCACCAAAATCTAATCAGTTCCTCCTTGAGCTTGTCTGTGCCAAATTTGAAGACATTCCCTCAAGGCATTCCCAAGATATAAAGGGACAGATGTGAGGTCGCAATGACCAGTAGAAGCTTCAAATGTAAAAAAAAAAATTCAGTCCAGCTTTATGTATTTGACATATTCCACAGATAAAGACTAGACATGAAACTCGATAAAAGGAGAATGTTGTGAGTATGATGTCCATATGACTATCAACAGATCATTGTCATGACTTGTTTTTGCTTGGAGCTGCATGCGTCACACAGAAAAATAGTTTCATTTGACAGAGGAGGCTCTGCTCCGCAGTGTGTCCAGGCAGCAGAGAAGGATTTAACAGAAACACATTTTACTGAGATATGGGATAAACAAAATTCACAAGTATGGTAGTTCAAACTAGGACTGGAGAGAGGTACAGTGCCAGTGGGAGAAATAAACTGACAGCAGCCCAAACAGTGGAATATTCCAGGTTCCAAGGTATAACTGGGAGCAGTGTAATTATGAGTGACAGTCGAGGCTTGTGAGACTATAAACTCCACTGAAGCAGATTTGTTAGATCTGTGATTGATTAACTTGAGTGTGGATGCGACCGAGATCAATTGAATGGAGCAAAATTAGATAAACAAAACAACCCCCCCCCCCCCCCCCCAAAAAAAAGTGAACATTTGTGCAAATTTTGAAGCAATCCCCTAAGGATTCCTGATATGTTGCATTCACAAGAATGGGACAGATGGACGTATCTGTGCTGTACGGACATCCCTAAAACATTTATGCTCCCTGCCGTGGATGCTGCCAACGCAGAGGCATAAAAAGCGTCTACTTGCGTGGTACAGTATGTGAATGATAATGAATTTAAGATTATTATATGGTATGTTATATAAAAATAGTTATTTCATTTCTTAATAATTATTCATTCATAATTTCCATTTGCATGAGGGATCATTTTTAATTCACAAGTTGGGTACAGTAAATCAATTGGAAACTAAATCATTTAATGCCATTAAGAACAGTGTGAGAGGTGAAGGAGAAGCTACAGAGACAACAAAAGAGCAAAACAGGGAGACACAGAGCAAAGTTTAGACAAGCATATTGCGTGTCCACAGTTAGCACTCCATTCATTTTCAATGGAGCTGCTCAAGGCTGTGCTTTGATATGACATTAGAGATTACGCTCTGCTGCTTTTAGCCCCCTCTCCGCCTTTTTTCGAGGGCTGTTCATGTTCACATATGATTTACTGGAATGTCTTAAGTTGAGGGAATGACTCAGAATGAACCCATCAGTTATTTGGATACTGACAGTGACATGACTAATTCTCACAAAGAGTGTTTATCTTGAATTCTTCAATCAGGAGTATTTTGTGTTGTTGAAGCTGGTTAGTTCATCTGTGCTCATTTAACAAACAGGGCTCAACATTAAGGCTTGTCCACTTTTCTAGGACAAGCAGAGAAGAAATTTACTTACCACACTAGACAAATTAAAAGTTAAATACAGAGTCTGCAGGTTATGTGCCGCTCGTTACTCTACTATTTTAATGCATTTCTCACCATGTTTGTTGTTCCTCATAGACCCATGAGGAGTTGATCCCTGCCGCTTTCAGTTCAAACATTTTACCTCCGAAGTACAGTGTTCCTTCAGGCTCCGCAGCCCTGCAAAGAGCCAGGAAAGCACCAAGAAGATCAACAACTGCACCGTACGAGTCGAAAAGAGAACGAGCATCAGTCAACAGCTGGAGAGGTGAAATTCACTGTGTGCATTACAACTTAGAGGAAGGGGTTATGTCATGTGGCGTCTGCCAGGGGCAACCCAACTTTTCTGACAAGTAAGTGACGTTAGCTAGCTAGCATTAGCAGCTGTGTGATTCACTAACTAACGATAACGTTAGCCCCAATCTAGAGAGCTGTGAGCCGTTCGTTGGATTCATCATTGAAATTAATTGTAGGTAAAGGAGTGCCTCCACACTGAGGGCTTACACAAGAGCTGTGAGACTCAAAAGCAGGAAGAATTTAAATGTCCCACCACACCTAAACACAACAGCAAAGAGTAAGTAAATGTTTATTCAGAGTGCATTTGAACTGACCTACTTTTCGTCTTTATCTGAGTGCAGATGAAACCATTACATGTGTTGAGACTGTTCGGATGGTTTCGACTGTTTTTTTTGTGTGAATTCTGCAATTGTCTGTTCCAGACAAGTGACGTTTGTGCCTGGACAAGTGAAAGGTTAATTTACTTGTGCCTAAAAAAAAAGTTAATGCTGTCCAACAATGAAGAACCGCAAAAACACAGTGAAACATAAAAAAGCTGTAAATAGAACCTTCTGTTATATTTGGTCACATAACTGACGTAAGACTTTATGGTCTTTTAATGACTGATGTATGAAAATGACCCTAAATTAGATCCTAATTATAAATTCTCAGGTCAGCCTCTGACTGAACTCTGCACTGACCAGAATCCGGTTCTTTATGTTATTTCCTTCCAGCCCCTTTTCTTCCGCCCCTTCCCCTGTACGTTTATGATGTAAACCACATTTCCCCTCCAGGAAGCAGCCATCCAAGAGAGACTAATTACAGTACAGTTGGGAACGTCGGCGGCTCGCTGCTGCAGACTGGTTAAAGTCAAGATAAATCCAGTTTTAATCCCTGAACGTTGACAGATAAACTCTAAACTCTCCTCCAGCCGATAAACAGCCCTGGATCTGTTCAATCAGCTTTCTTTAATGTACATAACTTGTAAGCTTCATCAACATACATTTGCATAACTGGCATTGCACTTTGTTGGGAACACCATCATCAGCAATGTTGAAATCCTAAATTTCTTCAACATCTTTCAGTGACCACATAGCTCCAAGCCAGCGCATACTAGGGTCAGGGTCAGACTTTCAGCAGTTTCAGCAGCTGAATGCTTCTCCAGACTGTTGTACACTGAGTATTGATAAATACATCAACATCTCCACTTCAAAAGACCCAAACTATGCCTGTAAGTAATTCACTATAATCGTGTCAGAGCCAGAATAGATTTTTTTTTGTTATTGTGGTTATATAAGTGTAATTTGCTGTTACATTGCTGCTAGACCGCCCCGTTGATACAAGTGTGTGTCTCCCCTTGTGTGCTGCAAGTGGGAAAGCAAATGTCAGCAAAATATTTTGTTCGATAAAAACATGCAACAATTTTGACTTTTGGACTTGCACTTATTGGAAACTGGATCACAACAGTCAGAAACAATCAATACAATTTTATTCTTATTGTTTATATAAGTATTGTATTGTTTACTATAAGTAGGAGTATTTTTACTTGAACAAAATATACAAATACTGTTTTTAGTTGCATATTTGTTGCTCATAATACTGTACATCACATTAATTGGTATTGGGTCATTTTTTATAGTGGACTGATTTCACTGTGTCAATGAAACTGTGATAATTACGTCAATAGCACTTTATTTGCTATTTAGTATCAGGTTTATATATTTATGTTATGTATTGATTTATTCATCAACATTATTTTTAAAACTATATTATATTGTCTTTTTTTTCCATATATATATATTATATTATATATATCATTATTAGATATTATTAGGTGCCAGGATTGTCACTTGTGGACAAAGCCACAACAGCACATTTAAGAAAAAACAAAACAAAACAAAAAAACCCCCAAAGACATAGTATGATTTCATGGCACCTGAAACACCAACAACAATAACTGGATTCATTCATATCAAAACATGGATGGAGGCCAACTCTCATGACTCTATGCAGCAAATGTAAGTGGGCTGTGCTTTCCCAAACTGGTGCAGACATCCGAACATGTTATGTGACATCCAATAAGACCTGTCTCCATGATCATTTAACCCAAAAGTGATACTCGTGGGGTTAAAAATGAGAGCATATACTATTTACGATTCCAATCCTCAGCCCTCAGCACCATCCGACGCATAGCATGTGAATCTGATCACCCCATCAGTCCGCCCCTTATTTCCATTCATTTTCATTACTTATTGGCTGGTTGAAGGGCAGGCAAAGGTTGGCAAGCATGGGATGTATATTTCATCATACATCAGATCATTTATATCAAATGCATAATTCATATGATTTATCATATATTATCGGTGTGTTTATTTGCGAGGTTCGCTGGCGATGCGCTAATCAGATTGTGACCTGGCCATGATGGATTACATCTGAACAGCCCCACTGGTTAACATGGGTGCTTAAATGAAGCAGGCAGCACCTTGTGGTTCTGGCTCCTGTCTGAACCTGGCGTTAACCATGGCTTTCCTTTGTCTGAGTGCCGTCATGCAGGCAGGTCACTTGGTTTGTTTACTTTGCACAGTGTCATTATTTGGACTCCTGCACACTCAGAAGCTTCAGAGAATGGAGATGTTATTGTCTTAAACTGTAATCAGGGCCTTATGGCAGATGAAGTGTCCCTTCATTGTAATATCACTGGCTGGATTCCCCCTGAAAAAATTGTGTGTTCGGAGGCTTTCCTCAGCACAATGTTGGACCTCTGCGTGTTCCAGCTCACTCCATACTCCCACTGACCCCTAACATGAGATGAAAGTATGCACTCCAACTCCCTGAAATTGTTTTGTTGTTACTACAAAATCATACATAGGTCAAACAGATACACTCTAAATATCATCTTTAAGTTCTTTTTTCATCTATAAGTTCATTTTTTGGACTGTCAAACCAATTTCATTTAAGATCTTGCAGTCTTGGGGACTGAGCAAACAGTACATCGTCTTCCGATGTTTTGGAGGACACAAGTAATATTCATTGGCCGAGCATTTTAGTGTTTCCTGTGTGCATGGTTAAACAAATGCCCAAACACAACATGTGACCTTTGTTTTGATTCACTCTAGACTTGATGTGAAGGTCAGGGAGGCTAATCACAGAGACTAACTGAAACCATTTCAGTGATCCTCGGATATTATTTTGACACTGTGTGAATATAGGATTTATAAACCTTGTCATTAAAGCTTGGATATTTGCTATGATTTGCCTGGTAAGGATAATGGTAAATGCAGCCTATGTAATGGAGAAGAGAGGTTATCTATAAAACCACTGATCCTTTTAACCTTTCCCATCTCTTGCAAATGGCATCGATCAAAAGAAGAGACCATGTGCTTATGCATTTGGAAAGAAACAGGTTGAGAAAAATTAATTTCGACAGAGCTATTTACTCATTACCCCTCAGTGCTAAGACCCTGCAAGCCATTTCAGGCTGTAACTGCCCTTAATACCTCCTTTTTTCCTGTCCGCTCCAATCCTCCACCTTCATTGGTATACTCGCTTAGTCGTTCATCTCCCCATCCACCCTGCCCTCTATTCAGTCTTTTGTTGGGGGACATGTTTAAAGAATTCCTCTGAAATACTAAGCAGCCTACTTAGAACAGAAATGCATTGACAAGTTTACCATTATGTGTCTTATTAGGCGTAGTCCTTCAGGCGTTTTCTATTCTTACGTGATGGCTTGGACAGGACTCATTATTGTTCATGTTACTCTCAAACAATAGTGTGAAAAACCGCACACAAAGACACGCAAACACACACGCTTGCATGTTCACCCAAATGTGTGCAAAAAAGAAAAAAACACATCTTAACATCTTGCTTTTGCAGTTGTGGTGTGTAAGCTACAACTTAAGCAGCAGGAACGCTAAACATCATCTCCAATGCAGAAATGTATATTTAAACACGAACTGACAATGTTTGGCACCAGAGCCGAGCTCCCTTTTATGATTTGTGTTTTTCTTTTTTCAGCTCATGAAGATCAATTTTAGATCGAAACTTGGGCCACTAATGGTTAAATAAAAAATGTGGATTGGGGTTGCCGTGTAACTGTTGACTTTGATTTTTTTAACAGCCTTGCACCTGCTGTACAGTCATGTGTGTGCACTTTTCCTAACAACTCTATATCTGCTCAATGAAGTGGTGATAAGGGTGCAGACACCTGAACACGCAACTTAGAGTGCTTGTGTGTATTTGCCAGTTTAAATGAGAGTTTGGGTTATTTTGAATTAAACTGAACATCCATTCTCTCACCTCAAGCTCTCTGTCTCTCCAGAGATGAATTTGTTTTTTTCTTCCTATTATGTATTATGTATTTTCTAAGGGCCTTTTCTGTTTCAGGATTAACTGCAAATGTGTTTACAGTTAGATTAGCTATCCTGTCACATTTGCTCTCTGTGATTTAGTGGCTTAGTCTCTCTCTGTGTGTGTCTCTGTGTGTGTAATGGCCTGTTGTGTGTGTTTGTTCTTAGGAGAGGGTTAAGGTGATTTAGTGGCAGTCGAGTAGAATGTAGACCAGCCGGGGCAAGCGGGAGCTCAGACAATTCTGTAGTGGTGACACAAAACGATAACCATTTAGTTATTGTCATGTCCCTCGCTATTGCACAGCTTTTCAAAAGAACTACAACAAATTAAACAGTGGTTCGGTTTGGGTCTGCACACATGAGGGGAATGAGCAAGGGAAGGAGCAAAGCTCCCTCTTTCCCTGGAGAAGGAGTAGGGGGCAAAGCAGAGACGCTGGCGCGATTGAGAGATAACAGCAGTGACCCTGAGTTAATTGGCAATTAGAGAGCTGCCAGCATTATTGTTAAGGGCTATAATTAGGATTCTCTCACATAAATGTGTGAATGTGCCAGGTCTGTGTCCATGGCATGTTCACATATAGGAGGTCAGTTTTCACTTTTTTACATGACCTTGTTTGTTTTCCTTCATCTGTGTACCCAACTGGTTCTCTCTTTTATTTTTTCACTTGCGCCATGTTTCTCTGTCAGTGCAGAAACGTAGGTAAACTGTGTTCAAGCGCCAGGGCGCTTACGCCGACAACTGTAAAATTGTGTTGTGTTAGTGGGATACGCTGTATTTCCTCACTCTTTCTCTTTGTGTTTTACCTGGATGACGTGATTGCCGAAACTGGCATAGCAGTTATGGCTGATAATAGCCATTAACTGGATGCTGTCGCGCTCTGGATAGAGAGGTTGGCAAAAAGAGTGAGTGTCCACTTCTTGTATGTAGTGCATGTGTGCATTTATATAAATGTGTGTGTGTGTGTGTGTGTGTGTGTGTGTGTGTGTGTGTAGCTGACATTTTTTCCTGATTGCAGCAGGTCATTTTTTCACCTTGCAGTGCTGAGAGAGGGATGGAGAAAGAGGAGGAGATAGGGGAGGGAAGGGTAGAGGCAGCAAGGTGCCTCCACTTTGAAATCCATCTTTCCAAGGATGGATTCCCTACTGAGACCCTCAGGCTTTGTCCTCCTTTCAGCCCCTTTTGTGTGTGCATATGTGTGTTTGTGTGTGTATGTCAGGTAGAGAGTCAGTGGTTTTAGTCCTGCTATCAGCCCCTGGTGTCAGTCTAGTCTCCTATCACCCCCCCACCCCACCCCACCCCATACTGTCAGAGGGCCCCTCAGGATAGTCCATGAACCTCTCAGCACCAGAGTACTGAGCTAGAAGCCTAAGCTTAGTATGTGCCAAAAATGGACAAAGTGCCACCAGTAAAAGCACAGCTGCCATGTGCAAAATTTGAAGCCCAAATCCACTTGAGATGAGATGGAAAATGCACAGCATGGACTCCGTATCTGTGATTAGCCTACTGTATCCACCTCAGCCCTTATTTCAAAGATACACAAACAATCTCCCAGGCAGAGTAATGTAACTTCATCAGCTGCACCACATGTGTTGGCTGGTTGGTGAGACGATAATGTGGGTGTTTATTTTAACATTTAATGCCTCAGTTCTCCTTGGGGCACGTGTCTTCTTTCATATCCTTGACTCTTTTCGGGGCTTTTATGGCACCTGTCACTGTCATTGCTGGGAGGATATGTCATGAATGTACTGAACAGGTAGTCGCTGAATGCAGCCTCTCTGGACTGGCTGCGTTTTTAAATGCAGCATCTTAACAAGGACCTACTACAGATGTGTAGACAGTATCACAGGCTTAATGGCCAACTGTCATGATTCTTAATTTATCTTATTTCAAACAGTATAAAAACAGTACAAGGATTTTCCTCGTGACTAGATGTTGCTGTATTGAACGGTTTTGGCCCATCTTGCCGCTGGCATGTGGAGATAAAGTCTGTCAAGAAAGATCCCTGGAATATGATCACGTCACATGCAAACAACGGCAGCCTGCATTGGTCAGAATTATCCTTTTATTTGGTTTTGTTGTTGAATATTTTGTAATGATGGATCACATCTTCACCAATAGTTTAACTTTGTCTGTGTTGGATATGCCTCAGGCCACAGTCACGAGTGCTGCGAGGAGTCCAACGACCAACTTGCTTGAGGGACCTTACAAAAAGAAATACTGGCAGCACATAAATATTGTGTAAAACATACTTTTACAGTCTTGTTTTTGAATAACAACTGTAATGTGCCTGGCTGATTCTTTTGTATGATTTCTTACATTTTTTTTCCCCACAGTTTTGTATTCAATTGCATTTCCTTTATTTAACAAATAAATTGATTTGTCTCCCTTTTATGGAGTATCTATAAAAAGCGCCTATACAAAGTATGCTTGTGCAAGTGCCCATCCATGCATACACACCCTCAAGCACGACGCAAAGACTCACAATTATATGAATAAGACTATAATCTATATTCTATTATTAGGTATATTGTAAAAAGACAAGGACAGATAACTTTCCCATCTCTAAAGCCTCAGATACTGCGTGCACTGAGAATATTGAATTTTCTATTTCACTTCATGGCTTCATTCATGTTTTCTTCAGAACCTCACTTTCACAGTATCCCCTTACACGCCCTGACATTGAGTCAATTTGTACAGTACAAACATTTGGAAATGTAGAAAAACCGTCCAGAATGTTTAAGATCCTTTGAAGTGGTTGACAATTGACTAGTAAAAGATTCCCAGTCCTCAGCTTCAGGAAACTATTTTCTACCTCCACTTCCTCTTCTTTCCCACAGAGTGTTTTGCCAGCTAGTTTGAAGAGGAGGTTCATGACATCCCAAGCACTTATTCCCAACCATGACCCTTCTCCCCTCTCCCACAAACTTTTGTAACCTCGCTGATTATACTCCTCTCACTCCGGTCTCTCCAGGCAAGGTTTTGAAACCGGTGTCCTCCAGCTAACCTCACCAGAAACTCGATTGTAGTCTACACAGCTCAAATCCGTGTATTGTCTCAGCAGTGCTGCAATGTTTATGGTCGCTTTGGTTCCCTCAATTCTCGCCTCTTCTCTTGTATCTGATCAAGAATCTTTCATGAGCTTCCATCCTCTGCTCCTATCTGCTTGGACCTGAAACCGTCCACATTCAGTACAATGTGAAAACGAGGTGATACTTTATTGATCTTGCAGCGAACACAGAGGTCAGAGCACAGCAGGCCACAGAGCATAAATGTTGGAGGGGATTTCATGTCTTTGTAAAGGACACTTGAGAAAAATTGAAGCTGGGTTTTAGGACAGAGCAGTCTCTCTCTCTCTCTCTCTCTCTCTCTCTCTCTCTCTCTGTGCCATTCTGTTGCCTTCAATCTTCAGATTTGTCTTAGAAAGTCTCCGGTTTGGCCCACCGTCCAGTTCTTCACCCTGCACGCTGAACATGTGCATGTCAGTTTTAGTTTGCAGTGCTCCAGTGTTTCTTCTTGAAACTTCGTTACATACCTTCACAACACGTTTGTATTCTTTTGTCATACTTATTTTCTTGGAGCTCTGGTGGTGTACACTCAATGTTGGCCTTGCTTCTCTGAACGCCTATGTTTTTGAATGGTCTGACAATGTATAATGTCCACATTTATGCAGTCTAGATAGAGTAGACCAGATCTATGGTGCGATTCTTAATAATCACAAGTACAACTCTTATGTCATGGGTTATGTTTACATGCCATTTGACTGGATTTATGTTGGGCTTGTAGTAAACAAGCTGTGGTTTGCTGTCCAGCTGCTGTGGTGCTCATTACTGCTCACATGCAGCAGCTGACGTTTTATGTTTAATCTAAAGGAAGCAAAAGTCTGAATTCAGCTATACTTTTTCTTCTTTTCTACACTTTTTTATCTTGTTAACGCTTGAGAGAAAGTACACATTTGTATACTTGTTAACACCTGTCAGCACAATGGCACCAATTGAAAAATTCATCAACGAAATCAACATGGTGAGCGTATATTCTGCTTTGAATCTTCACTGCAACCTTCTTTTGATTTACTTTTTACATTCTTATTGTATTATATTTGGCACTTGTGGAAGTGCCGTCATTACTTTGCAACTTTTGTCCAAGTTGGTAGACCATAATGGCTGCCATTGTCACAGTTGTCAGCACTGACTGAAGACGCTTATTCATTTTCAGCTGTACAGCTGGAAACTGGAAATTTATGAATCTCTTGGCTCAAATTGGAACCACCAATCCTTGACTAGAGAAAGCCTTGAAGCAAAGGTCGCCACATACAGCATCTGTCCTCCAGTCCCTTTGAATCTCACTCCTTGTATCAGTTTGCAAGAAAAATCAAATAAAGCATAGTGTTAGATCCTCCAAAATGTTACTATAATGACACTATTGCCTCGGTATGTTTGTCTGTGGCACATGATCGAATTTCTGTGCATTGTTACGAATTTCAAATTTAAAACAAGACTAGAGTGGCGAGAGCAGAGTAAAAAATCTGTTCTATGGACTGTTTACCAGCACTGACCACACTGTGTAGTTGTAGCTAAAAGATGAGCTGGGGGAACAAAATAAAACAACATCTTACCCAAGAATTCATCATTCTCAAAGATTTACTTATTCTCTTCATGGCATACTTATGGCATAGTGAATTTGTGTCTTTCCTGTCACTCTTCAGTAATGATATTCACAAGAGGTGCCATGAGAATAATCTCTGCCTTTCCCCCCGCCCTCGATATATGCATAGACAACTGCTCACCCACATCCCTAACGCATGGTAAGACATTGATGTTGAAGTTCTCGTAGGTGGCAATCTTTGCCTCGGGAGAGGTAAGAAAATCTGTGAGGCCAACGTCGGCCTCATAGATTTTCAGGGACAGAAAATGCTTTGGATGAGTGTGATTGTAAGAAAGTTGGAGGTGAGGAGAAGAGAAGAAAAGACTTAAGATTCTACTGGGAGAGAGTGGGAAAGGCTATTAAATATTCAGAGCTCATGAGTCAAAGTTTGCAGAGACGCAGGCATGAACAGGAGGGCAAAAATGGGGAAGGTTAGCCTCACTAAACCATCACAGGCCTTCTAAGCTGAACAACCTGGATATACAAGCAGAGAGAATCCTGGAAAAGAAATGATAAAATGTCTTTGGTTTGGTTTGTTTGTCTTTCTCAGCCCCCCAAAGACAATGTGTTACACACCTGCAGCAACCTTACATCATCCAAACAGCATCATCAGTCAGGCTGGAGAGAAAACAGCAAGACAAGAAGGTATTATCTAGCTAGAGGAGAAAGAACGCAAAGTAGGGTTGAAGTTAGGTGAGAGTGTGGAGAAAATTAGGCGCAGGGGAGAGAGTGAGGTTTGCTCGAGGATTAAAAAAGAAGAGCCTGAGGGGGAGAAAAGTTAAGGTTGGAATGAAAGAGGGGAGACACAGGAGAAACTGAGAGGGAGAGATGGTAGAAAGCATGAGTAGTTAGCTTTACTAAATGTATGTTTGCCATGACACGCTGCTCTGAGTTGTACTTACACTTTGCTTGGGAACTAGATTGCATAAAGCTCAGTATGTTCAAGTCTTGGACTTCATGTTATTTACATTCTTAACAAACTGCATTTAAAAGTTTCACTTGTATTAAAATCAGTCGCTGTAATCAAACACAATGAAGTCAGTACAGTAAAGAACTGAGTATACACTGCACAGAAACAAATATATCCGGAAAAATGTTGATGTACCTTTGAAATATGCATCAAAGGCACCACAATGAGCTTTGCATTTTGAGTCATCCAGATTGTCCTCGAGGAAGAACACAAACAGAAAGAAGCTGCTCGTGTCATTGTGTTTTGTCATTTTTATCAGACACCGTTTGATCTCATTAGGTGACTCATGTCTGTCTGTGCCCACACATTTGCCACCAAGAGAAATGCATATATGCGTCTGTGTTTTACGGAAATACTTGGAAAGGGAAGGGAAAGAAACCAGGAAAGGAAAGATGTGAAAGCGAGTGGCAGTGGAGACTTGTTAATATGGCCATGTGAAAAAAAGGCTCTCCAGAGACCTACTTAACAAGGGGAACAACAAAGGTCCAACATCTGCCTCCTCTCTGCCACCTGCAAGCCCAGGCAACCATATACAGTACATATGCAGCCAAACATTGGATAGTTACCAAGAACGCTTTGGAGGAGGTCCCAGAGTGTTGGAGTCCGCTGCCTTGTTAACATATTTGGCTTTGGTAGAGAAACAGAGGAGCTCTGCCCTCTGTGTGGTCAAAATGGAGAGAGACTAAGTAATTCAGTCTTTTACAGGAAATCCTAGACAAAGCATCAGATCATTCAGTCAAAAGGATTTATTTGTCATGGCAATAGTGTTTCTTTTAGGCAATCAGCTGTTTGTGTACTTAATTACATTGGAGAAAGAGGTTGACTCACCCACTCTGGTCAGCACTGACACTGTTACCCCCTTGCACGATCAGAACAGCAAGTCAGAGACATACTTTGCCCTTTGAGTATTCCTGCTGTCAAAACAGGCAGCTTAGAAAAGCTTTAATGTATGAAACACAACATAATGCCATAGAAACAGAGCAGCAAAATGGACTTAACATGCATGTGAAGAAGTTAATAAATGTAAACAAATTTGAGTTGAGCAATTTTATAATCTAAAAATGGCCTAGCTGCATGATGTTTATGTAGAAAGGCACTCAGAACTAATTGACAAAAGCTTTCCTGTTAATGCAATCAACAGTGCCAAGAAAAAAGGTTAAATATAAAGATAAATAATGGAAGGGAAATTCATTGGTAAAGCTGGTAAAGTTCCATTTGTCTTCATTAGTCTCAATTAGTCTGTCTTTCTAATGCACTAATTGAACCTTATGAGGGACTATCATCTGCTTGCTGCACTTGCTCATTTTAAATGTTGCTAGAGTGGGCGCTTAAAGTTTGTGGTCACATCTGTTGCCTTTAAAAAAGAGAATTTGAATTTGCCCTAGTTGAAAATTGCTTAAAAAAATGTGCAAATAGCATGGGAATGATTCATCATTTCTTACCCAAGCCTTCCACTACAAAAGAAATGGCATTTTTCTATTCACTTCATAATTTGAAGTGACAGTCACCATGTCCCCTCAGCATGGTTCTCTGAGTCCCTGGCTAACTCTGAGGTGGCTGCCTGTCTGATTGGACCGGCCAAAGTGTTGAGGAGAATGGGCCAGAGGCAGAGCAGGGAGGCACAGATAACAGGCTTATCACCAGGTGAGAAACGGTGAGACCAGAAGCCTTTTTTTTTTCCCCCAGACACTGGTCAAATTGGCAGTTTATTTACTGAAATTGTCCACAGCATTACTGTATCTGGCACTAGATTAGTTTACACCATATGTTTGATTTTCAACATTTTCATCTACATGACTTTAACGTCACAGTTACTGTGGCTCCTGGCAATCCCACATAAATACCAAATGTCTTGAAAAGGCAGCACAAATAAAACGCTTGTTGTAGAAGCTTGTCTTAAGTCTTGTCTAACACAAAAGGGTCAGACTACATGATTTCAACCAGATTTCGTCGTGGCAGACGAATTACCACCATCATGGCGGATTGTGAACGACAGTCGGATGTCTGTACTTATGTAGTGTGACATGCACGAACTATCCTACGGCGTCTGGGACGCCCCACGACACCGCAATGCAAAGTCTAGCATGTCAGGTCTCCAGAGCGCAATCAGGTAAATAGGGCGAGGAGGAGGAGGGATGCTGAGGTTGCTGGTGCCCACAGCCATTTTTCTTTCTTTCTTTTTTTTTTGCGGTACATAAGATTGCCAGCATCACACACAACGCTTCTGTCAGTTTGACTGACGGCTGCGTGATCGTGTGGAAGACATGCCGTGAACGCTCGGGGTCGGCCAGTCACCTGACCAGGACACAGCACGAGTTTCTGGCAGTGTGATCGTTAAATCCGACACGGTGACCATCGTTTACGACAAAAACATCATGTAGTCTGAACCAGGCCTAAGCTTGTCAGTGTCTCACACCTATGGTTCCTTTGCTCTGAACCGTGGTGCGGACCAAACAATTGGGCCAAGACCACCTCCTCTCAAGGGTCTGATTGTTTGGTCTGTACCAGGATTGAATTGACAGCCTTCACACCAACTGGGCAAACGCATCAGGCTTCATTTTTACTGAACCGATCAGGTTAGGTGTGAAAGCACCATTAGCGTTCCAGCCTTCATCTCTGTTTCTTGCATGCTTGTTCCTGACCACAGCTTGTTCCCAGTTTCACCTGCCTGCTTGCCTGCCCCTTGTCAGCTTTGTTTGTCCTTGCTGACTGATTACCTGTTCCCGAACTCTGCTTTGAACTCTTTCCGTGCAAACAATTGATTGCTTTCAGATTCCTGCTTGCAAGTCCACATCTCAGTGTGCAGAACTGTAGAGTACAGTCGGGTCATCAGCAGAAATGGAGAAGCACACAGTCTTAAAACTGCCCGTATAAAGAGAATTGTTAAAAACTGTACATGTTAATGCAGTGACAAAGTGTATACCAAAATAAAATTAAACAGACCACTCGTCAGGGGATTTAAGTACCTCAGCCGAAAATACACTCAGCATTGTCTTTATTCACAGTGTGTACTGTTCAAAGCATGTTCCTGTAGACAGTGGGCCACATAAAATATATAACAATACATTAAAAAAACAAGCGTTCAAGCATCAAGGATAGAGAGTCAGTGCAAAATGGACCTTCATGCCTATCTTCTGTTGAAAGCAGTACTTTCAACTAAAACTCAGTGTACAGCTTCGTGTCAAGAAGCTGCATTATCCAGTATCTTGTATTGAGCATTCATATTGAAAAAGCGGGTGTTACGGCTTTGAAATTGGGCTACATAAAGGTCAGCAGTTAAAATGTGTGTTTTGAAATCCCAGTGAAAGCACTATGCATTTCCATTCAAGGGTAATATACTCAGAAGTGCACTTTTGCTTGACCAGGAGAATGTCTGTAACAAAAATGGCATCACTCCAGTTCTTCTTTATCTTGATCTTTGTAAACACTTTCCAGGCATTTTTAAAAGGCAATGTCTCCATAATGAAGGGCTGAGATGGGAGCTGGGATTACACACCTATGGTTACTGACATTCACAAAGGTCAGCACTTCATCCATCAACCTCTCTATACACCTACCCATCAGCCTAGGTGTCCCTTCCTCTATTGTTCAATACATCAGCCCCCATGCACCATAAGTTCTCATTTCTTCCTCAAGTGCTGCCATGTTTATGGTCATAGAAAATTACAACTAAAATGCATATAAGGACATCCGTCTTAGAGCGGGCTGACAAATTCAGAAATACTACTGATGTACAATCCCAAAAAGCAACAACTAAAATCATTTTAATGCATTTTAATGTGGTAAAACAGCCAAATATCTCCTGGTATGATGCACATGGCAGCAATAATATTGTACCCTAGAAACAAAAGTAAAATAAGGTTTTGTAATCAGTCAGTATGTGCGTTGTCATGATTTGTGCATTCCAAGAATTTTGTGTTGAAATGTACTGTAGGTTTTCACCTCACTTTTCCCCTGATCCTACCTTTTCTACTTTTTCTTCAGCTAGTTTGATTCCTTATGTTTCGGAGAATTATGTTCAAAAGTCCAGGTAAGGAGAGGGACCTTGTTGCTTTCAGTCAAACTGGGCCGTGCAGGCATGTAATGTCTCCAGCTAACTAGAGTGTGAACATTACACGTTTTTTTTCCTCAAAATTCAACCTGTACTTTGGCTGCATTTCATTACGCTTGTGTCAGTGAAAAAAATCTCTTTAATGGATCTCCCTCTGCGATTGTTGGGCATCAGTGCGACATGGTGAGTCTAGAAAGGCGTTCTGCTTCACCTGCTCAGCCTGTTTCACTGAGTATTTCTCTGATTTTCGGCAACAAATGGCAACAAATGGCAAAACCTGACCGATGATACAGTACTGATGCTTATCACTTATATTTTTAGATAAGATTTAGAATTGCATGTGCGTTGGAAATATCTTGATGCTTCGAAATCTTCATTTGACTTACACTCTGATTCAGAGGATGGGAAAAAAATACATCCCCTAAACATAAATGTCAGCCCAGAAATGCGAGGTGTTGAGATGCGTCGGGATTTGATTTTTTTTTTCTTCCCCCACATAAGAGATAAGTGAAAAAGATGGAAACTGTGATAAAGACGGTGCACAAGATGATTTCGGACAAGAGTACATTTCCTTGTGAAGATCAGCTAGCACCACCCTCATGTGGATAAAAAAGATCGGAGAGATGCGCCATCAGGAAGAAACAACCTTATCCCTGTGAGGCTAAACATATTGACACAATTCGCTAGCACACATACACAACAACAACAACAAAGGTGTTTGACTTTTATTCAAAGCAAGACCCTGAAACTCTCATCATTACTTTATTTCAAAACTTAATTTAAAAGATCTGGATTCTTTGTAGTCATTGATTTATCATTGCAATTTAGAAATTCACCACATTCAAAGAGTAAAATTTCCCATAAGGCCATCAAACAATTTTCAAAGTTCAAAAGATGTTTGAGTTGTTAGACTGTACAAAAAACTAAACACACCCACACATCACACATATACAATATTAAATTAAGCAGCGGGGCCTTTCACTGTAAATGTGAGCATTTTCTTTAAAGCATCATCAGGGCTGTTGAATTACAAAGAAGAGCTTCCTCCTGACTGCAGGAGAGAAAAGGAAGACAGGTTACACCCTTAAAGCATGTCTTATTTTCTACATGATAAGTGATCACAATCCATACACTTTCATCTGCTTTAAGAAATAAGGTACTTAATAAAGACCAGCTGACCCAGTTACAGTTTTGAAGATCACACATATTGATGGAGGCTTCACCCACTGAGAGTTCTGATGTAATCTGGAACCCAAAAGCAGTCAAATAAAGAGTGGCTGGGCAGACAAGTAGGGCTTCATCCTTCTTTATACTTTTATTCTTTTGACAGCAGTGTAAGACAAATCGAAGACTGTAAGCCAAAGGGAGTGATGGACAACAACTTGGAACAACAGATTCCAGAGTTTCTCACAAAACATGTTAATAATTTACTTTCTTTCCCACAGGCAGGCCCAATACCTGTCCTACAGGCAGTTAGTACGCTATGCTGCTACTTTGGATGATGCAACAGGGTGATTTTGCCGTCTGGTGCAATGCTGAAAGTCCAGGGGGAGAACCCTGATGAGGACGACGAACACACCTTTTTCACGCAGGCCTTAAGCATCTAGGGCCTTATGCGTTAAAAAAAATGCAAGCACAAAGACATTAACCAGCTTTCCATCCAATGTAGTGCAAATTTAAGCCGAATTTTGAGACAGTCTATAAGAAAATGTGAATTAATGTGTCTACATCCACTGCCGTGATGTGAATTTTTTCAAATTGTCCGTGTTCACTTTTCATATGCAAATTGGAAATGCGCTTAAAAACAGGCCAATGAAAACACACCTGAAAATATGCATATTTACATGGTAATCTCAGTCACTATGGAGCTTGCCACACGTGCACAAACCTCATTTACACTTCCCCACTTTGCCATATATGGATGCAGAAATGTCCTTTAACATCTATTCGCATAGCGATACTTCTACCCACTCCACCACTCATTAGACCTGTCAATGAATGACATATAAGAAGTGCAGTTGTGCTGATTGTGTCGCATTGTTGAGGTTCTCCACCAGCACCACAACAGCTGTCATAACGTGTGACAGTTACGCACAACTGTGGCTTTTTATAGTTCCCACACTGCTAATTAATCACATGTACCATCATGAATGATTTTGTAGCACTCATATTGAAACAGGCTTTACAAGGTGCTTCACGATTCAGGATAAAGTGAAAATCATTAGTACAGGAGAAAAATGGCTGAAATCTACAGGATATAAAAAGACTAATTCATCCCTTATAAATACTTTAAAATTAAGTTTATAAGTGTGCCTTTGAGTGACGCTGAGCAGACTGTAGCAATATAACAATCAGTGAAATTTGCAAACAACCTAAACAAACAGTGTTTTACTACAAGCTTATGTTTCTCACCTTATATTTAATGTCTATATCATATCACCCACAGCTATGTCTACAAAACTGTGTGTATGCCTGGTGTGAAGTATGCGTGAAGTGCTTGCATTCTTCTTTTATCAATACCACTTTATGCGTGGGAAATGGCGTGTGCGTGGTTTTTGTGTGCACACATCATTTATACGTCTGGCATCTCGTCTCTGTAGTCACTCAGACTGAACATTTATGCTGTTGCATTTTCACCACCTGCCCTCTGCCTGTATTGGCTTGTTGTCTTCTTATTGTGCAGTGGTCCGGGTGCCTCTGGGCTGCAGTCTTGGGGCAGTGGGTGTGTAGACCCCAGCCAATAATGGCCGAGGTCAGGACTCCTGTATGGACACAAGAACAATTAAATAAAGTTGCTGTTGGCTCACTGACTGCTGTCTGTAACTTGCCAGGCATTTTAAGTACATTATTGCTACGACAGGTAATTATTATGGACTACTATGCATATTAGCAAGCTACACTGAAGACGGCTGCTAAACCAGTAATCCTACTATTAGCGTAGCTGTTTGTTGATATACACAAATAATGTCATTAACACCCAATGAACGCATTATTTATCAGGTATACCGTGCTTGAGCCGCTGCCTTATGTAAGTGTGCGATGCTACAGGTGGTACGCTGGGCTGTGTGCGCTCTGGCAGTAACCAATAATTACTGCATGGCATAGTTTTAAAGTTGGTATAACAACATCTAGGTTAAGGTTTGAGAAAATTTGTGGCCGTGGTTTAGAGACACCAGTGTTTACCGTCAGTAGGCAGCAAACAGCAATCTCCAGTGCCACACACAGACGTCTGGTTGACTCATCCATGCCTTATCTCTGTGGGCTTTGTGGCTCTACAAAGTCAGACCATTTCCTCCCTTGCTCCACACAGACAGTCATAACTCCTATGGCCACTAAAGGGCTTTGTCACTTGAATGTAAACATAATGTCATCACTGGGTACGGACTGAGATGACTGATACTGTTGTTTCTCTTGGGACGACAGCCTCATGCTTTCAATTGCTACTACTGCTGCGGCTGTATTATCATCACTCCCCACTCCCTGTTTCGCGCCTCTTGGTTCTTCCTTGTGGGGACTGATTCATATTCTACAGTCGCTCTCCTGGTCTTTTTAGCATGAGATTCAGATAATGTTTATTTCCTTGAGCTTTCTCTCAACTGTACAAAACTTCAGCCTGTATCACACATATGAAGAAATACATAAAATGCACACAGACATGCATAAAACAGAAGCTCATGCTGGATAGATAATTCATAAAATGAATTATGCAAGTCGCTGCACACCCGGCTGCAGTCACTTGGATGATCTGTGGACACTCCATGAAGGCACTCAGGGGATCATCATGCACTATATGTATGGATATTCAGACTCCAGTGAAGCAATAATGTGTTATCCGCTGTAGTCTCTTACCCACTTGTAGAGTATGTAGCTGACATATACTGGATGTTTTATTTTTGCCAGTCACTTAACCACTTTCACATTTCTTCTCCTTGACAAATCTTGGGAATCTTTGTCAGTAAACCTGCTCATAGTCAACTGAAAGGTGAGTGAATGTCCACCTTTTCCTGGTGTGGCTAAATAATCTCAAACCACTTCTTTTAGTCTTGTTTCCTTTGCCTGTCCATCAAAGACCTCTGCACTCCTTTAGCCATCTTTACTGGAGAGGAGGCATGTGCACAGCCAGAAGACAGATGTATGAAAGTTACACACACTGTCAGCGACAGGAGGGAAGGGAGGGGTGTGACCTTTTTTCACCACAGAAAAAAAGATTGAAAAAATGAGTGAGAAGAATCACAGTCATAAATAAAGATGGTAGACCAGCAATCTAGATCATTAACATATTGAAAGTACACTCTACTTTATACTGTTTTCCTTTGCAACAACTGAAAACACACTATTGAATTTAACCAGCTCTCCCAAAACCCTGCATGCAACTGCAGAGGGTGATGTTCTTTTGCTGAAAGACGACAGAAAAAGGAGAGTTTATATCCAGCTCTGGCAGAGGCACAATCCCTTGGAGCCTTGGTGCTTGTGGGCTGACAGTTCCACGTTAGCAGCAGCGTGTAGTCGAGGTCTCCTGGTACGCCTCACACTCACCTAGAGCATGATCCGCAAACACTACCAAATTCACATGCCGCTTATTAATTATTAACCTGTGGACCTTTTGTGTTTTAAGGTTTGCTCAACTTGTAGGGATAGAGGATGTAAAGTCAAATCTCTACTGTGCACAAATTTACATATCAGTAAGTGCGCACACACATGCAGTCTGTGGAAAAGAGAGCTGTAGAAGTCCTTTATTTATTCAGCTCATAAATGTTTCAGAGCATGTGTGTCTTTGTGCATGTGTGTGCGTTCACGCATGTGTATTCATTTGGCTGTTATCGAAGATATGTGCATTCACGCCCAATCATACCGAGAGAGCATCCTGGTAACAAACACTCACACTTTTAACATTTCTCTCATCCCCCCCCTTCTCATTTTCTGTGATTCCTCCTCCCTCAGTCTCTCACTCTGCAGTCACACCTGTGCTTGGTGCTCTCTCATCTGAGCATGTCTTTACTCTGAGACTGGTAAGCACACATTGTACACTCACTCAACACAATAACCTACACTAATTTCTGGGAAATGTAAAACCCGAGGTCGTGAAAAGACGTGGGCACCTAAGGCACAGCATAGTGGGCTAAATTGCATCAGGTTATCTCACACTTGAACGCTGTGCTACCATTTGGGTGCATTCGTGTTTTCAGAACAGCCTGGGGCTAAAGGATTCCTATATTGACACACTCTACTGATGGCTCCTTTGGTGTTATCTGACCAGTTCAAATTTCTTCCTTTCATCTAGCCAAGAGAGCCTTTGCTTGATCATAGAAATAAATGTGTTCTCGCTGTGGTGCACAGAAAAAGATATATATGTAGAAAAAGATATAAATATAAGGGCGCTGCATAAAATGTGGAAAAAAGAAAAAGCAGAAGAAAAACAAAGTAGCAAACAGAGCTGCTTGGCCACAGCTGTAATTAGAGCTCCACTAGTATTTAGTTTGGGCAAATTTGATGAAAATGGACACTTTAATAGTGGGTTAGTTTGACTGTAATTCTTATCACCCATTGTGGGGCTTTTCAATTAATCGTCTTGGAAAATAAGCATTCACTCTGATAAACAACACTCTGACCACTTTAATACATAAAATTCGCAGGTACTGCAGGCAAATTTTTGCAGACACGCAATGTCTGATTTTCTCTACTCAAATGATGTTTAGCGCTATCTGCTGTCAACAAGAAAATATACCCATAACCCCAGTTGGTCCTCCAGGGTGCTTTCACTGTTACCTTTCCCAAAAAACTAATACCTGAACCTGTATTGTTATCAAGACGTAAAATCTGAAGCCTCTCCACAGAGAAGAGATTGGAAATGCTGCCACTTCATTCTCTTTGGAACAGCCTGATTTATTTACTGGCTCAAGTTTTAGTGGTGTTTGTTCTGGTTTTAGGAGTTTTTCATTCTCATAAACACTGTTAGATCTTTACTTAGCATATAAATAATTACAGGTCAATTAACCTGTTGCTATAAATTATTGTAAAATGTATGATGAATTGTATATGTCATGTAATTGTGTATGATTTCATTAGTATGTCCTGTTGGGTCTTCTCTCAAATGCCCTGTGCTGCTGCCTTTTGCTCATGTCGCCCTTGAAATAGAGGAGTTACCTCACCGAGTAAAGGTTAAATACAAAATAAAGCCGTTTTGTACTTGGCTTTGTGAGGTGATGGTTGTATGAAATGTTTCTGAAAGCTACTGAGACATTTCACACCATTTCAGATTTTTGTCACACCGTCCCATTGACACAACCTTTAATCATCTTTAGTCTTTATCCATGAAACCTTATTTTTACTGCCCTGAAGCAGCAGATAGCCTGCCAGTCTGGACACAGGAGCTGTGTGAAAATCAAAAGAGATTTTACTCTTATCCTGTCTGGACACCAAAGTGTGAGGAAAGGGAGGGGGAGGGGGTTGCTTTTCCGAGAAAATTCAACACAACAGAATGAGCAGAGCTGCATGAAATCCAATCACAACTAACGGCAGCTGGCTCCTTGTTGCCTATGAAAGTCCCACAACTCTTGTGGATCTACAAGGGATCTGCATGCCAGGGTGATGCTACCA
The DNA here is from genome assembly GCF_051107435.1 of Chaetodon auriga. Classification (NCBI taxonomy): domain Eukaryota; kingdom Metazoa; phylum Chordata; class Actinopteri; order Chaetodontiformes; family Chaetodontidae; genus Chaetodon; species Chaetodon auriga. The sequence continues at coordinate 12,443,896 of NC_135088.1, forward strand.
GTAGGAATACAATTGTAAGACACAATAGCCTCTGGTTCAATGGCGGGTAGACATTAATGTGTATCATGAGCGCAAAGGTTTGTTTTAAAACTTTGACACCAATGAAATCTAGCTAGCACTGACTCATATATTCAGACAGCTTGAAACTGTTCACATTTCACTTGTAAGCAACCTTTTGCAGGTGTAGAAATGATGGCTGTCAGCACTGATCATTTGTTGAAGTGACATGCATTCAGCAGCAAAGGTAGAGGCAGCATGTATTGTTATACCAGCACAAAAAGTCTTCAGGAGGAAGATACAGTGGATGGATGTCCTCACAGCCTGCCATTCAAAGATAAGCGTTGGTTTCTTTTAGTGATTTAGTCAACCACTCTACAGGTTAATGCATGACCACCATGTTACCTTAAACAAACCGTTTTACCTAAACTTATCGTGCCTTCGTCGGTGACAGCACTGCAGTTGGTGCAATGTGGTTACAAACTGTATATCCCAATCTACTGCCCCAAACCACTGCCCCAAGCTGATGTTTAATATTATAATTACACTGATGACACTTGACTGTAGATATCATTCTTGTCCCCTGGTAGTCTGAGCCCTGGTTGATCACTAATTAACTGCATCAAAAACTGGACGCCCTGTAATTGTCTGCTACTCAATAATTATAAAACAGATCTTTGTTGTTGGTGCTAAGCCCGAGGCAAGCGATATGAACTTAATAAGAGTCTTTGTCTCTGGGGACCGCCACGCAGGACGGGGACTTGAGTGCGATTCTTGATGCTTTTCAGTCATGTCTCAGCCTCAGACTTACAAAAAATTGCTTGAAAAATCTTATAATATAAGAGACTTTGTGTCACGAGTTAATGCTCCAAACATAGTGCACACCGTTAGGTTAGACGACAGCGGTGCTCTTCTTCATATAACATGATTTCTTCCTCATGTGTTCATTATTTTTACAGCTGTCTTGATGCGTTCAAACTCTGCATTTGGATTTGATTTGATAGGGACGATGCAATTTAATATAGCTCCAATACAGACCCTGACATTGATATGCTGCACGGAGAGTTTCTATCTATTGCTAATTTATCAGCTTGCAATTTAAATTCTGTGTACGAAACCAACATGACCAGCTTTTAGCGGACGCTGTAGAGATTAATAGGAGATCAGTCTGAACGGACAGTGCTATTGTCATCTGCTCAGCTGAACTTTTTCAGTTCCTTCTAACAAACAGGCTTTAGGTGGAAGCTGTGAACTATCCACTTACTGTTAAAGACTGGTCTGAGCTTGTGGCGGATTAGTGTTGTACAGTTTGTGTGAAATTACAGATACTTTCACACTTTCAGAGGAGATTAAAATAAGTTAGGAAAAGGAGTGAGGGTTAGGAATTAAGCTACTTTGTGTCCTACGTGGTGTTTACATTCCCAGTTGAACCCAGGGTAAGGTCAGCTGCAGCGCTGGCTGTTCAGATCTGCATGTGTAATCAACAGAAAAGCTTCCTCTACATGTGTGTTTGAGGCAGGGCTGTTGCACCATTTCCCGCTTAATGTTGCTTCCACCTCTCCTTACCTGCCACCTCACTGCGACACTCGCCCCCAGCTGTCGCTTTCCATATGAGGGGAATGCTACCACAGCAGCATGGTGAGTGAGGTGTACATGTTTTAATTGGCATCAGTTTAAATACCCAGCTGAGATAACACACGTTGGGCTTACTTGCATCGTGTGGGTTGCCGGCCAGAATGCTTGAGTTTCTCCATGAGAAAATTCATTTTTGCCGGTTGATACTGTAGGAATGTGAATCTTCTTCCTATTTGAGGTGCAACTTGCCCCAGCAGCGATTGCATTTGGCCGTGTGCCAGCACAGACTGAATAAATTATTGAGGTAGAGGTGTACATTAAACTGTGCCATATTGGCATGGGTGGCTATATTAGAGGATAGGATTGCTACTCTTTCGCTTGAGTATTTTTCATCTATAGTTCTAATTACTTTTCTTTTTGATGTTAGCTCTATATTCTTGTTCATGTTAATATTTTACACTCCCTTTTTGTTTAAGTGTCACACTACACCTGAAGTTTCCATTGAATCAGAACATGCGTGGCATGAAATGAAATGGTCATACAAAAGCTAGTTTCTCCCTTTTTATTTTTGATTGTGCAGAAATAAAGTACTTTTATTCATTATTAGCCAGAGAGAGCATAACATTGTAAAGTTTGGCAACCTGCCTTTTGACACTCCGTTATAATTACAGTTAACTACATTTTTACTTCCATAAACCTTTTAAGGAGGTGTGTATATTGTTTTAATCATTGATCTCTACATAAAACCTCTGCAGTTGAACCTAAAGCCACGTCTCTGCCTCATTACAAACTTACCCCTGGGCCGAACTGTTGTCTGGATATCCTCACCTCCATCTCTCTCTGAATCTGTCTCTCTCCTGCTCATTTAAGGTTTGGCAGAGGGAAAACTTCCCATGCATCCTGACTGATAAGTAAATTAAAAAGAAAACAACAACAACACAATCTTGGGTGAGATCAGCTCGAGAGCATGAGAGTAAAGGCAAGAGGGAGGATTTGTGAGCAGGTAGTCAACAAGTATGAAGTGACCACTGGAAGAAAAACAGAGATTGAGGAATAACCTGAGTATCAGATCAGGAGAAGGTTGGAGAGTGAGAGTGAAAGAAGACAGGAGAAGAGGTAGATAAGTGAGAGAGGGACAGAGAGTGCTAGTGAGAGGTTAAGCACACACACTTGCACCTGCAGTTAAAGCCTTCACCTTGCCATATTATCCCTGGCCTTACCCCCCATGTTCACGGATGCCAAGAAATCCGATTTGCCAACTTTGGGAAGCTGTGTGTGACAGCCAATTACTGGGGAGAGGACTCCCAGTGGAGTCACCTCCTCACCTCACAGCCCAAACATCTGCCTGTCAGACAGTCAAGGGAGGCAGGTAGATTGAACAGCGGAGAGAGGGAGGCAGGCAAGCCAGAGTGGCCAGAAACTGATCCAGTTTGCTCACCATCGCCTTTAAATGTTTGTTATCTGAGTTGGTTGCCGTCCAGTCTCTGAAATGAAATCATAAATCATAGATTTACAGTTAACTTTACCAGTTAATGGTATAGCTGCTTTGGGGGCAGAAATAATTTACATGGTCATTATTCTGTGGAATAACAGCAGCAAAGGAAATTATAGCGAGCAGTTATTTTTATATAGGCTGAAACAATGCACGGTTTTATGTATGTGATCTACCAATTCAGCCCACAGTAACCAACTCGTTCACGTAGGTTAACTTGTAGACTTAACCGGCATCTAAAAATTAGGGTGTATAGTAACCCATGATATGTTCTTTTTTGTGTTTCCTGCATCAATATTTAAAAGGGGGATGAATACAAAAAGAGAGAGGAAATAGAAACTACAGAAGACCCAACTTTATAGCTTAGAAGAAGCAACTCAGGATGTTGCAGAGGAGTGGGAGGGGGTTAAAAAGATGGATGGGTTAGTTATAATTAGGAATGGTTAGTTATAATTTAAATGGAGGTTTGAAAATTATAAAATTATAATGAATTCATATATTCATTATTTGGCCAAATATGTGTCCACATGGAAAGAATTTGACTTCCATATGTCCTTCCATCGGGAAAAAAAAAAGACATACAGCTCAACGAGGACAAAAGCCCAACAAAGAAAAGACTGAACAACAAGTTAAGTGGTGCAAAAATATAAAATAAACAACAATATATATACAAAGAATGATGAGGCAATAAGTAATAGATACAATGAAATGTACAATGTGTGTGCAGGGATTTATGTCGACAGTGACACTGAGTGATGAATGCACTTGTTAAAAACTGCACTACTGCATGATAAATGGCGAGTGACAGTGCAAATAATTTACATGTTGTTGTGTTAAAAGCTGCTCGCTCGCTTACATCCCATTGGTGATGAGGCAAATTAAGGTGTTTTCATCAGAGCACTCTCATAAACTCCACGAGATTGTTTACAGTTTATTAAGAATGTTTTGCCAGAAATCAATGTATTTACATTAATGATCATCCAGAAGATAACCGTGGGGCATCATTAAACAACAAGCAAACATAAACAGCTTGTGTTCATCTTGTTTAAATGCCAGTGCTGTTTGGGCGACGATAACTCTGCCACAGCAGTGTTTCTCTGCATGGATACAATCTGACTGGCTATTCAGAGCCATGATAATACTATATGAGTGATTTAACATGCCATCTGGATTTAAGTGCTACTTTTAGAGTTGATCTTTGGACACACACCTTAAAAGCTGCAGCAAGCACAAAGACCTTAAAACTGACCTGAGAGAAGATTAGTTTGCAGGAAACTCTCTCCTCTAATCTATGCTTTGGGAGACTAAGCAAGCTTTAGTCCAGAGTTTTAGCTTTGCCCTTAAGTTTAGTCAGAATTTCAACCAGATTAACAGCTAAAATAAAGATTCTAACTGTATTAACCGCTCGATTATGCCATTTAATGTCAATTTGTGCACGCAATTCATGGTTGCTGTGACACAGCACATACATCAAGGTGATGTTGCTCATTAATGTAGCTGTCGGTAAACAAAAATTGGATGCCGTCAAAAGAGCTGGAAACATGCTAGGATGCAGCATGTATTGCAGGGGGTCGGGACAGTTTGTTCCGCTGGAAGTCACACTGCCTGCACATAATGCATCAATTTGCTGCAATGGTAAAAAGGATCTTAATGTATATGTATGCTAAATAGCTCTTTGTCTATGCAGGCTATAAACGGAAACTGTATAACAAAACACTTAAGGGTTGGAGCGCTTCCTGTCCATGTAGACATGAAAGTATTTAACGGAAACTGTGTGTTTTCACTTGAGGAAATGAATAAACCTTTACCCAGTTCTGAGTCAGGGTAACTGAAGTAAATAGAAGGAAATCACACACAGGTTTCTAGTTCATGGTTTAACGGTGGATATTTTGTGTTGAAAGATTTCAATCATGTAAAAACAATAATATGATCTCACTGGATGACATATAAATAAAAGGCTAATTTCTATGCTGACGGCGTTAAGTGACACGCACACAAAAGGACTTAAGGCTCTGATGTGTTCTTCATATGCCATTTGTTTTAATTCCAGAGCTCTGTCCAGTATTTGAAATTTCAGTCTAACTGCACTTTTCACTGTGCATGTGCTTCCCAGACAGGGGGAAGCCAAATGATCAATAGCTAGTAAATTTATTTGAAGCAGGGGCCAATGCAAGATTGAGCTAAAGTTTAACTTGGAAAATGAAATTGCTTGACCCCCGCTGGCCGTGCAGCGCAATGTCAGTTTGTCATGAATAATCTCCCGCTGTCTCCTTGTCTCCTACTTTTTCTCTCCTGTCTCCTCATGCTGTTGTAGCCCCTTCTGTTGTACATAGGACAGTCAACAAATGAATAAAAAAATGAGGGAATTGGAAGGTATAGTGCAATCTGTTCAGCCACTATGCCTTCCCACCTGCACCATATTATGACAGGAAGATAAGGAGAAAGGGTGAGAAGAGGAGATGCAGGGAGGAAGAAAGTCCCACATTCCTCGCCAAGCAGTGAAATTGAAGGGGAAATAATATGAGGCGTGTCAAAATGCAATATCACCCCGTTTACCCTGATGTTTAAGCCCCTTCCCTGACTCCAGTGCTTCCCAAGAGAAGCAGAGAATTAAAAAGGGAGAGCGATACGTGGTGAAAGAGGAAGACATATGAAAGCAGACGGTGGATGGAGAGACGAAAATGAATATGAGGTAGAGGGAGAGGCAGAGGAAGTGAGAGAGCAGCTGGTAATAGGGATATAAAGAGTGTAATCTCTGACTCCAGCAATAATATTTAGCTATGGAACATGGATGTGTGGAGGGCACATACACACGCATTTACAGCAGTCTAGTAAATAGTTCTGACCTGAACAATTTCACAGCCTTTACTGCAGGTCAGGGGAAAACACGCACGCACACACACACACACACACACACTCACACACACACACTCACACACACGTATGGATGTGCCTCCCCGTCAACGCGGGCACACATGAACATCCATCCTCCAGCCCATTCACTTTTAGTCGTGCTGCAAACTTGTTAACATAGCTTGAGGGGCCCCAGAATAGGTCTGATGTGCCAGCAGCAGTCTGGCACACAATGTACACACTGCTGAAATATTCTGATAGAGGAGACTTATCACTACTTGCCTAAAATGATGCACAAGTCTAAGCAAACTCTGAAGTGAGGTGGGGAGAAAAAAAAAATGAAGCATTCCCCACCTGATAAGGACAAACACACGCTGAGAGCAAAGACGGGGCTATCTCCAGAGAATCCTTCGTTTGTGTAACCACAACTACACATTTCTCTTTTTTTCCACCCCACCTGCATATAGCAGGTTGTATTTTGTGACCGTTCGTCAGTTTACCAGATGTACACAAATGCAATGACACACAGTTGCCAGTGCTCACATGTACAAAGATCAACACACACACATACACACAGTCCCAGGCTGCATTAGGAGACAGTAAAGGTCTTACAGTGGCCTGAGGCACCAGGATTGCTGCTTAATAACTCGCCCGGGGCATCGACCTGACAACACTGAACACACAGACGTGGATACACACAAACACACACAGACACAGGGTTGCAAGCTGTCAGTGTGTCAGTCTCTTTACGTGTCTTTCTCCTTCTCTCTTTCACCTCAAGTAGCAGATTTCTTTGTTCTCAAAGGAGGAGCTATAAGAAATGTTCTGACAAAGACAAGCTTTGGCGTTGATGAAAACAATGAAATATTAAAGAAGAAGTCCACCTTAAAACAGAATTCCTTTTGTTTCAGGGTTCCCGGTCCCTTCAGTCAAGATATGCACATAACAATCATCGTATGAAGCTGGCACAATAAGGAGGAAGCTCTAACTCTCAGAATTTCACACACACGCACACACACACACACACACACACGTTCCCTAACATGTCCAGCTGGTGTCAGTGCACTCATTTGGAGCCTCAAACTGTCTATTTCAAACTTCCTTTGATTTTCCACCAACTATTTTGAAGTAAAATGAAATAGAAACCTTCCCTTAAAGCAATATTCCCAGATTTACAACTCCCAAGCTTGATTTCTGATTATTTTTGTAATCTTGTCTGTTACAAGGTGTTTCATGAACTCAGTAGATCTTTGTTATTTGTTCCTTGGCAGCTTGTCAAACCAGGAAGCTCACGCGAGGGTCAGAAATGAAGTTCAGTCAGGAAGACTCTTCTTTGGCATGCTTCGGCCTGCAGCTTATTTCTCAAACCATCCTGCATTCGCTCCTCTCACACACGCTCACTCATAATTTCTTAGCTGTCACTGTCTGTGGCTTTCAACAGAGATATCAGCTGGTCACATCTGTCCAATCGCAGAGTGACACATGTTCACTGTCAGCCTCATTCGAATATGACTCTGTCTTTCTACCTTAGTTCTTTCATGCTGCTGTTCCACGCACCCCCCCCCCCCCCCCCCTTCATCACCGCTCAGCCCTTGCAAATCTTCATTAGCCTATCAGTCAACAGAGTCATCAGCCACCACCAGTGTCTGGACTCCATGGGGGGATTTATCTGGCTGCTGCTCAGGGCGATGCCCCTCGATTACAAAATCTCCCTGAGTCTAAGCGCCCAAAAGGCTTTCTGATAAGACTTCATCATCACATATCATCTGTCATGATAAACAATTCTTTACTTCATTCACTTGTCTGCCTTAATTGGAATACAAGTTCTTGCTCATTCAAGCTGTGCTGCTTTTAAGAAGAAATAGTATCATATTTTGCAAAATGAACCTTTTTATATGTGTATAATAAGCATGTACAACAGAGAAATGCCTAAATTAGGAGCGCCACATGATGCCAATGTAGTCTTAAGAGTCAATGAGACAATATCCTCCAATCACACAGCACATAGGAGTTTAGACTAGATTATAACTTATCACTCTGCAGGTTATCACCTTCAATTGCAAGAACAGCCTGAAACTCTCATTTATTTTCTGGGATTCCAGGAGACTCTAAAGCACAGCTTTATACATAGTTGACCTGCTGGCACACTACTTCATCATCCAATGTCCGATCTCTCGCCGTCTGATGTTAAACATCAATTTTCTCCTCTGGCCCACTTCCTGTTCTCTCTCTTCATTATTCAGCAACGCTCCTGCAGCCCACAGCGTCTTCCTCCTGACTTTTGTCTTTTCTGACCTCTGGATTTCTGTCTGTCTCTTGAAGGGAAGCATCAAGTCATTCTATATACAATGACTTCTCAGGTTTCACCACTGACATCGCTCTGCTCAGACTGAATTTAAATCAGATGTCCACCTCTCAACCTGCTTAAACGTACCCAGATTGATTTCTAGCTGACAATAAGGACACAGTAAGATGTCTTTTGATTGCAATTAATTATTAGGCACTGACTCAGAGTTCTGGCATAAACACACAAACACAAAAGAGCACATTTTCCAGAAAATACGCTCAAAAGGTAAATGTGTTTCTGTGACAGCAATAAATTGCTTACGATACTTGTCTCAATGAGAACAAATATATACTGCAAACGATGTGAGGAATCTGCAGCATGCCAATATTCGCACATGTTGGCTGTGAGTGTGTGGATTCACAACCAAGTGTGGGCATGTGTGCATTTGCATGTGTGTTGAGGGTGCACAGTGTGTGTGTACGTGTGTGTGTGTACTGTTATGATTTGTCAGTCTAGAATGGTTCCTGGTTCCTGCATGGGAGCGGGAGCCACTTTTTTTTTGTTTTGTTTTGTTTTGTTTTTTTCTCGACTTTTTTCTTTTCAAGCTGCATGTGATTGGTGAACTACATGATGTGTACGCACTGAGCGGGGGGGGGGGGGGGGGGGGGGGGGTCACAGACACAGCACACACACACGCACACACAGCCGTGACAGAGACAAAACGCTGGAAAAGTGAGAAAATGAGTGACCGCAGGAAATACAGTAAATAACCTAATTTTTACATTATTTTTGGTAAGAAATTAATTTAAGCAAAAGAAATCTGAGGAGCCACTTGGGAGCCGAACTCCCATCACTAGTGTACTGTATGTACACACACATACATACTCTGTGCATTGAGAAACTGACCTCTGTTGGCCTAAAGTATCTCTGGACATTGTAGCTCTGTACCTGCTTAACACTGCCCTCAGCCTCCGCATTACCAACTCTTACTCAAACACAGAGTACAGTCTTATAGAGAGACACATGGAGAGATCATTTTTCTGTTACCCAAATTGTAAAATAATGAGGCATCAAAATGAATTCCTCTCTTTAATATGAGAGACCCCCATTCCTATCGCTGTCAAAATCCTTGAGTTCCAAATGAGCAATAAGTAGCTCTTCAACTGCCAGCCTGTTCTGGGGTTCAATTGAATGAACTCCATTAAGCCATAGCACAATTCTCCCGTGGGGCTGCACAGGTTCCGAAAATAGTGCAGCAGCTAACTGTAATATGCATTTTGACAAAAAAAATTAGCATGCCGCATCCAGAGTACAATGTGTTATTTTCAGCTGAGATCGAGAAATACATTTGAACCTAAAGGCGAAGGATATATGAGATCTTATATAAAGCCGTTGAGGCCAGTTAATGTCTGCTTTATTTTTACAGTAACTCTGAGTAATTTCTTGTCCGACAGTAATTAGCATCTATATTGTTAGAGTTGTGTCAAAATCCCAATAGCTCCACTTTAATTTGAATTTCAGTGTGTGATAGTTGATGTGGAAACGAGCCAACCAGTATGTGGTGGATAGAACGAGGTGTATAGAGGAAACCCCAGAGAGAAAACTTTACGAGACGTCAAAGAGACCTTGTGCTCTTGCTATTTAACGCCACATTTCAGTTACACATGGCGTGCACTGACTGAAAATCCTATGTACTTATTCATGGACACACGCGCACACATACATCTACTGTACAGCAGTCTGAGCACAAGCCACAGGGGTCTTTTAGAGGAGAGAGAGGGAGATGGAGATGATGAGGAGTGCTTGAAAAGTACAAAAGACTTGCACAGACAATCCCATGATACTTTGAGAAAACCCAAGTCCGTGCTTGCTTTCATTTCCGATACAAAGAGAGAGACAGTAGAAAAAAGTTCAGCAAACTTTGCTGAAAGCCTAAGGCAAAAGACAAAAAACTACACTGCCTAAGCTACAGCAAGTGAACTTTTCACATGAGGATAGATGGAAAATTATATTTCTTCTCTATACTTTAGTAGAACCAAAATCAAATGGCAATTTATTTGTACAGGGCATGTGCTTTGAAACTCATGCATGTGTCTGAACACAGCATAGAATTAATGAGTCTCTGTATGCACCTCATAACGAAGCCAGCGTGGATTGATGATCATCGTCGAGATGATCAGGTTTAAATCATGCAATACATCAATGATGATCAGGTTCAAAGACCTACATCTGTCTGAAAAAGATAACACTTCCTCCCCCTCAGAATATGCAAATGTGAAAAAAAAAAAAAAAAATATATATATATATATATATATATATGTGGAAATCCAAACGTACGTATGTGGAGGTGTCCGACATAAAAAATGCCTCCTTTCCTTGTTTTTTTTTTTTTTTTTCTTTCTATCTGTAAGTGAATTTTGCTAACACATGATGGATCCCCTGAGTGTGAAATCACCTCTCAACTGCAAATCTCCATCTGTCTGAAGTAGCACTGGGCTCTCCTCACACTCTTCCCCAGTGGCTGAGCTGAAAAATAAGACATTGCTGCTGGAGGGGGGTGGGCGAGTGGGGCTTTGCATGTTTAGACTTTGCTTGCGTAACTCTTTTTAAGGCAGTGATTAAAGGAGAGCCAGTGGGCTACAAGCATGGCTCCCATGGCTGGAGACCTGCACAAGGCAATGTGACTAAAAACCTTCTGTCAATGTGCATTTTTTTTTTTTTTTTTTGTTTTTTTTTAAGATTTCTTTTTATTTATGTACTTGGTACCAATTTGTACAAATTCAAAACATCAAATTTGAGGTTACATTCCACATAAACTGTCAATTTGGGTGTTTTTAGAAATATTTTCCATCTGATTTACCCCCCACCCCTCCTCATTTTTCCTGCTGTAATCCTTACAGACTATAGTGGAATTAATTAATCCTCAGTGAAGATGTGCCGTCAGGAGCTCAGCCTTCCTTTACACTCTAATTGTTCCAGTGAGACTCAGAATGATACTCATCTTGAAGGGTGCGTGAGTTTGTGTTAGTGGGTTGGTCCCCCCCCCCCCGACACCCGTTTGCTTGTCTCATTCTTGCTGTGATCCCTTTGCTCCAGTTTGCTCCGGGCTAGTCCTGAATTACTGTGCATACGCAGCTACAACTTCTGTATGTTGTATGAATGCGTGCAGTACTCATTATGATGTTTGTTCCAATTTTGGTTTGCTTGTAGAGTAGCTCCCCATTGGTTGTCAGGTGTTTATAAGACACGTACTGGTAATTGGGATGGGTCTTGCCTCGGAAAGCTAATGTGCTGACTTGGTTGAGAGAATGATTATTGGTTCCTACACATTGTTCCTGAGTGTGTCTGAAGACACTGGGTTTCTGTTTTTCTCCTCTCTTTTCTATAGGAAGCCTCTTTGTTCCCTCTCACGTCTATATCTCTTACTCCACTAATAACCTGCTGTGAGTGCCTGAAATACCTTTGCTAAAGAAGGAGGATGGAAGTGGCAGGTTGTGACGCACCATGGTGATGCGCAATGCCGAGCATGAACGACTAAGACTCCGACTTGATTGTTTTCCCTCTGGCTGTGGCCATGATCTTGATTATTGCGATCATCTGTGCCTCTATATGCAGATATAGCCTAGACAGTGGTGTTGTTGACTCAGACCTCCTTGAAACAGTACATGCCACTACAGTGCCTTTGTAGTCTGAGAGTGATTCATTTAAAATTCATTCTCTCTTGCCCGGCAGTAGCCCTTAACTTAGAATGCGATGACTGTCAAATCCTTAGGCTGAACCCCTCTGTCAGCATTAAATCCAGCAGACAGTGCCCCATTGCTCTCTGCACTCTCGTACAGCAGTACCTGTACTCACAAGCTCACACTGCAGTCACCTCAGAGATGTACGTGCGCACACACAAATATGAACAGGATCGCACATACACACACAGTGAACATATTCAGGAGTGGCAGTTTTAAAAACCCATTTTCCCCTTGGTTAAGCAAGCAGCAACAACACTTGACTAATGGAAAACCCTGCTCCTAAATGAGGTCGGAGAAATTCTATCTTACACACACTGGTTGTTGTGAATTCTAATAAAGTCGCATTTTCATCTCCTGTAGGCTGAATTCTTACACTGCTGACTTTTGCCAACAAGACCATACCAGTTAGTCTCCGAATCCAGCATTCATCCAGTTTTGTGAGCTGATCGTATTGTGAGAGAAGCCCTCCCTCCCCATCAACGAGGAATGAAGTGGGTCCAGCTCATTTGCAGTTTATGGAGACTTTAAGTTAAAAGATGAGTCTCTCAAGAAATTTGATGTCTTGCATTTGCGAAAATCTGCATTTTCAACCAAACCTGGTGATATTTGCAAAAACGTGACATTTTCCTGGATATTTCCTTAACTTTTTGCAACTTAAGATGTGCAATAAACCCACATGCCCTGTTAGCTATCGTGATGTGGTGTGCTCAGGATTTTTGTCTCCATCACCTCCATTCGAGGCCACACAGGAACATTTTTCAGAAGTTCATCTGACAGAGAGTGTGGCAGTGCTGTTTTTCTTTCTCTCTCTCTTTCCTGCAGTGGCTGGCTGCTGTCCCCAGATGATCTGTACTTCATAATAATAACACAAGCATGCACTTTTTATGTTTATTTGCTCTTGGTCTGCAATATGACCTGAAAGTCTCAGGTCACCAAAGAAGCTGTAAAAGGGATGCAAGCTGTTGTCATATAAAAAAAAAAAGTATGCAAGCAAAGTAAAGAAAATGTACCCCATCCATTGGGAGTTATCCACTGTGTAAGCGACAATGCAACTGTGCCTTTGTCGGGGAGCACATCTTCCCCCACCAGTGTCCTTGCTTGAGGAATATACTTTGGAGCACATTTCTGAAATACTGAAAGTCCTTTTTCTGTTACATTTTCTGATCTTTATCTGACAACAATCCCCATAAAGCTGGAGATAGGGGATGTGCAAAATGTGTGTATTCCTCTTGCCTATTGCTCCCTGCACACTTTCTCATAATTGGGCTCTATACACTCCCACCTGTCATACTGGCTCCCACTGCCACTGGTATTATCGCCCACTTTCTCCTGTCACTCTGTGTTTGGCCGCAGTAGCAGGGCTCTTGTCCCAGCGTGTGTGTCTTACTGGCACTGAAGGTGTCTGCAGGGTCTTACCCATGACATGGCTCACTGGTAGTAAGAGTTATGTCTTTGTCGAGCTTGTCAACATCAAACAGCTGCTGTTGTTGACCTGACATTGACCCAACCATGGTCCTCTTTTCAAAGAAATGTGCACAATGAAGGCACAGCTTGCAAAACACAGTTGTCTTGCTTTTATTTCTTGTTTTTTTTATTATTATTATTTCTCTCTCTCTCTCTCTCTCTCTCTCTCTCTCTCTCTCTCTCTGTTTGTCTCTATTTTGCCCTGACATTTTCTTGTTACACTTATAAGTCACTGGAATTCAAAAAAATAAACTCAATGAACACATGCACATACACACTTTGGACTTCTATCCTTGTGAAGACCCCACTGACACAGTGCATTCCCCAGCCCCTTACTAAAGTAAATGTCCCTTAAAGCCAATTCTTTACCTTCAAACAGCCCCATGAAGTTGTGGGGCCAAAATGCCCCCACTTTCCAAAAATGTCCTCACCCTGTTGGCTATAATCTTGTGTCCTCACTCTGTAGCCAGTGCAAGTAGACACACACACACATACACACACCACTGGCTTTGAAAATCTTTCAGGTCTCTCTCAAGGTTGGCATGTGTGCTCTTTCCAAAACGTAATGCATTTGATGCTGGAACTGATTGCTGGAACGACAGAAAAGCAGCAGCAATAGTAAACAGACAAGTATCAGATTTGTACCTACATGCTTCAAAGCACCATATACTGTACATAACAGAGCTGTACAGGTTAGACCAAATAAGAGGGATGGTGAAAATGAAGTGAGCTAGCATACAGGTAGGTGACTAATTCATAGTCCTGTCAGAAATTGGCAACACGAGTCCAATTATGTTATGGACAGCATCAAAATGCAGTTATTGTCGAGCGCGAGAACAGATGGTGATTTCAAGACATTAATCACTGCCAGGTAATAGAAATAGATCAGTACAGGACTAATATAAAAGCACCTCACCACCTTTAATATATAGGAATTTTATGTCGGATCTTAACCTGGGTCTCACTACAAAAAGGAGAAGTTACAACATGTTAGTAAGTTTTTGACTGAAATATCGATCAACATGTTTAGAATTGTCAGTTTAATATTTCTGAGCATTGCACAGAAACTCTGCAGCCACTTTTTTTAACCTAAAAAATCCTCCATATAATTATGTAATACATAAAAAAGATGAATTTCCACACCTTTCATCTCAGCTCATTTGTGTTAAATCAGTATTTCTAAAAAGAGAGACGAAATCAACTCAGTATTTGTTGTGGTGTGAGAACTTCTTCTATACATTACATTATGTACATATAAGCATGCAGTACTACACATACCAAAAGATACCATATACTGCCGCTCATGCAGTAAGTACATACATCTCTTACCCCAACATTTTTAAAAGTATCCTCTGTGCTTTCCTTACAGTTTGGAACTTGATGATCATTACAATAGCTAAGGTCAAAAAGTTCATGGTACAGTGCTATGAATCATTCTCATAACTGTTATTTCTGTACCTAGCGGTCCTCTTGTTGAGACCCTGCTTGCTTGTGAACTGTTCATGCATGAATAAAGACAGGCATATATAACCCTAACTAGACTCTAGAGTTTGTTTTTGTCAAAAAAGTTTGCTTCCCTCAACAACAGTAATTTGGATTTATTTCTCAAAATCAGTGTTCAGTCTATATGCAAGTTCACTAGTTAAAGAACAAAAGTGGCTTTCTGTAAAAATAATGAGCAAAGGGTGATTTGGTTTGGTGGGATTTATAATTAATACCTTGTATGTATTAAGATAAGTGGATATAGTTGCTTTCTCAGCCCACATGCATATAGGTATGCCAGAGTTCCACGTTTTGGGCCATTAGAGTCCTTCTCAGGCAGCGCTGGGTGATTTCCTGGTGCCTCCTCACACATGTGAAAGGCTTGAAAATTACTTACATGACAGGACTATTAGAGATTTCTCAATCCTTATGGCTCAAATTCCAGTACTACAAGGAGTATTTGTGATTTGTGACTCATAAAGATGTTGTGTATGGGTAAAAGTCTGTTTGGACCAGTGTGCATCATGTGACCTGCAATTCCAACTGTGGCCACCACACTAAAATCACTTCATGGTGCAGCGCTGGCCCTGATTAGAATAAGATGCAACCTTTAATCAAGCAGAAAACAGTCTCAGTATTTCTGTAAAAAAAAACAAAAAACATCTGACATTATCTACAGTTTATAAATGTAATTAAGCAAACATCTGGCCTCAAGGGAAAAAAAATAACTCTCATACACATGCACAGAGTTGTGCTTCCATAGCCATAACTACCACTTGCCTAACTCTGACCCTTGATCTAACCTTAACCCAAGCCTTAACCCTAAAATTTAATGATTTACATTATGTGGATTTGTGTATTATCACCATAAGGGAGGCGAGTCCCCACAATGTAACTGTGTAAACAGATCTACACACACACACACACACACACACACACACACACACACACACACACACCCACACACAGTATTACCGTACCTTCTCTATACAGTACAGTCCACTTAATACAATATTAAGCTAGTGCAAAAGCAACTTGCAAATGATTAAGCAGCTGGGCAAGTTGAGGAACAGGGACGAGAGGAAGGAGAAGAAAAAAATCTTTTGACAGCTAACTCATTATCTATGTTGTTATCCTCCAGTAGCCAGCTCTTTTCCCCTCTCCCTCTTTCTGTCTCTCTCTATCTGTCAGTGGAGGGATAAAATCCCTCTCTCATGAAGGCTTAGCAGAGATTATCCTGGTGTCCCAGGGGAGGGTGGATGGGGAGCTGAGATGCCACATTACAGATGTAGCAAAGGTTATAGTAAATTTAATGGGCCTGAGGTTGAGCAGGAGGGGCAGGAAAGGGAGAGAAGCCAATAGCATGAAGACCCACACCTCTCTTTCTCTCTCTTTCTCCCAGCCTTCATCTCCCTCTATCCATGCATTCCTTCCTGTTTATCCCTGTGCTATCACTATGCACTCAATTTTCTCCTTAAATACCAACCATCTCTCTCTGCTACTGCCCTGTGCCATTTCCCATTCAGCCTGAACATGCAGCTTTTTTATATAAATCAAAAGCGCATTAATTGTAATAATAAACAAATGTGACTAACCTGAAGTCGTTTTCAAATAGGTTAGCCTCCCCTCTCGCAGCCCATCTTTCCTACACTACCTCTCGTCACTAGTACCCTCATTTTATGTCATTATACACACCAAGTACAGAGCACCACTCCTGCCCTGCCCTACTCTGCCTGCTGAATATGTAGCAGCTGAAAATGAAAACGACATCCACCCACACCTCTATCTCTCACCTGGCCTCACTTTGGTGAGCCCTATCCCATCATCTCTCCTCCTATTGTTTGACACTAATAAGCTCAAAGCCGGAGAGGACACAAGTGACCCCAACCCTCACACACACACACACACACACACACATACAGTGACACTCACTCTCACACACATATGTATGCGCATAAATAGATGTGATGACAAGCAGAGTATCTAATCTACAGCGTGCTATACACACTAATTCAGTGGACAGTCACTGTATCGCAGTGTGGAGATGCATGCAGCAGTAAAGTGGTTAAACAGAGCAGTTACTTAAAGGATAATTTGAGTTTATTACAACACATTTGGCCATCAGTAATTGCTGATTTGAGAACAATGCGACATTGCTAAAGCACAGTCCGACGGGGCAAGAAACACAAGAAACATGATGCTGTGTTCCCAATGTTATTTATGTGTGTAATTATTAGCAAAACAATGAAAATAAGGAACCCTGTTTCCTATTATGTTTTCTCTCAACACAGTAAGGAAACGTTGGTGAACTGGTGAGTTGCAAAACATTAATACTGAACTTATCGGTAGATTGTTCACTGACAATGGGCTTTCTTTTCTTTTATCTTGTAATACAGTGTGCACATAGCAGCAAACACACTTTTTTATGGTTATGTTTAGGTGCTGACATGATTTGATTAAGGCTCAGGAAAAACATCACGGTCTGAGTGTCATCCAGAAAAAGTTTGCAGTGACTTGAAGCAGAGATAAAGAGACATGGCGTGCTTAGTAGCGTTTAATCAATACGACAAACTTTCCCTAACCAAAGGGCTTTTGTTGCCTAAAGCTAAACACATACAGGCCATTCTCTGGTGTCAAAACACTGCATTTAATTTGGGTGTCTACCACTTTCTTACCACCCCGGGTTGGTAGGTAAATGTATTACTTCATTCACTTCAAAAAATATCGCCTGTGAACATAATCCAGCCAGCGATTGCAATGGGCACCACAACGTACATCAAGGAGACCCAAGTTCTTAGACTTAGACTGCTTCTTTATTGATCCCAATTTGGGAAATTATTTTGTTGCAGTAGCAATTAAACATACAGACAGAACACGACAAACTTGAATTATACTTGAAGCTGAAGACACAAAAAACACAAACTACTAAGGACTTGAACACTTCTAATTAGTTATTATCAATCTAAAATCGATGATTCGAGGAGCTAAAAAGCAGCTTAGCTCTCCTCTGATACATACAAACAGGAAAGCTCATGAATACAACAGACCTTCACCTCCTAATCTGCTATGCAACTCCAGCCACACAGCTGACTGACAGGCAGCAGAAGAGAAACTTCCAGAGGTTTTTTTTTTTTTTTTTTTTTTAAACATCCTTTTCCATTCAGTCAGGGCCACTTATGCATGCCCACTGAGACACACCACATCTTTAATTGGCTTGTTCCATCTTATTCAAATTCATATTCTAAATATCATTACGTTGTTTTTTCCCCTCAACCCATTAAAGTTGTGTGTTGAAACAAGCCCCTGAGACAAGACCCCTGAATGGCAACGTACCTTATCAAAAACACAGACTGAGGAGGGGAATACTAAAGAGGGCCCCGAAACAAGCCTGTTGTAAAGGCGTCATCACTGATATTTACTGTATTTTGTACAACTTTGTATACTCCAATGACATACTGACTTTTTTTATATATTCATGTTTATTTAATTTTATTTCTTTAATCTTTAGCTTGTAATTTTTTTGCAAATGAAATGTGTCCCAGAGGGTCACAGGTAAATTGTACGAAACTTAAAATGCTGCAGTTAGTAATAGAGATACAGAGATAAATACAACACAAGATAGCTAAGTTTTGAAATACCAACACATAGCTGTATAAACTCACATTTCTGTTTATCTAACTGGGCTCGAGCAACACTGGATGAGGTGTGATGTATTCTCTCCTGCCAGCTTTCACACTGAAATGGTAAAATCTAAAAAAAGTAACCTATTACAGGAACATGTGCACTTCAGAGCCAGTCTTTTTTATTTACTGGCAATATATGCTGTGTGACAGTGACCACAGATGGCTTGAAATACCACAAAACAGAAGTCAATATAAGTCACACACATTAGCAAGAAAAAAAAAAGAAAAAAAAAAAAAAAAACCCAAACCCACACATTGTCATGGGTAGATGGGGTCTACCTTTAAGGCTGGGAGATCTAAGGTTTCAGAGCACCCACCAGAGTTCGTATCAGGAACTGCTTCATACCGCAGCCACGGCATGTGGAAGATGAATAGACTAAAACTGATAATGGATTCAGGAAATAGGCGGAGGCTGAATTTAATGTAAGACTGCTGTGGGGTAGAGCTGGAAGAAGAGTGATCACAGTGTTCGGGATTGACTGCTTCTGCATTCATTCAGCACCATCCCACACTGTGGCAGTGTGTCTGCAAGCAGAGAGGAGACTGACCCAACTCTGCTCTGTCATTTACCTCTATATGGTTTTCTTTTTGGCATTCTGCTGCACGGATCTTCTTGTCAGGCTCATCTGGGATGAGGAGAGCCCTCAAACTTAATATACAGCCATACACTTAAAAAAGTGAATTCAACCTTTCCTACAAGAGTGGGAAGCATGTTTTAAATGAAAACATTTTCCAAATATGAACCACACCACGAGCTAAAAGGCATTTAGAGAAGCTGACAATCAGCTCGGCTCACGGTCTAGCCTTCAAATGACCTGCTGTTTGGAATAAGGATTGACATGTTGCTAAGACACCTTGACAGGGCTGTTAAGGCGAGGGACAGGAGAACACTGAGCAGACATGATTCCTGCCACAAATGAGACTCGTGGCAAAAGACTATATCAGAGCAGAAATGCCACGCTCTCAGTCACGTCTCCATCAATAACAGTAAATCAGAAGGTGTTACTACAGCTGCGTTTTGATAAGCCGAGGAAAAGGATCAGACACTTATCCTCTTCATGTGCTTCATCTCTGATAATTGGTTGTTATTTTTGTCACATCTGTCACAAATGAAGATTTAGAGGAAGGTGATGCTAATGGAGGATTAGTTTTAAAAGAAAAAAGCAGGTGTCAAGAAAGAGATGAGCAGAAGTACAGTTTTATTGTGTGTGTGTGTTTGTGTGTGTGTGTGTGTGTGTGTGTGTGTGTGTGTGTGTGTGTGTGTCTGTCCTCATGTGAAAGAGTGGTAAAAGGAGTAAGTAAAGTAAAAGGATGAAAAAGACACGCGAGACAACGCAATCAAAGGATTGGGTTTAAATGAGCTTAAAGACATAAATATTTTACTCCCTTTTTATTTTCAAATAGTTTATGTGACTTTGAGCGGCGGTACAGTGTGTGACTTGTTTGACTGCGGAGAACTTTCTTTAAAAGTTCCGAATACATAAATTTCACATTCATGAGGGACCACGTTGAGGTAATGTTGAAGAAAAGCCTAGCATCAGCTCCCCCGATGGCAGGTAGAGTAGACTTGTGCTGACAATGCACGGCTAAAACACACAAACACACTCACACACGCTCTCTCTCTCACCATCTTTTCACAGGATGGCCTTAGCTGAGATGTGCTGACTCTTGACAAACATGAAGTAACATGTATGTTCACATGTTCTCGCAGTTTTACTGAGTCTCTTTCATGCTCATTTCTCTTTCCCAAACCCACTTGTACTATCCGTCCAAACCATATGTCATGAGCCGTCGGGTCATATAATGACATTTACATTGTTTATTTGTGGGTAGGTCATCTTTCATGCTGAATAAGTACGGTGTCTCCGAAAGCTCAACACACTGCAGCTTAAAAAAAAAAACACATATGGAGCATTTAGAAAAAAATACCAGTAAAAAGAGAAAACACAACCGAGACAGAAACGAGCTGCAAAAACAGAAAACACAACCAAACAGGCTGCAAAACAGAAAACACGATCATATACAGAAGCATGCGGCAAAACAGAAACCACAAGCAAACACAGAAATGGATGAAAGAAACAGCCAAATTAAGAAAACACTACAAGGAGTTTTCACAACCGAAATGATTCACAAAACAACAGGAGTTTCAAGGGGACAAGACGAAATGAAAAGACGTCTTTGCAGTTGTTTTTTTTTTTTTTTTTTTTTTTTTAAATGCTGTTGTGTCAAATTGGTGAAGATGTTTTCTTCATTGGCTTTTTGTTCTGTCTATTGCATGTGTTTTCCAGTGTTGCAGTGCATTGAGCTCTCAGGGACACCGTACACTCCGAAAAAGCAGAAATGACATAACCGAAACCTTTCACAGCATCGCTACAAATCCAGACACGTGTAAAAGATAAATAACGAAAAAAGCATCGCCACTGCACAAACCCAATGTACGCGTACGAGCACCGCACAAAAACTAATTTACTGGCACAAGAGCGGAGAGGGCTATTATCATATAATCTGTATCAAAGCAGTGAAATAGAATCGGGTGATATGTGGCCTGGCCTAAATTACCACCACCTATTAATAATCAGCCATGACATGAAGATATTAGGGCTGTGACAGGACCATTTATGTCAAATCCTTTGTCTAACCCCAATTACAAGCCGCATTATCACTCATTTATTTCAATCAAAAGGCTTCCCATATAAGGAGAGTATTTCTTTTTAGGTATGTATATATATACACGAGCATCTTTTCAAACCTTCATATATTTCTTGCATGTTGAGGTTGTGTACTGTATCAGGTTTCCTCAAATCTCATTTTCTACAGAAATTCCATTCAAAGGACCACGTCTTTGCTTTGCATTACAGTGGTGAAGATTTAATTCATATCTCCTGGGTTCATTATTTGGTCTCTTCAATAAACAACAATGTTTTTTTTTTTTTTTTTCACACGTTCTTTTGCCTGTTCAAAATCCTGCACGATGCGATGAATCAAAACCACCAAGTAAAAGTCACATTAGTAATCTCCACTGGTTATTTTGGGCACTGCATCACACAGTGCTGCAGCAAGAGGGCTGGGAGAGACAAAGAGAGAGAAGGCCACACAATCACGCTATATGAAGTCTTCCAGCTGCAAAATCACTCTGGAATCATCACTTTCTGAGCTTAGCTCCAGCTTTCCATCTCGGCCCTGGCGGAGTTCCATTTCAGTTGTATTGTTTAATTTGCAGGTTTTAAATGTTTAGTTTACAACTTAGTGAATTCATTTCAGCCCGTATTGATTTAGAGAGCAGAAGCTTGTAATGCCTGTTGGCCAGAAGTGGTGGGACCACGTACATCATGAAGCTGGAAAGATCAAGCACTGACACAAGCTACTACAACAGCTGTACCAGACACATGCAGCGACAATGGTTGTCAAACAGTGGTCTTTTTCACGTGCTCCTTATGCCCCCTGTGGCTGGAGTTTTATTGCACATCATCTTGGGGAAAATGACTATTTTTTGTGATTTTTTTTTTCTGTATTCATCACACATAAAATATCTGCTCTGCAACTTAGCGATAGCATCAAAACAGAAACTAATGTACAACGAATTCTGAGTCAACACCCACCCAAAATCACAGCTACTCCAAACAAGAGGTACTTGAGCTGCCAAATGTCACACAATTTCTCCTCATGAACATGCAAATTTATGCATCCAGGTACTTCAAAACCAAATCTACTCTTTAAATGTACACCTGCTGTGTAAGTGCTTTATTTTGTATTGTTGATGAATTATGGCATTTACAAGAACGCAGCTACAAACACAGACACTCTTGATTACATGACATAAAAATACAGAAAATGTATATACAGTATAGATATGGACAGATACATAATGCAGATTATCAGAAACAGATCACATAATTTTCATGTTAAAGTCAATATACACTTGATGCAAAGTTCATGAAATGTGGTCTTTTTATGAAAGTTTCTATAAAAACCTCCAAGTAACATCACTGGATGGATTATAGAGTCATAGAAGTCATATTAAGACTACATATTAGCCAATTTGATGGTGTCAGAGAGACGTTTTGAATGCTTTGAGTGGTGTTATGGATCTTAATAAGGCCAAACTGTAAGCTTTATCTACTATATCTGCAGTTTTAAAGCAGTGTCATATAGCTTCCATCTGATGTAGTCCATAGAACACCCACACAGCTATTTGTTTTTATCAGCCCAATCATTTACTTCAGGTTTGCCACTTGTGCCAATCTCACTGCTGCGTCTCAAACCAGCATTCAGCGCTGTCCTCTGCCGCTCTCTGAGTAGAAGCACTTGTTCTCTGAATGAACAGTAGAAACATACTCATACGATACACACAGAAATACATGCGCAAATGCATATGCACTCAATTTGAACAGTTCAGCCTATAAGTTGGCCACACAGAGCTGGTCTGTAAGCTGTCCTCTTTATTAAGGTGGAGATGAAGCCACGGACCCCTGCTGTGATCGAGTGAGAGTGCAGCCTCTGCAAACATCTCCAGCTGTCCGTCACTCGTTTCATCTCACTGTACACACACACACGCCAGTGTAGGCCACAGATTGTAGATGTGCACGGGTATTAACACACATTTTAGCCTACACATCAGTGTACTCCGATGTTGTGGGTGAGTGGGAGAGGTTTGTGTGTGTGTGTGTATATGTGTCTCATTCATGGGTGGCTGTGGCTCAGTAGGTAGAGCGCTTGACTGCCTATCAGATGGTCGCTGGTTCGATCCCTGGGCAAGATACTAAACACCAAAAACTACCAGTTCTAGAGGGTGAATTATTCCTATGTATCAAGGATTCATTGTCAAATGCTTCAAATACAGGAGGATATTTGTATATACCACATGTAGTCAGCAGGATATTAAACCTTTTTGTTTTGCACGGGTAGTGTGCGTGCCTCACAGTAAGAAGACCGCCAGTTCGATCCCCAGGTCGGGCAGGGCCTTTCTGTGTTCTGTGTTTGCATGTTCTTCCCGTGCACGCGTTTGTTCTCCCTCAGACCAAAAATATGCTCATTAGGTTAATTGGTGACTCTAATAACTGTCCTTAGGTGTGAGTGTGAGCGTGAATGGTTGTCTGTCTCTATATGTTGCCCTGCAATCGACTGGCGACCGGTTCAGGGTGTACCCCGCCTCTCGCCCGTTGACAGCTGAGATAGGCTCCAGCAACCCCAAAAGGGATACTCGATATAGAAGATGAATGAATGTCTTGCACAGAAATGAACAAAAGTGGCGTCCAATTTCTTTTTTTTTAATGATTTCCTATTTAGTTAATTTAGTTTAGTTAGTTATTATTTAAATGTGTTCACTTTTTATTTCACTGTAGTGCATTTTAGTTTGAAATGACAGCCAAAACTGAACAACTTATAGTTGTAATGTGACATTAAACAAAGAATACATTCAACTTGATTTAAAAACAAAAAAAAAAATAGAGATACTGATCTTATTTGGTTAGATTCACCAATTGACCCAATTGCAGAATGAATCTCAGGTGTGTGATCAGGTGAGTGGACAGGTGGGCGTGGCTGGCAGGGGCATGAGAGTGGAAAAGTACTGACTGAGCATGTGAACAGATGAAGGAAAATGACAGCAGGTAAGAGACTCAATATCCTGAGACAGCAGTGTGTTTTCTATCCAAACTGAATGTATTATCACGACATGTCCATACCGTGTTATGGGTCCCCTTGAGCTCTTTGAGTTTGTGAACAGTAGAACTACAGCAGATGACACATTTATTTTACTGTGATTTATTTATTAGTCAAACTTAATCTTTTCTTTTGCTCTTCATTCTTCTTCACTTCTTCCTTTGCGTGCTTTATTTTTTAGCAATGATAACTCGAGAAGCATTTTCTATTTATGGTATTGCAGAGAAAGACCCTGTGGGTCGACAGGCGTGTAGGAAAAGACTAGGGATCGTCAAAACAGAACAAAAGACTCATACGCTGTCCTCTTGCAATCTAAGATATTTAATCAAACGACGTGAAAGTCTGTGTATCGAAACGTCGTTATGATTAAATATCTCTGATTGCAAGTGCAGAGAACAGTGTGCAGGATTCTTTTGTTCTGGTAATGCAGACAAAAGACAAAAATCTTGCATACACGTCAGACTTTATTTCTGCGTCTTGAGATGACGTGCTTGATAGCCGCCATCTCTGACGTGTGTGTGGCTCTGCACACAGATGGCTCTGGTTGTGGCATCCTCATTTTGGTTTGTGGCTCATTATCTTCACCACTGCCTTCACTGCTGTCATCAACTTCTGGACTACCCATTGAGGTCCATGTACTGTTGGGTGTTCTTCGCTGCTCGGTTGCATCCATGACACTGATTGCTGTGAAGTATGGATCGAATTCTGGCCATAGTTTGAAATCAGACATCAGATAATTTGGAGAGGCAGGGACAAAAACCATAAGACCAGTAAGCTTTGGCTTGGCTGGAACATATTGCCTGAGTGGACAGCCGTCTGTGAAAGGGACAATTTGCTCATCAATGCAGACTTTCTCTGACTTTGGAAAGCTGAGACCGCTTTGCTCCGTGCAGTCAAGTAATGGCCGGAGTCTCCAAAGACTGTCTGCCTCCTTTGTTTCCTCTGCTACATTCAGGCCGTTGACAGTCTTGAGTGAGTTTCTCAGCTTGAGGAACCTATCGCTTGCCATTATTCTGCTTTTACCTGGCACTTTTGTTTTTTGGCCCAAAACATTGTCATGCTGTGACAGCCAAGGCAGGCCATGTGGACTGATATGCCAAAGAAGACTCCTGGTTTGTAGCTCTCTTTGATTTGTGATTACTGCCAATTCTTGTTGTAAATGGACTGGGAAAACGACTGAATTGGACTCCAATCTCACACAAGTCTAATTGGATAAATGCAGTCAGATAGTAGTGCCCCACTGAGACAATTTCAGTGCTTTTAATGTGATATGGTCTCTTATTGACCATACTCATAAGCAGAAACTTTGCATTCTTGAGGCAATTTGAACATATTTCTTGACACCAGGAAATCATTAAACCTCAAGAGTCACTAATAAATACCACTGATATATATAAATACATCTGCATTATGGGTGTTACACTGCATGGAATGGAATTATTACTATGAATATAATTTATTGCACCTTTTAAGATGGTCTTGGTGCCCACTTTTATTGACATATTTCATAAAATTTCATTTCATAAAATGGCTATTATTTCAAATCACAAATACTCTAACTGCTTTCAGAACTAAAATATAGATTTCTTGACATGTAAATAAACAAGTTCACATATGACTGTCTTAAAAAAAAAAAAAAAAAGACAAACAACATATGACCTATTCCTCCATCCATTGTGGGTGGGAAGCCTATCACATGACACATCACTGGAAATCCCAGGAGTTCCTCTTTAACAATGCAGCAGGGATTTATTTCCTTACATTTCATTAGCCTTAAGTCAGCAGATGCACACAGGTCTTACCATCCAGGACAGGGTTCAGATAAACAGCCCAAGGAATAAGCGGCAGTCTGCAGCAGGGGTTCGAGTGCCGACACGTGTGCAGATTCATAGATAGGCATTCGCAGATTCTGACGACGATATGAAACTATATTTACAGATTCAGAAAACTTTGAACAGCAGGAAGAAGGAGATGAATAATGCCCTCATTTACTTCCCATAGCATATGTACTGTAAATCAGATACACCTAAGAGCAGTTCGCTGATCAAAATTATGTGGTCAAGTGCAAAGAACATGAGAGCAAGAATCTGGAAAGTCCTGCACATAGAGCAGTATCCCACAGTGTTCTTATAATGGTAACTTAAAGCAAGTGAAGAATCTCTTTTGAGTAATCTTTTCTCCAACTTATGTCTGTAACTCTTTGTATTTTTCCTTTGTCCAGCAGTTTTGATTTCACATCATTTGACTCAAGACAATCTGGGATTGTATTCAATTTGAATTCCCTAGTCCAAAGATTATACATACTGTGTGTCGAAACTGTGGTCATGCTTTCCAATTAGTCCACCTTGGTCATTAAATTGTACATCTGTGTGTTTCCGTGGTCCTGGTTAAGGTTTGTGTTCGGCATGAGTTGGTTATTTTTAAGGTTATAGCCAGGGTTTTGGTTCGGTTGTCCACAAAGAATGGAAGTCAATGCAATGTCTAACAAGGGTAGCTGTGCAATCTTCTGTGTGTGTGTGAATCTGTGTGTGTGTGTGTGTGTGTGTGTGTGCGTGTGCGAGAGAGAATCTATCTAGACCATTTCCTCCCTTGCTGGATTGCTAAGAGGCACACTCCACTGGTCAGCGCACATGAGGGATGGAGCACTGGGAGCCTGGTCATAAAGTAAAAAGTATGAAGTGGTCTATTTATGTAATACCTTCTGTTTGGTATGATATTGTAGTGATGGCAGAAAGACATGAGGTAGTGAGCAGTAAGACTTCAACTCAGAGGCAGGGGTACTTTGTGCAAATTGTGGGCCCCCTGACTAAATGTAACTTGGGGCACTCAAACAATAATTATCTATAATCGCTGGCATATTACAGGACTCCTAAGCTCCCTGAATCTTCCAGAGGCCGTGCACCTGTCTTATGGCTGTCAGATTCGTAAAAACAATGTTGAGGGAGCTGGGAGGTGCCAGTTCGATGAAGATTGCTTGCCTGTACTGGAGCCACCAGATTTGGTTGTTGAGTTTGAGTCCTTTTAAAAAACAGATAATGAGCCTAAGTAAAGGGGGCTTGAGTAGGCTTACGATGTAAAAACAACACAGTGCAAGAGTCATTGCTAGTTTCCCACAGATGCAGTTGTCATTTTCACTTCCAACACCCACATTCGGTAAGTAGCAAATGCACTTAAAATGAGATGTGTTTGCTATCTTGAGGCAGCTGGAAGTGATTGCACCATTGACCACAAATAAACAAAGAAAGACAAACCTGGTCATGGCGCAGTATTTTCCTGCTATTAAAAGGTGCATTAAGATCCCTCCACGCTTGCTTCATCTCAGGGAGCTACAGGCTGCTCCTGTAGATGGTCTGCTTGAACACCTTGCACATGAGCAGATCTGTTTCCTCAGCAGAAAACGGTTCTCTTCTGCAACTGCACGAATCCGCCATTTAAATTGCAGTGCACCAGGTGGAAAGTGCACCTGGTTTTGAAAGAGAATGGGAGATGACACTGATTGGTTTAATTCATGTTATGCCTAAAGCACACCTATGATTAATGAGAGACTAAATACAACCCCTTTGTGCTTCACTTTGCACCCAGATTATGCAGCGTTTAAGGAGTAAAAGTGGAGTTGGACTTTAGGCCATGCGCTATAGATTGTTTAACTAGGGCAATAAATATCCCAAACTCAAACACCCTGGATTAGGGTTGTCTGAGCCAGCAAGGTAATTTGAGGCTGAGGTTGCTCTTTGCTGTGCAACTAATAAAGAAAGAAAGGACAGCATATACAAATCAGTGAATCTGCGATTTGTCTTCATAATATGGCTGAGTTAGCCTTATTAAACTGACTTTAAGGGTAAGAGATTGCTGAATATCAACACTTTCCAGTTTTGCATATAGTCTGTTTTTTCTCATAGATATCCTGCAACTGATGAGAGACTGGCTGAGTATGTGTGAAAGGCTCTCAAAAAGACCACTTTGAATTACAGTAAAAGGTAAAAGGGCACCATGTTTAGCTTCTTAAGTGCTTCACACTCCATCAGCCCCCATCTGGCCCCAGAAAATTGTAAGGACTTAGCTTTCTTCCTTGTCAATGGCTTCCTTAAAGCCAGGCCACGATTTAGTTCAACTGTCACTGCAGATTTAATGGGATATTATTCATGCAGCAAGACAGGCAATAAAAATCGGAAGGCTTTGAAAGCATCTGTGTGAAGAAAACGGTGACATGTTTGAAGCACAAATGAGAAAAAGATGAAAATGAAAAATATGAGAGCATGTTCACATTTATGGATTCCTAAGTTACAGCGAAGTGCACTGATTTCAATGAAAAATTGAGTTGACAGGCTTACCTGTTTCACCTGCTGAGCAAGCAGCAGCTGCTGAGGAAGGACATCTCATCATCTATGGGTTGTTCAGCTTGTGTTTTGGCACATTCATTTCAACTTGAAATCGTTTACACACCATATTCAACAATATACTGTAGCTTTAGCACTCAGGCCTCTGCATACCCCAGAAACAAAGGTGCTTGTCGGAAAATCACAAAGCCACCACACCAAGCAGTTACTTTCAGCTGTGCATGCTTTGAATGTGCAATGAAACCTATTTTCATCTTGGTGACCTTTGGTCTGTCATCTTCTGTCTGAACTGGGATATGGGGTGGCTGTCCCAAAGTTTTTATCTCAGCAGCTCTCAAGAAATGGTGCTCTAATTCATGGTCCTGCAAGACAGACTATGCAGCCGTAGGCGAAACTGAAAGGCCAGAAGTGCCAACAAAACTGCACAGTTGACATACAGTATCAAGATTCTATGATTACACAGCATTCAAGCAAGAAGCAGTATGCTACTGAACTCTGGTCTCCACCACAAGCACTTCAGCTGCACGTTGCTTTCATGCATGGCTAACTCGCTGTGTTATGTTTATATACCTAGCCATGCAGAGTTCTGGTTTTACATTAAGATATGCACTACTGGGATTCTGCCATCACTTCAATACAATGGGGGGGGGGGGGGAATTTCAGTTGTGGTGCTACAACAGACGTCTGTGGATTATCGAGAGTAATAATTCATAAAAACAGTAAAAATTCCTATTGCCATGGAACGTTTGAAATGTCAATTATAAACAAGAAAAATAAAAAATAGTTAGCTGCAAGCCCAGGTGATTTATGTGAACGGACCCTTTATTGTAACACAGAACTGAAAATGCAATCAATACATGATGGTGTGCGCATGGCACACTGCTGCGGGAATAACTAATCAAACATTATTGCCAAAATAATATCTTAAATATAAATTGAAATTTATAAGTTATCACTCAATGCACCTCCAAGAAACTGAATGTTTTATAAAGCCCCGCTGCTCAGTATTCATTCAGTGTTACACAACTTCTCATCCAATGCTGTGGAAAGGTCAACAGCAAGCTGCTTCTGTGAGTCAACAGCCAACTCTACAATCTCCTCCTCTGGCTGGTCAAGCAATTTGTTTGTTGTCTGCATACAATGGTCAGCCTCTCTCCATTCTAGTGTTTCGAGAGACTTTAGCCACAGTAGAAGTGACTGGTTGACTGACTGAAAACTGCAGCATTCGCAATGGCAGGCCATTAAGTACTCTTTAGGGTGAGTTGTCAGTGGTGATTGGGCAGAACCTGAGGGGCTTATTATGCATATGTGATAAGGGAGTGCTTATTTGGGGGTTATCAGGGTGGCCTTTGCCCCCCTGGTCTGCCCCTAGCAGCCCCCCGGCTATGCTAAATTACTGAACTCTGCGATGGCTAGAACTGCCTCTCTTTGCGCCTGATGTCAGATGGTAGAAATGATGTTGATGCTCCTCGCAGATGATTTTCCAGGTTTGGGTCAGTCAGTCTTGAGCAGAACCTGGCCTTTGCAAGAGTCCATTTTGGAAAAAGCTGCTCACAGTATTAGGTTATTGCTTTGCATCATGTCATAGCTGCGTTTGTTCTTGCAGAGTAGGAAAACGCACAGTGTTTCCTCTTTCATGTTGCACTTCAGATGATTTCACATTTGAAAACAGAGAGGTGAGAAGCTGGCTGCAGTTTGAGGTTCAGCCCTGAGAGCTACTTAATGTCCACCATGAAGGCCAAAGCACAAAGATGCTTGCTATCACTGAGCTTCCACATCAGGTTTTCCTTCATCTCTATGAATTATTCCAGACAAACCGAAAGTTTGGAACAATTTTACTTTGTCCAGCGGTAGCAGCTCGACAGCAGCAACAAGGCACTCCTTCACAAATTCTCCTTGAATGAACATTCAGTGTCTTAGCTTTTAGCTCGCTCACCACAAACTTGCCTGTGTAACACTGTCTCTGTCAGAATGTAGCCTGGTGAAAGCTGCTTGTTGGGAATCCAAACTCTGCCGAACAGCGTCAGCGTGAGCTTGATCCAAGCTCGTTTGTCAATGCTTGAGATTAGCCTTTTTTCATCACTGCAAGCACGTCCGCTCAAAGAAGTGTGCACATTGGCTTGTCTTTTACTTAACAAAAAAAAAAAAAAAAAACCATTTTCCCCACCCCTAAATGATCTGAAGAATGTCCCTGCTGGCAGCCGCGACATTGACACTTCTGAGTGTGTGGATCAACAGTGGAGAGGTGGATTATGCCACAGGAGTGGCTGTATGGGTGTTTTCATATAGAATATTGAACTGAAATGCAATTTTTATACATTTGGCAAACAGTGAGATTTTATCTGGAATGACTTGGACAATACTGAAGTTTTCAAATGTCATTTTTCAGTACCTCAATAACGCTGGGATTGACACATTGGGAAATGGTCCAGCTTCTTTATTTATCTCTGTCTGTCTAATTTTTTCTCATGAGGAGTGTGAATCAGAGGCATCAGATTCAAGTAGTCAAAATCATTGGGTCATTTTCACTTAAGTGGTGCCTTGAGCAGGCTTTGTTTAAAAAAGCGTGTCCTTAACAATCCAAAAAAAGGAGACTGATCTGCTTGAAGAGACGAAGTGAAAAGCAGCAAACTAATACCTGAAGCACCTGGAGACATGCTGTATAGCAGTTGGCATGGTGTTAGTTGTGCAGCAAGGCTTCTGTAAGTACCCAGAGTGAAATCAGTGCCAGATAAAGTTCAGCCTAAGTTTCTTTTCTCTTTGTGTCACTTTTTTTAAAGGCGAGTAGGGAGGTTCATCCATGAATTTTAGCAGAATTATTAAAGAATAGTCCCATCCCTATTTCTTATGCTGATCAACACAGCAAGATAATGTAGTAATGTATCTCTTCCTCAGGTAATTTAAGGTCCTGTTATGTTCACTTACACACAGTTTACACCAGAATAATGTCCTCTTGGGAAGTGGCTGCGGAAGACCTACTCTTGATTGTTCTCTCCATCATGAAAATCAGAAAACACTCACTGACTTAACATACTTGAGGGGCTCTTGCTCAAGATGGAGCACTTAGCACATTTTATGAAAAAGAGAGGATAAGGCAGAGTCTTGGTATAATGTGAATAATATAATATGATTTCAAAATATTCATCAGCCTTGTTAATCTTTACAAATCTCATCTCATTTTTGTTTTTTTTTTCCCCAATCCTCTGTTGTGCTGTATTATTATGTTAGCTGAATCAGGTCATGTTGATCAGTTTCCACTTCTGTCACTCTTTTATTATTGCCTTTGTGACACTCGTCATTGGTTAGAGCCCAGTGAGTTGAGATTATTTTGGATTAAACTTGTAATTGAACACACGCCTCAAAAATCTGACAAAGAATGCAATCTGCCGCAAAAGGCTGTAAATCATTCACACTGTTTAGCTCTCGTTCTTTATAACGTGACTGCTTGTACTTCGCACACTGATGTTCTGTGCAACATAATTAACCTGACTACACTACAGGTGCTGTATACTACCTACCTATTTATCCATGCTGATACAGTAAAGTCCTTTAATTTCACCATGAAAGCTTAGATATGCCTGGGAATTTGACTGCAAAAGCGCAGCTACCCAATGGACCTTTTTATCCTCTCTTGAAAATAAAATTAAATGAAATATCAAAGCAGATATATCGCTGTGTAAAAGACTTGAAGATGAAAGAGTGCATTCGCCATATATTTTCAACTCGGTGTTACAGAGTAGGAAATTAAATGAAACGTGTGGCATAAATCTTGGCACTGTCTATAGTGTGCCAAAGGCAAAACAAGCAGGCCAGGGGGAGAGAGAGGAGCAGACAGGAAGCTTTAGAAAATGGATCACACATTTTCATACATATTTATCATGGATAAACAATGATATTTCAAAGTAAAAGAGGCAGCTTTGAGAAACTTTGCAAACAGGTGACAAATGTGCATAGGGATGCATTACAACAGTACTTGTTATTAACCACAATCTAAGTTTTCCACTTGCATTCAAAATTGCGGGGGTATAGGCAGTGACTAGACAGGGCACAGCTGACTGGCAAGTGTCTGATTCTTCCAGTTAAAATACTAATTTAGCAGTTACAGGCTAATAAACTGTGTGCGTGAATGTCAGCTTTACATAAAAGGTTCCCCGGTAACCTCAT
Source organism: Chaetodon auriga (assembly GCF_051107435.1). Classification (NCBI taxonomy): domain Eukaryota; kingdom Metazoa; phylum Chordata; class Actinopteri; order Chaetodontiformes; family Chaetodontidae; genus Chaetodon; species Chaetodon auriga. The sequence goes on from NC_135088.1 coordinate 12,476,634, forward strand.
GTAGACTGAGAGCAGATGTGCAGGTTGACGCTCCGCTGACAGGTTATTAAAGTTATCTACGATTTTAATGGATGTTGAAAGTTTTACAAGGTCAACACTTCCACATGGATAAACGCTTTAACATTTCTGTGATAGCCGTATACAATATGAAAACTAAAAGTTTGATAGCAGAACTGCAACAGAAGCAGCAACAAAACAATTTATGTAAATGTATTTCTGCTGTTAAAATGGTTTTAGAGTGGGTGTTAAATGGGGTTAGATGATGTGACCTTTGTATTTCCACATTTCAGCAAATGCAGTATAATGTTATCAGTAACTAAGACACATCTGCTGGTTACAGGGATTAAGCCTGACTCGGCTGGACTGAATGGTGTGTTCAAAGCACAGCAAAAGGAGATCTGTCTGAATGTTAAGATCAGGGGTGTATCAAAGCAGCACGCTGTGTTTTATTGTAACTTAATTAGATAGATTAGATAGATTCAAGTGTATATTTCTGTATATCTACAGAAATTAGACAATATATAGGTACAACATGCCAACCCCAGCCTCTAACTATGGTGTTATTTAATTGTCACCTACAATGACAGGTAACTTTAAGCTAAACCTGAAGTCATATTAATTAGGTGGTAGTAAGGCAAAACAGCCACTGGACAAAGAACCTGCTGATGAAGTACATTTTCACATCCTGTCCTGTCACCTTCCTTAAAATTTTGATATCCGGGCCAGTCTCCTGCCATAATTAGGTACGGCTTCAGTGGCACTGGCGTATCACATTTGCCGCAGCTGAGTCTGAAAGCAAAATGTAGAAATGGAGTTGTCACCAAACCACAGCTGCTCATGATAAAAAAACATAGTGCCCATATTTTCTTTTTAAACTCTGAGGTGGCTATTTGCCTCGTATTTAATGCGAATAATCTATGATAATTAATTAGTAATTGCGACTCACAAAACCTGTGTTTGTCTGCAAAGCAGTTATAGTAATATTATTTGATTTGTTTTTGGACAATCTTCTTTACTAATTGGCTCCCCCCCCCCCCTTGCTATTTTTCCCATTGTATTAATTATTATGACAACTGTCATACAAATTTTAAAACGGGCCAACTTCAGTAAACAGGTTCATATGGAGAATCTGTAAATATGATATATTTATTGTTGAATGCCTGATGTTTTTTCTTTTTTTTTTTTCTCTCTCTACAATCCTTGCAGGCTGCAACATCATTATTGTTACTGTACTACAAGCCTGCACTAATTAAATTTCATGAAGGTTATTGATCTAGTTGGTATCACAAAAGAAAAAAATTATGTGAGAGTGTGTCTCTGTGTGTGCGCCCATGCTGATTTGGGAGTTGAGTGGGTAGTTTGTTTCCCATGTGGCATAGAAAGAGAAATACGAAGCAGTTGAATAAGAAGGGCTTATACTCAGATGGATAGACAGATACTTCTACCTCCATTGTGCCTCTGCTGTTCTGTCGCTCCCTCCTCTTGTCCTGTAAGTGTGGAAGGTGACTGTAATATTCCACCCTGTAGCAACAGTCAGGGAATGATGATGTGTCTGGGTTAAACCCCTGCATAGTTATATCCATCATTCGGGACTGTTTTACAAACGCTTGCACACACACACACACGCAGTGAATGGGCTGTTGAAATGGCAGAGGTGAAGGAGAGACATGATGATAATATTCACATGATATAATACGGGGGCTTTAAAGGGGAAGGACAAAGTCTTGAATAACGGTTACCGTCGAAATAGTTGTTATCGTACAGTCTTGGCCTCTGAAGTATTACTCAGAGAGAGTGGAGGGATCCATGAGCACACAGACATCTTACGCTCGACGTGAAGAGCAGCATTTTGACATAATTAGTACTCCGGTTAGGTACGCTAAACACACATGCATGATCACACATGCACAAACACCTGCAATCACGCCTGTTTCTTCACGTCTCCATGCCCCACTTCTATTTACACACAAAAAGAGAGCAGTACAGACAGGAGCACATTGTGCAAAGAAACTGAGCCTCCTCACTGGTTAAAAGAGCCTAAATGCCCTGTTGAATATTTATTAACCCCTTCTGGCTCACCAGCATTTATTCACACTCCTCAAAGAAGATGATATTCTCCACTGCTGTCTCCTAATGTACCCTTTTACAGAAGCAGGGGCTGAGCACATTTGTGAGCGCATGTTGCACTGGTAGAAGAGGCACAGTCTTGAGGGATGCATCTATTTAACCATGGATTTAATGCTAACACTTCTTTGATGACGAACTCCACTGATTTACCAGTCGATATCGCCATGTTGTAATTTAATGGTACGACAAAGACAGCGAAACACATGGTTGGTCAAGCTTTAGGACTTAGATGAAATAGAAAATAGAGACTAAATGGAGTAATATTGCTGGTGCATGTGGCTAATTTTGTGCTCCCAAACCTTGAAATGAGGGCATAATGAGAATAGCTCTGGCCATGGTCTGATCCCCCCTTATCTAGCCAGAGTCCCTCATGAATAACTGTGAATGTTATGTTGTTTCTGCAGTAGAGATTTACACTGTTATTCTAAGTTACCCTAATAATTACTTATGTGCTCAATTGTAACATCTAGGTCAGGGGACACAGTTGTTGGTAGCGGTGTTTGTGTGGGCGGGTGCATGGAGCACCTTAAATTTAAATGCAGGCTTATGTAAACACAAGATTGTTAAGTTGCTGAGAAAGGACTGCAACACAGCCTGTACTGGACCATTAGTCTCATATTTAATGTAATAATTACTTGAAATCTATTTTCCAATCAGAAGTTTGAAACAGACTGAGCGCACAGTGTAGAAACAGCAGAGAACTCGGTGATACTGCATGAGTGGTTTATGAAATTTCCGTGGATGTTTTGAGAGCTATGGCATGATTCATTAGTTGTTTCTGGACTAGAATGTGCAGCAGTGCTTTTTATAGTTGCGTTGTAAGATCCTCAAGCTTTGAGAGAAGGCTGCTTCTGTCCTTGAAGTCCAGACGAAATGGCATTTGAGAGGATCTAATTTTCCCATATTGTGATGTGTTTTCCATCAGGATAGGCAGGCTGGACACAATGTTGGGAGGAATTTGATCTGAACGTTGAAAAGTGGACATGTCTTTACAAATGCGGCCTGAGAGCTGGATGCTAGTTTTCATTCAATCGTGGAGGATGATTCTCCTTCTTCAGAACCTTTGTTGCCCGAGTTACCAAAGCATGCAGATGTACTCCTCAAACTGCACAGCTCTCATACATACTTTCCTCAAGTGAATGCATTCGAACCAGCGGGCCATGGTATTTTGGGAAACGTGACAAGGTTTAAGGTGGCAAACATCCGCAGACACACTGATGCACCATGCTGTTAACCTGGCTAGCTAATGAGTCAAAGGTCTGTGCGACTAAAAGTTGAAGATTGATTAATGGTTGGATATCGTGATATTATTAGTTGAAATTAAGAATATCAAGAAACTGATTTCTTTTGCATATATTGTTAAAAAGGTACACAGTATGACCAGTGATGTGAGCTAAAAGGGTTAAAAATCCTCTTTTCATTTCATCTCAACTTTAAGGTCGTTGGTACAGATGCTTTGTCTGAATGACTAACACCTTAACAGATACTGTACTGTTAAGCTGGCCTTGAGAACATCACCTCCAGCTGCTCAGCCCACATCCTGAAGACTACAGGTCTCCTGGGTAGTTCAGGTGTGAGCGCGTGCATCTTTATGAATGTTGAAAAGGTTGTTATGGAATAAAAGCATGTGTTCCTCACATCCCCCAGTGGTATATATATTTCCAAATGAGACTGCTGTCAACTGTCTTATAAAAACCTGTGTAAGTAAAATACAGAGACTCACCAAACACTGAAATAAAAGTTTCTCAGCCTCTAACATATATTCATTTTGCAGACATGTCGAAGATGAATGTCTTCCCTGATATATTGATTGGCTGAATATTTTCTTCTGAAAAAGTAACCCAAGTCTTAGAAAAAAAAAAAGGTTAGCGTTCCATCCTCCAATGCCAGAGTACGCTTTCACACACATAATGGGCCCCAGGTGCATATCCACCATGAAAGTACAAAATAATTTCTAATAGTTTTAAGGGCTTCGTGGTGCATAGTAAAAAGCAGCCACCTACTGCCTCTGATCACATCCTTGTCACAGTGCTAATGACTCCTACTGGTTGCTCTATGCATGTCTTTGACGTTTGTGTATTCTGTTTGCGGAAAAGGAGTTTGAGTTAACAGGAAAAAAAATACTTGTTCGGAATTGTATTAAGATTATAATATCATTTAAATTTACAAATGGGTCACTTGGGTTATACTATATACTTTTGAATGTACGATGTAGGGCTATAATGAAATGGTATAATAGACTTGTAAGATTGTCCTCCAAGAAGTGTAACTCTGACAGTGAAGTGCCGACATTGGGGCCATAAACCACGGTCTCTCATCTAAAGGGTGGTCTCATCACTTGTTGCATGCATTTTTGTTCCTTCTTTTACTAGGAGGTAACAGGGAATGTTTAGTGGGGAGATCTGTATGCATGAATGTAAGAGGTACATCAGTCTTTTTACTGTTAAATAATCATTTGCAAAACAAGACATAATTATGTGATATGAAATATGGATGATTTATTTTCAATGAAGAATGAATCTGAGCAAAACGAAAAAGACACAGAAGAACCTCCTATCCTCTCTCTCTCTCTCTCTCTCTCTCTCTCTCTCTCACACACACACACACACACACACTTAAACACAAATGCCTAACCCTAACCTTAAAACCCTAACCCTAAACCTTAAAACAATCATTTGAGGTAATGAGGACGAGCCAAAATGTCCTGACTCTGTTGGCTTACAAGCTTGTTCAGGTAAAAGTACACACATGCATACACACACATACAAACACACACACAAACAATTCATATTGGCCACTGGTTCAGAGGCCAGAAAGAATCTTCAGCCCTCGTCCTTTCCTTATCCTCTCTCGTTTTGCCATTCAGTGGCAAGTTGTAGACCGTCATCTCCTGATCAAGGACTCTATTCAGCGCTAAACCTTATAGGCAGTAAACAATCATTTTGTGTCAGTGAGAGTGGGGGTCCATTGATAAGGCCAGTTAGCTTCTTTCACAACCAAATGATTAATTTACATAAATTCAAGATAAAATCCTTTTCATTGACAAAGATAATTACACTCATTATTGCTACTCAAACAACCGTATCATCTGAGTGAATAGGCTCAAAAATTATTGTATTTAAGCCATCAAGGCTCTTTCTCTCCCCCAGTCTGCAATTGATAATTTGGTTGGCATTTTGCTCATGTGAATCATAACTTGCGTAAGTATGTCTACAGGCATAATGACACGCTTGTGCAGCCATCATAGTCGTAGTCATTGTTTCATGCTTCCTGCAGCCTTGCTCCACTGTGACATGCTTGTACCAAATGTGATTGCGTTAATGCAGGATTTGAAGCAGATGTTTGAAGAATAGGGAGCATTTGCGCTGACACAAGGAGCAAGGTTAGAAAGCTTTGGCTTCTGCATGAAAAAAATCAAAGTCACAAGTGGACAAAAATATCAAATTTTATGCAGGATGGCAAATTCTGCATCATAGTTTTAAGGTACAAACAATACTTTCTTCTTTGTATGTGATAAAGGTGTTCCACAGGGTTTTATTTTGGGTCCTTTTCCAATTCCATATAGCTGCAACACTGCTTATGTTCATAAAGCCCGACCTGACGGCTTCATTGTGAGGACCAGGCCTTGTAGTACGGTTGTGTGCAGTAACGTTAAGCTAGCTGTTGACGGTCAGTTCATACCTCAAAGTGTAAGCCACCTGCGTGTTAAACGATGGCTTGTTTTCTGTTTCTTCATGTTAGGTGATGTGTGGGAGGAAGCTCTGGATTTGTTTAAAGGTACTTTCTATGCAGATGGGAGGAGTAACGAAAGTCGAGCAATGAATAATATTATAGGTAACAGATTACAGTTTGTCAAGTTGGCACTGGCTTTCATTATTAACACTAGTTTGATGGTAAATAAATAAAGGGTTCGCAGTTTTGTCACAATCTTTCTGGCAGTGGCAGGTGGTGCACATATATTCTATTATACAGTGAACAGGAAGACACAGGTATTCCATCTAAGCTGATAAACTGTTAGATGGGCATATGCAAGATACATAATGTGCCTTACAAGCTGTCTGCTCTGTGTGTGTGTGTGTGTGTGTGTGTGTGTGTGTGTGTGTGTGTGTGTGTGTGTATTTGTGTGTGCCAGTTCTGTCTTTTACACTTTTTGTTTGCTGCTAACACACACATATAGGCACATCCCTCATTTTCAAACATTTGTCTGAGCAAAGTTTCCAGATGATTTTCAGCTGAATGTACACCCCTCCATTCTGGAGCCACAGGAAAATCAAGGCAAATAAATTCTCTCACTATGTAGCAACTGTGCCATCGTGCTCGGTGGCGGGATGACAGACATGGACATTAGTGTGTCTTTGTGTTTCAGTACTCACAGTTTGTTTTAGCACATGTGCATGTGTGCGGGTTGTATAGGAAGAAACCATTGAGCGTTTCCGTCTGTTTTCCGCCATCACACTGTGAATGTCTGAACCGCAATTCTACAGGTCATCTTTTACAGATGGCTCCCTAGCCTACGAGCCCTCTGTCTGGGTGAAGGACCACAGTGTCCCCCCTCTGGTGCCCTGGTGCTCAGGCTTGGAGCTGCTCAGTGTCCAGATGGTAGACAGAGTGTGCTATCACCGATCATATGCATCCATCCATACACACACACATACACTGACACACAAACAGTCACATCCCAAGAGCTTGCTGTCCTCTAGGTTTCCTGCCCTACTGCCTACGATGTTAAGACCTCATTTTGTCCTCGCTTCAACCTATCCACCTTCTGTTGTCTCTCGTCTAGCACAGGTCTGCACGGTGGGACTTCTCTCCATGCAGGGTGTGAGTTTGGATAGGATCATCTGCTGCTCACTGTACCGTCAGATGTCCCTCGTGCTTCATTCACATGCCAAACTGGAGTTCAACCGGAAGACTTTTTATATCATTAAAATCACCACAGCCTTTGTCTCTCCTCTTGGTTTATATCCAACATCCTAATATTGGTCCAGACACACTTCTTCCCCTTGTATTCACTCTTGCAGCTTGCTGGTGCACAAATGCTAAATGTCCTTGAGAGACAAAAGCGGCTTCTCTTCAGCACGATACTTATGCTTGCTTTGAGAGACGGACTAGAGAGGAATATTGACTCTTAAAGATAAGCTATGCATTGAGCAGACTTCATCCAAGGACTGCTCTTCTATTATTCAAGGAAGGGTCAGCTATGTATGCTGTCTGAAAGACTCTTAAGCATAGACTTTCTCTTCAAGGAGAAGTTCATCTCTCTCAGTTTTAAAAGCTGTAATAATGTAACACCATGCCACAATCAGTTCAAGCTTGGTATAACCATATGGAAAGTACCAAGACTGTAAGGGTCTTTGAAGGGTTGAGGCTCTGCTTATATCATTAGAGGGAATCTGCAAGGTTGGATAGCGCAGCTTCAAAGAATGCCTCACTTGCCTAGCAAGTAATTAATAATTCACCAGGCAAACAAACAGACATTGATCTTAGAGAGTATACCTTTAAAAAAAAAAAAAAAAAAAAAAAAAAGCACACACCACACGCTGCCATCAGCGGAGCATGTCTCAAAACAAACAGACACACTTAGTAAGTAAGGAGTTTTAAAATAGCACCTGCTACTAATCAGGAGAGAGTGTCATGGTAATAATGAATAGCTCTCTTTTCTCTCTCTCTCTCTCGCTCTCTTTTTTTTGCTAGTTCATACACGCACACACACAAGCACACACACACACATTTCTTGCCCTTTTAGACAGACACTACAAAGGTGCCTTCCAATACAAATCAATTAAATGGCTCTCGTGAGAGAGCTGCGACATTTGCAGTTAGTGGCTCTCTCCACCAGGCAGAGAGGCAAAGACAACGCACCCCATCAGCTCTGCCAAGTTTCTATTTCTGTGAGAAGCAAGTCTCTCCAAACCTTCAATAAAAGTTATGTAAAAAGAATGGTGCAGGCGTAGACCGCACCAGAAATTGCTTACCATATCAAACTTTGTTATTTGAATACAGTCGAAACTTAAATAAGGACTTAAATAACAGATTCGAATCAATGCCTTGCAATCAAACGACTGCTGTTCCTCTAATGCTCTAAATCTGAACTTTTCATCTCCCTGTGACACATACTGTATCTGGGCACAAGAGATTTTTCTTTCTTGAGTGTCAAATGGAAGATAGCGATGTTCTAGGTCACGTATACTGTACCAGCTGTTATGGGGGTGATGCTGGAACTCAGAGGGCAGGTTTCATCCAACTGAAGATCATGAGGGAAAAAATGAGAAAACTTTTTTTCGTTTCTGAAGCCGGGTAGACTGAGCTGGCATTAAGGTGCTTTTAACGCTTGTATGTTCACACACACTTGCGCGGTTTAAGGGGATATGGGTAAAATGTTTAAAGGAGCTATCACTTCTCCACAAGGGCTTTACTGCAAGAAGGGGCCTTGTATTGTTTATCAGTGGGGTCATAAATGGCCTTAAATGCCTTAGACGTTGATGACAGTAGCTGATCTTTAGTATCCCCCATGCCTGATGAAACCACAATCGCAAGCAAGCAAGCAATGTAACAGTGTCTTTTCTTAGATACCTAAACCTTTTGTTATGCTGGATCTGACTCACTTGGAAGCTAATGAACGCCTTCAGCTTTCCAGTTCTCCACCACTCGCCAATAACCCCCCCCCCCCCAATATGCAGACACACACACATAAATGCACATTAGCCCTCCAAACCCATAGCAGGAAATAAATGAAAATCCTTCTCTTTCTCACATCCATCAGACTCTACTGCTCACAAAGGAGCAAGCACAACCATCAGCCAACTCTCCCTGTTTCCAGCTCCCTGTGCTTATGCGTGTGTGTGTGTGTGTGTGTGTGTGTGTGTGTGCGTGTGCCCACTTTGACACATGTATACAAGCCAATCACTTTTGGCAGCAATCACAAATGATTAGCAGATGAAGAGTCCCATTCATGCAGGCGTCGCACTCTAACAGGGCTCCACAGGCATAGCTGTTTGTCTTTGAAAATGAGTGCACTGAAAGTTTGCATATACATGTTTAGACAATCAAAGTGTGCCTCTTCCACCCTATGGGGCCTGCCCCTATTAAAGCTCAGTGATCAACCTATTTCTTATCCACTGTGGATGACAACGTAGCTATTTTCGAGAAACTGTGCCAGTTTCTTCCGCTCAGTTCGGCTGCTGATGAGTGGGCAGCAGCAAGCATCTAGAGCCCACCAGACTGCAACAACTGCTGCTTAGCCTCCACAGTGGTTAAACTATTTCCACACTCCCCTCACATGGAACTTCATGGGCACCCGTGGATGTAATGACTCTCCCAAAGGCTGCCCTTTAACCTTTGATGAACGTGTCTTGAAAAGTGGGCATTTCCGTTCTGCTTGGCATGGATGAAGAGGTCTTGTCTTCTGTCTCCGCTGGCGAGATGTTGTGTGACACATTCATCCACCTGTTGCCCCGTGGCTGTCCTTTCTATACTAATCAACTTCTTGGTGGTGGTAGCTAGCGTTTATCATCTCAGGCTTGACATGATGCTGAATTTCACTGAGGCAGCAAAGTCATATTCCACATAAAGACCCTTCACTCAACACCACATTGGGTGCCCCCTCCCCTGTAAGCTGAACAGGAGGTGACCGATGACATCATGTATGAGATGAATAAGATATTCCACCACTCCATGACGGTGACTGCAAACATGGCGCGTTTGATTTTCCGGACATTTCACCTTTGGATAGTTGTCAGTGGAGAGAAAGGATGCATGTGAGTGGAGACGTTTATGTGAAATATGGTCTTAATTCTCCTTTCATGTAACTTAGCAACTATTTAGGATATTTTTGATAAACTCTTGCTTTATGTATTTTTAATGGAGTTGTCATTGTGTGCTTCTTGAATTGTTGTTCTGAGATGCTTATCACCCTACCTGGTTTGGATGGTTAACCACGCCTGTCATCACAGAGTCAATAAGCCTGTTGGTATATGCAGGTGTTTTAGCTATTTTTAATCTAATCCTGATGAGATGAGACTCTTTTCATCAGAAGTCGTGCAGAAGTCTTGCACCTACATGTGATTTATGTGTAATTACGCTCCTTCTAGGGCTTCACGGTTACATTAAATGCATTTGTCTTAAAAATACTTCTTTTTTAACTCTCCGTGACACAGTTGAACAAAACGCGCTGTACTTTCGAGACATACTGAGTAACGATCATCATTTTTTCACACAGTTTTCACCTGAAACCCTTCCGCACATGCAATTTTAACAATGTGATGACAGACTCTTGCTGAAACAGGCAGGCTATTACCAATAGGCACCCGTGTGTTTGTTTGTTTGTTCATGTCTGAGTTTATAGGACTGAGATGGGACATTTTAGGGACAGACAGTGACCTGCTGTAGGATTTACAAGGAAGAAGAGACCATTGTGAGATAAAAGGGGGGAAAAGAGTATTGACAGACATCCGGAGACAGGTGAGGAGTGATTGGCATGCGGAGAACAGGTGATTGATAGGCATAAAAACGTAACCGATAGCTATGACAGGTTGGCAGTGGTGGGGGGGTATAGTCACAGCATGAAGTACTGCAGGAGTATCTAATCACTGACCTCCCTGCTGACCCATGCACACAATCGCACACACACACACACACACACACACGTGCACAGAGAGAGAGAAGTCTCAGACACACAATAACTTAATACAAAATACAGTCCCTCTCTGTCCATCAGTGCCCAGTCTCTGCTCTCCACCCTCTTCAGCCTTACCAATTACAGAGGAAAATCTTCTCCTTTGTGTCTCGATATAAACAGCGGCCTCTCATCTACAATCAGTGGCAACACTTACACCAATTACCCAAGCCCAAGGAAGAGGCTGGAGCTGCAGGAGAGTGTTCTCAAACACCACTAAGGGTTCAGATGGCCATTAAAGATTGGCAGCAGCAAGATAATTAATAACTGGAATTATCATTTCTTCCAAAAGGGCTTGTGAGAGACTTTCAGGGCCATTTCCATCTATATTAGCTGTTTATTTGCACTAATCTGACACTTGAGCCCAAAATAGTCCAAAAGAAAGACTTGCAGTGATGTAAATAGGATTAGCCAGATACAAATCTCTGTTTCCCAAGTCACAATTACAACAATGTATTCCGATGGGAATGTGCATGAGAGGTAGGGACTTATTTTGGGTGCAAATTTTTGGCAGCGTGAGTACGCTGCAACAGAGAGCAAAATTCTCATCCGTGTGAATGTCTGGTGTGTGTGTGTGTGTGTGTGTGTGTGTGTGTGTGTGTGTGTGTGTGGCATGCCTATTTCCGAGCGTAAGTGTGTGTATTTCTGACAGAATTCTTCTCCATCTCAGTAAACCTCTGTAATTACATCCCAACAGAGGGAGGAATTAAACCCAGTTTCATCTATTGGGATGATGAATATGACAGCGTACTGTTATATAGACTTCATATCTGCAGACAAACACACATAAATCTCCGCCTGTGATGGTGCTGCTCTGAAGGCTGTGTAATTAAACATTGTTATATGAGAAAGTGAATTAATCTATAGTCTGTGAATGTGCCATCAGGATACGGTTGATGGCAGGCTGTGTTAGAGAGAGGATGATTTAGCTGACGAGGCCGGCCATATAAAACCTGGGGGACTCGGTCGACGGTGAGCAGAAATGGAGTATAATTTGCAAGGTCCCTAAATGATGCCACTTTATTCATTTTTCAGGGATGAGTGTCATATTGATGGAACAAAGGAAGTCACGATGAACATGATGGAACGAAGAAAGTCACAGAGAACAGAGAAAACAAAGACACGTGGTCACGGCTGCAGGTGTTTCACAGTCTCTGCATTCATGTTCTGACATGTGAATCCAAGGGTTCATGTAATTCAAGTTACTTGCAGTGATGGAAAGTAGTTCCCTGTCACTGGGACACTGGTATAACCTTGGAGGAAGTAGTTAGTAATGCTGGCTCCAGGGCCTGGACTTGGCTGTGAGCAGTTGCTTGATTCGCAGTGGAGCTGGAGATACACAATATCATAGGATCACCCACAAATGATGATACCTACTTTTTTTTTTTTTTTTTTTAAATGATCGTGCACTTTAAACATGATCTTAAGAAACAATACAACTTTGGTAAAAGGTCCTGCTCTCCATACAGGTTGTGATTAGATCCCTTCCTAAAGTGATTCCAAGTGATAGGGGACAAAATCAACAGTCCAGGTTATGTGCAAAAAATGCATATTAAAGTTAAATTCAAAGCTAAACACTCTCAGTTAGCAGAATCAGGAGGATTTCACCTGAAGTTCGTCTTTAGTGCAGGATTCCTCAGACAGTGTTGCTTGCAGAGCTGCAGTGGAGGAAGAGTAACATAAAGATTATTGTTTTGTACAAAAAAGACTAGAAGATATCGGTTTAGCTAAAACAGACTCCGGAGGCATCACATTAGCGTCACTTGAATTTTAAAATGAATTGTTACGCAGAACAGGGATTGTGGATTTTGTCCCCCATCTCTCACATTGGAGTCACATTAGAATTATGGCCAGCATGGACACAAGCAACATTTACAGCGAACCAATTATGCCACAGTGAGCGATCCTGAGGGGACCTGCTCATCAAACAAGCCGGTATTACGCCAACCCATGTAACAGCCCATCTGTCCACATCAGTCCACCTTGTCTGTGACACCTTCAGACGTGAAAACAGTGTCGTCTTATTCAGCGGTGAAGTTAGCAATGATAAATATGACTTTCAAAATAAAGGTGGCTGAGAAATATTCGTGGTGATGATCGCAGTTTGGTTAGGTTTACGCAGCTAAACTACTTTGGAGGAACTTGCGTTTTGGCCTAAACTAATTGAGAACCAATAGAAAAACAACATTGTCTATTGGTTTCACACAGGAATCAAATCCTGGTCTCCTGTGTGAATGGCATGAGACTGGTCTGCTTCATAGCACCACTAGTGGCCAAAAACTCCACAGGGTACCTTTACCAACAGACTGCTGCTTATTCTTGGATGCTTCCTCCACATGGTAGCGCTCACAAACTTTTAAGACGAGACTGGGCCACACATAGCCACACTTGGTAATTTCACAAATACTATTAGGATGCTTGTTAGGATACCTGGCAGGAGGCCAATTATACAGCATAGTCTGTCACAAAGATAGACATGAATGTGACCAACCAAGAGGCAAAGCAATTGTAGACTGTGTTGTGCTGTACTTAATGACCAAGTTTTTGTGGAAACTTAAAGTTAATGAGCTTCTTGTATTAATATTCAACACACTTGGAAACTTTTGACAAATACACTGTAAAGTTAGAAACTTTCATTACTCAAATGAAATAAAATATTTTGCTAGATTTGAGCATCTTTTCATAAAATCATTACTGCAAATGTGTGTGTGTGTGGGTGCGTGCACGCGTGTGTGTTTATGTGCATGTGTGCGCCCATTCTTTTTTCAGTAGGCTCAAGACCTATGGGAGCCAATTAGAGTGTAATGTTAGAGATGACAAAAGAGACTCAGTTTGGTCCAGCCCACCCGTCTCTGCCTTGTACCCCCCTGGCTTGATAGCCACACAGAGGTTTAATAAGAGAGGTGTCTGGCACTCTCATCTCCTCTCAGACGCACAGGAAGCCCAGCGGTCACAGCTTGGGTTTAGATGAGGTCACTGCCCCTGTGGGCTCAGCTGGAAGAAAGGAGACAGTGAAATAAATGGACAAGAGACTGGAGAGCAGAGGAACCAGTTACTGAGATGAAGCTTGGTGTGTCTCTCAGAGATATTATATAACAGAATATGGGATGAGATTGCAGATCAAATGTGTCCTATATAACTGGAAGTCAGACCCATCTCTCCTGTGGGGAAATATGATAGAACAGGTTCACCTTTCTACCTTCACTTGGTGAACTTATTTCAGTGGTTATTTTGATGACTCAGGGAGAAGACCAACAGTGGATGAAATACACACAAAGATAGGCATTGATGCAATTTTAATACTGTGTGGCTGTGCTGAAATTGTTAGCTAAAGCAGAAATGTAGTTCAGGAGCTATGTAACCAAGTAAATCAGTGGCTGAAAAGTATAATTCTAAGAATATAAGTATGCCGTTTAACATAGATAATTGCTATCATGTTAATAATTGATAATCATACAATAATAATGGTCAAACAGTCTTGAAAAACGTTTTAAATGCCTTCCGACAATGATAATGAGCTCAGGCCTGATGGAGCAGGTCCTGTAAGGCAGACCAAAGCAGTGAGCACCAATGACACCACCATATTGCAGAGAGTGCCTTGCAGTGAGTAGAGCATGTCATGTGGGAGCAGTAGCGACCTCGAATTGTGCGCCTGATCCGGCTCACAGGCATTATTTCCTTCTGTGTTCCTGTTTTCTTATTGTATAAGAAGCTAAGGAGCCAAGCACTTCAATTCGTGTTCATACATCACATGTTTTGTGGTGCAGCAATGGAGACAAATCTTTTTTGGTAATATAAAATAAGCGTACACATAAGAGTTGGGTATCATTCCTGAAGACTGCAAGGTAAAATAGAAACAGATACTAATTTAATATCTGCACTGACAGCAGCCTCAGTGCACCATAATGCAATACAGTGACAAGATATTTTGAGTATGGAATTGGGGGCGTTATTGAAAACAAATAAATGGCTGCCATGTCTTGATCTATATCTTTGTTTTCGCATGTTGACAAGCAAAAATCATTTCACTTTTTAATACAAAAGGGCCTTATCAATAAATTGCATTCCAAAAAGTAATGTTTTATTGAGAGCTTAAGGCAAAATGGATGTTATGCATTAAATGGAATGCTAAACTGCACTAGTAGGGTTTGAAAGAGATTACTTTTATTCTTCCATTTGTGGCTGCTTATAATTTCTTGTCCTGTCTGTTAAGAAATCTGTATAGAAATTGTTTTCCACTCGTATCGTTTAGCCTGAAGTTGTAATAGATGGTAAGAACACAATGCATTATACTTGCTCCTGCTTTCCTCTGATACGGGGGTCTGTCAGTGCATAGTACACATGTTATAAATGTTACAGCTATATGCCAATGTGGCAGCAAACACCCCTTAAACATCTAATTGTTGTATTTTTTCCTGATTATCAAGATCAGCCTTGTCTCAGAGTCAAGCCCAGCATCGCTGCATGTCTCTTCCACTGTCAATTGCGGTGAGCCCCACAAGCCTCTTGTTCTTCAGCTGGCAGAGTGAAGGTCTCTGCTAGCCGGGACAGCTGGGAAGCATCTAAAGTCTTTCCATCACTCAGTATGTAACTGCAGGCTCCTGCTGTGTCACTCTAGGCTCCCTCAACTTGGATTTTTCTTTGTTTCTTTCAGGTTGTCTCACACACAAAGCGCGTAGGGCGCACTGAGGGGCTTTTTCTATGTCTCATACAGCAGCAAATGTTACACCTTAACTATTGTCTCACAGCTCCTTGATCTTTGCAGCCAGGAGTTCGGACTGTTTAAAGAGCCAAGGTTCTGTCTTTCTGTCATATCTGAGTGGTTGTTAGTGGTCTGTAAATTCTGAAGAACCCACAGACAGGCCTATGTCATTATTTGCATGGATGACTTACCCTACTGAAAGGACATTTTCACTCTCACACCCCGTTGAATCTCTGGTGTGTCTTTCTTGGCAGGATGTGGTTTGGATGTGTTGGATATTCCAGCAGAAAAACCTTTGAGGGAATCAGCTGGAGACCATTATATGCCATTAAAGATACACTATTCTCCTTATGGCTTAGTTTTAGTGAAACATCTTGACAACTGTTGGATTTCCATTACATTTGCCACAGATATCCGTGGTGCCAAGATGATGAATCCGAATGACTTTGGTGATTCTCTGACCTTTCCAGTGGAGCCACAAGAAGATAAACGTTTTCACTCATCGAGTTAAATATCTCACCGTCCACTATATGGAATTCGGTATAGACATGGATGGTTGCCAGACACTGAATCCGTATGAGATTCTCTTTTCGTCCAGTGACGTGAAGAGGCTGACATTGTGGTTCCATGTGAAATGTCTCACATTTGTGCATTAGACTCTCAGCCTAAAAACCACATGCATCATCTTTAGGCAGCAGTAATAGTCTGAGTGACGTTGCTGCAATGATGTACACGAGTTACTGTAATCTTGAGGTGCTCGATCTACCTTCAAGGCTTCAGATGACACAAAACACAATGCACTAATTATGATCATTCATATTTCTGTTTCTCTCCTCTTTGTCTTTTGTTGCAGTTTGGCGGCACATTAGGACACTATGCTATGTTAGGATAACATTGTAATGCAGTTACATGCCTTGATTACTCCAATATTAACTAATGCTAATGTCTATTACACATCACAAAATGTCCTGGTGTTTTAGGTTTTTGAAAATGAGTTCTCAAGGTGCCATTGGTATCCATTACTTTCTGCACACTGTGACCATTGTGTCTGCTTTTAGAAACCGTGGAGACCATTTGGAAATAAACTTGGAAATGGACCATCTGAAAGGATGGAAAACACAGAAAAATCTCAAACGCCACAGCATGCCAAAGGCAACAGTGGTAAATGTTACTAAACGGTCTAAATAAAACACGCAATAATGCTGATACGGTCTCTCAATGGATTCCATTTATGTGTTTGTGTTGTTTGCTTTTACACTTAGATCTTAATAGCCATTTCTGTAAATTGTTCCTGATTGCTCAAGATTGCTAGTTTGAAAATCCAGCATGCATTCACAATTGACATACACACACACACACACACACACACACACACACACTCATGCACGCACGCACACACGCCTGCATGCATGCACATGCACACAAATTTGTCTCTGGTTCATCAGTAAATCACCATTACTTAACTTTGGACATTTAAGGCATTTAAGCACACAGCGTGGACCAGGCTAAACAGTGAATTACCCTCATTCCATCCATCTGACCTGCCATGTCTACCCCGAAACATACTGAACATGGTGGTGAGGAGATTTTAGTGGTTAGCCTTTTGTCCTATACTTCCCAAACTATTTCCATTATCTTAAGGTCAGAGGCTGCCTCTGCCTGCCGGCTGCAATATTTATCAATCAAACAGGTCTGAGACAACAGAGAAAAGTGGAGTGGCACAGCAAAGAGCACTTAGCCTGGATAAACAGGCGCCTAGTACCATGGATCACTGCACTGCTAAGCCTGTCACTAGTAGAGGGGCTAGAGGGAGACAGAGAAGGGAGAAAGTCTGGACAGAGGGTATGTGTGAGTGCATGTGTGTGTTGACGTGTATTACGCTGGGGGAACATAAATCTGTTTAAAGAGTCACATAGTGGGAGACTTGAATTCCTTATGGGGGAAAGAACACAATTCTCCGTAAGGTAAATCATTACATTTTGAAGGCTTGGGTTAAAGTTAGGGTAAGGTTAGGTTTAGGCAAGTAGTGGTCATGGTTATGGTTATGGCAATTCTCCAGGAAATGAATGTAAGTCGATTGTAAAGTGATGGAAACACTTGATCTCTCCCTCGCCTTCTCTTTGTGTGTGTGTATGTGCGTGTTTGTGTGTGTGTGTGCATGTGTGACTTAGAGTGAGGCTTTGGGGAGAAACACAGGCCTGGTCAAAATGTCATCAGCGTGCCAGCTTATAGCAGCTTGAAAGGCTTAGAGTTGTGATATTTATCCTGTGGGCTTTGGCAGGGAGGTGGACTGGGAGAGAAAATATCTGTAATTTCATGGTGTCTTCAGGGGAAATTTGATTTCAGATGGCTGGCAGTCTGATAAATAGGAACTGCTGCCTACAATCCTTTCCTAAAGGGATAGAAGAAAGGGTACAAGTCTCCCTTACATCTGAGTTAGTATGAGTGTGGATGTGGGTTTGTGTGTATACTCGTACACAAACGTTGTGCATGTGCATCTGTAAGATCAGGAAACTGATTTTTTATGCATGTTGCGCCACTTGTCTTTGCACAGAGTAGCGCTTCAGAGTGAACTTCCATTGTGATTGACTGGATTGGTTTTGATTACCCCCTGAACTACACTGGTCTTTATTTCAATTGTCCCTCGAGAGCACTTGTTGCAGAGTTAAATAAGGTCAGAAATATTTCATCGCTTTTCATGTGACAGTATTTTATCCTGTCCTTCTGTGCCTCCGCCAGCTCCACCAGGCTGCCGGTTCTCGCTGAATTAAAACCAACATCCTCACAATCTCGTCATGAATTTTTAACGATGAAATCATATCCTATTAATTCAATAGAGACCTCTAAAATTCAATATGGTGTATAAACAATTAGATACCCCTGCCCATCATTTTGCTCTATTTATATTTAATGTGACTCTTCACACAGCTGAGGGGAGGGCTATGAAGATAATGGGAGGGAGACGATAGCAGGAAGCAGCTAAGAGGATGTACAAAGAGGAGAACGAGAAAATCCTCATTTGATTTGCCTACACACCTCATTATGGTGGATCAGACGCGTCAATGCAGCAGTAGTGAAGTACTGATAAACAGCTCTGTCTTGATTAGTCTGCTTTCTTTTTCCTTTTGTTTCACAACAGTGCTAAGGCTTTTCCATACACAGTAGGTGCTACATCAAGATTCAACCCTCGACACACTGTTTAACATCCCACAATGTCAGTGACGGCAACAGAGGTGAAATGTTTTTCAAGCGCTCACATGCCTCCGACGAGATCAGGTATTGTGCAAACAGTGAACGCCAACTCTGGAAGGGATTCAAAAGGAGCATGACCTTATTTCCAGCGAAAGAGGCAGTGGGAGGCAGAAAGGATGGATTTAGCAGCTCTCAAGTAGAAACAGCTGACTCTGACTCTGGTGCCCAATAACAGGTCTATTCTCCTCATCTGCTAACAGCTCCAAATGCTTCTGAAAGTGCTGCTGATGTTTGTGAAGAGTCGAGTCCATGGCTGTCTTTGGCAGTCAGTCTCTTGCTCTCTCGGCATATAATCATCTGTGTGTGCACCAGCAGGAGCAGGGACATGTCCCAAGTTATGCCCCATAGCATTTCACGTTGTGCCAGCATCATGTTCGGGTAGCGAGAAGAGAGCAAGAGGCTGTGGTCAGAGGGCAGGTTATGGTGGGTGAATTACTGGAGGGTTAAAACAGCAAAGTAAAGTTTATATTTATGTAGTATAGGGAAAAATTGGCAGAATTTAGCATTTTAACACTGGAAACTGCTGTTTGCTTCCCATTTCAAAGTCAACCATGGTTTCTTTACCCTAATGATGGTGGTGACTGATCAGAAAATGCTTTTTGCAGGCTCCAACAAATTAGATCAGATCAGATCAGATCAGATCGGAGAGCGCTTCTGCTGTATGTCATTCTTGACCTCATATTTTGCTGTTGAATACAGAGGAAAGTTTAAATCATGAATTACCATGTTTATATTGTGTGTTGTGCACGTCCAAAACAGGCCTTTGCACCCAAGGGCGAAAACTGTAGCTTGAATGCCATTAAATTGAATGTGATCACTTGTTTGAAGGTTAGGCTTTCAAAAACTAGCAGCCATTTAACAAGAGTGGCATCAAACCTTTGTGGCATCTCTTGTGTAAATTGCATCTGCGAAATGTCTGACTAAATTCAATGTGAAAGGAATTCAGAAAATCACATAAATCTATGCACGATATACGATTTCATACTGCAATATAGTGAAAACAGTTTCCGTTCCCTGTTATTGTAGTAGGACAATTGCCTGTCGTCACGACATCCAGCCCTGATAACGCAGGTGTTAATTTTACAGAATGAGTCAAACACTGTTGTGTGCGTCTTTGACAGACACACATGTAACACATACTTTCACCTTCATTATCATTAGCTTCATACAATTCCAGCACATAATTTTCTTTGCAGTAATCTCTAGGTCAATCACATACAAAGAGTGAATTTACAAAGACACGCGCGCATACATACACACACACGCACACACACACACACACACACACAGGCACAAATTATGAGGCTTTGATGTAAGCCATCTTCGTAATGATCAGGGCTTTGCTCATCTCATTTCCTTGATTGAAGCTGTACAGCGGCATAAATAATTAATTCTCATGTATATTGCAGCGTTTCGAATCGTGTTTTTAGATTTCAGTTTGATCAGTCAATTCAGAACACATGTACACCTTTGCCAAGCTGTCTGTCCTAAATGTAATCCTATTTCAGATTGATCCCCCCGGTAAGACAGGTGATTCTGTCTGAACAGCTGCGTCAGATAACAAACTGCTGTGTGACGGCATTAATGACTAAAATTAATCCCTATGGATTTGTTCTAGTCCCTAATTTATAACTAGTCTCTTTTTTTCCTCTTACTTGCTGTCTTATATGTTGTGGTCTGTTTTTGATGTCTTCCCATTTATTATGACATGCACCTGGTACTGTAGTCACCGGGCGAGCTCAGCAAACTCCAATTTAAGAAAGCACGTGCAAATACACAAAGCACAAGCACATTAAGAAAACATCTGCACCAGACTGACAACAGATGTTGCACAGCATTTAGAGTTTTGTGCATTTGTGGCGCATTCCCGTATTCGGCTGTCTTTTCTCACTTTGCAGCATTTTTCTAAATGTGAAACACAGAAACAGATTAAGAAATGTGTTGCACATCTTCTGTAAATTTGGTGAAGGTGTTTTCTTAATTTGCTTGCTGGTTGTTGATTTGCATGAGTCTAGGGCCACCGTATTTAGAGCCACTAAGTATCTGAGAGTGAGGGAACTGCTAATTTACTTGGTGACGTTCATTCAACCGGAAGTTCGGGGCCTTTAAAGTCCCACTAAAATTGCTTTTACAGCAGCACGATTAACCAAGGTGACATTCTGAGTTATTATTCATTCACACAAACAAGATGGCAATTAACAAATTACTGCTTGTTAGTAAGTGTGTCAAGGATAATTGGTGATAAAAAACTAGGAAGTGCAACCTCTTTGCATGACTGAGGTGATTCACGTGTTCATCAAGGCATTAAGGAGATCCACAGCCATTTTTGTTTTTGTCTTGTTAAAAGCTGAAACGTAGATTATTCACACAGTGCAACAATATTCTGTTGACCTTGATTCTGCCTTTGGTGAAGCGACGTGACATCAAAGCTTTTGATTTTGTTGACGTTAAATTGTGCAAAAATGTTGTATCATCGTAGCACTTCCATTGAAAAGGTTAAGTGGAAAGCAAATGAGACCAGACAGCTTTTGTGAGTATACTTGTGGAATTGGGAAATCTGATTTTTTTTTTTTTTTTTAAGTCCTTGAATAACTTCTGATTTTAACTTTGACTTCATTCGTTGGCAGTAACCACATCCACCTTTAAAAACCTATGCAACCTTATTCATCTGACCAACACTGCAGCGGCATCTTGCAGCTCTCCTTAAACGCAGCATTAAACAGATTTTGTTGGACTTTTGTTTCTCCTTCTTCATCAGCAATGCACACAAACCACATTTTCATGACTCCATCTGTTGCACTGATGAAAAGTGAAAGCATGTGAATATCAAAGCTTGCTGTCAGCACTACCCTTCACAAAAAGTTCGCTTTGTGCGTTTCCACATCAGTTATGCAGAAGGGCATAGGTGTTGCAAGCTAAATGTGCCGCTGACTTCACTGCAACAAGCCTTGTTTGTTTGGTTGGCTGGAATGCTGTAAATTAGACAAACAAGATTCATGCTGCTTTTCTGCAGGGAAGCGGCGGGTTTCTGTAGAGCTTCTGGTACTGTATGGTGCCCCTGTATGTGTGTGGTTCTACATGGCTCTGCTCAAGTTGTCGGGGGCAGAATGGTCATTCTGTCACCACAGATGGACAGGAAAGGCCCGGGGGGCATCTGAAAAGCCACAGGCAATGCAGTTTGCATACTGTCTGTGCGCATGTGTTTATGTGTGTGGCATTTGTGTGTGGTATTCTGCTGTTTGTGTGTCAGCGCGTGTGTGTGTAGGTGTGTCTGTGTGTGTGCGTGCCACAACAGTGTGGCTGACAGAAGCAGAACAACCCCCCTCTCATGCAACAAATGCCATCCCTGTCTGCTTGGGTTGCCCTCCAAATCATCAGATCAGTCACACACAAACACATAAACACACACGAGCCCACACACATGTATTTGCACACACACACATTATGGCCCCACAGAAACATATCTTTGGGAGCAGATTATATTCAGGAAGGCCAGTTTAGCATCACTTGAACTAATGGCTTACTTATTTCCCCGGGCGGTGAACTGCACTGTCCTTCAGAACTGCTGTACATGCGCTGCAACGCTAAACATGCATACAGCAGTAGTGCTGCCACACATATGACAGAGAAAGCAGAGTGTGATATTAATGACATGCCATGTGGACAAAGAAGGGGTGGGGCCTCCATGCTGCTAATCCTCAAACCAGCAAGTCGACGCAACAAAAATGTATCCTCTGTCATCTATACGAATCTGTGACCTTCTCTTAAAACATTAAACATGCAAAACGTAAACCAGAACAGTCAAATATTTAGGTGTTTCTAGTCTGTCGACTCTCAATCTGACTTAGCCAACTCAGCCTGTGTGTCCTGGATATAGATTTGTTTGCCATTTGGCTGCCAGAGCTGCAAATGAATTAAGATACATTTTAACATACGGAATAGCTTTTACTCACCTGTTTATGATGGTTTACTCATTTGCCGTCGCGCGATTTTTAAGATTTTAGTGAAATTCAGCTCCATGCTTTACTGAGAGATACATATGTCAGTACCTCAGCTTGCCTCCTTCTCCTCCTCCTCCTCCTCCTCCTCCTCCTAAGTGTTGCCTGGCACGCGCTCACTCCTCTCTCCCTCCTTGCCTTCTCGCCTTCTCCTTAGCAAACAGCATGGCCTCGGCGCTTGCAGGCTAATGAAATCAAAGTGCAGCGGCATGCACGCTCACCCACCAGCATGGGCATCAGTCAATTTTTCAGACATCCTTCAGAAAAAAAAAAAAAAAAAAACATGGCTAGAGTTTGCAGATGGTAAATAGTGGTTGCTTGTTTATCGTTTTAAAACATAGCATGCTGTATTCCCAATGCTAGTTACTATTATCGAGTGTGACGCTTGATGAGCTCAATCAGGCTACTCATTACAAGGTACTCTTATCTGGCTAAAGTGACCGAGGCTACCTATCTGATTGCAAACATTTTCATTTGGAAGTCCATTTCCAATGAATAGACAACAAAATAAACAACAAAGATAATAATGGTCATAGTTATTATCATTACAGACATGTATCAATATGTACAGAGTATCTATAAAGATATTGTTAGAGTATTTTGTTTGATTTGATTAATTAATTATAGAAAAGATAAGTACAAAAAAATCAACGCAAATGGATCATGCTCCATGATGCCCCTTGACTGCGCTCGTCATTGAGCATACAACCATCCACAGTCGCTGCCAGCTCACTGGTTCATGACATAACATTGCTTGGCCCAGTGAATAGACAATTTTCATTTAAAACATGAAATGAAAAATGAAACAGTTGATTTGACCACCTTTCTGTGCAATTTCTACACTCGGGAATTCTCATCACCATCTGAGTACTTCAAGCTGTAAATATCACCTCAATGCAAAGCACTTATCAGCGAGCTGGGAGGTCAGAACTAGCACAGCCCCCGCTGCTTTCACTTTGCTCAACTTCTTAAACCTAACTTTTTTTTTTTTTTTTACCACTGCAACCCTGGTCAGCAAACATGCCACTGTGAAAAAGACCAGCCTCTTAAATACCAGGCAGTAAGTGTCCTGGTTTGGATCAAATCTAATTTTGACTCATTACACTACTGTCCTTTTTCCACAAGACTGCCAAACTCTCGTCTGCAAATCAGAAGGTCGGGGGTTCAATCCTCAGCTCCTCCAGTCTGCATGTCTGCATGTGTCCTTGGACAAGGTATAGAACCCCAGATGGCTCCCCATGGCTGAGCCAATAGGTGTGTGAGTGTGAATGAGTGAGCATAGTAATGTCATGGGGCACTTTGGATAGAAAGGGCTGTATCACTCCTGATGAGCAGGTCGGCACCTTGCATGGCAGCCTCTGCCATCGCAGTGTGTGTGAGTGGGTGAATGTGACATGTGTTGCAATGTGCTTTGAATGGTCGGTAGACTAGAAAGTGGTAATGCAGTCCATTTACCATTTCAAGCACCTAGAAAAGATCTAAGGTTCACGTTCAACGCTCACATGCATCTCATATTAAATACTACAGAGCTCGGTCAGAAGAAGAGAAAGAGTCAACCAGTGTACAATATACCCAGTATACATTATTTCCAAAATCTGAATTTCTGATGTCCTGTGCTCAGAAACCCTCTGAAGTACTTTTTGGCTTTAAAGTAACCTGAACTCATACTGTTTTAGGGCATCCACAGGGATGGAACATTTATGCAAGTGACTTTTAAAATACTGCAATATATGTTCCAATTCAGCATCAACCTTGAAGCACTCTAAACCTCTTTACTTTGTATGATGACTCACCTTGCTAAAAGGCACGCTATTGACATGGAAATTACAGAAGCTCTGAAAAAAAAAAAAAAAAAAAAAAAAAAAACTATTACCTTCGCTGAAAAGCCTCATGATTTTTTTCTTTTTTTTCTTTTTTTTTTTTTTAGCTTTTCTTCAAAGCTCCATCAACTGTGGTTAGAATACTAACATATAATAATGAAGTCTTTAAACACCATTAAAAGATGAAACTAAAAATAAGCATAAACGACCAATTAAGCAGACACAAAATGATTTTGAATGAGAAAATAGATGTTATACAGTGTGAATTAATAATGTGTGTTTTTGATCAGATGCATTTTGTCAGGTGAAACTGATTGAGATTCAGAGTAATCCATCTAACAGGACATAAAATGTGAAGGATAATGTTTCTATGATGAATTTAAAATATTACGCTCAGCATTACAGTCATTATCAAATCAAGACAATCATTTAAATCGAACGGATAAAGGCTCCTGTCAACATAAAAATGTCAGCTTACATATTCTGAAATGAAACAGACAAGAAAAATTATATGCAGAGTTTTAATGAACATACAAATTTGTACAACATTATATCAGAAATATTTCTACCCAGCTTCTACTGAGTGAAATAAAGCTCGGGTGCTTCAGTTCCCTCATGCAGCTGGAGGTTACCTGACTTCTCTCTCTCATTTTATGTCAAATGTGCAGTATAATCAGTTTGATCAATGCAGTAACTACTGTATAATTCTGTGTAATGTCATTTATAAAATGTAGCAAGTAAAATATCTTAAACCTGACTCCTGGTGTCCGTTCTGAAGGGAATCTGGATTGTTTCGGATTGTTGCGATGGTGGGACTGCATCTAAAATGTGCTGATATCTCAATAAGTGAAGCATTGCAAACCTCTGGGTTATAAATAGCACATTAGCAGTGTGAAGATGTCGGTGTACATTGTCCAAACTAGTTTACGGCTGGCGTATTTGGAGATTTTGTTGAAGAAAGTCACAAGGCCATTTCCTGAAGGAAACAGTGACCTGAGTTGGCATTGTCAGAGTTTTCCCAGTGCAAACTTTTCTCTCATCTCATGCTAGCACTCGATGGTTCAATGTACCCTGACCTTTATTGGTGTTATGGAAGACATGCTGCAGTATTATGGGAGGATATCATGCCAGATTTAGGCATTTTCATTACGGGTTGCACAATTGTTTTTAATTAAGTGGGTTTTGTTGTTTGTAATAATTCTGGGTGACACAGAGACTCAGATCTCAAGTTTTGACTAAAAAAAACAGGCAGTCATACACAGGAAGTCAGTCTGAATACAGCAAATAAATCCAAGCGGGGAGAAGGCAAAAATCCAAAATCCAATAAACTAAATTAAGTTAAAACCCATTGAAACTAACAGGAAGTGCTGGAAAGCGATGAACACACAAGGATGAACAAAGACAATCTGGCAAAGCAAGGAAGTATATATACAATACAGGGTTGACTACTTAGAAATAATCAAGTACAAGTACCTCAAAATTCTACCAAAATATAGTACTTGAGTACATGTACTTAGTTATTTACTGTGATGTGTCTTCATATTTAACAATAATGAACAACCTTATAACCTGTGACAAGGTACTTACAAAGCTAAGTAATCTAATGGACATCATAAAATAGTTCTGCTGGCTGGAGCAGAAAATGAGTCCACCTGTGTGTGGGCAGCAAACAGACACAACAAGTATCGCTGACGCAGGATTCGAAACCTGCCTGAGATTAGGAAATGTTTTTTTTTTCCTCTTAATTTAAGTCATTAAGAGCAAATACAAACTAAGATATAATCCATATGGATGAGGTGAGCGGTCTTTAAAATGAAATACTCCCGCACAGATCATATATATGATTAACAACAACAAAAAAAAAACAATACGAATTCCCCTTAGAGGCAAGTGGAATTAGTCCACTGGTGTAATCAGTCTTTAAGATGTAACTGAAAGCCAAGTTAAAGTCAATATTGTTGCTCATACTGCAGTCATCGATATTAGTGCATGCAGCCAAGTTACTTCTGATTTGCAGTTAAAACATTATTTATTCTCAGTTAAAGTGGCCATGAGTAGTCGTGTAATATTTATGTCGCAGAGAAATGTTTAAATCTTGATAACAAAGTTAAATTATCTTTTCTTTTTTTTTTGAAAGAAACTATGAAAATCTTCCTTTTTTCTTTTTCAAAATGACCAGAAACAGAGGTCCACACATGGTTGATGTGTAGTGATCATCCACTGTTAGTAATACAGAGGTGTGTGTGTGTGTGTGTGTGTGTGTGTGTGTGTGTGTGTGTGTGTGTGTGTGTTAGAGTGCAACCCTTCCTCATATCTCTGTCCGACTGTTCAAGCGAGTACTAACTGAGCCCGAGCCGATGCATTTAATGTAAGCTGAAGCACTGACACTGTGTTACCGTGGTTACAGCTTGCCTGTTAACCCTGATTACACATCAGATTTTTTTCTGTCCCTGATGTGCAGCATGGCTTAAAGGTAATCAGATAGGGTAAGATAAAACTGTCTAGTCACATGATTTTTTTCTATCCCTGTTACCCCAGTTACTGTAACCTACTTGTGATGGAGATAATCAGAGGAAATTAATTTCAGATTGTATTAAATTTAGTGAGTGGTTGTAGTCTGCAAGTCAAGCAGGATATATCCAGGATGTCGGATTTGTACCTCAAATCTCCGTCTCTGTGATCAGGGATACCAGTGAATGATGGATTCCTTTCAAAAAGAACTGAATACAGTTCATATTCAGGCATTCAGACAGTAATATACACGTGTAGACACACGCACCAGATAAATATTGTTGGTTTACACCTACTATATTGATGATTGGGCTTTTGGAGAAATCAGGATTCCTGCTGATGAATGAATTCTTTTTGCCTATTTTGCTCAGTAAAAACCCACAATTTCCTCACATTTGTTAATCCTGAATGATAGTAATCTACGTTAATTCCATCTCAGTCGATTCCTCTAAATGCCACCAAGCCACTATTATTATCACATTATTTTAACAAAAAACTATCCACCAGTGCCAACCAGTTTTGTCACACAAGATAGACATTCAGCGTAGAGCTCAGTAGTGTAGCCTGCCCTGCTTCTCCGCCGAGGTTAGGATAGCATGTTTTCAATCAAGAAACCCTTCTGCTCCTTTAGTGTTTGTCAAAGAGAGTAACTCTTCTAAATGAAAACAATGTGACAAACCTCTGATCTTAGGAAAAGTTACCATGGTGTACCGACGGGTGGGTTTAATTCATCAACTGAATGCACCTCCCTATGGCCTATGGTGGCCTTCACATAAACATAAGATTGCAAAAGGCATTCTCTCGAGCCAGTGTTTGAATGTATGTATGAAAACATACATATGAATGTTATATTCCACTTCTGACCATAGATGGTCTTAAATCCTACACAGTTGTCTTTAATTGTACTATAAATGGCATACACCAGCTAACCTGAGGTGTGAAAAGGCCTGACAAAGGAGACACTTTTTAGAATCACACTGTACATGTGCATGCATGGAGGACCTTGGATATGTTCTTCTACCAGCACACAAAATTAATGACATATTATGTTCTTATGCACAGCAGTAAGGTATGATGATAACGGAATAGAAATGCATGAATGAATGTGCTGGGTTTAAAGGACAAGTACAGAAAAATCAGATTTATATGAAATATACATCAAGTACAGGATAAATAAGACCTTGGTCATAAACCATAACCATAGGTCTGATTTTAAAAAAAAAAAAAAAAAAAAAAAAAAAAAAAGCACAAAGACAGACTCTCTCCCACACACACACACACACACACAAACTCAACCGCTCTCCTTAATGCTAAGTGCTAAGCTAAGTGCTTCTGGACAAAGGTAAAAAGTTTCTGGACTAATGAGCTTCTTCTTCTTTTGAGCTAAATGCTAACATCAGCATGCTCGCATGTTCTGTATAATATTTTCCATATTCATCATCTTAGTTGAGTGTTAGCTTGCTAACATTTGCTAGCACTAAACAAAAAGTACAGCTGAGGCTGACAGGAATGTCATTAGTGTTGCAGGTATTTGGTCATCAACCAAAGTTTTGGACAAATTAAGATGGTGGCTTGAAAATGAAACATATGAATGTCTGTCCCAAAGTTCATGGCAGTGCACACAATAGTTGTTGAGATGCTTGACTCAAAACCACACCATGGTTGATGGTGGTGCTGAAATTAGTCAGATTCATTCTCTGGGAAACAGCAATATATGTGCAAAATAACAATACATCAGCTTGATTTGCAGATATTTAACCGAACATGTGAAAACAGCGACTTGATGGTGGTGTCATGGAAGAAAGGTCACAGGATCACCAAAGTCATTAGGACTCAGCCTTCATCTTTTGACTATCTCTGCCAAATTTCATGGCATGAATCCAACAGTTGTCAAGAGACTTCACTAAAAAACAACCGTGCAAACCTTATGTTGGCACTAAAGGAAAAGTCAGGGGGCTTCATGCTCTGGGGACCAGAACTGTGCAGAACTTCACTGTAATCTATCCAGCAGTTATTGAGATATAGCTTTATATAGTTTATATTATAGTATAGTTTATATAAAGATGTTGAGCAGATGAACGTGTTGAGAAAATGTGTGTTCATCTTCCCTAAAACACAAAGTATTATCAGTTTGTTCAGTTATCACTAATAATGGCACAGCCAGTACAGAAACTGGGATCTTGCTTTAGAAATATTTTAAATTTGGAGCATATCTAGAGCATTTTGCAAGAGGTGTCGGTTCAGCGGCCTTCTGTAAAGTTAGGACTTGCACTAGACAATAATCTCATATATGAATATAATATATACCATATCCTGAATCTGCAAGAGACGCCTTGAGTGCAGGCTGCTGTGACATACAGACAGTCATAGAGAAGTGCCTTCCTGTGATAAAACCCTCCCTTTATCTCCTTGAGACTGACAGTGGAGCACTCCTGCCATCTCTATGCCTTTTTTTTTTTTTTTGCTCAGGACCCTGAACAACACAAAAGTCACCAGATCCCCAGAGAGCATTTCTCACAACTTTGCAAACACGCTCTGTTTTGATGTGTCTGTTTTTTGATGACGCAGTACGTTTCAGTGATCAAGGGCAGTTCAGAAGAGGACAGTAAAGGTGAACGGATGAGCACACACAAACGCACATGCACACACACGCACTCACACACACTTTGAGTTGTTTGCCAGAACACCTGTGCGTTTGAAAAAGAGAGCAACACAAAGCATCTCTCTTTTTTATTCTGCAGCCATGAGGTGACATGCCATTGTTTTTTCCCCGTATTCCTCCCCTGTGCATTTTGATTCCTGCCAGACAAAGGATGGGCCTATTGAAGTGCTATATGAGAGAGGCCATTAGACACTGAACTGGTCATCACTCTACTGTGAAAGGCATTCTACTGATGTGCTGTCCTTCATACAAGTAAACTTTTGCAAAATACGTAGTGTGCATTTTGGTGTATGCAGGATTTATATCCAGTACGGCAAAAATGACATTGGGTTAATGAAAAACCCCACATAGGTTCAAATTTTTGCGTATTATGTCCATAAGAGGGAAAAGCAATACAAGGAGACACACTATTTGTGTATTATTTCAACATAAACATACCTTTAATAGATCTACCAACCTGCACATTACAAAATAAACAAAATGTATGTCTATACAGTGTTGTTAAATTATTCCCCCTCAGTTTGACCTTCAGGTGACATTGTGCACACTGTCCAGTTGGCGCCGGTTTACGTGCTCTGGAAGATTTCAATGTCCCAGACAAATGGGAGAACACACATTATCTGATTATGGACCCTATTTTCCCATGTTTTTGTGTCCAAGTGATTAACAGAGACAACAAAAGTTTTTTTTTTTTGGTATTGAATGAGAACGCTGCAGCCATCAGCCACAAAACAGGTGCATCATCAATGTATGTCCACTAAAAGTGTCTGACAACATTATAGAAAGGATCCTTTTTGTATATAACAGCTGTTATGTCATTCTCACCAAAGCCACCAGACTCCATTCACAAAAACAGTAACTTTATCATCGTAAAGCACACTTCGTTCAAACGCAACAGACAATAAGAAAACCGAAATGTTCTTGGTTCATCTTTTCACTGTTCCAACAATCCGCACTAGCTCTGGTTTGGTTGAAATAAATTCAATTCAGTAAATTGAGCAAGAGAGAGGGGGGGGGGCATCAGAGAAGTAATGAAAACACGGTGTAGAGCCAGAGTATCTTCACATCAAACTCTGGATTTATTTTCACCAGATATTATGAATGGAGCAACTTAAATATGTTGGACTTAAACAGATTTCTCTAATTAAAAAAAAAAAAAAAAATCATTACTGGACAGGAGAAACAGATATAACTGATGAGCTAAGAGCCATGATATTTCAACCTATCTTTTCGTTTAATTAAATTTTGTCTCATATATTACAACATCCTGTTTAGATTTGATCTATGTGACAAATGCTGCAAAGCATATGACTCCATTTGCACAATTACTGCGATTAGCTATAATATGAAAATTACCCTCTGTAATCTCCAGATTGCAAAAATAGGATTAAATATTCTAAAACATACTGTATAGGAATCAGTATCAGAAGTATCAGATCTTCAGTATTGATCTGCTCATGATGGTTTAGACTCCAAGATGTCGCATACCTGCTAAAGTTTTTAGCCATTTAAACACCACCTGAGGTTTAAAATCCTGTGATGTCTACATGTCAAAACCAACCAATATTTGTCTTTTCAACTGTGCAAATGTGAGTGCGATTAACTCAGTGAGAAGGCAAAGTAAAAAGGCAGTGCCAGATCATCAAAAGTTAAATATTTTGCTTACATATTACTTAGCCGTACAGTACACACAACCTGGATTCCACAAGCAATATAGAAATATCCAGTTCACTTCCAAAAGCAAATGAGTGGATCCTTCAGACAAGGGATTCATGCACCAATCTCCAGGCCTTCTGAAGCATTGTGCCTATTGTGTTTCCCCCTGACATCTACTAAAATGATGAGCAGACAGCTGGGCAAAAGTGCCCAGAAACTTAAGTAAAAAAGCTTCAACTCATGTGGAAAAGATGTGTCATATCAACACAGACTTGAAATGAGAGATCTGATAATGCGTGATGACCTCAGCATGCACATACATGCTTCAACAAATAATTCTTTAGCTAATACTGACTGTGTGTTATCTAATGACGTGTTGAGCTGTTTGACATTGCAACTTCTCATTTTTTTTATGATGCAGACTGTGTTTATCCAGGATATGTGTGTGTGTGTGTATGTGTGTGTGTGTGTGTGTGTGTGTGTGTGTGTGTGTGTGTGGCAGTTGGTGATATTTACACAAAGTGGATGTGTGTGTGCACGCACATGTATGTATGAGTGCAAATCCATCAGTGTAAACATATTGACCTGTCAATGGGGTGTCTGGCTCATTGTGTTACCCTGCCAATGGAGCCCAGTTCCAAATTAATCACACATGATGAGATGATTAATCTGGTTTATGTCCCTCTGTCTGTCCACTGTAGCCGCCCATCTGTCCTCCTGTCTATCTCACTGCTCAACAGTGACGGCTTTCAGCTGGGACCACGGCCCAGTCTAATATCATTGACAGAGCTGTACACACTAACATAAAAGCTTAGAAAGGAGTTGAACATTGTTCCCTTAAGCGGGTATATGTGTTACAGCGCAGTGCTGCACACTGTCATTACTGTGAGCTCTGCTGGTGTGTTGACAGTGGGGCACTGGTGTCCAGCCAGCTTCGTGTTTGTTGTCTTGCTCCCGTAGGCTTGCATTGTTCATAAAATGAAACAGTGGATGCACTGACACTGAACCTTAAGCTAATTTAAGACTGTCATTCAACATAATCAGTGTTCGCAATATAGGAGCAATAGGAAGACAAGCATGGATGGATGCATTTAAATCTGATCTCATAAATCATACAGTCTTTGGGGTTAAAGTTAGCCATTCTCTTAGATACAATTGTGGGGAGCAAATAGTAAAAATCACACAAAGCAACTAGTTCTGCATGATTTTGCAACACCAGTCATGCTAAATTAGGTCAGTACAGTTTAGTGCTATCTGGTGCTTGTACTGTCTCTCTCCAAGGTGCTGAAACATTCATATCCAGTCTTTCTGTCTGCCTGTGCCTCCCTCAGATTATTAACAGTACGAGTATTTAGTGTCTCTCTCTGTTTGTCTCCCTCTAAGGTGCCAAAACCATCAAACCCAGTCTGTTTTATGTCTCACTCCAAGGTGCTGAAACATTCTCGCCAGCGTACTCCTCCTCCACAGTTTTGGTACCACACGTAATACATTAGCAAATAGCCAGTAACACCCGACCAAACACACATAACATATCAACCGTCTACCAACCGACTAGTCGTGCTCATGCTTGGGGTTATTAGTGATGTACACCAGTGTGGCTGCTCAGCGAAATGAAAGGTTGCTTCCGGGTTTCATGTTTTATTGAATTACTGGAGCAATATTTTAGCTTGGATATTTGCCCAAACCATCTGCCATGTCAAACCTCCAGAGTATGCACGGGTTGACTTGGGGCTCATGGGTATCGCTCCTTGTCACACCTATGGCATGACAAGTGTCTTTAGGCCAGTGTCCGGATCCTCAGCTGGAAGCCAGCCCTGCTTGAAGTTCACCCTTTAATCCCAGATCATCTCTGGGTGGTAGGGCAGCGGTCAGGGCCTTCTCCCTACTCCGCCCGCAGATGCACAATCCCTCGTCTTCTAGTTGGGGTTCTTTCATCTTTGTTTTTGAACGCTGTTTACACATATTTCATATCAACATGTTTCTTTTGGAAACAAACCACAAACCGCTGAACAACTAAAGCCGATATTTTACATTCTTCAGGCAAACAAAAACACACTGACACAGAGCTGAAAACCTAATATTCCAGTTTCTGAAAGAAGGCAATTTCTAATCTTAATTTGACTTCACACCTTCTGTAACCTCAAGAAAATTCAAAACATGGAGTCTTAAAACCAAGTCAGATAATCGTGTCAAGTCTAAAAACCCTCTTAAAATACATGAAAGAACTCTGTATAAAGGTGAGATTAATTCAGATGTGGAAATCAACATGTCTCGGTAGATCTGATGGAAATTACCAATAATCCTGATGCAGGTTAAATGTCTCTCTGCCTTTAGTTCAAAATATCCACATTTCTCACAAAAAATATTTGACCCAAATGATGCTGCATGAGAAACACATGAATTTTCCCCAGTATTATATGAACCATGAGAATCTTCCAAGGCACATAACTTACTTTATATATAGCATTTAATAAGTTATAGGGCTCTCTTCACAACACCTTCAGTCCTCCTCACAATCAGTTTCTTTAATACAAGTTCAGAGCTGTGTGCAGTAGAATATTAGACCATTCTTCAAGGACAGTTGGTTATTTAAGGGCTGAAGTACGAGTCAAGATGATATATTAGACCAAGTTACATTTTGTTTTCACATTTTAAGGGTTTGAGTTTTGGAATCCTTACAAAAGGCTATGCATCTTTGTGATGTTCTATTGGACCCAAATGCCTTATGAATGGTAGATTTGTTACAGTGTAATGGCTACGGCGAAAGTTATATCATCAACTGCTTTTTGAAAATGGTCAGATTGCATGTTTTTGAGACCAAGAGGGTTGTGGAGTTGACAGAAAAAGATGGTGGTTTTATACTTACCATAATTACTTAGTTATTTCCCCACAAACACTGATATCTGTCTCAATTTTTTCTGGTATACTGTGACAATCTTGGTGATGTAGTTGCAGTTGGAATACTTTTCTCTTCCTGATTCCAGCATCTCAATTATATATATTTTTTTGCATTGGCTAGTGACTCTTTTAGAGCCAACAAGTTGCTTGATGCTCAAGCAGCTGAGTGGAACTTTGCATTATTGATGTTGCTGCAATACCAAATGTGTAGTGTTTTGCAAATAAAAAAAAAAAAAAGCTGCCAATCATCTCCAATTATGCCAACATCCCATCTGTTACAGTACAGACTCTAAACAACATCCAATCCTGACAGCTGTAAGAATCAATGATTACACAATATATAGCAACCTGCATAAGCTCATTTCACCATCCACCTATAGGCTTTGAGTCCCTTCGGTGTAGCAGGTGGGGAGACATTATTATCACTCCTTGCTCTGTCTGCCTGTCTCTCACTTTGTGCCAGCCTTTATGTTTTATGCCTGTAAGTCATAGCTTAAAGCCTAAACATCAGCTCTGCACACGTATCCATAAATAGACATAATATTCTCATCAAACATCATATGAAGTCTATCAAAACTGCACTCTCTGTTTTAACAAAGCTTAACAAGCCATTCATGATTAACTGTATTTTACAACATTGTCAGGATGACTGACTGGGGGACCCAAGACAAAGCAATTATATGTGTCTGGTATCAAGGGACTGGAACACACTCCTCTAACCTTTTATTATATCGCTTCTGTCAAAGTACATACATTAACATGAATGCCTCTGATGTAATTAACTTTTCTATTAGCACACTGGCCTCAGAGGCAGCCAATGCCACATTTTAAAAAGGAGTTGTTCATTCAGAGTGCGCAGTTTCAGATGACTCATTAATGATCCGGCCCTAATTAAAATGCAGAAAGACTTTATTGGCATGCTGATCTTTCCGAAATTGTAATGCCTTTACCCTTGTGCAGCAGCAGGCTCTTTTTTTTTTTTTTTTTGACTGAAAAATATGCAGCAGTTAGGTAATGACAAGTAATATGCTAAAATCAGATTATATTAACATCACCACTGAGCTCAGTTGAGTCTTTGTCATCAACACTGCAATGTGTGATATTGTGCTTGAAAGTTTGTAGATGTCCTCTGACTTTTTTTTTTTTTTTACCAAATTCAGCACACGACTACTGAACTTCACCTAATTAATATCATGAATTACTACCAATTATTAAAGAAAAGATGAAACCATGTGAACACTGTGAGGCAGAACATTCTGAGATAATTATCATTTTTTTTAGATGTGTACCATTAATTTTAATCAGACATTGCTTTAGTATGTGTGTAACTCATCAAACCAGGATGAGACCCCTTCCCAACACCCTGCTTTATAAAGAAGGCTGGAAAATAAATAAATTAATTACTTTCCTCCTTTTTCTACTGTAATTTTCACAAGTTGGGGGACTTCTGTCTTTATAAAATCTTGTTCATGACTTTGTTAATTAACTACCATTTTATAATAATACTAACTGGCACCATGTGTGAACACACCAAAATGCATTAGGCTCTTTCTGACTTTAAGGAGGCATTGCATCACAACCAAACATTGCTCATATTGGATGTTTTGAAGTCCTAAATATGCTCAAACTACACAGTTAGCACAGGAAAAGCAGTTTCTACATGACAAAGATGATTCTCTTAGATCTTCATTCATTGCTGACATCACAAATTCTAATGTCAAAGTTACAAAGGTTCATATGAAATAGAAAGACACATTAAGTGTAATGAAGTTTAGACACAGTATATTATTTCAATGCTACAGAGAGCCTGTGCAGATCATGCTTTTCTCTGTGAAGGTGACATGATACACATTCCTCAATGATCCTTGATGTTAGCTATATGATCATTAATATAATCTTTCTGCTATGCTTTACTACAAGGTTGCAGAGTAGGATAATTATCAGTGATCCCAACCCGCTCTCATTCTGAGAGTGTTAAATACCGCCACTTTCTCATGTCTCTTAGCGTCTCAAGGCTACCTTGTGCACTGGGCTTTCAGCTAACTTCAATGCCTAGCGGCAATGCCACGATGAGTTTCATACCAGAAAGCCTTTATAACACATAGTAAGTTCTGTTAAACGTTGCAAGTTTGGTTAGGTTTAGGCTTTGGATTTTACGTCACATTGCTTGAGCGTCTAATATTGATGCACGGGTAGGTTTACAGTGGAGTTAGTTGAAAGCCCGGTGAGTCTCATACATACTCTAAAGGGTAACTTGATGGTCCCACGTACTCTGAATCCATGACTCGGCTAAAGCTCCCACTGACACCCACTGTTCAGGATCTGTCCTGGTGTGTGACAAAGCCAGAAACTTATAGACGTGATCCCTCCTGTCAGATTGTGAGTCGTGTGGCTGTAGCTGCAGAAGTGATGCAATCACACTTAGTGTGGCGTTAACAATGGAGCATTTCAGCCCATCCAGACTTTGACACCTGGTAGAACAAAAGAACACAAAGTCAAAATTAGACTGAGGCTCAAAATTCAGTTAATTCAGTGTTATCGAGACAAAATAGTATCACATCAGAAGAGCTAAGCTGCTGTAGCCTTCCACTTACTTTCATGTGCTTGCACTCTGTCAATGGCAGAATTCAGCATACAACCCTGAAGTATTGTTAATTTCACAGCCATAGCAATCATCTTAACGTAAGGTTTTAGCATCAGCATGATCAGACTTAAGGTATCCAACACACACAACACAGACCCAGCGTGCTTAAGGAACAGACACTACCCAC
This sequence comes from Chaetodon auriga, assembly GCF_051107435.1. Classification (NCBI taxonomy): domain Eukaryota; kingdom Metazoa; phylum Chordata; class Actinopteri; order Chaetodontiformes; family Chaetodontidae; genus Chaetodon; species Chaetodon auriga. The sequence continues at coordinate 12,513,705 of NC_135088.1, forward strand.
TGAAAAACAAGTCGCCACAGACACAGATAAAATAAAGGCCAAGTTCAAAAATAAAAGGCCTGGACGCTTTGTATTTTTGGGTTTCTGTTCCAGATAAAACAGAACACCATTAGGAACACACTGACCTTTATCAACAAATTCATCTGAACACTGCAGAAACATCAACAGAACTGAAGTGAGGAGGAGGAGGAGGAGGAGGAGGAGGTTGCATCATCTCGCTGAGGAAATGATTAAGAAAGGAAGCTAATACTGCACTGTAGATCACAAAGTGATACCAACAGGAACACTGGAAGGATGAGGAAAAGACGTGGCCAACACCTGGTGACAGAACGGGCGAGGCCAGACTGAGCTGATAGTCTATACATCAGAAAGAGTAAGTAAATAAGGCAGAGCATGGAGAAAATGAAGACACACATACAGAAGTGCCAGCACACACACAGGCGCTCGTGTTCCTCCTGACATTCAAACATCTGAGCAATAGAATTACAGACTGGTTTGAGCCAGTGTAAAACCTTTTAAAGGAGGTTGATCTATCCACATATCATCTTTAACTGTCTGGCTGGAAGCCTGTTTGTTGAGCTGGTCATCAGACATTACGTCAGCTTTTTTTTTTTAGCCCCCCCCCCACACCAAATAAAATCTCCACACAACCATTAGACATCACAGGCTGCGTTCTTACATTTTGGTCCAGGGTCGGCTTTAATTGCATCACAGAATGTCAAATGAAAAATCAATATTTTATTATTTCTACTGCAAATCCTAAAGGGCATGGATTATTAAATGAATGGGAAGATATCTTGGAAATATAACCTAATTCAGCACCGCTGTGTAAAGGTACAGTATTTTCATGAGCGCATGAATGTGATAAAAAAAAAAAGATGGTAAAGAAATTCAGAATTAGACTAAACGCTGAGGTTGTCAGTGGTAAACTGTGTACCCTGGCATGGTTTTATATCCTTTACTCAAGCCAGAGGGGATTATGTTTTCATTCTCGTCTGTCTGATTGATATCAATACACATTTAAAAGTTGGATTTCAATAAAAAAGATAAAATGCCTGGAACATTTGATATAATTAGACATGATGATTCAGATCTTGGCTTTCCGATTTCTCCTTTTGTTTTTTTTAACCATGACTGTTATGGTGCATTCATGTGCTGGTGGGAAGCACTGATATGTTCGACTTTCACTTAATGTGCAAAAAAGCGTTGTATTAGAACGCTCTGTTCGATCACAAACAGCATAAAGAACCTTAAGAAGGCTATGTTTTAGCATGCCATTGTACTTTTGTATCTTATCCCTTTTCATGTAACACTATAAGGACTTCTTTTAAAGTTTGACACAAAGCAAAATGGTGAGATAAGCCTCTGGTATAGCTAAAGCTAACACGACAAAAGATGATCATGCTGTTGATCCAAGTTTACTTTTAGAAGTTCTGAGTAAACAAAAAATTCCATCTCAGGCTTCTGCTAGTCCTCCCTGTGTTGTGCAACACCAACAGACTGTGTGTTATTGTCTTCATATTGACATTTTCTTTGCTGCACACATGAACTCGATCACAAGCCTTCGCTTCACTGATGCCCACTCAATGGCACCACGACGGCACGGCCACATTTGTTTGCATTATTCTGGCCTCTACATAAAATCCATATCTCTCACTATTGATAGCATCGTGTCTTCCGCAGTCCGGTTTTGTCGCCATCTATCTTCCTTTGTTAATTTCATCTTCATCGTCTTGTCTTCCTCCACGTCTTCCTCTCCTCTTTACGGCATTGGTAATCCTGCTATTGTTGTTGCGATCATGTTTGTATTCACAACATAATTGGATGAAGTGCTGCTGTCTAGACGGGATTGGCACATCAATTGTTAGCCATCAGTCTCTGTTACAGATGACTTTACCGTGCCAGATGACTTTCCGTCTATGAAAAGAAAGAGAAGAAAAGAGATGGGGCTTTGGAGAAAGGGATGAATTATCCAAATCTTAAAGCCACTGAGCTGATTTGAAAATGAAGCACAACTGTTCATGTTGGTGCACGTGTCTGTGTGCTGTGTTTTTTTTGTTTTTTTGTTTTTTTTTTATCAAGAATATAGTACGTGTTGTTACATCTGACTAATTTAAAAGTGCTTTGAGGCATTGAAACTATTTTTATGTACATAGGCTGACTGGTGAAAAATAATAATCCAATGATCATCTGTATTCTTTTAAGAGAAAGAACCCAACTTGAATGTCAAATTTTTCATAAAGTCAGGGTGCAGTGAAGATGGCAATTTATTAACCGTATGCAGATGAACCCAGCTAATGGAAACAACACCACAGGACCTAAAATCACAGTGATTCATTGAGAGAAATGTCAGGGTCTAAAAGACACTGCAGAAGCTCAGAACCTGAGCTGAATGTAAATGAGAAACTTACTGGATTTTAATAGTAATCTTGAGTTTTTGAAAGTGATTTTTGTTCCCAGTATGATTGTTGTTTGCTTGACAGAAAACACCGTGATCACACAGCAGAAATGGATAACGAGACTGCTTCATGCTGTAAGCCCGAGGCCACTCTGAGCCACTGGGTGGTGCAGTGCTGATAACAACCCACTTGCTGCTAAATGAGTGACCTAACGCAAATAATGATCTGACAGGTCTGCCACTGAAATGGTGAAAACAGAAAGCAGAAATATCACTGGTCACTCTCACATGCAGTTTTCATCTTTTGTCTTTCATCCTCTGTCCCTCTATCTCATTAAATTTGTTGTTTGTGGAAATGAGAAAAACATACAGTTTTGCAGTTATACTCCGTAAAAGCAGCACATTATTAGATCTTCTTTATAAATTAGGTATTTGTCTGCTGACTACTGGCAACTGGGTACAACTAAGAAAGTTTTACATCTCAGCAGAGTGAAGCAGTTTCAGTATAAAAGAGTTTATTGTACCATAAAGAATGAAATATACTGTATCGCACACTATATTTGTACTAAATAAAGAGAAACAAGTTGACATTTTTGTAAGGGTTTTGAGGGTAGTGTGTAGAAGACACAATAGAGCAATAAGTACTTCAAGCGATATTCTTTATCACCACCACGGCTGAAAAGATCTTGCAGTTCTATACATAATGTCACAGTAATGTCAGCTTCGCTTCTGAGAGTCAACAATCACCATTCCAGTAGCATGAAGAGGTCCACGTCAGGTACAAATACACAAAGTTAACCAGTTAGCAAGTTTAAATAACCTGTCAAGCTGACTTAACAACTGGTTACACACCCAACTCAACTTGATCTTACACAGTGTGTTTATAGAACGAGCTTAAAGGTGTTTCTTTTCCTCTAAAAAGCCCCTTTGAACACTTTTGTTCCACAGTAAAGTGAGGTCAGAAAGTAGTACACATTAGTGTACTAGAAATATAATTTAAGTATAGAAAAGCCATTACAAGTATGATTGACACATATTTTTAAAAGATGTTCTTCTAAATAGATGTCATTATTTTCTACTTAAATGTATTAAAAATGAACATACTGCTTCAGCAATACTTAAAACGGTATTTCAAAGTACTTATAAAAAGTGTAGTTTATTGTAAGTGTATTATAAATTGTCATTAAGTGTACTTTTAATGATTATTTTGAAAAGTATGCTTATTTTCAGGTCCTTTGTAATACACGACTAGCATGCTCAATCAAAGTGTACTTTAATTTCATTCGTTTTACGTTTATTTAAGTGTATTTTCAACTCATTGGTGAAATGATATAATTATACTGCAGGTGTGTTTTTAATGCTCATGAATCGCGATTTTCACTGGTGTGTTTCAGTACACTTAAAGTTTGTAACAAGCGCCAATTTTTAGTGAAGCTGGAAGGGGATTTAACATATTATTCATGCTTCAAGTACATGCAAGCACTACTCAAGTGGCACTCAAGGACTCCTTGAGTACACTTAAGTATACCGAAGGTGACAAAAATAGCACAAAGAGTACTTAGTAAATTCTTCAAAAAGTATAATTTAAATCTCATATTTTTTCACCTGGGAGAGCTCTTTGACGGCAGCATAAATCAGCTGAATCAGCCTTTTTTAAGCCATCCTGATTTAGTGTCTTGTTTGTGCAACACTTTTCACTGTTTGTCTCCATGATGATTCATGCTGTAACGTAATGAGAACTGGAGCAATGTGAATTTCAGAAATGTCCCTCAAAAACACTCCCAAGTAAATTTGACACGTCCACCACAACATCATGCGTCATCCATCACTTTAAAACCCACAAAGAAAGGTACATCTATGCGTCTTTAAGCTAACTTATTGGCTGGAAAGCTAACGATAAGTTTAAGCCATGTTGGACTTGGCCTCAGATTGATTATGCATTGTATTGAGAAGACACATCGTTCATGTGACGGACAATCGGGGGACTGATTTGGATAGATCGTCACCTAACTCAAATCCACTCATTCTCGTTATAGTTCATAAAAAAATAAAGCAGATTTTGGCATAAAAGCTCAATTTAAAGCAGCTTCTCTTGACAATCAGGAGCATACGTTGACCTATAGTGTGCTGTGTTTGTTTTTTAATCGATATTTCATCATTCTTCCCCTTTTTGTGATGCACACAGCTCATATTTACATGTATGAGTAACTCCCGTGACTGTGGCAGGACATCATGTCATTCTGCTGCTGAAATCTTTTTCCCAGTCTTTGCATGTTACTCCTCGTTGTTGCGCTGGCTTTACTTTGCAGATCATTAAATTTTCACCTGATCTATTTGAACCTGAAATAAGAACTCGGTTAAGGAATAGGTTAGACTTGAGGATTTATGGAATGGCATTTGAAATGTCACCTCACGGCAAAAGAAAGGCCCTTCATCTGTAGTAATTAGATGAATATTTAACCAGCACATTATCTGTTCCTGGCAGCCAAAAACAGCCAAAAAAGATGGGCTCATTGTGTTTATCATGGACACAATGAGCCATTACAGGTATTGTTTGTTGCTCACTCTAAAGGTGACGCTCCTTCTCTCACTGTCATTTACTCACTATTGATGACACAATGGAGTCATTTTGTTTCCCATGGTAATGGGATACAAACAACAAAAACAACAGCTATACATTTGAAATGCCACCATCCTCTATGATGCTGTCTTTCTCATTTACTTCCCATGTCTCTCTTTCTTTCTCTGCCATACATGAATATAATGATGCTCTTTTCATACTTTGTAGATTCCTCACAGAAGGTCTTTTTGTGTCTCACGCTCTATTAAAATGAAAGAGTGGCGGGTTTCATGTCTCCTGATATTTTTTGGTTTCCTCCTTTTTGCTTCATGTTTTTCTTTTCAACTATGGCTGTAAAGTACTATGATTACACCTGAGTGTGAGATAAAGGAATGAATATTGCATGTTTTACACTGGACACTGGCTCGCCACTTTATGAGACACAGTTAGCTGATAATATTGTAGGTTATAACAGGCATTTAATACGTTTGAAGTGTCAGAGAGGTCTTGTTTAACTCTGGAAGTTTGGAAGCTCTAGTTGTTTATGGTGCTGTTGAAACCTTTTTTCTAGTATTTTCGGAACTGAGTGTTTGCTGAGTTCAGCTGATCACAGTGGCAACAAAAACACACCACACAGTGAGCTGGACTGGGCAAAGGAAAACACAACAGTGCCCATAAATCACAGGTACAAACGCAAGTAATTCAAAGATAGAGGTAATGATTTGTTAATATGTAAAATCATGTACTATATACATGTATTTTTTTTTAAATTCTACTACAATCCATTGAAAGACCATCAAGTCAAGCCAATTATGTAATTTATGTGGATTAAAGACTGCTCGTATATGCAAAATAATTAGTTATTGATTCACTATTGCATTTCATAATATGGCCAGTTAAGAATAATGAGTAAACAATTTTTAGGCCATTCTTACCATATGCTCTTTTGTTACTAATATTGTAAAAACCATCAAAATGCATTTTTCATCCAAAGCAAAACATAAACATTCAGTTTTATTATGTTCTCAAGTCACCATGCTTCAGTCAACAATAGCCTAATGAGCTCAGTAAAGCTCAATTTAAGTAATATTTAAGGTACTGTCCTTTAACTATATAAGCAACAAGCTATGAGCAGCTCCTAAAAACTGACAGAACTGCTCGTGCATTCTGTGGTATGAGCAGGCTGATAGAAGGATGTTGGTAGGAGAGGCTGAATTTGTAAAGTTTGACCTCAGGGTGACAGGATGCTTGTTCCTTTTGGGAGCATTAATTAAACCAGAGTCAAGGTCATGTTATGTATCTTAACGCTTTATACTGTGTCTAATCGACGAGTGGGTTTTTTTGGTGCAAGGTTACATGAGGACCAAAGTGGACAAATATCCTCTGGGTAGCAGAAAATGCTTCAGTCAATTTCCCATTACATCTCGATATGTCCAATGTACAAGGGACAATTTGGCCTAATGGTTGCAAAACAGGAAAGGGGTCACTACAATCAAACTGCCTACTGTTCCCCCTCTTTGAGCATTATTACTGTGGACTATGCCATTAAAGACTATGATACGGTGGCTCTGAGAGCTCAGTGCACTGCAAATACAAACACAAGCGAATGAAGAAAACACCTTCACCGACTTGACAACACATGCAGCCTTTAAAAAAAAGAGAGAGGAAACAACCAAATACAGCATTTCCGTATTGGTTCTTTGGTTTTTTCATAAGCTGCAGTGCGCTGAACTTTCGAGGCAGTATGAGTTGATTAGTTGGTTACTGATCTGATTAAGGAGTAATCTATATCAGCGTGCATTTCATTGCAATACATACAGTTTCTTGACATTCAATGAAATCTGACAGTTATTTGTAGGAATGTAATTTTCTGTCCGGGGTAATGTCATTTTCAAATGAATGAAAATGCAGTAGCTTGTCAGTGGTCAGTATTTGTATGGTGAGCACAAAGACCGCTCCTCAATATTCTGTAAATCCTACAGTCGTTGCTGTCATGAAGGTCCAGTTTAACATAGAAACATATCCTAATCATCAGAAGTGACATGAAGAAACAAACAGGGTAAATAAAACTACCTTTATGTATTGTGACCTTTATGTGAAACCCTCATTTCTAGATTCGCCCAGACAATGGAATAAATGTTTATCATACAGCTGAAGTAGAAATAAAAAGGCAAGAAAAATGCATTGTGTCTGTCCTTCGGGAAACCGTCTTTACTTATTTGTGCTGCGTTATAGCGTGATGCTTTCAAAGGACTTCTCAGTGCACATGGTCCTTCTCTGGAAGCCATGTGCACACTTTCAGAAGGCAACATAACACAATTGATTATGCAGAGCTGGCAAAACATGGGCTTTGCTCATATACCTGCTCATTGTTAACAACCCATAAGGGAATAAAAATGCAGTATGAGAATAACTAATCAGTGGGCGAGATCGGGTGCCGTACAATGGGATGAGTGTTCATCTTTCCCTGCTGTGTGTCTTTCTGTCTCTGGAGCTGCATAATTCTAAGAGAAAGAATGGATGGTTGTGAGTGTGGGTCACCCTCTCACAATGTTTTGCATACCCCATGATGAGTCACTGGCACCAGCGTATGAGCACTCAGCCCAGGGTGGCAGCTGCATGTGACGGCTATCAGCTTCGCTTATTCACACGTGTGCACACAGCCATGTATGGTTTTGATCCTGATCCCACTCACTTGAATGCTGCTCCATGTGGCACTGTCTCAAGGGTTGTTTCAGTCATTCACAGAAAGCATGATCATTGGAGATGGATGGGGGGATTTTTTTTGTATACCTGTGGAGGTGTGTGAGTGCTATGGTGTGTTTTTACCTTTCTCGTGAACATACAGGTGTTCTTTGACTCAGGAATGAATGGATAACTGGATAGGAGCGGATATTCAATATTCAAAGAGGGTGAAAAGCAAACTCCCTTACACCGACATCTGTTCCAATTACCTTCATTCTGTTTGGATTTACCTCTCCCTGCTATGTTTTCGTCTGTTTTACACTTCACTACAGCACGCCATGGCTCATATGTCTCATGGTTTCATGTCTCAAAGTGTTTAATAAAGACAGTAAAAAAAAATAAAAGCTTCCCTGCTGTTAATTTCTAAGCCTGTGCATAACCTCAGTCCCTGCCCGAGTCCCAAACCATTGCCCCTGGAATTGGCATTAATTGCTTGAGAGAGGAAAGTAATTATCTCAGGTAATTATTACTCTGGGTAGAGTGAGAAACTAGACAAGCCTTCTCTCTCGGTTCCCTGCGGAGAGAAGTAAAGAGAATTCTGCCTTGTGTGTTATAATTGGAGGGGCTGGGCCCTCAAAGCTATAAGCTCTCACGGCTCAAGGGTTTACAGCGCACACACACACACACACACGCACTCACGAGGACACACACACACACGCACAGCGGGACACACACCATTGGCAGACTTTTAGGCCCGACCACAAGTGAAACGAATGAATGAGAATTACTGTGATGTTCACATTAACTATTATCTGTCTAAATGGGGGGGAAAAAAAGGATTCCATGCACATTTTTGTACATTATTTACATTTTTTTGTTAGAAAACCTAATGAACAGTAATAACAAATGTGTCCTTGCAGGTCATCCTGACACACGTGAGCTAAAAACCGCCGATTAGAGTCGCCATTAGGCTTTTCTGTTCTCACATAATGTCCTTAACCGTTAAAAAAATAAAGCAGCTAAAGGTAGCGAGTGATCTTAGAAAGTATGAAAAAGGAACAAGGTTGTGTAATGATGCCTCTGGAGACAAGCCCACTCTACCCGCTGCGCAACAAACATGCCAGTCAAGCACCGGGTGGTCAGTACCCTGCTAAGCCTTCACATCTGTAAACACATGCACATAGCTGCACAAAAGCATATTCACAACCATACACACAGCTAAATGTTAAAGACAAGCAAAGAGTTGAAGGCAGAGAAGAAGCAGGTCTAGACATCCCTGATGTCCTTGTCCTCCAGACTTATGAACTGCTGCATTACACTGATACCACCTGTGATATCAATCACAGGAGCTCATACAGGAAACACCTTTGTGTTTACTTTCATGGAAAGATGCTCTCGTATCTTCAGACTGCAAATGAACTGTCAAACAAATAGAGGGACAAAAGGCAGCTACTAAAACAGATTTATGCACTTTGTTCACATGAATGTAATCTCTGTTTATTAGCCACGGTGGATGTGACAGTACAGACTGGCTGACAGCTGGCTAGCACAGACTCAAGTGTGTGTGCGGTTGTTATGTACAGCTCGGACTGATCTTAAAACTCACCAAGAACCGCAGCTCCTTTTAAAATCAATTTTCTCCAGGCTTTTTTGGTTTTTTTTTTCTTTCTTTCTTCCCTTTCTGCTTGTGTGCACTCACATCTTTCAATTGACCTTGTATGCAATCACATTGCCTCTAAAATTCACTTGGTGTGCTGTCTGAACACCTCTTAAAAGAGCTTAGGGAGAGTGTTCTCTGATTTGCTAATCATCCAAAGACTTGTAGCTGCAGCTCTCCGGTTGAAAACATGTGATCAGACAGTGAAGCACGCAGCGTAGACGTCGGCTGGAACGACTCTTTGGCCTCTGTGGCAGTTCCTGTGCTAGAGGATGTGCAGACTGAATGAAGACATCACTGTACTAGTAGAGAAAAATCGACCTAATAGTGCATCAATGCCCAATGAGCCAACTGAATGTCACAAATGAAGTAAGGAACTGTTCTTAGATGACTAACTGTACCAAGGCAACTCACATGTTAATAGCTTCTGAGCATGCAGTGTGAAGACAGCTGTGATTTAAATGGCCCATTCCCAGCCAGGCTCCTGGCTGTTGCAAATGGCTTCATAAAATTATTTCACAAAATGCCTTCAATGCTGCATTTTTTTTTTTTTTTGTGAAAATCAGAACATGCTCATCTTCAGTTTTCTTTTAAATTTCACAATCACATTCAATTTGACACAAATTCACATGAGATTGTGTTTGTCACAGTGTAAACCACTGAAGTTAATCAGTGCACACCATGACCCCTGTGAGAAACACTCACGTAGTGCAAGTAAAAACGATATGTTGATTTTAAATGTACCGCTTACCTGCTGGGGTTAACAGTGGTGTTCTGCTTGTGGCAGTTACCAAGTTTAGAACTAGCAGCACTTTGCAGGTTTATTTCGTTCATTCAAATCACCTTGGCTTTAGGTACCATCTGAGCACTGTTTATTCTTCCTGTAAAGCATTTCTGCTTCCTTTTGCGTTTGTGACAGTTGGCAAAATGAATACACTTCAACACCAGAGCACAATCAGTTGATTACACTTTAAAGGTACCACTGACGATGGGTTTTGTTTAAAAAACTGCGCTGTCAAGGTTTCATTAAATTGTGAGGTTCCTAAAAACTCTACTATTAAGGCTCTTACTCAAAGGACAAACTAATGTCTTCTGCAACAATGACAAAATCCTCTTTCTAAAGAAAAAAAAAAGTAAGAATAAAGAATAAAAACTAAATGGAGGACTGCAGTCTCGACTCAAAGGAAATTACATTCCAGCTGGAGGGAAGAGAAAGAAGTTTTGACCAGATTGAGAAATGGATGGGTTGCCATAGAGAATGGATTGCAAAACCTCCAGCAGCTGCGGAACACAGTGTGCAATAGGAGGAGTCGTTCTGGATCATATTCTGGTGATGAAAGGAAATTGCTACCTTTGTATCCTATGGAGTGGAGTCTGGCACCGACGATCGTGAAAAATAAAGGGAATTTTGTAGTAACAAAATATTTGTGCACATGAAATGCCACAGGTAATATCTTGCACAGTCATGTGAAAACACTGGCTCACCAGCTGTTCCTCTGTCTTTTAGGTTTAAAGTGGAAATACTGGGGATTTAGAGAATATTTGGGGGGAAATGTGCAAGCAGCATAATCATTTCCCCAGTGTGGCATTTAAAGGAGTGACACTGGATAAAATAAAAACATTCGCCATCATTAAATCTTTGACTCTTCTTTTCACTGGAGGGTGATAATTACATGGGTTTATATAGGTTGTCCCCTCAAAATTCCAGTCACATCCTGCGTCTCTGTCGCTCCCTCCAGCCACATTTCTACTCCCAAACCTATTCATTGCTATTCTCTTCGTGTCCACCTGATTCCGCCTGACTTTTTCCTCCCCTCCCAGTCATGTCACTCCCACATCCAGCCACTCCCTCCTGTCCTGCAGTAACCCCTTTACCCCCAGTCCCATGCTTTGCCCACATGTGCACAGGCATACTTTACAAAAAATCCTGTCCACACGAGCACTGTTTTTTTTTTTTTTTTTTTTTTTTTTAAATCTTTGTCCATGAGAAAACTGAAGCAGTGTCAAGAGCACGCCAAGACCACTGTAGCACATTCTGACGCCTCTCCTCCTCAATAAAAGTGGAAGAATAACTGCACATTTATTTGTGAATGTGCAAAGTGCCCTGCTAACAAGGTTAGCACCAGCGCCATTTTTGCCATTGCACAAAATCACCTCATGTAAACAAAGGATATACCAGCGCGTGCTCGACGCCATCACAAGCCAGATACTCAGTCTACACGGCAGAAGAAGCAATCCAAAACGGCATATGTGTGTGAAAGGCCAAAACATACAGAACAAGCCACAGTAAAATACCCGTGTGCATGTGACGAGTCACCAGTCACCTGACCTTCCCCGTCCACCTGCTGACCTGCTTCCACTGTCCTTCAGTGTTTAACCAGCTCCTTTCCACTCACTCCTCACCAGATCAAAGTTGTCTTTGTGTTTTTGCGTCTTGCCTTTTGAGCTTCTGTACACGTTACCTTTTTCCGTTTCCTGGAAAACTGTTACCTGCAACCTACCGGACTTTCTGCCTGATGCTTTTGGTGAATTTCGTTGTCTGGACTGCTTTCATAGACCCTTGCCTGCCTTGTTGTAAGTTTCAACTTCCCCATTATTTTGCTGAACTGAACTGGTTGTCCGTGTTGGATCCTTTCCATGTTGCCTGTTTTCACCGGTCTTGACATAGACCTAAAACACTTTATTTTATCTAACAACAGCTGTGCTTTTTGACAACTGCTCTGCTCTTTGTACCATTTGTCATTGAGAATTTTTTGTGCTGAAAAAATGAGAGCTGATCAATTGTCCCATTGATGGGATGTGTTGATGCTGAAACCTTCCCAGTAAGACCAAGGTTGGCTAGATTTCCGATGTTTTTAGTGCGAAAGTGTTGCTCATAAAAAGTCTTCTCCCATATTGATCATAAAACATAATTTATTTATCTTTGCTAAGCAGAATCCGTACTAGAGGACTCTTGTGCATCTTCTTTTCTCACTTTATTCAATCACTCCTCTTTGTTGGTCATGCTCATTGTACAGACATGAGAGATAAAGGAGCAGTAGTGCAAAAGATTAGATGCCTTGCACAACTAATACAAATGGCAATCAAAGTAAGCCAGTGTGAAGCTGTGTGACGTGCTTGTTTATTCGAGCTCCTCAGATTTGAGAAGGTAAAGCTCTGAGCTTCCAGGGGTTGATGGGGAGGAAACACAAGGAGCGGGAAAGGATTCAGCTGTGGGTTTGAGATGAGTACATGCATTTATGTTTTTTTTTTTTTTTTCTTGAATTCATTAATCAGAGCAATGGCTATAACCTACATTTTAAATAGGCCGATTCATTCCATCATTTAGAGAAACAGAAAGAGCCATTTGTTCAATTCATGTCTGCAAATGACTGAGATAAAAATAAACCAATCTATATTCTGGGCTGATTAACTATTTCAATTAGCCTTCTTCAAAATATGCAGCCTGCTATTTCAAAATACTGTGATATATCTATAGTATCAATCTGACAAAAAGTCCTTGAGGAAAATGTATGTGGTCTCTCATTATTAATCAGTTTGGGCGCAAGCAAAACACGGAAAACCTTGAAATGTGCGATATTTATGCATGCAACAAACATTACCTCTTCTCTTTTTGTTCATGTGGGCTTTGATCCCTCAATATGAGCCAAATTACACAGCCAAGTTATTTTTAGATGTACTGTCTACAGTATTTTCAAATCACTCTTCATGGTTGAAGCAGTATTTTAATGTGTGCCCCTCTCACTGGATTCCCCGTAACTCCACCTTTGCTGCTGCGCATCAAATTCCAATCAGGTAAGCATCTGCTTAGAATTCACTAAACAACCCTTCATATTTACGCTGGGAAAAAAAATTAAAGCTTTCTAGGATATTGCTCATTTTCTCCTTCTGCTGTTTGGGATAAGAGCTATGATTTATTCATTTCTAACCATTTTGAGCTCTAGATGGTATTCAGGGCCAGTTTTCCCTTTTAATCAATGTTGAGATAAGCAGGAGTTGCATTTTGTAATTTATAACACCATCCCTCCCTGACTCTATGTAATGTCTTGAGTTTGTGTGTCTTGGCATGAGTGTAAGTAGGAGCATGTGCGCGTGCATACAATTGCGTATTTGTGAGAGAGAGACAAAACATAATGTGGCGACATATTTGCTTTTTTGGTTCAAGTCTTTCTATGAATCCCCTGTATGTGGGCTTGTTTATGCACATGTGCCTCAGCATGTGTGTCAGAATGCTCATGTGCGTGCCAATTATGAGTGTTAAAAGTGATGGTATATCAGGCGCTGAAATTAATTTATGTCCAGAACAGTATGTAGATGAGACATTGTAATGCATGCCTGAGGTTGTGAAGTACTCACTGATTAAACTAATTTAAAAATGGCATACTGCCTGTGAGTAGGGACCAACACTCAAACACACGCACACTCACAAGCAGATTCATCATTCAACAGTGGTGACTTACTAAAGATACTAGTTTCTACCTCAGCGTGTAGTTTTTCTTTGACATGCCCATTAAGTCCTTCAAGTGTGTGCGATGTGTGTCGACTCAGGCTTCAGGGCTCTATTTTTGTATGTGGATCTCTTTGACAGATGCTCTTAATTTCCCCCCCGGCCTGCCTCCACTTGGCCCTGAATGCATTATTACACTTGAGATAAAACTAATAAAAAGGAAGAATTCAACTTTGTCTGGATGCATCCCACCCTTTTCATTTGTTTCTCCGAAACTGGAAAAGCCAGGGTGATTCTGAATCATTCCAAATATCGTTCCAACAGGCTGGGTATGGTTTGTGCATGAATGTGTTCAGAGGGGGATTACTGTACTGTTAATTGAGGATTTCCTGATATGATTCGCGTTAGTTGAGCTAAACTTGGACAAAGGAGGCAAAATCCAGTAAACCAAAAAATGTCTTTTATTTACCACAAAACAAGGGGTGTGTCACTCCAGGTTTCTTTACATCAAAAGAAACAACAGGGACTCCCGTGCAACATGACATGAAGCATAATTAAACTGATATGCTTTGATCAAACAAAGCTAGGCTGAGGCAGCACGCATGCTTAAGTCATGCATTTCAATTAGAATAAAAGGCAGAGCTTCATAACATGGACAAATGGAATATGATAAAACCACAAGGAGAGTCTTTGCTGATGATTGTCTACGGTTTGCGTATGAAAATGTACGTTGTAGGTGTAGGTGTTGTAGGTGAACAAGAAAAATGTTCAAGCTGAAAGAAAATGAGTTTTATAATGAGTATTTTTTATTTATTTTTTTTCCCCCAGTTTGAACTAATTCGTGTTAATTGATTTTGATTTTTCTCGACATTCCGCAGTCGGGCTCCTTTTGGACGTGACAATCAATCATGCTGGGGATTAGAAATCAGATTTTTATCAGCAACGGACAGAGTGACGAAGAATCTGTAATTAGATAGGGACAATCCGGTCTGGACTGAATTCAATTTGAACACAATGCCCTCTGCTTTGGCATCATTACAAACATTTCACACTGAATAATGAAGCAGAGTGCAATGCTAATTCAGGTTGAGTGTCAGACTAACAATACTCATCCTAAGAGAAAATGTCTGCGTTATTAATTATTAAACAAGAGCTCTCAGGTACGATGAGGGGGTAAAAAGTCTGAGTTTGAGCGACGACGCCAGATTCCACTCAGACATTTAGTGGGTGACCTTACTTTTCTTCCAGTGTGTCCAACTGAAACTCAGGTGCTTTGTTACCAATTGATCCATTTCTAGGACATTGCATATACCACAAAAACACTGAAACCTTGCATGTCCACATAAAGGCTGCACTCTGTTAATGCAGCACAACAGACAAAAAGTCAGTCATTTAATGTGTCATTTAAAGGAGCCACACGCAAGCAAAGGAAGAATGGATCACCTGTGGTCAGGTTTCACATTTAGTTTTTATTGGCTGTCCATATTACGCACTTTCTGCAGTCACACTTTGCATCCACGCTATCTGTAATTAAACCTGGTCGCTGCTATTAATAGACTGTGCTGGCAGATAGTGTTTAGTTCTCTCTTAAGTTGATCAGAGGAGTCAAGAGTTGATGATGAGCCATAAGTGCTCCAGTCAGCTAAAACACATCCTGAGGCTCTCTTTGAGCGGATCTGCTGGTGTTTCTCTGTTGACCTCTATGGATATGTGTGCATGGATTTGTGTGTGTGTGTGTATGTGAGAGAGAGAGAGAGAGAGAGAGAGAGAGAGAGAGAGAGAGAGAGAGAGAGGGAGAGCATGCGTATGTGTGAAAGACAGTGTAAGCACATGTGCATTGAGGCTGAAATCTGATGTCTTAACACTGAATAATAGAAATTGTATTCAACTTGTAGGTCACCACAATTGTGTGTTTCTTATTATTCCATATTAGTTGGTGTGTGATCTCAATTACTGGACTGTGTGGACGTGTTGACTGATAATGGATTGAACTTGATTTTGATGAAAAATTAGGTTTTCTGGACATTGCTCCAATAATTAGCGATATTTTAAGGTCTTCTAGGAAGATTCGAGTGCGATTGTTCATCTTGACAAAGTGCACGTGAAGGATGAATATGCAGCATTAACAGACCCTTAAATTATGAACCACCTCTCATTTCAGACGCATCAACTGAGAGAGAGCAAGCGCTCCAAACCATCACACATGCCTCAAATTCTGCAATGTCTCCTGTCTCCTTTCGCTCCCTTAACGTTAAGATATTTTGCATGTCAACAAGCATCCACTGGCATAACCAAAAAAGCAATCTGGGGGGAAAAAATGTCAGTCAAGAGGAGGGTAAGGTAGCAAAAGTTCTGAAAGCCGATTAAATACCTCAAACTCTGAGCCAAATAGGTTTGATATCCTGTGCTCAGGAGCATTGGGTTGTGTATTTACCAATCTCTGCGCTGCTTGTTTTGTTGAATGTGCTGTCACAATCCACAAGCTACGACTGAGCAGAGCCTAATGATCTTCAGCAGTCCCAGTTCATTTTGGTTTGAAGTGATACATGAAAATTATTGCAGTGTTTACTTGTACAAATTTAGTAAACCTCTCTTCCGCTCTCCTATCAATTTACACCAAGCCAGCTTAGCGCAGGCTACCTCAAGCATGGCCGGGAAAGTACCACACAATGGAGTCAATCCTGCACAAAAAGACAGCTGGGAACTGCTGCACATACACACACGCACACAAGCTCTGCACACTCCATATAGAAAGGCTGGACTGGCACTGTAATTTATAAAATGCAATTTATTCTACACACACGCACGCATGCATGCACACATGCACATATATACAGTATATAAACACTTTTTAAATGTGTCAAGGCACTGTATTGACAAGCATTAATTTTACAGACACACTAGTAATTACAGTGCTCACCCTTCACGTCCTGAACCTTAATCCCGACCTTATCGTTAAGGTAAATCTAATTAGAATTCTTACCATTACCCTTAAGATGTCCGGAAAACAATCTGCACAAGTGATTACTTTTCTGGGTTTCCTGTATTTTTCTTTTTGTCTGTTTCACCTAATCGGGTCTATTCGGGCAAACCAAGGCTTTACATTCAAAGCGTGTGTGTATAAATTACACATGTAACTTGTATACATAGATATGCTCTAGAACAGATAATGCAAACTGTGCTTGTCACAAATTAGCTGTCTTTTTTTTTTTTTTTTTTTTTTTTTTTAACAAATCCATCTGAAAAGAAGAGTATTTAATTTAATGAGTACAATTATTATTCCAGCGGTGTGGTGTGGAGAAAATGACTGCCTGTTTATCACTGCCAAGTGCTAAATGAGAAAATCTGAGCTGTATGATCTTGACTTAAAAACCTTGTCATGTTTATTGCTGCTGAGGTGCCTAAAAAGACCTCTGTTACTACAGTATCAGCTTGTCTTCAGCCCAACCATCGTACTCAACATACTTGTTCATTCAATCCATTGAGATGACTTATCATCAAAGGGAGTCGCGGTGCCTAAAGGTAAATGTTTCATCATAATTCACATGGGTGCTACTGGCATGCCAGACCAGTTAACAAAACATTAAAAAAAACATGTCCGTATTTGATTTCTCATTGAGAGTGTCTCAGTATTAACTGTTTTGATCACTGCCCCCAACATTTGCTCTCATTAGTACCACTTAAAGTAGCCTTGGAGCTGAAACAACTTGTACTATTTCAAATCTACAGATGGGCTGCACTACAGTGACAAGAAAACACTCATTCAATTCCAGTGAATTAATTTCCATTTACCAAATGAGTGGATCATCTGGAGGGTCCAATGTGTGCAGATTAAAGAAGGCTAGTTGTGAGGATGGCAACAGAAAGAAGGTTTTGCTCAGCTTCTGTCACAAGCTGTGCAGCGGTGGGGGTGGAGGTCTGTCTCAGCTCGAATCTCCAGAAAACAGGGTGTAGAAGTCACTGGGGGACTGATTGTGTTACCTTGCTGTGTGTTCCTCGTAATTTGATTGTGGCGGGTCTTTGGTAGTGCCTCTAACAGGCTGGGATGGCAGCCAGGTGTGTGAAGTGATGAGCTGCCAGCCCAGGCTCTGGTGGCTCCTCCTTCCATTTGTCTGTTTGTTCTTTCTTTACGCATGCACCATCAGTAGAACTGCAGTTGTGGGGATTTTTGTGTTTGTATTCAAGTATCCCAGTTTTACCTATTTAAGCTCATACTTAAAACTGTTAATGTGTAAATTAGTCTACACTAAACCAGCCTCTTTGGTATCTTACCACGTTCCCTCCATTCACTTTTGTTTTTGGAACATAAGTCAACAAAACCCAGCAGCACTGGGTATCATTTTTTACCACTGGCATCATCATTTCTTTCTCCCAAATTAAAAGTAAACTCCTGCTCAGTCAAACCACACACTGAATGTCTGCATTTTCTAGACTTGAAGGCAGACTTTTTTGCTGACGGACTGCTTAATTGGTGGGTGGCTCACCACAAGTGGGCTGGAAGATTCTGTTTATTGCTTTATTCGTGGCATCAGGGAGCTTCGATTAATGGCTATCAACATCACCTGTAAACTGCTTAGTTCCATAAAACCTCAGCTGGACTATGGCTGGCATCAAGGTGTATCTAAATGGAGCTGTTTATGCAGCAGATGGCTGCTGTGAGCTCTGTCATTATGCAGCGGTGACACTTTCATGTAACCTACATGCATTGTAATCTGAAGTTGACCAGGTTTTAGTTGCACATAACAATAAGGGAATTCATACTGTTGGGATCTATTGGCAGACATGGAATATAATATCCATAGTTGTGTTTTCATTGGTGTATAATCACCTGAAAATAAGAATCATTGTGTTTTTGTTACTTGAGAATGAGCTCTTATGTCTACAGAGGAGGCAGGTCCTCTTCCTTGGAGTCTGCCATGTTGCACCACCATGTTTCTACAGCAGCCCAGAGCAGACAAACCAAATACTGCTTCTTGAGAGGGCCTTTTGTGTTTGGAGAGGTCAACGTAGGTGAGGGTGAGGAGAGAGATGTTTAGCTGCATGCAAACCGATATGCAATCTTGGTACAATGCTGCAGGATTATTAACTCACTGACCCTAGTGAGATTTAAATTTGGTTCCAAATGACGAGGCATTTTGTGATGTGTGATAGGATCAAAACAATTTGGTCAATTCAAGTTCAGTACGAGTCCTTCCTGTTACCTGATACATAATTTGGTATCACCTCAGTCAAGGTTCCACACTAGCTGAGCTGATTATAAACAGTAGAGTGACAACACTGCAGAGAATTGTGACTACCGCAACACCGACATCGTGCACACCGACCACATTTTTCTTTTTATTCAATGGACCCAGATTTTTAAAAAATGGCCGCCAACAAAACCACGCCATGGTCAAGTGTGAAGTGCAGTTGTTGATCTGTTTGGTTGCTGATGAATGGATATCCTCCATTGTTCCTGTGTGTTTGTGTCATGTTGAAGATGAGCATTTTCAGTGGGCATCGCAATGACAATCAGCTGAAGAATCCTGTCTATGTTGAGGGGGTTCCACCTGCAGTGGAAAATGAAGGAAACCTGGTAGCAAAAGCATGTGAGCTGAAATGTACTGTGCCATGTAAACATGGCTTTAGTAGCTAACATGTACTCTGTTGCACTGAAAGGACAAACACACATATGATGTCAGCCTGAATGAGTCAGTACGGGTTGTGACCATTTTCCCACCAAGCTTAACAACAGTCTGCTTCATATGAAAGCGTGAGCACTGTTTCTGTGATAACTATAGGATTGCAAGCTATAGCAGAATCATTATAGAAACATTATAACCTTATAGTAGATAGTGGTGTTGACTTGTACTCTCTTGACCTTCTATTCTGCCTTTCTTAATCTGACAATTTAATGTATAAAATCTCACAGCTTTTGTGTTGTAAATACTACATATTTCTACTAGGTCGGGTCAAATTCTTTGGTTTGGCAATGAAAACTTCTGCTTTATGTGAATGTTCAGTATCACACTTCAAATATGGGTTGTATGTGTAAAGCGGTAATATAGAGGCCGAGATGGCATTCTGTACTACTGTCAAACAATGCGAGGATGTGTTAATTTGGCACTATAGTTTTGGAGGACCTTCCAAGTCTATTCATCTGTACTAACACCAGTTTGTAAGTAGAATATTATGACAAAAGCTGTCTTTGGATAACCACTGTCACACAGAGCTCTCCAGTCAGTTTTGTTTATGTAACATACAAGGTCGCCTTGATTTCTATCGGCGTCCAAGCATCAAGCAAAACCGCTTCTGGCATAAACCTTGAATTTAGCAGTATGCATATGGCATGCATTAAAGTTTGCACCACAATAAGAGGACACAAAAGTAAGTATCAGTGCAGTCAGAGCCGCAACAATACAGATCCTAATTCAGCCGCTGCCTTGACTCCACATGCTCGTGTGATTTCCATCATAATAACTGTAAAGCTTTATGAGGCAGTGTGAGCATATGTGTGTGTGTGTGTGTGTGTGTGTGTGTGTGTGTGTGTGTGTGTGTGTGTGTGTGTGTGTGTGTGTGCATGCGCGTTTGCTCCCAGGTGACCACTAAACAAAAGGGAGAGCTGCAAAAGTCGAAAAATTTATAGTCAAGGCATGGGCTTTCAGGAGACATGAGTCACACAGGAACATTAAATATTGCAGTATCTCTTCCATGCGCGTGCCTCTGTCTGGGTTTGTCTGGCTTTGTGCATGTGGCCGCATGCATACTTGCCCCTGTCCCACGAGCATAGCGGAGAGTGTTTGTACACATGCACAAGTGTCCATTTCAGTCTGTGTGAATGCACACGCATATCTCCTAAAAGCGGTATCATCCTCTCTTTCTTTCTGTACCCTTAATGGGTTTTTGGCTTGTTCACAGCCTCTTGTCATTAGGCAGTGACCACAGCAGCAACAGCGTTGTTCTGATCTCTTCTGCTCAGCCGCAGACGGAGGGCCTTAGCAGAAAAGTGGAGAATGGATGAGGAAGACTAAAAGGGGTGAAGATAGTGAAGAGGGGGTTTGATAGATGAGGGAGACCTGATTTAGGAGGGGTGGGAACAGGTGATCGCTGAGAGCCAACGAGTGAAATGGGGCGAAGAGGGTAAGAATAGGTGAGGAGAGATGAATAGGTGTCATATGGGTGGAGTAGGTGGATATTGATAATGTGCGGCATAAGATGAGAGTGCGCTGTTGAAGGAAATATGGATAACAGAGTGGGCTGAAGGCATATGAGGAAAGATCAAACCTCCCTCCAAAGGACAACACTGATATATGAACACACCATTATATTATTAGAACCTCTTCATCGCTCTCCTCTGTCTCTGTCTCTTCGCCTTTGTCTCAATACTCATTTTAGACTATAATCTCCCATTCCTTTCTCTCTTTTCCCTTCCGTTACTGCTGAGTTTTCTATCAGTCTGTTCCCATCAGTCTAACTGTATATTGCAGAGCAGTGTATTATGCCTGCCTTTATCTGTGCTACAGTAACTGCCTGTCCACCAATAACAGTAATCAATTACATCTCTGTTCATTGTGCCATTAAACGCTGAAACAGACATTACTTTGTGTAACACACTCTTCCCATCTCTGCTTTTTTTCCAGTTCAAACCACTCTACCACCTCATTATTCTGTTTGAATCTCATTTCTTTGTTTCTTTCATCCATCCTGGGGTATGATGATCTCATCTATTTTTGGATCCCAGTCCCCAAAGCTCGACCATGTAACAAACAGCATGCTGTATGATTTGGACCTCATGACTTTCTGTTGTTATTTCACAGCATACTGTATAACTTTGTTCTACTGAGTATACACCGTTATTAGGATCAAATACCACCGCTATCCTGTTACTTAGCTGAACCCACTGGGTATCTAATAACCCGAAACAGGTTAAAAATACACACGGGCACACAAACACATGCATTTTTACCTGAATCAATATCATTAAATATCATTTAATTAAGAAAATACTCTTAATTAATTAATTTCTTCTTTTTGTTTACTATCAATATAAAATGCGTATACTTGTCTGGTGTGTAAATTCTAAATAACATAAAAAGCTGTAGGTTCAATGGTCGTTGTAGTGGCTGTTGCTGAGGTATTTGCAGTATGTGGAGGCTACAAGAATAGAAACAATAGTATTTGGTGTGTTGGTGGCCATAGGTGTAGCATCAGTACCAGCTGTGAGTGCAGTACTGTTAGTAGCAGTGTAAAGTGCACAGAATTGTTCTAATAAGTGCTTACATCTTTGTTTTCCATCGTTTGCTGTGATTAAGACTGGCTGTAAAGGTAAGAAGCCACACGGTGCCAAAGCCCACAGCTCTTACTGAGAAGTCACAGCTGTAGAAAAGTAATGAGACCCTTTTCTCGCAGAGGGAAGGCATATTTCCCCTCAGCCTGCCTCAAGCAATACGGTCCTTTAGGACTTGTAGAGGTGATCAAAGAAGACAAAGGATAAAAAGGAAAAATATTTTGTTCCACACACTAATAAAGTTATGCAATAATGTCAAATGGCAATTCAATGGTCTATGAATTTTTAACTGCATCATATTTAGGAAACTTATCATTTGCAACACCTTACCTATGATCTCTATAAATGCAGTGGTTCTCTAGCGCCTATCCCTGAGACAGGCTTTCTGTGATAGGTTCCTCTCAGCCCAGTATACCAAGTATGTCCATACTGGATAGGTTTTGCACCTCACAATTTATCTCCAGTGCGACCATTCAGTCCCAGGAAGTAGTGCACTCTGTGTGCAGTGCGGTGTGGAGTTCAGGGTTGTGGAGCGTATTCAGCTTTCATGCTGCAGTCCAGAGTTGCACCAGACCTACAATTAACATTCTGCTGAAATTAACAATGATGCCTACCGAACCATAACCATAACTGTTTACACAACCTAACGCAAACCATACCATGATGAAGGCCACAACTTGAAATGCACTGCCCTTACAGTAAAGTTCTTTATACTGCAACCTAAGTGTTGCTGCAGTCTGGACCTCCTCAGATTATTTCTGTCCTTCATGGACCTTTGTGACATCAAGCATGGACTTAACTGCATTTCCATTGTATTTTGTTGTTGCCTCCTTATGCATTTCTGTATACTTACTTCCTGTCTTTGTTCTGTTTGCTATCATCATCCTGATCCTATTAGTTCCCCAGTATTTATAGTGATCCACTACCAGTTTGCTAGATTATCTTTGTCTTCCAGCAGACTAGAGAGCCAGCCCATGTTATCCCTGTTGTTGCTTCTTTGCGTTTTTGTCTTTTACCTTATGTTTTTGGTTTTTGCCTGGCTCATCCTTTTGTTCTGCTTCTACCTCAAGTTTGAATTGTTGAATTTTTGGACTTGGAATAACTTGATATTTTGGGTCATTACATGCGTTAAGCTGATCCAGATATCCCTACTCTGTAAACCCTAACCATACCCTAATTTCACCCTGAGACTGTACCTAACCCTAAATTCAACCACACCATAGTTGTCATGCACAGATATTATGAAACATTAGCATTGGATCTAAAAGAACTTTATCATGTCATGCAGAATAATCCAATACCTGGCTATTATGTTCCTCCACATATGAAACTGTCACTGCACTGAATTTTCCCATTGCTTTCTTTCTAAATAATTAAATTAGTTGAAAATGTTCTACCATTGCCTCTGCATCCAGAAATTCACTTTAAGCCAAAACAGAATTAGTTTTGGATAATAAATACCATGGTAATGGGAAGATAGATTATCTGTTCTCCTAGCTCAACTTCAGATGTCATGAAACTCAATTCCATTGACGGCCAAGTTTCAAAATGTCATCCATGAGCTGATAAGACATTTGGGGATTTGGGCGCACTGTTGGATACTACTGTACAAGAAAATCCTTATTTGATTTTACAACACTCACTATGGGCAACCTATGCTATGAGAAAAATAAGTGTGCACTTACTGCCTCTTCCTCAGACTCTTCGATACAATTTCCACTCTCTCCTTCCGAATAAAAGCAGAATAAGAATCCCATCCCCCAAACTATCTTCAATCCACAGGTACTCAAGCTCAAACAAAGGCTGCAATACGTAGCTGAAATGACACAGAGGCTTAGCTGCCTGACAACATGTTCACTGGCATTACTGTTATGGGGATCGCAGTGACTGAGGAGAGTTGTGAAAGCCTGCAAATTTGAGCTATTCTAAACTTTTTTCCCTTTTTTTTAGCCTAATGCACCACAACAAAAGAACAACATAGATTTACTGCAGCCCTGCGTAGTTGGCGTACTACAAGTCTTTTGAAATGCACAACATTCAAAAATGAAGAGGTCTTAATGTCCTTCCCTAGTCTGTAGCAGTACATTATCTCCCAAGTAGTTTATGCTTTAAATCGACCTTAACTCATCAATATCAAAATGAATCACAATCAGACAAAGAGACTAAAGATAGTCTGAGCGTTCTGTGAACAAAATGTTCAAAAGAATATTTCAAAAATAGATGGTATTCCACCTGCTTGCAGTATGCTAGGTTATTAATAGGCCACATGTTTCTTTGCAATTACTGTTAGGCACTTGCAGCATAAGGAGATGTCAGTTTTTTGTAAATTGAGACACTAGATTTCAAATCACAGGTATTCCAGCTATAACACATTCCCTGAAGAAGAGTAAAGGTACAACAACCTCAAATTTCATGCTGGTTTATGATGACCAATGGCTGAATTTGCCTTTGCTTACAGGGTCAAACACTGCAAACCTCACTAATAATGACACTGCAAAGGGAGGCTGAGCAATAATACACGAGAGAGAGGGGTCCTACTTTATTAATAAAGCGCCTAGGTGTTACTTAGATTGGAAAATTCCCAACTTTGTGAACTATTTGACCCTGTGGCAGACCAAAATAAATGCCACTTAATAGTGTATTCATGCATATCAAGCTCAGAATTAATACATAAACTTCAGACTCTTATTGAAATATGACTACATCCTTGGATCTAAGCTCTGAATAGTATTATGTGGTATTTGAGGGCATTTAATCTGTTCCAAAGCTTTTTGTGTGCACTGCGACAAAGCTACCAGCAAAGTCTTTTTCATTCTTGTGCTGTATTAAAGCAGCAGCTGCTCCTCACTAAACAAATTTTGATGTTTTCTCCCCCTCTGCGCCTGTGTGCCCAAATGCGTGTGTGTTAATAGTACAGGGATGGCCTGTAAACTCAGTGAGCCTGATGACCAGAAGGTTTGTCAGCACCCAGGAACCCTTCAAGCCCATCATCATCTGGCCCTCCGTCATAAACCCAAAGTTTATTGTATATTTGGGTGTAGACATACTCACTGACACCTCAGCCTTAAAAAAAATAATAGCGGCGATTTGATGAGACGGTAAAGCTGAGGGATCCAGCAAGGAGATTACTTGTATGTCAGAGGTTGCAGACTTAAAACTGTGTTGTACCAACATGTTAGTGGAGTCGCACTGTTTCTGATTTCCTTATCTGATGACCGGCCATCACACAGATGTTTGATAAACACGTTAATGCAGGGTCTGGCAGGAGAAATGGAAAGCTTTGTCAAACCATTCCATAAACTTTCTAAAACTACTCATTGTCCAGTGAAAACCTCAAAGTGTCTGAAAAAATATAAACTCTCTAGCAACTAGGAAAAACAGATTGGTTTTTAGCTTGAACCATGTGCATGTTTGTGTATCCGATGAGCTTTGAAAGGGCTTCACAGGGCCAAGAGTTGGTTTTGGATCTGTATCAGACCGCTAAACCTCATGGACATGTTTATGGTCAGAAGTGGGGAAAAAAAGCAAGCTGCTGTGTGTGGCTGACAGTTATTTTTTGGGGTTGTTTTGCAGTAAAATGTCACATGAACACTATCATAAAATATGCAACTGTGAAAAACAATGAATTTACGCTTCTGTAAGCACTTAACAGCACTGATGACAGGCAGAAAAAGCAACGCAGGATGATCAGCTGCAAGTAAGTGGCGTGTTTGTCTCTGCTTATGTATTTGGTGAAACATACAAAGAGCATCTCTAATCACAGATAATTGTGTGTTGTATTTACACAGCAATCATACTGTACAAAAAACAAAAACAAAAAATAAAAATATCTACCTGACACTAGTTGGATCAAATTGAATGGTAACACACACGCACCACAGCCTCCTGCAGCGTTGATGTAGTTCATGGTCATGCATGTCCAATCACATTCTGGTCATGACACATTTATTCACAGTAATGGCAGCATTAACGTTGTCACAGCACATCATGTTTTTTTTTTTTTAATCTTTTCAACACTTTAATCTTTGTTTATATCTGTAAAATACTTTCATCCCACATGTTTCACTGTAGCTAAAGGACAAGGTGATTAGAAAAAAAAGAACAGTAAAACTCCTTTAAATATTGTTTAGACTATCAGGATTTGATTAGAAAATGATGTTTATACACAACAAATTACGTAATAATACACTTTGGAGAGAAAGTAATGCCGCTTGGATTGTGTTTTTTATCAAGATAATGAGGAAATATTAATTAAAGCCATAATCTTGAAGATGTTCATTTAAAGAGGCCATATTATGCTCAGTTTCAGGTTTGTACTTTAATTTTAGGTGTCTGCTAAAAAAGGTTTACATGCATTCATTTTAAAAAAAATACATTTTTATTTATTTTAGACTTCAAATGAGACGTTCACACAGTTTTTCTTGACAACATGGTTCCCAGTCTGTGGGAGTTGCCACATTAGCTAAGGCTCACTGAGCCGGTGCTACAGTAAAAACACGCAAAAAATAACATGAAAAAACTGTTCATCAAACCAACTACTTGTGTTAATTAGTTGGCCTTAATGAGACTTAATGTTCACACAGTTTCTCTTGACTCTCCCTCAAAAGTAATACTGTTTACAAAAGTTGTTCAACATTGCTCCCAGTCTGTGGGAGTTAGCCATGCAACATGCTAGCTCAAAGTTAAACAGGCTAATCAAATAAACAGCAAAACAACATAAAACATGGCAAAACTTACAGCTTCCAGGTTTGCAGACAGCCGGTATTGATCCATCCTTGAGCTTGTAGCATTTCCAGCCCATGTTGACAAAGCAGTCCAGTGGAGTAACTTTAAAATGCACAAATGTGTGTGTCTAGTTTTTGTGGGAACATTTCTGTCACATTTCCACCAAAGATAAAGTTAATCCACTGTGTCTTTACATCCTCAGATGGTGGGAGTAGATGAAGACGTTTGTGTTGGTTCTTGCAGCCAACAGAGCAGTTCCTCTGCTTAGCTCTTACCTTTGTACTGAGCCTCAAAGAAGTCTGAAGTAAAATGGTTAGCACACATGAGAGTTTTCAAGTCCTTGTGGGGACATTTCCATCAAAAAGAAAGTTAATCCTCTACATCTATTCTCGGATGGTGTAAATGAAGACTTTTGTGTTCCTTCTTGCAGTCAACAACGGAGAAATTGCCTGCTTTGCTCATTGCCTTCTGTATCTTTATATAACAATGGCAGACAGCATGGATGGGACATCATCTAGGAGGAGGATGGTCGCCGTGCTGGAGGTGGTGCGGTGTTACATAGTGATGTAGACAAGTAACTGAAGAAAAGGCTTGACTACTTACAAGGCGTTTCAGGCAGTTCAGGAACGGTGTTTTCTGTAGGAGAGACTTACTCCATTTTGGCCTGGAAGCTGAGTTTTGCAGACGTTTTACGCACACAAAAAACAACCTACTGTATAAAACCAATAAAGGAAAGGGAGCCCAAAAAGCATAATATGGCCCCTTTAATTTAATGTCTGTTAAGTCACTGTCTGTCACTCAATTACGGAATGCAATGGTGATTGGCCACCATTGAAAATAACTGCAATATGAACTGGGTGTTGGTCTCGACATTCCTGTATTAAGGTCCTACGAATGCAAACTGAACATTTAACTGGCAAAACATGAGCTGACTTTTATTATGAAGTAGCACAGGAAATGCAGTGTGTTTTTCAGTGAGCTTTGCACTCCATCTTCTTAGCAAGGTAACTTTCTTTGCTGTTTGCACATTCATGCCATGTGCTGCAGAAAATCAGATCACAGTTGCTCACTGAATGAATGAAAAAGGCCAATTATTGCCAACAATAGTTTGTTTTGCTGCCCACAGAATTATGTGACCTTCACTATTAAACCACATTTGCTGTTACCAATGGAACGACAGCTGTCAACTAAACAACCAGGACAGAAATCTTTGAGATTGTCACTTCAAGGTATCTGGCAAGTCCCAAACAATGCTAATATTGAACATGTCAGTAAAATGCTCACTGACAAAGTATTTAATTTGCTGTTGGAGAAAATATGAGGTCTTGCAACACAATATCAATTCACAGCGACTACAGTGTTATTAAAATATGTGCTTATGTTTATATTCAGGCACTCACAACACTTTGAGGTTACGTAAAGATGGTGGTCTTGTTTCAATTCAGAAAAAGTCTTAAGCAGTACACAAAACACTGATAACTGTACAATCAAAATTTGCAGCGCATGACATATATAAAATATAGCCACAGCAGTGAGATAATTGAGTGGTCGGCAGAGAAGCAGCAGCAAACACAAACAAAAAGATTGAAACGATGCTGATCTTCTGTATTAACTAAGATAGATTTTTACACCGTGGAAAAATTAGGTGTGGAGAGTCCAGAAAAAGTAAATAAAGTCACCTACACTGAACTGAAAGTTACTGAAACTGAATTTTATTATCATCAGAAATGATCCAAGGCGAGCCCTGGGCAAGTGCTTTCCATGTTTAAACACTGGCAAGAACTGTCAGAACGCCCCTGCAGCACCCCTAAAAGTTCAAAGCTGTTGCCTCTATATTTTGTCATAAATGCAGCTCAGGGAATTTGTCTTTTTCGCACATTTCTTTAAGTTCTTTGCACGCAGCATCACTGGGGATCCAGCAGAGCAAGGCTATTGCGCAAACAATGACCTGAGATCCAAACATTTTTGCAATGTGATGTGGCACAATTCAATGGATGTCTGGCCCAGCGTGGCGAAAACCTTTTGATGACAGGTGATCAGTGTTCAGGTTCATGTGGAGAAAGAAGGGCCTGTGCTGCTTACACAAAGCTAGTCTTGCTTGCTGGCTTCAGCTCACTTGAATTATTTACTCTCCAGTCTGTAGCTAGCTAATGCTAACAAGTAGAAATGAAACAACAGCAAAACATGCTTTCATTCGACTGGCACTCCTCTGACGATTTCTTTATTTGTGATGCATTTGCATAGAAACGTTACAAAGCCAGCTGGTTAAACTTGGCCAGCTTGTGCTGCATCCACAATGCCTGCAGGAAATTAAATCAGTGAAAACACAAAAACTACTTATATTTGTACGCCTATATAAGCTTAAAGCCATGCTAATTGCAGCCTATCAGGCTACATCCATGGTATCGACTAATACTAAAGTTACTTAGCAAGATAATGTTCTCAACATGCAAAAACTATTGATCACACAGTCTAACGTTTGAGGGTCTGGTCAGTTATCATTGACTAATGTATGTAAACTTGCGTGCATGCATCGTAGGTGCACTTCAGTGCTTAAACAAACACCTGTGCTCAAAGTGTCTTCTCAAAGATTAAGGTGAAAATCTTTCATTGACGTCAACTCTACATGTTATTTTAAGATTGGACAACTGTAAAATCCCAGTTTGCGTCAGTGTAAGATTTTAGAGCGTGCTGATAAAAACGTGATTGTGTTTGTCTTTGTTGCCTCTTTTGAGGCGACTGCACTACCTGCTGGCACTGGATGAGTTTACCTTTAGTTCTCTCTTCTAATGCAACTTTAGACACTCTCGTCTAACAGATAGCGTCAGAGGCACAGCCAGCATCACAATGTGTTTCCAGTGTTTGGATAAGATACAATGACAAAATGTTTTGTTTTTCTGTCCAACAGAACAGCAAAGGAAAAATACTGAAAACAAAACGCTGGACTGGAATGACATATATGTTTTTCTCTATTTTTCCCACTCACAAAAAGAAAAAAAAAGAAAAGCAATATGTTGAAGGATCTAAAGAAGTGAAGGACTGCTTTTGGTTCTTCAAACGGGGTCTTGACAACAGGGGTCTGCAGTTTAAGCCACAGTTGTATTCTTTCTGTCTTGGACAAATAGTAAAAATGGATGTTATCATTAGAGCCTCATTTCCCCTCCTCTGTACCTCCCATTCCTTTTTTTTTATCAACTAAATGATCCTCAAAGTTGCGGTCTTATCCTGTTACATCACACTTCCTGGAAAAAAAAGTCTCCAGGCTTTTAAGATTAATGTGTACCTTAATTTAGGATCCAGAATTTGAAAACGAATTGAGGATAGCCGAAACTCCACAAAAGATCTCTTGGAAGAAGAAAGGGTTAAAACATCTTTCGTTCATGGATTTTAAAACCAGCAATCAGATTGCTCTAGAATTACAGGTGTACTTGGTGAGGGACATGAAGCTCCAGCTTCTTACTAAATTCTGGACCTTTGTGTCGATGTAAAATCTGATGCTCTCAGGCTGACACAGGAGAGGGATTTAGGTCTCTCACTTGTATACAGAGACTGGGACTTACTATTTGAAAGAATATCAAGCATATGTCTCTAGATTTAAGATATGACATTAATTGAGTTTAAAATACTAAATGAATGTCATATCTTAAACTTAAGATCAGAGATAATGCAGATTGATACATATGCTGATTTTCCTGCTGTATGGTAGACTGCATATATCAGATGACCTCCTAATTATAGTGGACAGCAGATATGATTCAGACTAGCATAAATCAGGGGGGCAGGTCTTTTTTTTTTATGAATTAATGGACCATTCAGTTTGACAAGGTTCATTTAAAAAAAAAAAAAAAATCTCCGTCAGGCTAAGATGGGGCTGATTGTGACGTGACCAAGTTGAATGGTCTTTTTAAAGTAGCACCATGAATTGATGTGTTACTGCAACAAAATACAACATACAAGAAATAAGACTTTATAGGTCACTTTTAAAGTTAAATTAAATGAGAATTCTTTTTTTCTTTCTTTCTTTCTTTCTTTCTTTGACAATATATAGTTATTGCTGCAATGTACTTGAGTGTATTTGTTCATATTGCAAAATGCAATACAAATCAATAAAAAACAGGTTCAGTATGTTAGATTAGAAGCTGCTGGTACCAGCATCCGAACACAAACACCCAACACAAAAAATGTCTTTTTTCACAGGACCGGAGTGTGTGAGTCCATTACCTAAATCCTGCCCTTTGATTACTCATTGAACTGATTGTGCTTTTAAACTCTCCAAATCATGCAGGGTGCTTAGCATGAGCTTGATCATTCTAGGAGTAGGTCGAGTGCTGCCGAGTGCCACCTTTTGCACACAGACCATACAAAAAGCCACCGACGAGGAGAAGCTTTTTCAGGATTTTTAGGGTCTGTGACACCTTCAGACATCTAAAAATCCCTGGTATCACTCTTATAAAGTGTGATGAGCCAGCTGTCAGTTTCCCCCAGAGGAGCTAACTTTGGAACAATACCTGTGATTTAGGTTAGCCATCATCCTCTCTCTCTCTTTCTCCTGCACGGCCTCTCTGCATTTCACACACCAACACACACACATGCGAGAGCTGTGGCCCATGGGGATATTTTTCTTTTGGCTGAGGGATCAGAAGGATGCGGATGTGTGAATGCTTCAGTCCCACTCTGCTCTGGTGTGCGCTCTCGCTTACACTGTGCTGGGAATTAATGACTTCTCTGTGGCCCATCAACAGCACAAAACACGTGGGGAGAAAACATAAGAGATGGAGTGTGGGGGGAGCAAACGGGGGAGTAGAAAATAATAGATAAATGTGGGACCTGAGGTTGAATTCTTTGGCCATGCACAGAACTGCAGCAGAAGAGGAGGTAAAGGATAATACTAAAAGGCAACTAGAGAGCAATAGGAATGAAGAGAAAAGAACAATAAGTTGGTGCTGAGTCAGATTGGTGATATTGCAGGAAGAGGTAATTTCGTTTTGGCTTCCCACCAGAGACCAGAGAGACGAGAGTGAGGTTTAACACATTGTGCCCTTTCCTTTCACCTTCTCACATTCAAGTTGAGACACATTCTCTCATTCATTTCATCTTTTTCTCAGTTACACACTTACAGTACATGTTGACACATGCAGAGCTTAGAGGGAAAACAGGACACATGGATAAAGGGAATAAAAGAGTGAAAAAGGGTTTGAGAGACAGGAAGGGACTGGATAAAGAATTGAAAGAGGTTCCTTTCTTCAGTTGTGTATCATTTGATAACAAACAACAAGGCTGGCACTATGATGTCCTCTGTTTTGTCCATGGCCCCATGAAGCCACTGATCCACTCACACCCACCTTCCCACCTATGAGGCACGACAAGGCAAGTTTATTTGTATGATATGACGATACCAAATACTTTATTGATCCCCCAGGGGCGAAACTGTGTGCCAGCAATACATATATAAGAGACAATATGCAGGGCAATAGGAAAAGGCACGCACATCTCAAGGCAGTGCAAAACACAGGGAGAGCACAGAGTAAACAACAATTTGTGTAGCATCTTTCAACAATAAGGCAAGCTTCAAGAGCTTTACATGAGAAATAACACCCGGCCATATAAAAACACGTTTAGGTGGGATTTGAATAAATAAGACGACAAATTGAAGGGACAAAAGAGATGTCATTGTTTTAAAGGTCATATCATCCAGATTTAGTCAGACAGGGATCTTGAGGTCTTAGCAAAAAGATTTTAGGGAGACTTTGAGAAAGGATGTAATTTTCTCAGGTTCTGTACAGTGCAAACCCTCTTTGATCCAACTATAATGTGCTGTATAAAGGGAACATCTTCAAAAAGTTACCTTTAACAAACTAAACTGCTGCATCTGTTTCATCACACAGGCCAAAGCCCACACCTGTCCTACCCAGCATCCCCAGAAATCATACTGGACTATTCTGCAGCAGATGATTTATCTCTAATACCAGCATTCAGTCTAAAAATCCATGAGGTACTTTGCCTCTGTGTGGTGAGACAGAAAAGTTGTGATGACGAAGTTGTTCCAGGGTATGTAGCTGCTAAGACTGTGTGTTTTTTTGTTCTGTTGTCCCGTATTAGTGTTTCTTCCCTCTTCCCCATTCGCTGTGGCTCAAATTCCCAATTCAATATGGTGAGCTGATCGCACAGTGACTAAAAAAAAGGTGCTGACAGTGTGGGTCTCAGCAGGCAAGCCTTGGCAAAGGATCTCCCCTGAGTTACCCTGTCGAAAGATTTTTTTTTTTTTTTTTTTCTTATTTCAGGACTTCGTAGGCCTTTGAAGTCCACCTCACCTGTTCCAATACCCAATCAACCATAACTGCCCCCTCCTTATTTACACACTGTCCTGTTATCTCTCTTCTCCCTTTTTTTCCCAGCAGGCTCAACCCATTGATCAGTTCACGCTCTTTAGACTTAACTCTGGCTGCTTGATAACAACTTTCTTTAACTAAACTGCATCTGTTCATGAGCTGCCTCCTTCCATTTGAGCCTGTTCTACCTGGTGACTCATCTCAGTCATTCTGCAACATACTCAGACGGTGTACTCTGCAGATATTACTCACCACTGGGCATGCTGTATGAACAAATTTGATCAGAAAATGATGAATATGAGCTAAAAGATATGTGTGCTATGAATCCACAAAGATTTTAAGCCTGAACTCTGTCAGAAAAGTGAATGAAAATCTGCATCTGAGGTGATCTGAATTAAAAACTCTACTAAGGTTGTGGCATGTTAAATATACCCTGTAAGACAACAAATCAAGTGTTTGTAATATTTTCTGCGTGCTGCACAGAGAGCAGATTATATAAAGATGCTGCTTCGGTGACAGAAGGTGGCACATGGCTTCTGCTCACAAAGCTGCTACTACCAGAGCTCTGGCTAATTATTGAACCGACTGCAGGAGTACAGGCTGCAGTGAGTTTACATGCAAAGTTTGTACCAGCACTATACCAACTATACTAAAATGACAATGGTATCCTTTCTATATCTTCCTCTGGATGTGCGAATGAATGAACAAATGTATTAACTCATTCCATAACCTCAAACTAAACACGCATGTGTTCGCCTTGTATGTGTGTTAATATTAGAAATTGCTCTCAGTTTCATTGTCTAATCATCAGCTCAGAGATCTTAATTTGTTTTTTTTTTTTGGACACTCTCCTGCAGGATGCAGTCCTTTCTAAACACATCTAATGAGTTCAATTATGCAGCTACAGTGCACTGAGGTGATCGCAGTGAACAGGTTCATCCACAGTGGTTGGTCCACACAGTATTCACTGCTGTGTTGCTTCTATTCTAATATCTCAGGTAAGTGGTGTAGCTAATGTAGCTGAGACACAATACAAGTGTGGAATGGTGAGAGCTGAGGATGCAGGGTACTGTGCAACCAACGTGTGTGTGTGTGTATGTGTGTGTTCCTGTCAGTGTTGAATCTTTAGTTGATTATAGTGTACTGTAAGATTAGTTACACGGTCAACAAACAAACCATTAATGATTGAGACAGACGGAAACAAAAACTCACTTTAAGGAGACAGAAGTTTATTATTCATTCAAGGCTGTTCTGCATTATCAGGAGACTGAGACACCTGCACATTTGAAACCATAATGAGAGAATTGCAAACAAAAAAATACAACTACACATGAAAGGCAACAGTGGCATTGAATATCGAAGAGTACACAAAGGAGAGCAGAGATAAAAGGAACAGGGAGGTGATAATGTTTCAGCAGCCATATGTTGAACGCATACAAATAGATGGCATCAAAAAAACCTCTCCGACCTCCGTTACAATCGTAGAATGAGTAGGTTTCCACTGAGTCGCAGTCATTTTCTCAGCTGCCAGTGTTTTAGGATGATGAGCCTTGAAAGGTCATTCAAGATCAAAGCTGGTATGGTTGTGAGGCACTGTCACAGACTTCGGCTCACACTATTTTGATCGCTGCAGAACTGGGAAAAGAGAGAGGCAGCCCCACATCGTGTAGAGGAAGGTGCCTGAAGCCTCTGTAAGAAGTCAGTCGGCTTACCCTACATGACCTTTATCTTTACTCAGTCAGGGCTTTTCCTGACGTTAAGCTATATCACCTTTTAACAATGGAGGAAGTGCAGCCGGTTGGTCAACAGTTGCAAAATGGTGTAGAAAGTTCCCAGAAGGGTTGGACATTAGGACAACTTCAACTGGTGCCTCCAGAAAATGTCAGCGTATAAGATACAAAGATATTGACTGAAAATGAGAATGAATTGCTCTCCTATCTATGCAGAACCCCCATTCCTACAGATAAGTGAACTCATTAATATTAATTAAACAAGCAAATTGTTGAAATAATTATGTACAGAACTATATATTTGATACCAAAAAAAACCCCCAAAGAAGACAGATTCAAAATCCATAAGTAATGCTGATCAGAGAAAAGATGTGAAGCAGCCACAGAACAATCTCATACTATTTTAATGTAACCTAGAGAGAACTGAGAGATGAATACTGCATGCAGCCCACTGAGTAAGAGCATTTGACCTTAACTTGACAAAACAATTGGGTTTAAACAGACTAAATGGGGAACCTCAGGACTGACTCCAGTATCACTAAAATGAAACAAATTTTGCTAACCAGCATCTCCAGTGTTGTTAGCTGTGCTCCCATCAATGAGTTGAAGAGCTAGTTAAAACGTGGAGTTGAGTAAAACATCTTGTGTTTCTTTTCTCTGGGTCCACACATCCGGAATTGGATTGATTGCAGAATTGACTTATGCTTGCCTTAAGTACTGGAATTACACTAGACTGCTGACTTAAGCTTGCTCAGCTGAGAATTTATGGCCAGTGAGGCCAACTTGCTAAGCTTGGATCGCCTTCAGGTTTTCACCAGTCTCTTTCTCCTTCTGCTGGAACTGTCAAAGCTGCAGTTTGAAGTAGTCCATTTTTTTTTATTTTTTTTTTCCCAGCAATACGTTCAAAGTCAGAGCAAGTTCCCTTTGAAGAAGAGCAGGTAGATGAAGAGGATTCTTTACTGGACTTAGTCACTCTTTGTAAAAGAAATTAAACTTCACAAAAGCAAAAAATAAGAAAGATAATTCGAGTCCAGCTGGTCACATGACTCACCTTGAGGAGATATTTCCAAAATAAGTAACTTTTGAACAGACCTAAACCTGAAAACAGTCAATGAAGGGATGATTTGCCTTGGTGTGGAGGGGACAGAAGAAACAGTAGCTGTAATAATGGGAGTTTTTCATCACTAAACAAGCAGTGACAAAATATTTAATGTCTTTATTTAATGTGTTTCTAATGGCCCCACAAACTGCACTGTGACAATGAGACATGCAAATGCAGCCTTGTAGGAAGATAATATTTGGTTCTGAACGGCTGAACGTCATTTAGAAGTGTCGAAATGCTGAGCAAGATAAGTTCTGGAGCACAGCGGGGCATAGATCAGCAGCATATTCTAACTAATGGGGTGATAACGCCCACGCAGAAATGCACGAGCATCTTTAAGTGACTGCTCACGCTGTCTTTTTTAGCGCTTACTGGTCTGAAGAAAGGTCACAGGATCAGTTTTCGATAGACCTGACTCCTTCAACAGTCTGTGTAGGCAGCCGGTGTGGACCAGCTGGCTGCAGTTCACACATATGAACTGAGATCAGTTCCGTTAAAGTCCCAATCAATAGCAACACAGCAGTTTTATTGAATTAGCAAGCAGAAGGAAGGGTGAATTAAAAATAATGGCTAGCAAAGGCAGGTACGTTGGCATCGCCAGCTGCACTAGCTGGTAGAGAAACACAGCACAGAGGCAGGAGCGCTGTGAGGATATCTGGCAGCCTTTAGAAGTCCAAATCCTGATTGATCCAAAGATGAATGAACCATAATTCTGTTGCAACAAATGATCACTTTCCAACTGATGACAGCACATTTCTTGAAGCCAAAATAAAATGGGATGAAAGGCCAGACATAAGAAGACATGAACACATATTCTTTACTTAATGTCAGCCAGTCAGAGATAGTATGTGACATGAAATTGCACATCAGGAATTCTCTCTTAAGTTTAGTCTTTTGAGGTGGGTTTCAGGTGAATTTAAAATGCTTTGTCTGCTATAATTTAATAATCTTACCCATCTTAAATACCTCGCAAGTTGTTGATACCTACAGATTAGAATTAATTTGCAAAAACAGATAAACGGCATTCTTAATATGTATAAACCAACACCAGTTTGATTGATATTCCCTTGAGTGCACGATAAAAAAAGAAAATAATTACCAAGGGAGATATCTCTTTTTGCAAATCAACCCTTCATTTTCTTAATTTTCTCCAAGAGTTAACGTGTTATGCATTTAGATAATGTCTTATTTACCAAAAAAAAAAAAAAAAAGCATGCACACGGCTGTCTGTTTTTTAACATTTATGTCCGTACCATCATTCGTCCTCTATCTCAGGTCTCCAGAATTCCACTCCCCCGTCCGCCCCAGGTTATCCACAGCTGGGTGCCAACTAGCTGTCAACTTCCCAGGACCACGCCACTAGTTCCACCACCTTCTCTTTCTCTCATTCCCTGAACATCACATTAAACTGGAAGCCAAAATTTGTCACTTTGTTTCCCCTACGCCCTGACAAATGCGCATTTATTTTATAAAACATGACTGAATGCCTTTTTCCCTGAATTACTGGCATTCACTGGGACATAAATCTAGTGTAACAAGAACCTCATGTTTTAACAAATAAACTGCTTTCAAAAAATGTACTTTGATTTCTTTCATTTCCCCCAATATCTTTTGACAGAGGGAGTCAAAGCAATAACTGGCAAGCCAGCCCACGTCACATGAGGCTGTCGTACAAACCTATGCTAAAACTGAGAGGTTAAAAACTGCTTGTTAGCAGCCTAAGAGTTTGCTGGAAGTTGAACGACAGCTACACCTAATCATCTCTAAAGTGCAACGACACCTGGATCCTCAGTGGATGTCCATGCTGCTTGTCCTGTTTGTTTCAGAGCTTCCTTCTGCAACACATGGTTCAAATGAAGATGACATCATTGCAGTGTCGTCTACTAATTTAGCAAATCATCAGTATCATAGACGTACACTGGTCCCCATAATACCAAGCATATGAATTAGTACCCGCACTGCATTGTGTGCATGTTTGCACTCTCCGTACTTTCTCTAGTTTTAAGCAGAGGAAAAATATCTCATCTATAAAAGATGATTTCTGCCATATTCTGCAGGCTGCAAAGTTAAAGTCATGTTTATTCCTTGTCCAACCCAGAGACTCTTCATACTGAACAGACAGTCACTGTCTGCTCGTGTGTTGTGGTAGGAAGAAGAGAAAGAGTTAGACAATGTTCATGTCATTATGGATGGATTTTAAAGTGTTGTTTACTTGTTGAAAGATTTCCAAAGTGCCACCCGGATCAACTGATCCTCAGCTGATGTTCCTGAGTGCCAATCTACACCTACACA
The DNA here is from genome assembly GCF_051107435.1 of Chaetodon auriga. Classification (NCBI taxonomy): domain Eukaryota; kingdom Metazoa; phylum Chordata; class Actinopteri; order Chaetodontiformes; family Chaetodontidae; genus Chaetodon; species Chaetodon auriga. The sequence continues at coordinate 12,551,896 of NC_135088.1, forward strand.
CACATGCACATAACATTTAAACGCCTGCTCCATGCTGTTATTTGTTATTTCTGACGTTAACAGCTCTTCTTAGGCTAGTGATGTCGTGCATTGAAGGCTAAAAACACACTGCCTTCTCCTATGTGTTTTTTTTCAGTGCTAATTACAATCAATGGCCATATATTATCACTTACTGCAAGCTGAAATGCATCACAGCCTTCACTGATGAGTGACTCCAGGTTTCTCAGTGTACGTGATCACCAAGGAGGTCGGGGATAACAGAAAGTTGGCTTGTTAACGTTGCTGCTGAGATGTGCCTTGGCCACGTCTGTGAAAGGTTGACAAATTAATTAGCATTTTTTAAAGCTTACTTTCCTCCCATGAACACTGCAATGACTGAGTGCATGTTTACAAATGTATCCACGTGGGAGAGCAATGTCAAAAAGCTCAGTTTATTGTGGTCAAAAATGCTATCTCAGTGTGGACATTAAAGCCGGCACAGACAGTAAAACATGTTTTCAAATTCATCCCCATGGGTGTCTTATCAACACTTTCTGGTCTATGGGTGCAGAAACTGTTGGTAAAGGTAGATAAAGTCAGTCTCTGAAAGAGGTTTTTTTTTTTTTTAATTAACAGTTAAAGTGATGGCAATAATACCACAATGAATCTCATCAGCAGACAATTCTGTCATATATTAGTTGGACATTTTGCCCATCCATTTCCAAGAAGCAAAGAGGAAAACCAGCACCAGAGGTGCAAATGTGCAGGAACAGTAATGAAGGCTTGCCTGTTACAATGTACATTAATGCACGGCACCCTGTCGAGGGATGCAGGCGAAAAGGGACAAGTGGAGCAAAACATCTGGATCAGTACTCGCCAAATTTTCTCGCAGCCCCTAGCAGTAATAAAAACACACACACGTACACATGCGTCTGTGTAGCAAATTGAATTGCTCTTCACATGGAACTTCCTTTTGGCAGAGTGTACGAAGGTGACATTTGAGAGCGAGAGGTAATTTAGACAAGACTGTGCATTTAGCCAAGAATTTAGCAGATTGTACGCCCAGCTTTGCACCCACAAGCTGAAAAATCAAACTGTGGCTGTATTTTTTTTGTCCCTTATTCTGAGATGGAGTAGAAATAGATGAGCTGCCAAATTACCCATTTTCCTACACTTACCTCTGTAGCCGTAAGATCAAATGAATTAAAACAAGAAAATGGTGGAAAAGTGCTGAGAGTGAGGTTTGGAAAATGGTATCTGCTAATTAGCCACATATACCCTTGGGCTTTGAAAGTGTGTGAGCATTTGTATGCAAGTGAGCATCCATATGTGGCCAAATTGGATTCCAAAGTTTAAGACTGAAGGCACATTGTATCAAACAATGTTGGGTCTTCACTGTTTTTCTGTTTTACCGTTGTTTGAAAGAAACTTTTTTTTAGAAATGTGTCGTCCAGATAGAGTAAAATTTTAGGATCGTCTTAAAAAAGATAGGGAACAAGTGTTCTTGTGAAATAAAACAAATTCCACTTCCTTTCCTTTACAAAGATCTGCTATGTTTCTCTTTGTCCGTGTTACAGCTTCTTTTATGTGAGGAGCTGATAAATTCTCACTTTCTGCCTTTTATTTTCCCCTTCCTCCTTTCTAAATGTCAGTGCCGCCAGATCACTGTGCCGTCGTTCCACCCCTGAACACTCAAACGGAATTGAGGGGAGCCAAGAGGAACCGGAACAATTTGGCCTGATAGCACACCCTCTGCTCAACATTGCTAAGCGACCACCGTGAACTCAATTTCGTGAGCCTTCCCTTACCTAGAGGCTAGAGCTGGTGAGTGAGAGAGAGAGTGTGCATGTGCGTTTTTTGCGTGTGCTGAGGGCAAACCTCTCCACTGAATCATCCCAAAATCTGTGCAAGTTCTGGTCTGTTGGGTTTCAGTCTACACTTGGGCTCTGTGTATGTTCATGTGTGTAGCGTACTTGCATGCGTGTTTGCGTGCACATGGCATTTGTGTGGTTCTGCATGACTGAGAGGTCTCTGGCCCAACTAGGTACCTCAGCTGTGGACAGTCACACTCATATTGCAAATAAATGACAAATGATGGAGCATATTACTGTGTGTGTGTGTGTGTGTGTGTGTGTGTGTGTGTTGTGTGGCCGGCCATTGGTCTCAGATGTAAAAACATAGGCCTCAAAGAGCTCCATTTTTCAATTTCAACAACTGTATTTGTTTTAGAAACATTCCTTGATTTACAAATGTGTGCTCTGTTTTTTTAAAAGATATATTCCAAAAACAAAATCTTAACTTGGCCCCTCAGTTTTACACCAGCGCTCAGTGTTGGCATATCTTTTTTTTATTATATATATAATTTCTGAATGAGACTCCATTATTCCCCATGAATCCTGCACATGTCTACTGGGTAAATTGTCTTCTCTTTTTTTTCTCCACGGATAATGCACCAAAGAGCTATTTCTATTCATTTATTTCATATAAATACTATAACTATTCATCATATTACATTCAGAATTTCCTCTTTCAGCCGCCTTAATCAGTTTTTTCTGCCATCATCACAGAGTGTGGTTGGAAAATTGAAGCATCAGGAGCCTCTTTTTAGCACTTGATCTTAGCTTTACTCCCACTGATTTGGCATCACTGGCACTGCTTAGCTGAATATGGCAATCAAACACGGAAATGTAACTTAAATGGACTGGCTAATAATGTATCCCTGACTGCCAGGAAACAGTTGGTGTATTCGGCTCTGGCTACTTCCCTCCAGAGCAGTGCTGGATCTGACTGAATCAAATGATGTATTGTGTCCAGGCACATAGACAGACATGCAGGCAGGCAGAAAAATAACACATAAAAAGATAGACAGAGGCAGAAACAAAACAAGAATACAGGCGAGACTAGACTCCAGTGTTGTCTAATGGACACGTCAGGCTTTGCCCTTCATTGCTCATTCTGTGTAAACAAATGAAACTCAATCTTTCTCTTTCTTTGCTCCCAGGAAAGGAACAAAGATGTTGTGCTATCTGTCAGCTCAGTATAATGAGATGAAAGAGCGCAGTGAAACAGTCTAGTCTTTAGTTATAACGGAGGACAGCTTAATATTATTTCATATTTTAAGTTCCTAACAGTATATATAGCTGTTTCAGTGTTATGTTTGCATTTGTTATCACTTGCAACAAGTTGGCCAACACAGTTCAAACTGCCTTTCTCACACCTCTCTGCAATCCAGTTTGAATATGCAAATTTTTGTGTGGGAAAAAAAACAAAACACTGGTACTGGTACAGGTGTTGTCTCTGAAATTACTGCGGCACACAAGCTATGCTGAACTACCAGCAAGACATAATGTGACATTTCACAGGCAACAAAACATACAGGAAGAGGATTCTGACCTTTTGAAGTTCAGATTTATGAATCAAATTGATGCCTGCACACACGCACTTCGGCATGATCTACATGTAACATGGTCATTACGCCGATCCTACAAGAAAACGAGCAACAAAGAACATAATTCAGAAATGTTTTATTCTAACTATTTTAAATGTTTTAGATTAGATTCAGTTGGGTTTCTCTTATAATGCAGACAAAGACCTACAAAGCAGAGTTTTATGTGAGGCAGAACCATTTGGGTTATGATAAATAATGATATTGCTTATAAGAAAGAATAATTGTGTGCGTGTGTGTGTGTGTGTGTGAGTGTGAGATTGAAAATTTATGAGAAAAATGATGAGTGCATATAAGGGAGAACAGTGGTGAGCATTAGAAACAATGATGGTGTACGTGACAGATCATAATAATGTATGTGAGAGAGGATGGCAGAGTGTGAAAGAATTACTGCTTAATTAAAGGAACATCGTTTCATAGAACAGGAAAGCAGTTGAAATTCTCAGCTGCTGATTGGCTCGCCGGACTCTTTAACACAAAGCCTGACCCTGCTCAGCATCTAAGTTAAGCCACGAGGGAAGAACATGTTGTGTGGTGATTTTGTTGTGGTGGCCATAGTTATACTTGCAGGTCACATGACATGGTTTGGCCCAGGAAGTCTGTTTGCTGTTACAAAAGAAGCTGCTGATAAACACATATTAAAAAGATTCTTCCTGGAAAGAGAGGAGACATTTTTAAATGTATGCACCCAGTGAGCAGCTTTCTGTATCCAGTGCTCATAATGTCCTAGGCTTTCAGCCAATGGCAAACTTAAATTATAAAATTATTTTCATATTCTATCCATATTAGTCAAACTTTCAGTTTCTTTTCCCTAACCGTTATTCTGTTTGACGCACTGCTGTTCTTAATCACATGCTCTGTCATTCTCTCTGGCTTTCATTGCAGAGTATTACATGAGTGTGGCTGCAGTTCTGTGTGTTGAATAGTAGTAGTGTGAGTAGTGTAGTAGTGATGTCAGGTAAAGGAGAGAATATGTGTGTGGGAATTTGGTAGTGTAGTGTGTGTGTGTGTGATTGCGATTTTGCATGTGAGGTTGAATAAAAATTCCTTAAAAACACATCTAGACCAGAGAGACGGATTTCCACAAACAACCTCAGACTTTTTTTTTAACTGTCAGAAAAGAGCACAAACTGAGTTAACGCTGGATGCAGCTCAAGGTTAAGTATTCACAATTCCTGGTTAAAGGGCTAAATCCACCAGTATAGTCATTTAAAGCCTGTGGACAAATAGCACACAGCTTTGTAGCCACCAACAGCAAATGTTCTGTTCCTGGATATAGCCGGATATGAACCTGACCTTAGTAACCAAGCAACACAACCAACATATTCTTTATTTCCTGTCACAATACCTGGTATCTATGACAAACAACAAAATCTTATACTCTACAAGCGCAGGCACATATATTTTTTGAAGAATCCAAAGTGTGAGAATGAATGTTATCCGGAGGGTGCGTCTACACCAGTCTTTTACACCTCTGAAAGGATGTGGAATACTGCCATTTTCATTAAGAAGAGGGCAGTCCCTATCGTCTTTGTATTCAGAGTTTGGTCTAGGAACACTTTCCGAGTGAGTGGTACTGAAACAATTGGTGTGCCACTCTAATCTCAGCACTGCTGCTGAGCCTTGGATCTGGTTGCGTTTGGCGGACAGTCTCCCCTTGTGGTGTGGCAGCCTGCAATGGCTCTGGTCTCTGTGGCACTTCATGCTTGCCAAATTCTGAGGGAAAGGTCATTTATACTGCAGACACAGTGGGAGAAAAACACTCAGGTGTCTGCAAGAGAAGCCGTCTGTGTCATTCTGAAGTTATACATCCATTCTGGATAGAAGCTACTGGGCTGTGAAGCCTTTTCAGTTACTGGTGCGTTGTATTAGCCACATACCATTTCCTTCCTCACAGTTTGCCATCTGTGCAGGAGGACAACTTATCAGTGTGCTTTTTCCTTCTCTGTCTGGACTGAATGTAATTTTCCAGTTTTGGCATGCATTGTGACTACACAGTGTATGGGTTGACGCGCAGCCTATGCTGAAATGCACATACGTGGATAACTTCGCTAAAAGCAATTGCGCCACACATAATGTGATGAGCTGCAGCAGTCCTTAAATAGCTGTGATTTGAAATCTGCTTTCGCTTCATGCTTGTAAGCTGTTCCAGAGCACTGTTAACTCATCAACCAAGTAATGCCTTTTTGCTTGAAGTAGATAGTTAAAAGCAGGCGACGGGAAAATGAAAAATGGAGGAGTGTGCTGCAGAAAAGAGAGAGCGCTCCAAACCCCCCAAATCCTGGCAACAACACCCACACGCTTCCAGATGTCACACCGCAAACTTCTAAACTGTATGTTATTAACAGATGTCAGGAGGCCAAAAAAAAGTGTGAAGGAGACATAAAGTGTAATATTCAAAACAGTTTTCTCTTCAGCTGCAGCTCCATATTGTAACACATCTTCAGTTTACTGTGGTGGGCATTAGCTTCTGTGATTAAAATGGGAATCTGATTTCGTGATTAATCTGCAAATGAATAACTCTTTACACTTCAGGAGGCTCAATCTGACCATGTTTTACAAACAGACACACTGGATGGATACGTGTGTGTGTGTGTGTGTGTGTGTGTGTGTGTGTGTGTGTGTAAATTATTATCTATTTACTTATCCATTTCAGATATGGTATTGTGAATGCCTTGTACAGAACTGACAAAGTAGGCAATTCAGCTGAACACGCACACAAACAGACAGACATAGATGAAAGAAAATTTCAGTATAAAAGGTGAGGTGATTTATGTTGTGCCCCGCCTTGTTCCATCCAAGCCAAAGTGCTCAGCCCTCAGCTTGGCAACATGTGTCAGCCTACATTAGGTGTACCAGTGAACAATGGTCGCAGCCAGGAGCAGGTGGTGGCTACTTGAAACTCTGAGAGGAGGCTGTGCATTAGCGGCTGTGTGTGTGTGTGTTTGTGTGTGTGTGTGTGTGTGTGTGTGTGTGTGTGTGTCTGAGACAGAGAGACAGGGAGAGAGAGAGAGAGACTGGTCTATCTGCCATCTGGAGCACCAGGACAATCCCAGGTGAGGCGGAAAACTTGAATGTGCTGTTTCTATCAGTTCGCTGACTGGTCTCTCTCCTGGATCCACACGCTTTTTAGGACCCCGTAGTTCTTTGCTGTGCCTCTAGTGATGGCACACACCAATTCTGAGAGTGTGAAATGAGCCATTACAAGGTGTGCAGCACCCCCCTCCTTAAAGTGGATTGACCCAAAATGAGGTCAGCAGGCCAAGTCAAGTCAAGTTTATTTATAGAACGTCTTCCACAAACAGATTATAATCTTTTATGGAAAAAACAAGGGACACTGAAATGAGTGTGTGTGTGTGTGTGTGTGTGTGTGTGTGTGTGTGTGTGTCAGCATGCATATGACAGATTGTTTATGAATAAAACCAGATCTGTGTGTCTGAAAGCTGCAGGCTGCAGACAAAGGAAATGAATGAAGTCATGTCAGGCTATGAGTAATGCTGAACAAAACATACTGCTTCTGAACGTGAACTTTACACCACGTCCTCCTTTTCAAATCAGAACAAACTCAATTCACCTGTGTGTCGCCTAATAGTCCTTAAATGAACTGAGAAAGTACAGAGGAAAAGATGACAAACAGCGCTCGCAGCATATGTTTCCTTTGTGTTGCCTGGCAAAGGACATTCCCCACTAAGCAGCAGATTGAAACAACGTTGGGTTGTTATTAGCATAGGTAGACAACTTCAAATAAGCAAAGCTAATTTTATAAATAATGCATAGGGTGCTTTTAGAAGCCATCTTATAATCAAGCTAAAGATGCAATCTAGGAGCGAGACCCCGTGCTTTTGCCGCAGAGAACAGACGCGAAAGATTAGACATACTGTGATACAGTATGTGATTGCCAAATACATTTTATTACATAAATCATTTGATAGATCTAAATTGGCTTTTCAATCACACTACTCACACTTTGCTTGCATTTTACAAACACCTTATTAATTCATACCGCCTGTGATTGCAGAGTTTTTGATGTCCCTCCTGCGATTAGTTTTATGATGCCTGACATTCATTTATACGTACAGTAATTACAGAGTTCAAAGCAGTTTCAGGGGCTCCTCTGTGCTGTTATGTGATATTCTTTTTGATAGATTTACGCTGGCCATAAAGGCAAGTGGCTACAAGTGTTGTCTGTTGTCGTGTCAAATTTTACAAAGGACAACTGGCTCATTATAATCTTTGTCTTGTATACATGTAGCATAACAAAGCAGCTTTTATCCCCCTGGAACAAATTATTTCCATGTATATGATAGTGTTTAATTTCTGGCAAGTGCACCCAAGATACTGTCATCCAAATCCTGCTCCTCAGCCCACTTCTCAGTGCCCACCTCTCAGTTTCGTGAACATACAGAGCAGCAGCAGACAGGATATTCAAATAACCGAGGCGAACATCGCACACTGCTCATCAACCTCTTGCATTGTGGAACCAGCTCTTACTCTTGCTTACAATTTCACTCTTAACAGCTTTTTTTTTTTTTTTTTACGGGAGGCCTGTAGACCGCTTCCACCCCCTGTCCCCTGCACCTGTACACCGCCTTGTCCCATCACATCCCACCTCACTTCTCCACCCCTCTGATTGTTCCTCTCCAAGACAATCTTCAAAGCTCTGCCGGTTGTCAACCTTAATACTTCACAGCCCCCTAACCTGGATTGTCACTATCAACAGAGCGGCAAGCAATGAAACATGTAAGTTACCCAGTTCATGTGGGGGGGTGGCTCACATCCAGAGGCCTTTTTTTTGCATGCTCTGTCTCTGTTTTGAATTCTGAACGCATTCTATGCGTACACTGCAAAAAATGTCCAGCTTGTTTTTGATTCTGGAGGACAATGATTGAGTCCAATTGTGACAAAGCAGGATCCTGGACGCAGTGCATTTCACACCGTATTTGCATGCTCTGAAACCAAGAATCACACTAAAATACAAGTTGATTCATTTGTCAGGTTTCACAGTGGCTGATTCAGATAAGTGACAGCAGGCTTCACAGTCACCGTCCACAACTCGCTCATGTTTGCTGCAGGGATTTCAGCATTCATTCAAAAACTCTGTTATTTTGAGTGGTCATTTATTTATTTTGCTTTGTCTTTAGAGCTATTCGCACAATCCTCATCAGCTTGCCATCTATTTTTGTGTGTATTCTGTATATGTAAATGCCGGTCTAGGTGTGTTATCGTCTGTGTATGAAGATGTATTGTCATATGGTGAAATTGCTTTATTCTTATCATTCAAACAAATATGATTCAACTAAAATAAATCTTAAAAAGTAATAATCACATTCAGTCCACTCAAAATAGTTCACTGTAGGAATTTTCCAAATTTTTGCCTCATTCGATTGGACAAGCTTTTTTCATGAAAGAGGGGGATTAACTCATCCCATTGGCCTTTTTTCCTGTTGTGACTCTAACAATCTGAATGCTCAGCAAGTCAAAACAAGTACAAATTGATGTTTTTTGCAGTGTGTCTCACAAGCTGACGCGCCCCCGGCCTCCTCCCTCCCATCCCTGCCTCCCCTCACCGCTTCGCTTAGCCTCGGGTCTTCGTGATTGGTTCACCTTTCATGTCCGTCAAAGCTGTGTGGGCGGGACTCAAACAATCCACTCGTGTTCCCTGCGCTGTGGATTGTGCGCCACAGCAGACCAAGACCGGGGCAGACAGTAGGCTAGTACAGCAGCGGCAGCATCCACGACTGTTCGCAGTCCCTGAGGTTGACTGCTGTTGTGCAGAGTCCCGTAAACTGCGCCTGTACCTTACCGCGGGTGCATCCCTGAAAATATCCACAATATTGTCTTTTTTGAGGGACATTTCCGTTTTCAAAAGCAATCACAGTCTACGGGTCGTGAAGTCGGTTGTGTTGACCCCCCCTTTTTTTCCAAGAGACGCAAAAAAGACGCACTCCTAAGTCTACCTGGATAGCTGACAAAGCCGTCCGGTCCGGTTCGAGGTCCAGAGGGGAGAGACGGTGAGAAGTTAGCGCGCGGAAGGCAAGAGCGAGAAAGAGAGGAAGACAGGATGAATCTCAAGAATCATTTGATTTTCACCCTCTACACTATTTATGGGATTCTTCTCAAAGGTGAGCCTGGGACGAGTGGTGCGTACGTGCGCGTGTGCTTGTGTGTGTGCGTTCTGTGCGTTTACGCGCGCATGTTACAGGCCAGCAGCAGGGCAGGGTGAAGTGGCAGGACGCGCGGTCACACGCGGGTCCTAGCAGAAAGATGCAGAGCTCTCTCTTTCTCACACACACTCACAGGATCTCTCATTCTCATGTACATGTGTGTCTGTGCCTGCGCGCGCGCGCGCGTGTGTACGTGCGCTGAATGTATGTGCGCATGCAAACGTGCGTGATGTGAGACCGCCAGAGGAGGGGGAGAGAGAGCTTGTCCTGCAATATTCGGGATCTCTCTTGGATGTTCAGGAATGAGGGGAATCCTATTTTCATAATTGTGTGCTCAGGACACGACCTCAGCACCGTACAGAGTGGTGCGCCTGCTGCGTCTACGATTATGTCCTGCGCGTAGGAAGACACACCTCACCCTGAAGTATTACCAACCCCCTGGCTGTTTTTGACTTGCAGCGCTTGGATGAGTCACAGAGACACTGGCAGCGTTTTACGCACCGAACTGTTTGATGCTGCTGATTACAGCAGCTTTAGAAGCTCACAGACACACCGAGCATTTTGATTCCAGGATGTTTTCATTGTTTTCTTTTCTGGTTTCGACTTCTCTGTCTCGTGCACAGGTGTGGTGTCTGTGGCTGGTGCGCACGGTCAACTCCGGCGTGTTGTGTGCCCGCATGAGGTTCTTAAAGCCAGTAACCTCAAACGAGCTGCAGGATCAGGCCTGACTGGAATGCCAGGGTTCTCCATTAAATCCTCAAAAGTTTATTTTCCAATATATCAGACCGATATACTGATAATACTAAGGTCGACCTTCCTCTGAGATTAAACCTCATGTAGCCGACATTTACGACGCTGTGCCAGTGATATTTGTGCTTCCCCGCGAGTTTACAAGATGGAAATCAATTTGGCGACGGCTGAACTCGACTGAATGTGAATATTATTCTGAACTGGAGATTATTTGTTATAATTACACGATAAACAGGTCGCGGTGGTGTTTACGCGACAGAGGACCCGGCTGTAAACAAGCGATTAAGGTGACATTGGGGGTCAAGGTCACAGTGAATTGCGGGTGCCTGTTTGTAAGACGCTTCAGTGTGTTTAATAGAGATGCATTAATAGAACTAGAAGAGATAAGAGTGAAATCGCATAAAATGGAATTAAAATGAAGCTTTTGCAGAACTTTTTTTTTGTCTTTTATGCTAAATGGAGAACCGTGTAACAGCAGAGTGGAGCATTTGGGCCGGTGCAGTAAATGGAAAAGACAAAAAGTGAATTCTGAGGCCACAATCGCTTAATGGTTCATACCAGGCTCCGATTTCGTGGATGCATAAAACACTTGATGCAGAAGCTTCAGCACCGTTTTTAGCTGTGTGGAATAATTGTTCCTGAAGAACAGCTCCACTTTTAACAGACCTGATAAAAAGTCGCATGAGCACAACCCAGTGGTGTTTTATGTGGTAATTTCTCAGTACATTTGAATACAGTGTAGGAAAATATGTTAAGTCCTGATGGCATTCAACGAAATATAACAAAACAACAAAAGGGAACAAACCTTCATGATTTTCTGGACTGGCACATTCATGCTGTGGGTAACAGTGGCAGGACTCAGGAGGGTGATGGATTTGCTCCGGAACAACTGTCAGTCTAACAGCAGGGCCGCATTTTCCACACTGAGCTTCAGTTTTGTGATATAAAGTTCACTTTATCCCACTCAAATCATATCAAGATATATTTAAGGCATTGGCTAACAAATTTATTAACATGAAAGCCTTGACTTTAACGGCTGTTTTCCACACGAGTAACTGAGAATTCCCAAATGAGAGATCATTTGTGCCTGATTCCCTTGATCATTTGTTGTTGTCTCTTTGAAGTATGTGTGTGTGTGTGTGCGCGCATATAAGAGAGGGAGAAAGAGAGCAAGAGCAGTCCTTCCATAATAACCAGACATGATTAAGGCTATTCTTGACTTAATGAATTGGTATGTAATGAGGTATCTTAGGGTATCTGGTATATCTGACGGCGCTGCAGCATTTATTGACGTTCCCCAGCCTTTCTTGTCCTCTTTATTCTCTGAAGGGTTGTACACTCATTTTGTGTGTGTGTGTGTGTGTGTGTGTGTGTATTTGCATATATTCTTTCAAATGTGTGCCCTGTTTGTATAGCTCATGTTTGAAGAGGCCTGAGCAAGGGCATAACCATGCTGGTAACAGCAGAGCTCACATCGGTCTCAATTCATGTGTGGCTCCGCGCGCACACACACACACCTGCATTTCCAGTACTTTTGAGGACATTACATAGACTCACATTCGTTTCCTCGAGACCTACCTTAATCAAAACCATAACCACCGTATGTCTAACCCTAACATTAACCCAAGTCGTCACCCTAAAATTTAATGATTTATGTTACGCTGACTCGCGTTCTGTCCCTGTAAGGAAGGCGACTTCCCACAATGTGACTGTGTAAACAGATTTCTGTCCCCACAACATGAGTAATACACGTCCACATCCACACACACACCTGTCTCTTTCTCTCTCTCTTCCTCTCTCTCCCTAACCCTGAAGAGGATAATGCTAGGCTGCTTGATTTGAACAGTCATCTCTCGGTGCAAGACCTATTATTGTATAGGTTCCACACAGCAGGCAGGTCAGCCTCCTCCTGAATGAAGTCTATCTAGCTGAAGCCATATCAGTGTGCTCTGTAAATGACAGCTGTTTCAGCCCCTCTGGCCCGCTGCCAGCTGGCATCAAGACATCCAGAGACACTGAATCTCTGTCACAGACTAGACCTGCGCGGTATATAGTGTGAACGTGAAGTGTTGTGATGGAGGTTGTTGTTTACCAACAGCCCGAGTTGTTAACATATTATCCAGTGTCTCATGTGCCCGTGCTCTAGCCAGAGAAAACAGCCTGTTATGCAAATGGGGCCTCTTACGTAAGAGCTCGGGGCTGAGCGGCAGGCAAGGGGAGATAGAGGCAGAGAGCGACAGAGAAAGAGGGAGATGTTCTAGAATAGAGGAGTTGATGTAAGAGTGATGTGGGAGGAGAGGTGTGGAGGAGGAATGTGCAATCTCCTCTGCTAAAGTGTGTGATGTGCACTGGTTGTTGTTTGGATGCCTGTTTATCTCCACTGCGCTGTCTGTTTCCTGTCGCTGTGCCTGCCTGGTAGTCTGTCTGTTTTGAACTCTGATCTTGCTAGCCTAAATACAAACCCCCGCTGAGGGATGTGTTTATCCCCGCAGTGAGTCTAAGCCGCTGAAGGCTGACCCTCCATCCCTCTGTACTTCCGTCCATTCCTCCCTCGCTTCATCCTCCCGTCCTGGTGTGGAGCTTTGTACCACAGCAGCGTGGGAAAGCTTCTGATAACAAGCGGCCTTGTGTGTGTGTTTGCAGAGCCACTGATTACACAGGAGAAACAAGATGTTCTCTCTTTCTTGCTCACTTGCACTCTCCCTCCTGACTCTGTGTTTGCGAGTGTGCTCATTTTCACGGCCATGCTTTGACGGGCAGAACATGTGAGGTGCTCTGTACCTTATACCGATGCCATGAAGCTTCAATGCTGAGAATCCTCAGTAGAGCAGCACTGGCTCACTGTGCATCACACAGACACTCACACACACACGGATACATACACACACACACACACACGGAGCTCCACTGTGGATTCATTGCTGCTCTGCCAAGGGATTTCCCATGATCAAAGCCAGTCTTTTGTTAGTCCAGGTGTTAAAAAAGTTAAAACAGAAAGGAGGAGGAGGCTGGAGGGAAACGTGGTGGGATTCGGAGCTTACACGCTCCTCATGGCAGAGCAGAAATGTGCCTCTCCAGAGCCGCTCCGAAAACACTTGCACCTTCCACTTGTTCCAACTCCGTCTCACGCTCTTACGGTGTGTTTGTACTTTGGGATGAAACGATGCAGGAAGAAGTAGGAGGCCAGTCATGGTTAAGCTTAATACACGTAGTCACAGGTGGTAAAAATGGAACAGTGGAGAAAAGTTTGAAGCTTTATGCTAATATCCTCAGATGTGCAGCTCACCAACCGATAGCAGCTCCCAAACCAGCCAGTGGAAATCTCAGAGGTTTTTATGAGCCTGCAAATTAGGATGTGCTCATACGGAATGACGCAGCTCAGGCTGCAATGCCAGTGAGATCAGGCATCACCACACCCTCAAGATACAGAAAGGTGAGAGAGTTTTTACCAAGCAAATATTCCCTTTAAAACAGCAGTATTTGAACAAGCACCAGTAATCTAATATTATCAGCCTGCTATTCTTTGTCATACACACAACCTCTGAAAACATCTACCACATCTGAGCCCTATGTTTAAGTTAATGTATGTGCTCATTGCACAATATCACCAGAAGCTACAGATCCAATGCAAGATTCAGCCTGTCTGTATATTTGAACAGACTGATACGACACGAAGGCCTTACAGGACGTGAGCAGCTGAGGTCTCATACGTAACCAGCAGTTTCCAGCTCACCCCATTGTGCAGGCCCACACACACATATGTACATCCCCTGAGTGCTGAAGCAGTCATTCAGTTTACAGAATTCTGCAGTATACTGTAGGGATTTACTGATCCTGGCAAGAACCTCCTGAAAATAGAATACTCTGGAGTAATTGGCTGCGGGGTGGCAATGACACATCATCACGGGTGGTAGTGTTAATCACTGCACATTTCAAGCATACAAATCAAAAAACACCTAGAATTATGTCGTCAGGCTTAAATTCAAGCGCACGTCACATTTAGAAGATAGTTTAATTCTAATAAATAGCGGATTATTTTAGCCAAAGTGATAGGTATTATCTAATAGAATCATATGCTGGTGATGCTGTGTGCTAATGGCTTCCTGGCACCAAATACAGAATATGTCAACCGCGTTTCTGATCCACAAATAAACACTGTTGTGGAGAATCAGTGCAGAATAAATGTAGATTTTTATTTTGGCATCAAGGCTGTGTTTCATATTTCTTAGGCAGAGCGTAATTTAAAGCCAGCCCAAAGCGAGAGAAGGGAGAGATCAAATGCAGCCTCCCATGGAGAGCAGTGAGAATACAAGCCCACAGGTGGAGTCGGCTGCAACAGCGGCAGCAGCAGACAGCGAGTTTGCACCCTAAATAGACCTCCCGGTAGGTGCTATGAGTATGCAAGCTCAGCTAACATATCAGCTGATGGGGCTTTTCTTCAAAGTGAGCACACTGATATGTGTGCACAAGACAGAATATGAAGTGCAGTTATCGGTGTGAGGCTTACGTGATCATAAACCGTAAATTGCCATTAAAGAATACTTTGCGAAATGCTCAAATGTAGAAACAAATAAAACCTCCACCCAGTTGGAAAAGGATGCTGGAGCTTGCAGAAACTGTCATCCCGCCCTGCACTTTGAACTATATCATGGATTCGATATGATGCATCATTCTCAAGGAAACTTTTTAGGATCCCCATTTTGGTCGAGTCATCTGGTGCATCTTGATTGACAAGCAAACCTCTGGGATCTTTTGTTTTCTTTTGTCTGAGTCAAACTTCAGCGATTCAGTATAATCTACCTGTACGAATTAAACACAAGCACACATACATAAAGACACAGACTGCGTTAGTGGGTGTGAGTGCGTCGGCCTGTGTGTACGCGTGCATGCATATGTGATGTCTGTATTAGCGTTGAATTCCGAAGGATTAGCGAGTGGCTAATCTGAGGCTCCAGTCTTTGACAAGCCATGTGTCACTAATCTCAAACACTACGGAATAAAGAGACACAAACACAATCACCTTTTTGGATTAAAACTCTCCATGCAGAGGGTGTTGTAATCTTTCACTCAAACTAGGAAAAGGTAAAAGAGGGTTCAAACTGAGGGAAACAAGAAATTAAATAAAAGCCCAGATAATGACGTTATTTTCTCCCTCTCTCTCTCTCTTGTTCTCTCTCATGCACACACACACATACTTGCAAATAAGCATACAAATGAAGTGGCTTGATTTAACATGCACTTTCGCTTGAACCTGATGTGCTCTACAAGTTAATGTATTGTCCCCCCCCTCTTAACAACTCTTAGCCAAGATAATGTTCTTTTTATGTTATGTGCCCTTTCATGTGACAGCTCCTTTTCATGCAATTCCCAGAGGGCCAGCGTCTGGAGACTTGGTAGTACATGTTACAGTAATCATTTTCTTCGTTGGAGATAAAGATATGGACAGCCGTGACTCTGCCGACTCCCTCAGCTCCCCTGCCCCAACTCTGATATTGTTTGGGGACTCTGTGTCTGTTCTTGACAGAAATGAATTCAGCCACAGCAAAGTAAGCCCATATTGTGTACAGAAATGCTCTTACACTCGTAGCCATATTGTCTGTGTACACCAGAAACATACACACTCGCGCAAATACACACACACACAAAAACCCAGAGGTGGAAAGACACCGCAGTTAGAAAACAGCAGACAAATGTTTTGTTTTCAGGGGCTACAGTGGCTGGACTAAACGTGGGATGATGCTTAGATATTGTGGCTTTTTTTTTTTTTTTTTTAAACTTTATTTCTGCTGTTTTTATGACCCAGATTCAGAGATAACTTTCTCTGTCTACATACACAGACATATTTTTCAGTCAAACAACAGTTGACAGGAAGAGTAAATTCACAGGGAATATGTTGAAAGTGGTGTGAGGTAGAGCAAAAACAGAATGGAGATACAGCTGCCATCTCCAGGCCGTAAGATTTGGGGATGAGATAGGAACATCTCCTCTTTTCTCACACTGCAGAAACCATGATGCTGTCTGTATAGCCGAAGGTACATTAAAGGGCACATAATTTTGTTTTAAATCAGCTTCAAAATGCAGCTGCGTCAGCTATATCCGCAGAAGTCGCTCCGTGTGCATGCTGCATTTTAATGTTATGGTTCTTTAATATCATGCAAAACATTGATTAAGTCCTTAATTGCTTAACTTGTACTTGTACAATAACAATATGGAGTTATGTCATGATACTAATTGAAAAGCAGGATTTACTCCATCCACAAATATCACATCTATGCACTTGTTTTAGCATTGTGGTCTCAAAGGAAGCCTAGAAGTAGCTAAAGCTAATTGAAATATAATTCCCCAGAGACACATGTTCATGTTAATTGACTTTCTGTGTGTGCCGGTGTTTGTGTGTGTGCGCGCTTCAGTGTGTACGTGTGTACGTTTTTGTATTCATATTATCGCCAGAAGTCACTCTCCAGTCCCTTGTCTAATCATCAGCTTGAGGGTCCCCCCCACATCTTAATTCGGTGTTTGAAAGCTATTAGACGCTCTTTTGCATGAGCACCGTTTCTGTACACATCTAATGTAATAAAATTATGCAGTTAGAATCCACTGATGTTGTCTTAAACTCAAACTGAACTAGTCCTTCCATTGTGGCCAGTGCACACCATAAATCAAAGCAGTTCTTACCGCTGTGTTGTTTCAGCTCTTATGTTTCAGGCATGTGGTAATGTGCAGAACAATAGGGCTTTAGATGGGAGCAAATGGGGGATCTCCGCAAGAATGAATGTGTGTGTGTGTGTGTGTGTGTGTGTGTGTGTGTGTGTGTGTGTGTGAAAGAACAGGTTTCTATGTGAAACTACAGATACAGATAAAGCCTGTAATTAACCGATTACTTTTGAGAACTAAAGGTGTGAAATTTCATCCAACTGAAACGCTTTCACACCCATGCTTCTGTTAAGAGACACGCACACACACACTGCATAGAATTTAACCATTCGCATTAAAACATGCTTATAAAAGCCGTTGACCTGAACCGTAGAGCCGCACTTCCTGATTCTGGTATATGACGTCTTCCACTCGGGTTGTGCTTAGTGTTGTCTATGTTCTTTATACCAGTATGGATCCTGTTTCTAATTCTAAAATCCTATATTGGTTCTAAGTTTGGAGTCTGGCCGCTCTCTGTGTGGAGATTGCTCCAGGCCTGTTGTAGAGGGGAGGGAAGATGGAGTCAAGTGAGACAATTTATAACAGTTAAAAACCAAATGAACTGAGACCCTTGGCTTGGGCGAGTGAGCGGCAGCATACATAATGTGCCTTAGGGATTTCTTCTCCGCACTCATTGTGCTGTGCACAGTGTGTGTGTGTGTGTGTGTGTGTGTGTGTGTGTGTGTGTGTGTGTGTGTGTGTGTGTGTCCAAGCAAGCAAACACATAGCACTCAGAAAGCCACAGCCCCCTCCACCATCTGTCTCTGTTTGCCACATTGCAAATCCATTATATGCTACACAACATCATTCCCCCCATCCTAAGTGGCGCACACCCCTGAGCTTACTTCTACTATCCCACTCAGTGGAACGGTGACAATTTGCTACCGCACACACATCTTTGTTAAAGATGCTGTGGCATGTTTCCAGCTGGATTTTAATACATATTTTCATGCTCCATTTGCATTTTTTGTAAGTTGGTGTTTAGCATTGATGCTTTGAGATTTTACAAGCCCGTTTGCTTGTTCCTGCTGCTTCATGTGGGAATTTGTGTGATAAGATATTGTCAACCGGTCCGTGTTGAACCGGCTCTGGACTTTAATAATCCTCCCCCAGAATTATTAATTCTTGCATTTTGGCAGACAGATTTAACACATACACACAGACACACACACACATACACACACACACACACACCCTGCATGAATCTGGGTAGGGTTTGGCTCAGTAGTTTTATAGCTAGCTCATCTCCTGTTCTAATCAAAAAGCCTCCCCAGCCCCGAACCTCCTGCTGAGGAAACAAAGAAGTTATTATGTTTTTAAATGGTCTCCAATTACGGGTAATTTCACCGCCTATCTTAAAGCTATTTGCTTTTCTCTCACTTTGCTCCAGTTGGGTAGAACAAGCGTCGCGATTTGCAAAAACAACGAGAAGACAAGTTAGACATACAGCAGATGCATTCTTCTTGGAGTACAGAATGGTCTTGTCTTCCTTTGCACTCCCTCTCTGTCTCTCCTCATCTCTTATCATTAGAAATGGGGAAACACAGTTAACTCAATTCCTCCTTTATCTTCCTCATTAGTGCTTTGTCTCACAGTGCACTCAATTACTCAGTCCATCACTCCTCTATACCCACAAGTCAAAAGCCTCCACTGGCAGAAGTGAGTCAGAATTCTCTTGTAGTTGGAATCCAGTAAGACTCATTAGGGAGTAGTGCATTCGTGTGCTTAATGTAAACATTTTCAATCCACGATGAGGGCTTTCACAGCACTGCTTGTGTGCTGTTTAAAGAGCATTGCCCTGTCAGTTGGCAGCCTTGTGCTACATTTCACACAGCTAGCCAGAGCCTTACTGCTAAGGCATTTTATTATTTTAAATGTTAATCTATGGCCAACGCGGGAAGTGAACTTAGCACAGCTGGATTCATTTTGATGGATTGGATTTCAGTTATAACCTTGGCTGTATGTTCTGGCTTTTGGCAGCAGTCATTTATTTTTGGACTGTGTGACATTTCAATAATAACAGCTTCTTTCATTGCAGAATTTATCAACATAATTGTTTCAGAAAGTTGTTATTGCTCCTGATAGCATAGAAGAGGAGTGAAAGACTGTCTTTGCAGAAAACTGACCAACATGAAATGTCTTTGACGCTGAATGTATTTTACAGTATTCTCTTTCTGATACTACAAATGTATATTTCACTTTCTTACTGCTTCCTTATCTCCCTTTGCAAATTCATGCTATGGCTACAATCCAGGCTAGTGTGCCAACATGCTAATGCTGCTGTATGTGTAACCAGTTCAAATGGACCAGCTAATGCTAATCTCTGCTAATCCTTTGAGTGAGAAGCACCCTCCGAGCAACATTATCATGCTACTCTGGAGTAGAGATGGATAGTGGAGCAGAGGGTACAACAGAATGGTGAATGGAGATATCAGCATAGCAAATATTAAATCATAACAGCTGACACACGCAAATCCTCACACCAGTGGTCACCTTCCAGTGCCCGCTTCTCCACACACCCACACACGAGCACCCACACATGCGCCCACACACACACACACGCACACAGTCACTCACACACAGAGCTGCAGACATGAGCTATTACTGAAGAGATACGCCCAAAATCTCCCGGCACGGCAGTAATAATGAGACAGTGTTAACCACAGTTGCACTGAGCTGGTAAATGGTGGCCTACTCTCCAGGACTAAGCGCTGATCCTAAGCCCTTGTCGTAATGCACTGGTCACCCTAATCCTGACCTTATTAAAAGTGAGCCTCTAACCAAAAAGAAGCCAATATCTTACAGTAGTAGTTCCTCAATACAGCTGGTCCCAGTCCAGCCTATTTGAGAGGAGGTGACCTTCACATGACATAATCCCGGAGCCACCTTTCACCCCCATAGGCATTATGATCACAGAGCTGAAGTTGCTGCAGAGTTTCTGTTTGAGTTCCTGATGAATCTCTATTCATTTGTTAATAAATAACAGCAGAATTCTAAGAAAAGTTCAGTGTGTAATCAGTGCAGCATCCAGTAAGATTGGCTGTATCTGACATTTTCCGTTTCCATCATTTCCATATTCATGATATTCACTTCATATTCACTGTGATATCCTGTGACATAGTGCTGCATATCACATTGCACATGGCAGCAAGACGTAATTTGACTGTAAAATAAAATAATACGAAACTTTCTGTCAGCAGTAAATTTACACAATTTAAACTACATGCTGATATCCACATGGCGAATAGTGATGATAGTGTGTTTCTTATCTGAGATCTTGAACGAAAAGCTTTTTCCTGACATCAAGGCCTACGCTAGCCTTGATGTCCTCTTATGCGGCTGTACTTGCACGTAAAAGTAAACTCGATCAGTAAGAGCTGATCATGAAATTGATAAACTGCACTCTTTACCCTGCTCTCTCGTAAGCACATGGTTCTGTCATGCTGTTGGACAGGCGGCATGTTGCTGATTGCAGTGCCTATTTCTTGCACTTTTTGGTTCATTATGTCTTCAAAGAGATATGCACTGACATTATGGTGCTTCACATCTGCGCGCAGTGATGCACAGTAAGGTGCTGTTTGAGACAGAAGTATCATTATGTTAAGAAAAAAGCAAGAAACGCCAGGGACTGCTGCAGAATGTACTTGGGAAGCAACTAAGTAGACATTTATTTGCTAATTTGTATCAAATTAGGCCCTTTAAAGTATGACGCTATACCAAACTGAAATATTACTTGAACTGCTTGCAGTGCTTTCATCCCCTTCCAGCTTGATTAGAAAACTTAATAGCATAATCCCTGAAGTCTCAGCAGTTCTCCTGATTTACCGTGGGTACTTGTCATTCAAAGGAGACTACCTTTGATAGAGGAGATAACAGAAACGAGAAAAGTCGGAGGAAAAAGGAACAAGCAGACAAAGACGGCAGAAGATGAACCAGGGGAAGGTGACAGGTTTTTTTTTTTTTTTTTTTTGAGATGTTACGTGAGTTTGTGTCTGTGGCTTGGCTGCGACCCTGAGTGGCATGTTACTGGCCACTGCTGTCCCAATGCTCTCTTAAAGCCTCACTGTGATAAGATGAGATGAGATGGGGACGAGGGTAACAGCAAAACATTGCGTGTGTGTGTGTGTGTCATAAAGGGGTTGAGGGTGATGGGGGGTGAGAGAATTAGAGGGATGTGGGGGAACATTCATATATCGCATCTGCTCCTCTGCTATAGACAGACAGGAATTTGGAACAGAGACAGATTAACATGGAGAATTTGAAAAAAAAAAAAAAAAAAAAAAAAAAGAAAGACAGTTCAGCAGGAAAAAAATAATAATAATAACAGAGCCAAAAAAAGAACAGCAGCCGCGCATGAGACACTCAGGAAATGAACCCCGACACGGCTTCAATCTCGCGCTCAAACACTTAAACTCCTGCACACCATTGCACAAATGCAAATAGTGTACGCAAGCACGACTTTGAACCATTTATTATGTATGTAGACAGAATCACAGAGATAAACAGTAACAATATAGAGGTGATGCTTTATAAGGTCCATTTCATTTTGCTCTTTGAGGAGCATCTCGGCGAATGCAATAAAAATGGTGGGTTCACATGTTTTTTTCCCCGTTTCCTTTCGCTTAATGCCTGTCCTTCCCATCCTCCTCACTCTCTCTCTCTCTCCTATCTGGATGTTTTATTTCTCTCTTACCCTCGACACCTCACTCTCCAGCGTCACCCGGGGCTTTCATCTTGGCAGGGTGCTTCCTTTATGAGAATACTCCAATTGGCAGACAAGCGCCCTTGTCAGACACCATTCATTGCACTTGCATAGATATGAAAAGTGTTTTAACAAGCACCACTGAGTTTTGCGGTGCAGCGGAAAGTGCATACCAATGGCAATGCAGATCCTGTGACCAAATTAAAGAGGCAGAGAAGTTTCTCGACAGTTATGTTGATGTCCTTGTCAGACATTAAAGTTTCACTGCAGCAGCCTCAAGGTAGCGGGTGAAGTTTGCTTTGCCTTGCTGCTGTCCGTGGAGAATTTGGACTCAGGAATGCAGCAGTGAAGTTAACTGAACCGGATACAGCATCGTAATCTCGACTATCACTACTTCTGTTTGGCATTCAGATACGAAGGCGCTCTCTCAATAATGAGGGATATTAATACTTGCTGATTTTGCTTCTCGTGTGAAACCTGCAGATTTGTGTCTGGAAACTGTGCTATAGGCCAGAGCAAGAGAACAAGGCACAGCAGCCATTTATCCATCAGATGAATGGCTGCTAGATGCGACGTCTGGACAGAAACAACCAGTGGGAGTTGATGACGTACCTTTGTAAATTAAGAGTCTGCTGTGAGGTCAGTTCAAGAGGGTTTTGTGATAGATACATAGCTACTGCGGAGGATATGGATGGCCCCGTGGCTGTTGTGTTAGAATAAGAAAGGGTTGAAAGAGGTGTTAGGCTTGCAAGAAAGAAAAAAAGAAAGAAAGAAAAATACACTAAAAACTAATCAAAGGGATGGATGACTGTGTCAAAAAATGCAATTTCTCTGGTTTAGCAATATTTTGGTCTTGTACCAAATAAAAAGATCTAACACAATCTCTTTGTAAGTTATGCAAAGCTGGCAGACTCGGGGGTGACATGGTGAGGAAATGTTCCTCCTAGCTTGCCCAGTCAAATTGATTACTTCTATTTTCCACCTGGTCCTTTTCATTTTCTTATTACAAATCCCGATAATGTCCCTTTTGTCGCTGGTCCAGAGTATTTTTCACACTGACGGCAACAAATCTGCAACCACGGGAACCTGTGAGGCTCTGGACAGCACTTTTAAGTTTGATAATCTCTGTAAATCAATTGATCGGCCTTTAACCTGTAACACGTGTCGATATACAGTATTGAGTGATGGATTTTTTTTTAATATACATTAAGCAAATAATCCTTTGCCATTCATGGCATGGTGCATACTGACAATTCTAATCCCAGTCAACCTTGATGCCAACATGAATTGATCGTTACTGACTTGCCATTATTGCGCCTCTTACCCCACTTTGCAGCAGTCATGTTCACAGCAAGTCTTCGAAATATCAAATAGGCATAAGTGAGACCAAAATGGCACTTGACGGCTGTAAAGGTCTGCCATATCATTATGTTGCTCCAGTTCTATTTTGGCTGTGTGCCCTGGTCAAAATATGTGAACGGAATGTGGGAAACTCTATCCTCAAAGCAGCCTGATCTTCTGCAGTCAGTTACAACAGAGAAACTAAATGGCATAAAAGGGGGTGATGTCATCATAACTGAGTGTTCTACACCCATTGCACAATTATCTAAGCCACAAGGATACTGTCTCTGAAAATATATAAAGTGCCGGCTTTATAGACCATGACATATAATTTCCTCTCCTCAGAACGATACGTACAGTGCCCTGTTTCCATCAGAATGCGCCCAGGCTGTCCTGATGAAACTGTTACACTAGCAGGCTTCTTTCTTTTTGTTTCATCCTCTGTGTCCTTTACTCTCTCTCTCTCTCTCTCTCCCCCTCTCTCTCTCTCTCTCTCTCTCTCTCTCTCTCTCTCTTTGTCTGTCTTTCTCTGGATGAAGTGAGACTTCAGCTTTAATATATCAGTGCTACAGGGCAATTCAGCTGCATAAAGGTTATGTGCATACAGATGACACTTAATATGCAGCGTCTGTCAGAAGGCCTGGATTGGTACTGTACTAAGCACGTCTGCTTCTTGTGCCATGTAACGTTTAGGGTACAGCATATAGATTCCTCTAATGGAGTCAAGACGTTGATGGTGGTGAAAGAAACGTGAAAGTGACTTTTGGATACTCCCTCTTCCTGTCGTTGATCTTCATTTGAAGGGTTAATGGATTTCATTTGGATTAGGACTTCCTGGGGAGGTCGGTAAACGCGACCTGGAGTTGTAAGCTAATCTGACGGCTGCCCATTGATGAATGCAAGGGTGGGACACGGGCATCTGCAGCAAGATGACTGTTCAAGAGCAGGTGTGGAGAAATGTAATTGGTTGAGAATGAATAGTTAGTGCACCGAAAGGCAGCTGAAAGTGGAAAAATCCATGAATACGGCCTTTGTGGTTGAACTTTTGCTAACCTCCATTTGTCCCATGATGAAAATCTATCCGCAGATAATCGCTTAAGCTTGAATCAAATTGAAATAAAATGCCACTTTACTAATTTTTCTACAAATTGAATTTAAAAGGCAGAAAAAAAAACAGTTTATCCAGTTGATGAAATGTTCAGACGTGGCCATAGCATTGCCTGTTTTGTGCAACATAATACTGGCGACAAATCACAAGGCGTTAATTGCAGAAGATCACAAAGGACATGATGTGGCAAGATGAGGGCTGGGTATTGAATGTGTGCTACCTAGCAGAAGTGGAAGACATAGCAATACCCCAGTGCAAGTAAATGTGTCCAAATTTTAAAATATTGGCATCAAAATATACTTAAAGGACCAAAAGTAAAAGCACTCATTGTGCAGAATGGCCCATTTCAGAATAATCTACAGTATATTGTATCATAAACTGTTGATGCATTAATGTGTAAGCATCACTTATATGTTGTGGCTGGTAAATTTTGTATTATTAACCAGGATCTGCAAAGAAAATAGGAACACAGTATATCTCAGCAGAAAAAGTTGCATTTTGGTATTGGTACTGAAACTCAGGTATTATTTTGGCTTTTGACTTACAAGAAACTTTGCACTTTAAAGACCACTTAATAGTGAAAAGCACATTACACAGGGATGGACACTACGCCGGACACAGACCGGTCCAACTCTTAATGGCCACGTTAATTTGAATTTTAACAAAGCTTGGTCACCGCTGGAGTTTTCTTTCCTGCTCGTGTTAATTAAATCTACAGAGTGTGCTAGCCAGAACAAAAGTTTGAGGTGGACAAAAACGGGTCTCGCTGTTTTATTCACTTTCAGTTGTATTGGGATGAAAACGATGCCATTAATTAAACACAGTGGCACTTAGTGTGCTATTGTTCGCCTCATTGGACTTCATGTCACAGGTGCCACGGACACATTTAACGTAATGAGGCTGCATAAAACTTTCACGACAGACAATGATGTACATATTGTAAGCTGCTGAACAGCTGCAAGGAATCTCAGATCCCTCCGACTTTGCCTCTCTCTCCTTCGCCGTGTTTGTGTGTGTGTGTCTGTCTGTTTTGTTCTTGCTCTGTCTCCTGGAGGGGAAACATGACTTGTTTACAGTGTCTGTACCGACAACTAAATGAAATCACATTTCCCATCAGTCAGTGGGCTAATTGAGGCTAGCTCTTCCATTGGTTGTCTGCTCACATCTTCTTTGTAGGGAGCCAGACCGATCAATGCGCAGCCAGAGTTGGATATTTGGGTGCATATACACGCACACTCTAACACAAACACACACACGTATACATCGCTCAAAGTATATGACTTGCAGGTGCGACGCTTTTGCATAATTTCCTTTGCTCCACACTGAAAATGCAGCTTCATCTCACCCTTGTGTATTCATTTCAAGCGTTCCTTATGTGCAAATGTTTTGCATGCAATCCAAGTGCAAAAATATTTTCACTGCTGCATCAGAAAGAGAAGTTGATACAATCAAGGATAACACTTCCACTGCTCTGGGTGTATGCATTAGAGAATGGGAGAGTTGAGCTGCTCTTCCTCCATCTTTTGTGGTGTAAGGAGGAATCTGGCTGTTCCCACAGTCTTGGCAAATCCTGTCTTCCCAAAGCCTTTTCTCAGTAATTCTGTTGTCTTGCCAACGGTGAGTGAAAGCGCAGAAGTGCATTATGGACTGGTCATGCATGAGTAACGAGGGGCCCCTCTGAATCTGTGTGTGTGTGTGTGTGTGTGCGTGTGTGTGTTTCTGCCCCGTAGAAACCTAGTTATTATGCAGTGGCCCTAAGTGGCCCTCTGCTCCTCAGTTATCGCACATGCACACTCACACCTACACACCGGCGTACGCATACATGAAAAAAAAAAGACACCTCAGCATTCATTAGAAACTTGCTTCTGCACTTCACTGTAATGAATACACCCACATCATCCTTCAGCACCTTGCCCCTCACCCACCCCCCACTCCTGCATTTCCACACATAATCCCTCTGTAGCAGCGAGGCATTAACAGTAGAACTCACAGAGTATGATTTCATATGGGAACAGGTTGCCGTGAGCTCCTTTCACTGTGGCCAAGCCAAGCCAAGACAAACCTGACTCTGTTAGTGCAAATCAAAGTGTGACAATTTCCCACATGCCAGAAAGAGATCATTTTGCTGTTGGACGAGGCAGCAGTTCGGATTCAGCGTTGTGAGGATTATGGTGATACATTAGTCCAATCTGTGTTGATCTAGCAAAGCAGGAGATGAACAGCCCGTATGTCAGATTGTCATTTGGATCGGTTTGGATTTTTATCACGTCTGCTTTGGTCCAGTGTGTCTTGGCGAGGCTTTCGAAAGCTGTACCGTGTTTGGTTTTCAATACATTGCTCGTGCCAGTGCAGACAACTGTCATCAGCAGAGGCATGCGCCGCCAAAACCTGATTCAGCCATATAGATGTATTTTATAGCTCTGAATGAATGTGTCTATGTTTATTTAATGGCATATTCATATGCACTCTGCAGGAGCTCCAGATTTTGGGAGGCTGAGTAATATTATGAAGTGTACGATCTAGACCTGCTCTGTATGAAAAGTGCCCGGAGACAACTTCTGATATGATTTGGCACTATATGACTTGACTAACGCACTGAAATAAAAATAGTATTCGACTTCAAGGTTAGTGCGAGGAAACAGGCTTCTCTTCTGTAGTCACACATTGCCAGAAATTGTATCAGAACATCAGTTTGAGGAATGCGTCATGCCGTATCTGCAAAATGGACAGTTGAGTGGTTTAACTATGATGTAGATTTTACTGACAAACTTTGTGCAGCATGGAGAATCATTTTCTTATCTACTCTTAGCGTTTGATTCTATTGGAGCAGCTGACTTTCTTCTTTCCTACCGTCCCCTTCTCCTCGCTAACAGTGACAAGGGTCATTAATGTCTTAAGCAGTTACTTTAGCAGAAAGTGAGGCTGTACAACGAGAAGACACGTGTTACATTTGACTCTTGGTTGACCTGACTTTTAGCCTTTAGCATGTCGCTTACCGGTGATGACAGCAGCCCATCACATAATAGGCGCTTCCATGGAAGTCGATCATTACGGTTCCACGATGTGAGTCAAAAGATCAAGCATCGTGGTTTACATATGTGATTTCTCACACACCAGCCACCAAACACACACACGCACTTCCACATGTGCTGTCAGCCACTGGGGTCTTTCTGATCTTAGTCACATGCAGGTCAGATGTAATCAGTGCCGCCCCCCCCCACACACACACACACACGCACACACACACACGCACACCTTTAACCAAGGTCATGTGTAATTCGTTCGGCATGCTGAGGTGTATTTGCTGATGTTGCTTTGCACTCTTTCCGCCCCCCATCGCCCTGCGCTCACGGTTTGTTTCGTGTGTGGGAGTATTGCGCACATGCGTGTGTGTAAGCGCTCAGACATGCTGTCATTTTCCCTTGCTACAGGCACCGTTGTGGTTTGGAGGCTGGCATTGTTTGGTTTTCTTTTAGTCACATTCTATTTTTGTTGTGCCTCAAATGCAGCATGACTTCTAGCCCACGGCACAGTATAGTGCAAAGTAACAGAATGCCAGCGCACAGGATTTGTGTTATGTCTTTGTTTATGTTTGTTTATGTGTCTGTGTCTCCAATCAATGAAAACTGTTGCGTAAGATGTGTAAATAAATGATTCAGTACCGGCAGAAATCTAATGGGTTTATCTTTGTTCCTCTCTCTGTCTGCCTCTGAGTGTGTTTGTGTGGCTGCGAGTGTGTGCGCGCGAGTGTTTGCTCATGTGTCTTGATGATGTGAAAACTGCTTGTGAACGGTTAAATAATGACCAGTAGTGACAGAGACAGAAGCTCTGAGGCTCTGGATTTGCTGTTTTTCTCAGCCTCTCAGCACGCAGCCAGACAGAGCCAAAATGGCTCTGCAGGGTCAGCTTTGGCCCCCTGACAGGCTGACGAAGCGAGCGCTGTCTGTCAGGGGCCAGGCCTATTAAATGATCAGAGACTACGTTCCCCTGACGCCGCTCTGGCTGAGAGGCCTCAGCTCCCTCCTGGAGGCTGGCCCAGAGGTGTGTGTTTGTGTGCATGCATGCATGAAAAATGTATGTTGGAGCATGTTTGACTTCATTTTCAGCTGCTTTCTGAAGTGAATGTATTGCATAAAAACCCCAATACATTTTGATAATTCCCCAAATGAAATGATACGAAGCACCATCATCCGTGCATACTCATTCTAAATGTGCGTTAGAGAGAAGCGGGCAGAGCAGAGACGTCAGAGTGTGTTTATGTGTGTGTGTGTGTGTGTGTGTGTGTGTGTGTGTGTGTGTGTATGTGTGGGTGTGTGTGTTGTAGTGCAGTATTCCAGGAGCTAGATTTATTCCTACAGAGCCATTTCAAACAGGCATGGTTGTGTGAACTTGTTTGCATGCTGCGAGGTTGAGAGAAAAAATGAATTCAGACACTCAAATACTCAGTTTCTGTCACTGCTGGTCATTATTTGACCATTTGCCAACTGTTTCCCTTCCGCAACTATGAAGGCATACATACACAGGCAGAGTGAATCATACAGACACACACTTATAGAGGTTGCAGCTGCTGACTTGTTATACGGCATTAAAGCTGCATTCTATGTTAGCTGTTGCCTTCATACAGCTCCCTCTGTCCAATTAACTTCAGCCATTTTCATGGACAGAACTTAAAGGACCCCCGCTGTGCCGAGTTCACGGGTTCCAAGGGTGTTTCCACGGTTCTGAATACAGCCGATGTGATCCTGTTTGGCTGTCCTCTGGTAGAGATGCAGAACCTGATTTCCAGAAACCGAAAAGTTGAAGCAGGAGTGCTGAGGATCATGATTGATCAAGCAGGCACACCGTCACACCTGCAAATATCACAAAAGGTGATTTTTTTTTTATGGTTTAGGATTTCTGCAAGAGGCTTTGTGAACAGCACATCACATTCATCCCCTAACCTATTTGTCAAGGTTTCTAAAGCTTTCAGCTTTGCTACCAGGCATCTAATGTAAGATTTTTCCTCAATTATGGCTACCCTGCTTTCAGACTGTTTCTATACTTGTGTCATGGTGTGGAAAACCAAACAGGCTAGAAGTCCGTAATTTTCCTTTATTTATTCATCAAAACCTCTCCCAACTCCTTATTCACTCCCTTTCCGTCTTTGTTTTGTTTTGTTTTCACCCACTCTGTGTCTTTGTGGTTGGAAACCATGAGTTGCATATGGCAGACAGACAGCTCCAGATTTCATTAAAAAACCATCCACAACAACACTGCATAATGCCATCTCCAGGCCTATTGTGTTGGTTTATATCATGGTGTGTGTGTGTTTGTGTGTGTGTGTGTGTGTGTGTGTGTGTGTGTGTGTACACATGTATTCTATCTCTGTCACTCTGCCTCTGTGCATTGATTAAGCATTTTTAATAATGGATTTACTCACTTCCAACAGTGAAAGTGGATTTTAATAAGATCGAGAAGTCTCGTGTTAATTTACAACATGCTTTCTTCTGCCTCCTGTAGCTCAGCAGGTGGAGCGGGTCGTCGACTAATCACATGGTTGGTGGTTTGATCCCTGACACCTTCTGTCCACCTTGCACACGTGTCCTTGGGCAAGGCACCAAATTATCTCTGATGGTTAGGCAAGCGCCCTGTATGGCTCCCATCAGTGAGTGTGTGTGTGTGAATGAGATTTAAAATGTAAAGTGGATAAAAGGACTACATGAATGCAGTCTATTAATGTTTAATTTACTGAGAAAAAAGGTGAGAGATAAAATGCAACTCTGAAATACCACACCTGTGAAAATTTCTATTGTATTGCATGCGTCTACCAGAAAAATAAGTGCACAAAGTTTATTGAAATTTTAAAATGGAAAAGCTTGTTTTATAAGAGTAAAACCACAGTAGTAGTTTGTGTGTGTGTATGTGTGTGCGTGTACATTTATTGTGCATGCTTGTGGTTTAGAGTGTCATTAATCAAGTGGAGTATTATTGTTTTCAGCATCTTGCCCAAGTCTACGCATTACCATTTTAATGACATTACTCTCCTATTAATCTGCTTACCGCACAGCCACTGGTGCAACTTATAAAACTATCAAAGAAGTACTTTGATAAAAAAAGAGAAGAAAAAAACAAGACCATAAAGAGAGAGGGAACAGTAATTAAAAAGCCACCCTAATGAAAGAAAACTCATAAACAAGAAATAAGGGTAAAAGAATGGAAAAAGTGCATATGCTGCAGTCTTGAATTAGACATGCGACAAATAAATGGATGCTCTGCGGAGCACAGAAACACTGAATGTGTGGCAAAACAAAGTCATACTCGATGCCTGCAGCCATACCCAATATAATTGTAACTTAGTGTGTTCCCCAGAGCCTAATCAGATAACTAAATTAAAGCTGCCATCAACATCGGCAGTCTAGATTTAGGGGCTCGGGAAGCTGTTTCCAAATGGTTTTTAATGTCTCTCTGAAACTTTGCAGTATTTTCTCTGTGAAGTCCCTCATCACTGGGATGCTCTCGAAGATTTTTCTTTGCCAAATGATGAGCTGATTAACCTTAGTCGCCAGGTCTAATGAATCTGTGAAATTCATTTACATGGGGTGTGGAAGGAGGACTTACGGGTCTTCACAGTGATGAAGGGCAAGTAAGGCCCATGGGCTGCACCTTGTTACTGCGCCTCTTAATTCCAGGCCCCTCACCTCAATTTTCAATACGTTTTTTTGCTTGTTAAAAAGAAAAAAATCAACCATCAAGTTTACTGTTTAAATGCATCTTTTTAATTCATGCATACCTTGATAGAGACAATGAAATGTAAGCACAAGGCTTCAGTCCAGCCAGCTAGAAATGGTGTGAATAGGTGTTACAAGAGGGGACTGCAAATTGACCGCCAGGGGTAAACTCCAATCGGACACTCTCAAACAAAAGGTGTCTGGTGTGTGTGTGTGTGTGTGTCTACAATCATGTGTGTGTAGAATACAAAGGTAGCTGGCTGAGCGTTTTGCTGCTCGTAACACACAGCTCAAAGGAGACACATTCCCAGCTTTGTTGTTCCTCAATGGCAAGCATGATTTGGGTTTTGGAAAGCAAAGAGGTATACTTAGCTTACCCCATCCAAACGGTTTAAAAGAGATTGAATATCTATTTAAGAACAGGGCCCGGTTTCAGAAAAGCGGCTTCGAGTGAAAACTCAGAGTTTGTTAACCCTGAGATGAGGGAAACTTTGCAGAGAGAGAGAGGTGACTGAAGCTCTGGGTCAGTTTTTCTGTGAACCTTACCTGCTTGCTGGCAGGTTTTTTTTCAACAAACCCTGATTTTCTCTCTGACTCCCCCCCCCCCCCCGCTGAGCCTGAAGGAGCTGTCTAACGCTCCATTTCATTTCCTCATTCATACATATCAAAGCACATATCAGAATGCATTAATTTGCAGAAGTTTAAGTCTTCAGAAATGTCAAAGTCCCAGTTAAATATAGTTTGATTCCCATTAAAATGACAACTTTTATGATCAATGCATTTTTAATGCAAGGACAGGGACAGCTATCTCTGGAAATCACGGATACATCTTCAGCTGAAAATAACATCTATACATTGGCTTTTCTTTATAACACTGACTCTGTGGACATTAGGGCAGCCGTCAGGTTATCAACCAGTTTGCCGGCACTAAACATTCACTCTACATTTCTGTAGTAATCACTGTTTAATTCAAGCAAATCTGTATGAAGCTTCAGGCACACAACACACTGATCAGTGAACAATCGCTTGTGATGTGATTGGTCGCACTGATGGAACGCTCCTATCGTAGTTAGCACATCATGTTATGTGAATATTTCTGAGTGGGGATAATTGTAGTGCAGCTGAAAAGACTTTAAGATTCTAAAGCTTCACTAAAAGTCGTTTAAGATTGAGTTTTTTGATACGTAGGTCTTTTCGTGTTTTAGCAGCATTTCAGAGACTATGCTTGAATTTACACATGTTGACCTTACAGACATTAAATGCTGTTGAGCTAGAGGTTTAAATGTAAAGAAGACGTCTACAAATTTACAGCCAGTTTGATCCTTGATGCCTTTTCAACTGCACACCACCAAATCGTCCCTGTGTTCCACTATGACTTCACAATCATAGGTAGTTAATCGTCTTATCTGATCCATATTTTCATCTTCAGTTGCTGCCACCTGCTTTTTGTCCCCATCAGGTTTTAGATGAATTATACATTGAAAAGTCAAATGGATCACACGTCAGGATTCCAGCACTTTTTCATCCTTTAGTGAGGTTAAAGTCTGGTAAATGATGCATGAGTGGACTACGCTGAATAAAATGTAATAGGCTTGACTTATTGACTTCTCTAAGCTAATACTGCCCAGTATATGGTCTTATTATGTGAATAACACAAGCTCACTAACATGGAGTATTTTGCACATTAACACTATCACACTGGCCTTTGCATTGTCTTATGTGCTCTTTATTCAATTACAGCCAATACAACGTTATAACAGTGCACCACACGTAGGGCTAGAAGTCTGGTAATTTGGTATTTCTTTCTTTAAATGCCCCTCTGTTGTCTTATCAGTTTTTCTGATAAGGAAACTTGAATCATTTGCAATTAATTTCTGCTAATTCGTTTGCCTCTGATCAGAATCGATCAGTGTAACAATCTTCTGAAGTGTCATCTAGGTGTTTAAAACGTAACGTTTTGTTAGCCAAAAAGTCGCTCAATCTCGGAATCAACTTCAGGTCAAATCTGACATGATCATTAAATTGAATTTTTTGCTATAAGAGAAGCATAACGGAGGGAGTGATTGTGTCAGGTAATGGAAGAGAAACAGAAAGGATGGGAGTGAAAAGATAGGGAAAGCTTGTATGAATGCCTGACATGGGTTCAGATAACGTTGGGGAGAAAATATCATACCATAGAGAGATGTCAGGCTGTTGTGAAAAATGCCTCGTTCCCATTTGTGTTGGCTTACATAAACAGATAAACAGATAGAAGCTGTAGGACCTGCTGTTGTGGCTTCTGAATCCGAGCAGCCGAACACGTGCGACCAGCCTGACTGTAAATCACACTCGGCTCCTCCCTTGCTCTCTCTCTCACTCTATCTCGCCCCTCTGTCACTCTGTCTCTTTATTTTCTCAGCAAATTTGTGCAAGTGTCATTTTTGATATATGCATCGATGCTCTGACTGGAAAAGGATTCCTGAAAGT
Organism: Chaetodon auriga; assembly: GCF_051107435.1. Classification (NCBI taxonomy): domain Eukaryota; kingdom Metazoa; phylum Chordata; class Actinopteri; order Chaetodontiformes; family Chaetodontidae; genus Chaetodon; species Chaetodon auriga. Next base: position 12,585,251 of record NC_135088.1, read on the forward strand.
CGCATCCCAGCAGCCCAAATGTGGTGTCCAAGAAAAGGTCTTATTGGCTTATCGTTTGCTGAGAAGACCCATTCACATAATCCTTAAGCAGCTAGAATCCAGAACATCCATCCCTGTCAGCCATTGTTCTGCTCAGGAAAACGGATAGCGTGTGTGTGTGCGTGTGTGTGCGTGTGTGTGTGTGTGTGTGTGTGTGTGTGTTCGCCTGAAAGCATTGCACATACATATAAACGATGCTGCCTGCCCGGCCGTGCTTTCATGTATCTTTGTTTGTCGCACAGTCTTCTCTCTGACTGTGCTGCAAATGTGTTTGTGTGTGTGTGTGTATGTGTGTGTCGACTAGTGTCACTAGGAGAAGAATTGTAGCGCTTTGAAACACGGAAATACGTCTTTATTTAGATGGTGGCGAGAGGAAGAGAAGCTTAACACAGTTCTTCATCATTGTATTGCAAAATTAAGCAAAAGAGGACTGAGCCTATTGTTGTCAGTAATCCAACTATTTCCATTTCAAAAGTAGAGCTAAGTGGCTGTGATGGACACAAAAGCAGCCCATTAACACTGTAACTTTGTGCCTGTTGGATCACAGGACCATGTTCGCGGTGGGATGTCCGTGTAGTGAAGGGGACAACTTCACATGGTACGCTAGATAAAGTTGTTACTACTTCGTTTGGAATTAATGCAGCACATCAGGACTGAGCAGCATTGTTGAACTCGGGGTAAAAGTGTGTTGTGTCTCTCAGTTTGTGTGTCATCGTGTGTGGGAGAGGGGTGTGTGTGTGTGTGTGTATGGCGGGGGGAGGGGGGTGTTCCCCTGGCAACCTGACCAGGGTCATCATGTCACTCTGTTTTACTGGCTGAGTGTGCTGCCATATGCAAATGAGGCCTGCCAGCCTTCAAACATTAGCATTAGTGAACATTTGCATAATATCAACTTTTGCCAGTGGAAAAGTAGGGCATGAGAGAGAGAGAGAGACGGGAAAAAAAGAAAGAATTTAGGTTTGACAAGAAAGAGTGAAATTGTGTAACAAAAAATGAAAAGGTGACCTTTTTTCCTGCGAACACACCATCAGATAAACAGTAACTAATACAAAAAAAAGTGTCTGTGTCTGTGTGGTGGGCTGAGAGCACTCCATGTGCTGATGAGGTTGGTACATGCTAACTGTAGCGCCGTTCACACCCGCGGTTCATCCCTGAAATGTTCAGGAATATTTTGGGAGCAGGGATGGACATTCAGGGAAATCTGTACCGCCAATTTCCCAGCTCAGCACCCGGTAACAGTTCAGGGAAAACGCTGGTACGGCTGTGCTGTGAATGAGAACAAAAACACTGCAGGGACAACCAGGTCAAGGGTTGCATTCATTTGATGAGGAGCAAGGGAACCAATCACAAGGCTCCGCTGATGGCGTGTTTGAATCTGTGACTCGTTTACGGTCAATAAATCACAAATAAACACTACTTGTCTCGCAGACTTGTTAAATGTTAAATATATTACAAGAGCACCGGACAAACGCAGCTCCTCGCCCGCCGTGTGCCCTATTTTCTTCTTCTCTTGAGTTTTATGGCGACTGGCATCCATAAGCACTGCCATCAGCTGGGTCCCTTGCTCCATCTATTCCGGCATCCCCACAGCATGTGTGAAAAGCCACAAGACGTGAATGTAGCTGCATGTTTGAATAGCGAAAATCACCCCCGGTGCCTGAAAGGTTATCCCAGTGATTGACCCGTAAATATGTGTGAAAGAGGCTTTATAATGTGCAAAAAAAAGAGCAAAACACTTCATGTTTTCAGTGTCAAGTACACAGATACATTATAGTTAAAAGAGAAATAAGATTATACTGTATGTCTTCCACGTGTGTGAGTGTGTGTGAGAGATTGCGTGTGTGGTGTGTAACACAGATTTGTCTGCAATCAGCTTCCCACAAACCAAGCCATTCTCCAGAGATCAAAGAGCCTACAGTACTTCTAACTAGCTTGCTTGTGGATCAGGTGTTGAGATTCCAGCATGCACCTCTCTCTTTATCTGTGGATTGCACCCTCTCTGTCTCTGTTGCTCTATCAATTTTTCTCTGTTTATGTTGTGCCATTGCAGCCTGTTTTCCGTCTCCGCGACTGTGTGTGGTGAACAATGGAGAGTCAGCTTGAAAGCAAGAAATAATGTCAGATAAACAAACCGCATTTTCTGCTTTTGCTCATTAGTTCCTCTTTATCTGTGCATTTGTGAGTTGTAGTAAACAGAAAAATAAAAGCTTAAAAATGAGCTTACTCCAACATGTTTTTTTTGGGGGGGGGAAAGGGGTAGAAATGAAATTTGTTGCCACATCGTGTCAGGTGATGGGCAAGAACAGACTGGTACATCAGAGTCATATACAAGATATTTTACTTCACAAACTAATGGAAGAAGAATGAACAAAGGAGGGAAGAATGGATGGAATTAATCTCTCTTCACGTGTAGAAAATCTAAGCCTCATTTTTGTACTATAACAGTCTACACATTTTATCCTGATTGTGAATATGAAATGCGTGAATCAGTTCATTTTATGAAATACAAACACGTATTACAGTGTGTGTCTCCCCCTGTGTGTGTGTGTGTGTGTGTGTCAGCCAACTCTGTGGAAGCCTGTTAGGCACAGATAAATGTCTGATGCTCCCTGGGGTTTGCTTTTAGTTCACAGAGTGTAGTTTTTCAGTGTGATTGGATATCGACAGAGGCATCATGCTCTGGGCCATAAGTAGACCATACACACTTTCACGTTCACACATGCACATATGCGCACAAACACACACACGCAGAAGATAGATGACAGGTTATTTAAAGATCATTGGGTATTCAAAGCTGTGTAGAAAAGGTTGAATTCTTACTGAATTCAATTCTTTTATCTGCTCATGCGTCGCTGTCTTACTCGTTTCCCGTCCCCTCCTTCCTTCCTTCCCCCCCCCCCCCCCTCACTCACTCCCTCGCTCACTCACCCACCGTTTTGCAAACTGAGGGAGCGGGTGATTGTCCATATGCAACAGTTACATTATAAAGCCCTTTTTGTTTCCTGCTGCTAAAAGCTGTTCCCCTGAAAGTGCCACAGGGAGGAACCTGCAACAAGCAACGACCATCTTATCCCTGCACTCACCCACTTCTCGCCTCCCATTTCACTGTCTTCCTGCTGCTTCTCCTCATCCGTGCCTTCCCCATCTCTTTCCGTTCTCTTCTCTATCTCTCTATTTTATTTTCATGTTGAGCAACTGCCTGCTGTGAAAGCTTATGCAACATCCCCCTGCCATACAAGCGCACACACCCATGCATACACACTGCAGACAGCTAGAAAGCACACACAGACACATCCAGCACACAGACAGACAAAGAAAGGAGAGCACACAGACAAGGAAGAAGGGATGAGACTTTTTTTTTTTTTGTTCTTTGACTCACACAAACCATAATTGTGTTTTGAACCAACATCAGAGCAATGAAACAAAGTTTATTGAGCAGTTGTTCTCTGTGATGCATCTGGCGGTCTAATGTTCACATATTTTTCATTGTTCTGTGGCATAACTTGAAACCAGGCCAGAGATTTGATTAGATGGAAACAAACGATTAGGTTGTCGGATAGTTTGAGAGAAAGTCTTTATGGGCTCTGCTTCCGCTATGTTTTTACATTCTTCCTTGACTGTCTGAAACCTGAAGTAAGGTCTATGTTCACAAAAATGCTTAAACATTTAAAGGTGCAGTCAGCAAATTTAATCCAGTGTGACATTTCAGCAAATATCTCCTCATGCTCCGCTCGCCGTTCCCTCTGTGTGTGCGCTGAAAAAAAATCTGATATTCACTCACAGCTCTGGTGCTACAAATGGGAAACAAAGAAATTTGCTCGGACCGTGCCACGCACTATTCTAACAAACCAGCAAAGCGGGAACCAGTTGCTCTCCGACTTCTGCCACTTTCTCTGCTTCTGCCGGCTAATCTCCGCCCTCCACGCCCTCGCCCATGAGGAACACAGCTCTGCCATGATAGTAATGAAGCTTGAATATCGGAGATATTACATTTTCATCTTGGCAGAAAAATGTTTTACTTGTCATGGCAGACCTTGCATTCTTTCCCTTGGAATTACAAGGCGTCTCCGGGCTAACTTACCCTCGGGCAGCAGAGGCCTCTGGATTCCACCGTATTTCGCTTCTGGCCAGCGAGCCCAGTTGTTCGTGTCATTGAATTTGGGGTGTGGAACTTCTAGCGTGAAACTGTCTGCTCTGGAGCAAAATGACAGTGGAGTGTTTTCTTGACGTTTTTATGGAGAGACAGTATGGGTTTCCTGGCGTTTTAATCAGCAGAGTCAGTTAATAAAACAAAATTGGGCAATAAAAGACAGGATGGATTATGCATAGATGCAGAGGATAAGGTTGTAAAAAGGCATTTCTTTACTAATTATATGATAACTGCCACTCTTTCCATCTTTGGTCCTTTATAAATATACCCAAACTTACACCCACACTATACAGTTGTTCCATTTTTTTTATATTTTCCTGCTGTTGGAGTGATTTTTGTTTGTTTTGGCTTGCCCTGATTTCCCTCAGGGAAACTTAAAGCATCCCCATCGATTCCCCTTAAAACCTCTGTTTGCACCCGCCAACACAAAATTGGATACCAGTAAACTGTATGGTGTCTCATGTTTCTCCTCTTTTTCTTTCCCTGTTTTTTTTTTCTTCTTTTTTTAAACAAATGAATCCATGTTCAAAATTTTCAGTAGTGGCTTACTTTCCCCTTAATTTGTCACGTTCTGTATTTGGAGGGATGCTATATTGTGTCTAGCGTGGGCTGTAAAAGCTCATCTACCTAAAGGAGAGGGATGATGCTACGTCAGTTACAGTATGTGTGTCTGGTGCACTCAATTTAATCAATAAAGAATTCACGTAAATTATCACTTTTTTAAATTATTAGGCTAAAAATATGTGATTTGTAATGTGTCAGCTGATCCGCAGCAAGTATAAACGGCCATCTTGCAGTCTCATGTTGTCAGCAATGCACAGCCAATCAGTTTATCACAGCTTCAATACGACTTCCAGATGAATTTTGCTGCCAGATCTAAAGCTAAACTTTAAGATCACACAGGCCATCAGATAGCGCAGAGATGACTTCCTGTCACAGGCACGGCTAAGGCTGAGGTATTCATCATGGAAATGCAGTTCAAAGAACAACTTTGTACTGTATGTGTGTTCGTGTGTGCACTGTACGTGGGCGTATGTGTTACAGAGAATCCTTTAATCCCATATGGCATGCCACATATTGTGACAGTGGCTGTCCCCGCCCACAGCTTTGATTTTGTTCGAGAAAAGATAATTATTTCACCTTTCACTTGAAATTCATTATCAGAGGGAGAGAGAGACAGGTAAATGACAGGTAATTGCTTTTCAGAGTCAACACCATTCTTCCTCCAATATACCAGAGCAAGCGGGGAGATGTGAGGAATAGAAAAAAAGGCAAGTGAGAAGAGCGAGACAGAGACAGAGTGGGAGGAATGAGAAGGAAGGGCTAATTTCCATAATGAAAAGGTAATAATTTGTGGTGTTAGAGTTAGTTTCAGTCTAGTGTCTGTGGCGTGTCAGCTCCTTGCTCGAGGTCATTGTGTGGTACCAGCCATGCATACTAATTTATTAACAAAACCTCGCCCGCATGGCCTGCCCCTTCTCAAGAATGTCAGTTTCACCTTCCCGCTTCCCTCTCATCTTTCCAATCCCATCAACCCCCACACTTCCTCTCCTCCTTTTCCTTTTCCACATTTATTTATTTTTCGCTTGCTCCATCCAAGGGACCCATATGGTGGGGAAGAACATACAAATGAATTAAATACACTCGTGGAATCCCACAAAGGCTGTGGAATACCATACCATCCCGTGCTCTGTCTCACTCGTTCTATTCTTACGTTGTAGCATCAATAGAAGCCGTTGTTTTCTCTTCTGACGCGCGCACACACACAATCCCCTCCACCCAGCTACATGAATGATTTAGGAGCATGCACATTGACTATCTGCCACCTGCCTTGGGCTCTGCTCAGGCCCACCTAGCGGCTGCTGGCCCTGCATGTTAATGCCTTCTGGATAGGGACTTGCATGTTAACATGGAGTGGGACACTAGGGTAGCTGACAGAGTGACAAGGAGCTGACACTGTGCACCTCCACTGCTGGTTAAAGGCCTAAGATAAGATATCAAGGAAGCTCTGCTTTTAAGTCGTTTTCACTTGTGGCGTTGCATGTATTCAGCCAAATTAACCGATGTAACGATTGAGCTACTGGACGCAAGTTGGGCTCGATAAGAGCATGCGCCGAATCCCAAAAATGTAAAGGATTTGGGCCCGAACTGTTGCAGAATGGTACAGAAATGTCAAGTGAAAGCAAAACAAATCAACTTTCCCAGTCAAAGGCAGAGAGGTTTTTGTCCTTTCATCGCTCCAGTAGCCCCCTTTTTTTAGCAAATGCTTTCCAGAAGCACCGGCGATGGCGGCTGCTGTTGCTATGTGACTAATGGAAACGCGTGTGAAGTGCACTTCCTTTTTGCTAACTAAAAGTTGGACTATTCGGCTCCCGGCGCCGTGAACCCTACATGCTAAGCTCTCAGTGCTGTTGGGAATGTGCAGCAGCAGTGCGTTGTTTGCTGTAAATAGCAAGGAGAAGTTCTTTGTGATGGGTCACATGTAGTAACAGTGACTCACGGAACAAGAAAAGAACGTACATGGGGCGAAAAGGTTGTAGGTCTGGGCTTGCTGTGCATGTTACACTGTTAAAAGGAAGTTGAAAGCATCAAGCGTTGCGGAGGGCTGATGATGACAGACATCATGAAGCCGGCCTTGCCGACTGACACATTAGTGGTGTATTGAGTCACGTAACATGAAAGTTTCAGAAAACTAACAACTTCTGTCTGTAAAAATAGAGCAAAGAGTGTTTAAGCTGAATTTTAAATGCGCTTATGATGCTTCTCGCTATACTTAATAATAAATTGTGAGTGTAGAATCAACTGTGATTATGGATTGTGGATTTATAATGAGAGAATTTGAATCTCATTTAATCTTTAATCACACTCATACTCGCATATATTTTTTAACTTGTTATGTAAATTTAATTTTGCAGCAGGAATTGTTCGTTTCTTGGTTTCCACATCCAGTCAGTGTGTGTTCATTGTTGTGCGATTCGAGCGAGTGTCTGAGCTTAGACAGCAGAGGAAGGTAATTGAAATTCATTGTATGTGTATGGTCACTTTCTCCCCATTAATTTTTGTTTCCAACTCACTTGCTTTTCTAAATAGACTTAATTCTTTTTCAATATAAAAAACATGTGCTTGAAGAATATTAATGTCTAACTTGCAGCCAATTTCAAGAGGTTGAATACATCACCGTTTTAGAGGTGGCTGTTCCTGAAATTTAATTGCTATTTTAATGATCAAGCAGATGGCACTGTGCGATATGACGACACATACAGTATATGTATCGCGTGCCGATAGAAAATTGTTTGTCGTAAATTTCATCGTCGCAAATCGCGGTCTTCATGGCCACATTTGTCGGCATTAGATGACAAGGGCGCAGGCACTAAATCTGAATGAAGTCGACACAAACAAACATGGCAGAGGCTGAACGTGACACAGAGTGAGGTAATTCCAAACAGACTCCGACCAGCCAGGACAAAGTGCGGAGCTTGAGTATATCATTCAGAATGTAATAAGAGACATGCCTTTTCCATGTGGTCGTTTTCTATCCTTTGAATTTTTATACTGTGATACGTATCGTTATCTGGATATGAAACTCCCCATACTGGGCTATGAGATTTCTGTCATATCACACAGCCCTACACGCAGACGTAAATGTAAAGAGATAATGATAATGCGGGCTCACACGCAGCACACAGGCCTCTGTTGGCCTCTTAGAAATGTTATCTGTGGAAAACTAATGTCGTACCAGCTGTGCAGTTTTAAGACTTGCCTTGTGAACAGGTAAAATACCTCAGTTTGGGTTTAAAACATGGAAACTCACTTCGGCATTTAAGGTGTTGCCGTTTGATTTACGCATGTATGTGTTCTCTAGGTGAGATTGTGGTCTGTGCATAACTGTGTAACAAGATTAACCCAGCTGGGTTGCATATCTCTTCCCACTATCTCCCACTGGCAATGCAGAGTGTGTCAAGCTGAGGAGGCTGTCAGTGGGTGGGCGACATATTCTCCACAACTAGAGGGGGATTTTATGGAGTCTGGCAACCGCTACAAATAGGACACAGGCAGGCAGCTCCCCTTCCTCTATCCACCTCCCTCCGCCGTCTGGGCTTGTCACTACTAAAAGGGGAACAAAGGCGAGAGAAGCTAGGGGATTTGATTGTTCTTGTTTGGAGGGGAAATGTGTTGTTAATATGTTGCTAGCGTTTTTAACCAGTTGTTCTGCAACACCCTGAACATGGATTTATGCTAAAGGCTCATCAAAACTCCACGTTTCTTTCCCTCAGACCAATCAACTCCTGAATACTCTCAGTTGACGATGATGAGTGAGAAATATGCTGTCTCAGTGCCGGTATGTCACATGTTCCTTAAAGCAGACAGGCACGACCGCTAATTCGGGCACAGAAGCCACTGCATCAACACTTTGTCTCTCTCAAATGAATCTGACGTCTGCGATGGTGTTTGACAACACAGTGAGAGTGCAGCCGACAGGACCATAACAGAATGTGATGAACTGCTGTACATCTCATATGTGTAAACACTCAGAAATGGCAAATGACTGCAGTACACATCAACAGAGTCCAGTTTCAACTGCTGCAGGGTCCAAATAGGTCAGCACGTTGATGAAATGGTTTGTAGAGTCATCGGTGAGTTGATGTGCAGAAAATTTAGCTAAATGTTAATAACCAACACAATTTTTAACTAATTTATTAACCAAAAATTGCTGGTTTCAGCTCCTTAAATGTGAATGTGTTTGTAAAAGGCATGTTTTTGGTGGAAGAGCGATTACGTTGGATTCTGGTAAATGGCGATGGCCATTTTTCAGCATTTTTAGAAATTTAAATTGATTAACAGGAACAATGAACAGATGACTCACCAATGGCAATAACTGTGAGCTGCAGCCCTGCAGCACATAATCAGTGCAGAACAGAATCGCAGACATACACACCGGCAGAAACGGCCACATGCGCAGACGCATGCAGCCGCTTCAACTGTTGTTGATTGTGCTCATTAGCACTCATAATCCTGGTTCCTGTCATCAAGTGAAACAGTAATTGTTTTGTGTTTTTTTTGTTTGTTTGTTTGTTTGTTTTGCATTGGAGGCTGTCGATAAGGAAGACTTTATGAGACAGAAAACTTAATCGAGACAGGAAACTTAATCGAGCTACTTTTAAAAAGTGCTTACTTCTCAATTAACACAGGCGTGTGCGTTCGCCCTGGAAGTGGAATATGTGATGTGCTGTGGCAGTATCTTGTTTACTTTGTTTTGCTTAAGTGGACAGCCCTCTTTTTTACGTAACATGCTCGGAAGCATGCGCACATCAGAGAGAGTGAGTGAGGGAAGCAGAGAGGGAGAGCGAATGACTTCAGTATTCTTGTTGAGCACTGAGGCATGGATAAATATTCTACTTGTAACAATAAGTGGAAGAGACATAGGTTGTCTGAGCGTACCTCCTCGTCTCCTCTCCTCTCCTCTCCTCTCCTCTCCTCTCCTCTCCTCTCCTCTCCTCTCCTCTCCTGCTCAGTCTGGATCAACATCCACTGTAGTTAGCAGAGGTAATGTTCAGAGCTTTTCTTTTGTGTAGGCAATAACTGTCAGTTCACAAATAGCTGCACAAAATGAAGATGCATAGCTGAAATGACGTAATTGGACTGGATATCCCATTATATCTATATCTATATCTATATTTCTATCTCTCTCTCTCTCTCTCTCTCTCTCTCCCTCTCTCTCATAGATAGATAGATAGATAGGTAATATAGATAGATTTGCCATAGTTCCAGTTTCTAGTGAACATTAAATGCAGTTGACACATGCTTACCTTTACAATAATGTTCTCCCCAGTGTCTCTTACTACTTCTGTTGGCAGATATGGTCATTATCAAACCTAGAATGAGCCTATTAGCCATGAGCTGTAATGCTGAACCAGTACCATCCCCTCTGAACACTCAGACTTGAATATTCAGTGGCAGCAATAGCTGCTCTGCTGGTTGTCATCTTCCCCAGCCAGAACAGTGCTGGTGACAGTTTCATTGCAGATTTCACAAGTTCCATGTTGTGGAGCAAACACGCGGGCACTGATAATTCCTTTGACAATTTAAAACTCCGTGCATATAGCCATGCTGAAGTCACTGTAGTGTGTTAGGCTATAACTACAAATTAATGGCTGTGAGCAGTGCGGAAGCAGAGCGAGTGACTCTCGTTGGACATGGGGATTTGAAAGTCAGCATGTTGTGGTGGATGCGTTCAAAGCTCAGTGGCTACAGGCTTTATCTCTCCACAGGGAACTTAAAGGGAGAAAACACACAGAAATACACTACTAAATACCCATGAACACATACACAGTTTAATACACACAGTTCACTCTGCTATGCCAGATTAGAAATATTGTAATGTTACATGTTGAGGACAATATCTAAGACAGTATCCATAAATACAGACGCAGAGGGTTTTTTCTTTAGTTTACTTGCTGTATTGGCCATGCAAATCTCATATTTAAGTATAGTTTATTATGAAGGATGCATATCGAGCACGTGGTTTCTCAAAGTGCAGCCCGTTGGCCAATGGCAGCCCTCAGAAGTCTTTGGGTCGACCCCCAAACGTCACATGAAATGCATGCGTTATATTTGAATCTGTGATCCATTTCAATGCCCCCCCCCCCGACAAGTGTCTACAAGCGAAGAGAGTTTGGGGAGAAAAGGAGGTTTCAAGAAAAACTGTCCATTTGTCTTGGGACAAATAAAGTGATCTGCCCCATCGGCAAACAGGTGAATTCATTGCTCAAGGGACACCATCATGAGGCCAATCACAAATCTTACGTCTAGGGTTGCAGCAGTATACTGTTTCACGGTTTACCATGGTACGAACATTTACATCTGTCATCCATGTACATTTGCTTATCTACTGTATTAAATCCTACCATATTAATGTTATTAAAAAATTCAATTCTACCATATTAATATTATTTCAAAAGAATCATAGGACATAATATTGTGAAATTAGAATAAAGCATTTGTTCAACCAAAAAAAAAACCCTTTTGTTTTCTTTGTAGCTGATAATAATGATGATAATAATTGTGTAATACCATGTACTGTGATCACAAGCTGTGTACAAATATGTAAACCACCTACGATAAACACCACTGATTCACTGTTAAACTGTGAAATAGTGTGTAATATGATATTTTGAGGGGCTCTGCATGTTAGTGTCTGTGTATGTGTGTGTGTGTGTGTGTGTGTGCATGCATCGTGTTGGGCAATTACTCTGCCAGTTGGTGGACAGACAGACTGCCATGGAGGGAAGCAGACTGGCGTGCAGGGCACTCTGGGGACAGCAGACATTTTGCCTCCCCTGGGTCAATGATGAGGGACAGAAGACACCGCAGGGGGCCAGCTGACACCTGGGTCACTCTGAGAGAGTCTGCATCTCATCTGGCCTCTTTGTTTCACTCCCCAACACCTAATGTCCTCTTTAGACATTTATAAATGCCATTTCTGCACGAGTGCACGTTTTACAGCTTTTATACAAAATTGCAAAACTGCTCAGATCCAGGCTTGGTAATAATGCCAATATTTCAAATGCCAAAGAACTGTCAGTAGGTCAAGTAGTTTAAAACACACTAAATAATATTTGCATCTCAGATAAATATGCTATGCACATGCACACGCTCTACACACAGAACATAAACAATCTCAGACAACAGGACCATGAAGCAAAGCTCTGATCTCTTATATTGTATTTGACAATTACAGACTTTTGCTTGTCATGATGATACTGATATGCCACTATGATCCCCGAAGCTTTGCGATGATTATATGTTTCTGGCACAGAACTGTATACATCCTGGATAACTGAGATCGCATTAACTGCAACTGCTCACATGTCTCACTTCATAAAATAGGCCCCGCGTACAAGACAGTTCTGCTCTGTAATAATAGCATCCTCAGCAGGGTTGAACCCAAGAGATGCCAACGGCGCGTCATCACAAACAGTAGCTCCCGTCAGGTGTGGTTCTAACCCATCGCTACCTCAAGCCTGTGTTCTCATGTTAAGCAGGGATGAAACATTGATGCTAAAAGGAGGTGCAGCCTTGACTGGAGCAGATGTGACATGTTTGTCAAATGACCTACTTCTGTCCCTATTATGAATTAAAATTGTATGATGAAGACTGGGGCGACTAATGAATGATACATGGTGGGGGTGGGGCCAAGTGGGTGGAGAGGGAGAACAAAGGTTACATGGAAATAAATATGTATGTGTGTTTTTGTGTGTATGCTGTGCACATGTGGATAAATATGTAAATAACACACTACAGTTTGCGTACCAGCGAAAAAAGATTGCAGTAACCTATAGAGAATAAGCACAAACATAAACAGGCAAACTGACCCACACACCACCCACTGAGCCTGAGTGCTAATGGCTCTTTAATTGGTTGAGTGTTTGCAGGGAGGTAGCTGTAGACAGATGTTATCTGGCCCTACTCTCTGTAGGAGGTGAGAGTGGGGCTCTAATGGTCTGTGCATATGGAACCAGGACTTGGACCTGGGGTGGAGACACAGCCTGCTGATCTGGCCCCTTTAGCTACTTTGCTGCTGAATTAGTTAGCGTGGGAAGAAAGCTGACTGAAGGAAGATTAATTTCCACATTTTGTACCAGACGCTATTGTGCCAACATCAGCAAACTGTGTGTCCACTGCTTGTCGTTACGGTGCTCCTGCCCTTATGGACAAACGCAGGCTTTGAGTGGGATGCTGTTTTTGATAAATGGAAAGTGGCTTCTCTCATGAAAAGTTTTATGTCTGTCTTGGCCCCCTGCCCTCCTTTGTCTTTCTTAGTGACTCCTTCTTTCCCTCATCCTCCTCCTCTTTGTCTCCCTCCTCTCTCGCCATCTCACTTGCTCCCTCCGGCTCAGTGAGGCACAACTATGTGTCGTGAGAGATCATATCCTCTTGACCTTGCTTCAGGAGTTCTGATATATTTCATCTCTCATCGATTTTCTATCCTCTGCCATTTTTTTTATCGCCCACTCCCTCCCTTCCATTGCCATCTTTCTTCCTATCCACAAAATCATTTTCATCTCTCATCCCATACAAACATACTAACAGAATTTCTATTAGTCGGGGAGGGGGGGTGGGGGTGGGACAAGATCGCATTTTCCATCAGAGTGAACTCTGAGAAAATGTCCACAAACAAATAGAAAAATACAGGTATGCTAGCGAAGTAAAGATGAGAAAAGAGGTGGAAAGGAAAATCAATACACTGGAGTGCACGCACATGTGTGCACACACAAACACACACACAGACAGAATAAGGTGTGCCCTTCTTACAAAGCAGGCATTTACCTTTAGACCATAACAGCAACATTTCACTCTGAGGTCTCCTTAAACACTTGAGTGTCACTAGCTGTGAAAGGACAGAAGAGACACAAAACAACTTCTTTCACCAAGTGTCTATTTGACCTTGATGCCCCTGCTAATGTGTTTTGACTAACACAGTCTGTCCCATTAGCATCCACGCTGTTGGAGGACACAGGGTCACCCACCGTATGGTGTAATGGTCAGGGTTCAGGGTTATTGTTACTCAGGCAGCATGGGCATCGTGTTTACTGTCCGTGGGGGTGACTTGGTTCACGACCTGCTGCCCCGCTGCATCTGGGCCCTCCCCATGGAGTGGCTTTTAGTTGTTTTGTGCATCCGACCTCAGCTGTCACTCAAATCCTTTCATCATCTCTCATTGGTGTGCTTCGTGCCTTGTTAGGGATGAGCAGTGAGAATAAACATGGGATGAAAGATGGCAAAACAAAAGACATGTTGTAGAGGAACGCAATGGCCAGGCTTTTAATTTCATACACACACACACACACACACACATCCCTGCAGTGAACAGTTCCCAGAGAGCAGTACCTTTTCGTGGTTAAAAAAAAACATGAGTGAGTCAACATTCCTGGGGAGGATGGCACAAATTAAGCCGCAAGAACAGACTCCCTATTGATTTGTCGGCATGATTCAAAACAGGGTTATGCAATATCTTGCTCCGTCTTCCTCGCCATTTACAACTAATTATTCTCTTAATTTAGCCATCAACAAAACTTGGTATGTGTGCATGCACATGGAAGTGTTTATGTAATCAAACGAATTCATGCACTGCCAGATATGTTTATCATTAGAGAGGTAGAGATTTGGACTGTTATCTATTTCAATAATGTTTCCATTGAGCAAAAATTAGAATTAAGTGCTTACATAATCCTAGGTCTCATTGTTTTCTGACAATAATGCTTTCTGTCGTTCTCATTTTTTTTTTGTTTAGTATTTGTCTGGCGCTTTTCTATAATAAGAGGAGACTGTGGGGTCAGTTCAGTGTCAGCACATAATGCATTTTTAAGCAGTCACCATCTAAGTATACAGTATGTTTATACCCAAACAGAAACAGCCAGTTAGTCTCTCCCTCTTTGTTTCCCTGTCCTTTCTGCTATCTGTCTGTCTGTCTCTCTCTCTCTCTCTTTCTCTGTGTGTCTCTGTGTGTGTGTGTGTGTGTGTGTGTGTGTGTGTCCTCGCTCTAGGCTGCTAAAAAGAGAAAGGTTAGAGCACTGGCACTTTCCAGCCTTCTCCCCTAATTGGCATTTGTAGAGAGACACAGATAAATTGATAAGCAAAATGGCGAGTTCAATAGACAGCAGATCACATCAGGTCCTCTGTTGTTCTATTGATGACATATTGGACTAGCAGAAATGATATTCAGTGATCTGAAAAATAGTAACAAGCTGATGATCAGACCAGGTTTTTGGCCACATCTCTGGCTTGTGGGTAAACTGAGAGTCTCGGCAGCTGTTATACTCGAACCACTACATCTGTCTTGCATTGGAGTTATTTTCTTTGCATGCTTCTTATTTTCTTAACTCTTTAATGATCCTCCTGTTTAATGCTGTTTTAATGGGCTCATTTCCTCTGTATTGTCTGAAAGACAATGTAAAGCAAATTGACTTAACCCCTGTTGCAGCTGAGGAGTGAAATAAGCTTTCTGTGTGCTGATGATCTCTCCCGCACTCAGCCCCAAATCAGAGAGTCATGAATCCCTGTTTAAATAAGGAGAGACAACATAGCAAAGAAGAGGTTTTCTTTTTTCCTTTAAAGACGTCGTAGAGGGAATGTTTTGACTGCAGGCTCCCAGTGACAGGGAAAAGAGGTGAGAGACAGCGTATTGAGGTATCAGATTTAGATACAGAAACAGTCTCACAGTATCTCAGTCCTATTGAGAATAGAGGTAAAAAAAAATGTATATAGAAAAAAGATAATCAGTGTTTCTGCCTTTTCCCCTGGTTTCTTATCCAGATACCACACCTACAGTCTAATAAGGACAGTTCTCAGTTGATATCTATATTCATTTTGCTGTAGTCGAGGCAAGGAAGAGCAGGCATATGTGGTCATTAGGCCAGTTAGAGATAAAATGTAAAAAATGTAATGTAAAATGAGGAGATCGGTGGATATACTGTGGATGTCGCAGGCTGACAACCTGACCTGTAGACATGGTTTCCTAAAGTTCATTTTCCTCCCTCATAATGTAATACTGTAATATCAGGAGGTCCAAGCAGTTCTTGGTTCTCCATGTACATTAGAAAATATTGGAAATGGCATTAAAAACAAGTTCGTCACATGCATATATATATATTTCAACTGCATACTTGAATTGTTTAATTCTTTAATGTTCAGCAGTTGCCAGCTTAAATTTGTTCTACAGTATTTAAATTGTGATTTTGTCCTCAGGACATAGCTGAACCAGTAACTTACAATAACAAAGCCCAAAGGTTTGATTTGGCCCCGCAGATGTTTTTCTGTGAGGTAAAAATGTTCTTTAACTACGTAGAATCCTTATTATTCATTATTTTTCTGTGCGCAGGAAGTCAGTCAATTAAGGGAACCTGGGATTGTAGTGCCATTTTGCATGTTGACAATACAATACAACAGGTGTTTGCTATTGGCCGTTGGCCCGCCATTAAGTTTCAGTTTTGGCCCTCCAAGGGAAAAAAATTGGTTCAGCAATTCAGTAATAAGTTTCACCTGAGCCCTGTGATTGGCTGCTGACCTGACCAGAATTTCCGCCTACCGTCAGCCGGGATCGTCTCCAGCCCCACCGTGACGGACGGATGGGGATGTTGTGTTTGTGGTGGATGTGTTATTACTGCTTTTCTACAAGAATGCAAATGTAGCTTTAGAACTGGAAAAACTCCTTTTTTACCACGGGGGAGATGTATGATTGTTTTCGGTTTTGTTTTTTTAATAGGTTAAGCCGTACCTCAACTCAACCTTGCGCTCTTTTCTTTTCTATGAAGACGCATTGATCAGTGCAGACGCTCCTTCATCAAGGGATGTAGAAAGTTACGCTGGCCAGAAGAATGCATTCTGTTTATTTTAATGGGGCTTTCTTTGAGTTCACAAGTCATTCACATCTATTCTTTTAAACTAGACAATAGACAGGTTTTGTTTTGTTACAGTACACTGCCATAGCTTCTCAGTTTAATTGGTAGTTTGAACATGTTTGATTAGTTGTCTTTTGAGCACTGACCTGTTTTCCTGACTGATTGCTGTACTAAATACTGTGAATAACAAGCACACGTGGCAATACACAAAGTAATGATGATCATTTACTCAAATATTAGCATAATTAGCTTAACAAATTGTTTGTTTTTTATCTTCTATCAGCGTGTTAATCATTTTCAGAAGAGGGATTTTGAGTTAAATGTGTTTTTTTTATAGCCACTCTTTGAAATTTGACTTTTTACCAGTTAACACTGGCCTTTACAAAATGTCAACACCCAGTCTTTGCCATCTTTGCACCACTTTGTAATGAAAGTTGCTAAGGAAATTCCTTTTCATGGATCACTTTCTCTGTATCTGGTCTGTGGCCTTAACCTAACCCTGTCCATCTCATCAGAGAGAGAGTGGAGGATGTGGTGGGAAGCTTGACCTCTGTGTATTTTCATGCTTGAGTGGAAAAAACCTGAGTGTACCTGTCCCTGTGGAGAAGGAGAGGATTGTAGAGTGCAGGCCATGACAATCCTTCCCTGTGTGCTCATGGTTGGCCTCTCGTGGACAGCCGGTTCCACAGCTGACATTTACACACAACTCACTCAGCTCTCAGAAAGAGGGAAGACTGACAAGGGTGAGTGGGTATTTGAGTAAAGTAACAGTTGCATTAACTGGCATGCGAAGTTCAAGCAAAAATGTCAGTATTTTGTCCAATAATAGCGCCCTGGAGTCACATGATTACAAACAAGGGATTCAGCTCCATGGGAGTAATATTGCTGAAATATTCACCAACGCAACATAAAACATTTTTCATTTCCAGGCTTTGTTGTCACGTTAGTTGGAAAAAAAAACACACAGATTAACCAATTTTAGTTCAGCCCAGATATTACGACCAGCATTTTTTCCAGTCTCTGTTCTTTTTAAGCTTAATACAGTGAAGCTGTAAGCAGCAGATAGTTAATGTGTGATGTTTCTATTTGTGTGTTTATGTGTTAAGTGCTTTATAACACGCACTCTGGAAATGTAAATGAGTTAGAAGTGCAGTCAGCGATTCCAATCTTGTACAGTTTTTGTTAAATCAAACAAACTAGAACAGAGCTTGTTCAACACGGACCTGTTCGGAACGGGCCGATTGCTCGGCCTCCGTGCTTGCAGTTCTCTGCATTTCTTTGGGAACTGAGTGAAACAGCTGCCATGATATAGTTGCGTCCTCTAGCAATGCTCAAGTATACGTGTCATTTGCGTGCATAAGCTCACGCAAACATTGTATGGCCTTAATGCAGCCAACGCCCTGTTCAGTGTCTATGGATAAGGCCCAGATATAACATAGCTGAGGAGTGCAACCTGAGGTGATATTGTTCCTCAGAGCATGCAAGCACACTTTCCAAACATTCTTCCATGTCTTTGCCCACAATGAACGGAGCGACATCATGATAGAACTGAAATGTAAATAACATTGGAGATATTACCCTGCCAACTTGGTGTAAAAAACATTTTAATTGCTTCAGCATACCGCACATTCTCTCCCCTGGAATTATACATCTTTGTATGTGTTTGTAACGTTATTTATTGAGGTTTACTTTAAAAAAAAAAAAAAAAGATTAATTTGCATTCTGCATCATTTACTGTGCATTTATTTGAGTCTGACCTCCCTCCCTCTCTCTCTCCTTGTCTCTCTCCCCCACAGGTGAGTTCCAGGACCCTGGGTGCGTGTGTCACGGTGGTGAGAAGCACTGGGTTGATCGTCACAGTATGCACTCATTTTACATTCAGTTTCCACTTCTTAGAGTCACCCAGTAGATTTACTGAGATTCTTGAGGGCATCCACACTTAACTTCCATGAGTAATGGCTGATTATAGTTGTGGGCGCTACAATAGATAATCATTAGCCATATGTACTGGCATTGCTCAAGATTTAGAGTGCTGTCCATGGTGCTGAAAACAAAATTTATCGCTGCCAATACATTTGCACTCAGTTGTGTAACAGGTCTATTGTGTGTGCAAGAATCTGTGGGAGCATGTGCCAGTGTGTACCCGTCCATCTTTGCAGCATGTGTGTGCGTGTGTTGGCGTGTGTGTGTAGCTCCATTATCTTTGCGTCTCAACAGTTTTCCCGTCCCATGCATCATCCACCCCCGTCTGTCTCCATGTCAGGCCTGATAACAGCTCCTATTGCCCACAGAGATGACTAATCAATAACACACAACCATGGGAACAACAGCTTGCTGTCCACACACGCTCATAAACACACACGGGCATGCACACACACACACGCAAGGTGGAAATATTGGCTCACTGTCCGCAAACATTGCATTGACTGCTGTAGGCTGACAAAGAATCTGTTGTTTTCTTATTCCAGGATATCTCAAAGACTCACACTTCCATGACAACCCCCCCACCACTACCACCACACCCACACCCACACCCACGAGCACACCACACCTTTACTTAAAACAATGTTAAAAATGCACACACACACACACACACGCACACACCAATCTGCCAATAGACCCACAATCAGTCATGCTTTATCAGCCTGACAGTATCACTGTGTGGTGCTGAGGATGTTTCTTTTTTACAAAGAATCTTCAGTTTCTTTCTCCTTGCATCACGCTCACCATTTGTTCTGTTGCCTTCTTATCTATTCATGTTCCTCTCTTTAATACTCTGCGAGTACGAGGCCTGTCGACTTCTGTGGAAGCTAAATCAGCGCCTCAGCTGAGTGGGACTGCTTACTGATTTCACTTGATTCAATGCCCCTCACCTTCAATCAGTATCTCAGTCGGCCTCAGTGGAATAACACAGGATAGATGACAATAAATGCATAAAAAAAAACCTTAGAAGATACTGACAAAGCACTTTACCTTCTTCCCCTTTCTTTTTTAGTCTCTTTTCTTCCACCTCTCAGTGAGGTGTAATTCCCATAGACAGACTGGCCTGTATAAAAGCTTGTCTGCTGTCCTGATTCCCCCCTGAGGTGCCATTCTGACCCAATAACTCCTTCATTCCTCTCTCATGCTTCATTCACTCGTCTTTCTGCTTCCTTCCCTCTCTCTTATCCTCCTCCCCCTCTCTCCCTCTCTCTCTGTCACTTGCTCTCTCTCCCTCCGGTGGCCAGAATGCTGTAATTGAGTTTTTTATTCAAGTCAATTAAAAGTGCAGGCCTTGCTAGAGACAAAACAAGTCTGCATAGTCGCCTTTTTCCTCGGGCTGCCTCGTTATTTATTCAGTCCACTCTTTATATCACTCAGTAGCTAAGAAAGCATGGGGCGTGTACTTTCATTTCATATGTGTCATTAAACTGTTTTGACATTGTTTACAATGTAATTTATCTTTCTCTATGACGCCTCCCCTTCCCCCAAAAGAAATCCCATTTAAATGGTAATTCAAACTTCCATTAAGTTGGGCCCTTTGTGAATGCCATACAGAAGTTGCTCTATCCCTCCCCTCTGCCTCAGCAGCCATCTGAGGCATGATTGTTTACTCCCAAAAAGCCAAATATTCATCAAACTGAAACACTGGCTATGTTGTCCTCAGTTGATAATGCTTTCCTATTCTCATTTAGCATCATATTTTGTTAGCCATTGAAGTGATGAATGATGGTGCTAAGTTCACAGGGATCATCCAAGATGATAGAGCGTCATAACTATCTTCCATCTCCTGATGCATAATAACTTTGTAATCAGAGGGAAGGTACGCTGAGGTTTGAATGAGCCGGTCCACTTCAGATTCCGAGTCGAGTTTTGGGCGCAAATTGATATGCAGATGTTGACACAAACCGCTCCACATATCACTACCTAAATGTTTTCTCTTCCTCATTTGCCCAATTGCAATTCAGTTTGTGCAACGTAGGGATAGCGGAAAGTGAAGGTGATGCTTTTCATATGCAAATGAGAAATTAAATGTGAGATTTGCGGCATTCATTAAAGAAAAGCAGAGAGATTTATGGTGGCTTTGGGGCTAATTTTCTTTAAATGCCTTAATCAGCAAACTGGTTGAAAGGCACAACTCTGAAATGGAAGTTGGCCTCTTCACGCACACACACACACACACACACACACACACACACACACACACACATATACATACACTGCTTACAGTATATTGCTGTTGTAGAGAAGTAGGTTGCAGGGCTGAAGCAGAGAGCTGATATATTCCTCTCCACTTTCCAGGTCAATTGTCTGTCACTTTCTGATTCAAGAGCAGTTTTGTGCTACATAAGCTACCCCACTGAGGAACTAAATTCATTGTGCTCCTTCGTATTTCCTCCTTCGCCATTATAGTCAGCAAATTATTCATTAGAGTTGTGATACCCCATTATATCATGTTGTTGAGTAGACATGTCCTGCTAGAAGCTGAAACCCTCATATTATCATTACACACTTAAGGAGACGATACAGAGGAGAAGATGCTTTCGAAGGTCTCAGCGTTGTGATAAAACACTTAAGTCCCCTTGGGGATTCAAGGCCTCACATTATCGTCCAAAGCGCTGACCTTCTCCGATGTTGCAGCGTGCTCTTTACATTTCTTTCACCAAAAAATGACCTTGAGTAATTATAGTGGGAATATAAAAGAGCCACAGCTGTAGGTGTTTAAGGCATGAATAGTAACATGATGGCTGTGAATGTGTTGTTAAACTGTGGAGAGCTGTGAGTCGAGGATCAGGTCTGGTGCCAGTTTAGAAACCAGCGTATATATTATCTCTGTCTCGGAGAGAAGAAAGGTTGAAGTTTGACAACATGTCTATGTCCCTGTCATTTCTTTCTCTTTTTTTTTTCTTTTTTTTTTTACCACAATCAATGGTTCCAACACAGACCTGCTGTTTACAGTGACCTTATATTGAATAGGATGCTTGTACCTTTACAAGCACACTAATTATTAATCTGCATTGCCAGCAAAGCTGTTGTACCATTACATGTATTCAAACCATGTCACTTCGCTGTATGGTCATGTGGGAAAGTAAACACCAATTACAAACTAACTGCTCCTCTTCCAGGATTCCAAACAGTAATGGGTGACTTACTGAAGCAAACACTGCCCAGCTAACCTTGAGGTGTGAACATTTACAGCTCCTGTCTTTGCTTGTAGCCCGCGTTAATGGCCTCATTGTTAAGCCTTTCATTATTTACAGGAAGTTTGCATGGGACCAGTGGAAATCCCACGAATAACCGAGGGAAGATAATTGATGTTGCCTGTAGACTGCAGAGGAGGCTATTTAATCAATACCTGTTTCAATACCAGCTTAAATGATTCAAGTGTAAGTGATGGGGTTAATAACGTGCAGGTCAGGCATAGCAGGATGGATGTGGCTGGCTGTGACATCATTTTGGGGGCTAAAAAAAAACATATTTCTATCCCTCACAAATTGGACCGGTCTGTTTTGTCACACGCTTTTTCTTTCTCAGTCAAATTGTTCACCTTTCGTTTATGCATGCTTGATGAGTTGGCGTTTTCATGTTCACAGCTTGAAAAGATTGAAAACCGCTATATTAGATCATTTGATGCTTGTGAGCAAAGCAATGTTGATTCGGGGCGGGAGGGCAGCTGGCTGGATTGAAATCATTTTCTGCATCTGGAAGATCAGACACTCATAAAAGTCTCAACAAACTCTTTCATCATTTCTTGTCACACACATTGGCACTTTTAGCATTTAGCTCAGGTCGGTGGTTGCTGATGTACCTGTCGATGTACTCCTTCACGTTCTCGTACGGAATCATTTGTAAGATGGTACATAATCGTTTTCAACATCCAAATGAGGTTTCTGATTGGAAGCTCACCACCAGTTCGTAGCACAAACGATTGTTACATTACATCCTGTTTACTGGTAAATACCACTGCACTCATTTAAATTGCTTTGGATGAGAACATAAGCAACAACAAAAAAAAAGGAAATGTAAATGGAGGCATTCTTGCCTCTGACAAACAAAATCAACATTTATGAGGAAAGATGACTGCGTGAGTTATTTCAGATTATTAGGAGTACAAATCTCTGATGAGCTATCCTAATCTACCAGACCAATTATACCAAACAAGAGCTACATACAGGAAACAGAAAGGCACAAGAAAGACATTCTCTAGATGATGATCAACAGAGATTGATGTGCGGCGTCTCTGCCCATCTGTGCACGATACACTGGTAAATGAGTTCAGATAACAAATACTTGCTGGTTTCACTATGAACACTGCGATGCGACCAGCTTCCTCCAATTTGTCATACCAATAACTGTCAACTTTCTGCTAAATGTAAAATACAGGTAATACTTTGAGAGATGGCATTTTAAAGGCCAAGCCATAAGCCTGCTGCTGTCAAATCGGTGTATTATTATATTATCTTTTAAGCTGTTTATCTGCTCTGAATTAACACAGAAGGGACGCACTATCAGTCGTTGACATTTTACTGTTCCTACTGTAGCTGTAACATCCGTTAGCTTATCAGAAGTTTAACTCCTGAACATTTCCCAAGTGATGACTTTAAAGCTTAAACGCGATGCTAGGAAAGTGCTAGTGTCGGTAAATACGTACTGTTCTGTACGATAATAATTTGATCCATCTGTCTGTCCGTCCATCTGCACCGTGCAAAACTCAGCGTTCCTCGTTCAACCACCTTTCTTCTTTCAAATCTGTCTGTTTCCATGGTTACTGAAGGCTGTAAGAGGCAGGTAGAAGTTGAATATACACTTTGAGTCTCTCTTGACTATTTTTTTTTTTTTAAAACACTCACCAGTTAGGAGCACCAGGCCTAAAATCCTCCTTTAAATGATCTTAAGTGTCTTGGTAGGGGTGCGCATGGGATGCCATTTCTAATACATTTTCATTGTCGCCTCAAGAACACAGTCAGGTCTGGTTCTCTTGAAACTCTCATTTGCTCTGTCTCTTTGTCCTGCTCTTTGTTCAGCCGACTTGCGTTGTGTGTCATAATAAAAAAGGGTTCTTGTGCAAGCACTGCAGCAATATATCAGATTAGTGCAGCCACTTTGTGTTTACCGGGCCTTCACAAGCTGAACTACTGCAAACAATAGACAAGATTTGCATGAATATGCAGGCGAGCATTGTAGTTAGATCAAAAGGTGCACAGTCAGTTTATTATTATCATTATTCCAGGTATTGTGCTGTGAG